>NC_080076.1:61946989-62575878 GCF_949987535.1 Balaenoptera acutorostrata
TCCTTTTGTCTCATGGGCACTGTCTGTGGACCAAGACCAAGGAGTGTAAAGAGAAATAAAAATCCAGCTGTGTCAGTGGGGTTCGGGAAGGAGGGGGACATCAGCTGCAGGAAACGTAGGTCTCCCGAGGTCTGAGATGGGTTCTCTTCCCAAGTGTGTGTCCTCTGTCCTCTAGACCCTGAACATGGTGACGCCGACCCTGCGCGTGGAGGACTGCAGCATCGCGCTCCTGCCCCGGAACCACGAGAAGAACCGCTGCATGGACGTCCTGCCGCCCGACCGCTGCCTGCCCTTCCTCATCACCCTCGACGGCGAGAGCAGCAACTACATCAACGCCGCCCTCATGGACGTGAGCCCCCTCGCCCCCTGGGCAGGATGTGGGGGGGATGGTCCTCCAGGGGCAGCGCCTGTGTTCTCTCCTGACTCCTCTGCCCTTGTTTTTTTTTTTTAAGATGTAACCTGTATTTTCAACAAAGTGCATTTCAGATTCCATATCTGTTTCTGCGTCGGGACCAATGTTCTTAGTCTCTCTGAGACCCCCGGTCCAGGCGGATTGATAAATGAAGGATGTCTTGGTTACTCTCTGAGCACTTCCATTTTTAACCTCCTGGCCGGAGAGCAACAGACAGCTATTAAGTCACGAAAGCAGCGAAGTGGGATAATATGGTTTGCAGCATTATTTCAGTTCCCATTCCTCCTCATTTGGGCGGTAATTAACATGGGGGAAAAATTGCCTGTCAGCACAGATAGTACACAACTCATTACTTCCTGTCAGTCTGTTTACTTCTAACTGAATGAACATTTGCTGTTCAATTGATGGGCAAAGTGAACGGGTATTTTCAGTGCTAATATGGAAATTTTAATTCTATTGGTGTGATATCAGTAAAAGCGTATTTAAACTTGTTTGACGCCCTGCAGAGCTGTAAAAAGCATGTGTGTCCTTTGATGGCAGGAATAAGTAACACCATCACACATTTAAACCACAAGCGAACAGATTTTAGGAAAAACAGAACTATTTTAATTATGCATATTTTAAAGTAAAGTTAAATTTTCTCCATTAAAATAGTTATGTATAGGGCCAACATTGCCTTTCTACCAGAAATACCAAAAAAATTATGAAATACTTATTAAGTTTTCTTAGTATCGAAGTGAGATTATTTTATCATTATTATTCTGCAGATGAGTCTATATTTGGTCTGTTTTGGCATTGACAATGGTGATAGAATTCAACAGTTGTTAAATACATGCAGTGTTTTATGTCACAAACTCCCATGTGTACAAAATAACTTAGCTTCCTCCTGTTACATTTTCCTGGGTATATTTGGATCTTTCTTGTTTGTGTTTGCAGAGCTATAAACAGCCCTCGGCTTTTATAGTCACCCAGCATCCTTTGCCAAACACAGTGAAAGACTTCTGGAGGCTGGTCCTGGATTATCACTGCACGTCTGTAGTTATGCTGAATGATGTGGATCCGGCCCAGGTGAGACTCGAGAATTATGGCCGTCAGGGCCCGTGCCCGGGGTCAAATCTGTGTTTGCTTTGTTTGCACATGGGGAAGTTCAGTCCCCCGGTGGCAGGTCACAAACGCCAGGCAAGGATGGAGAACTGGAGATGCTAAAAACCCGTGTTAAAAACCAGACGGGATTAGGGGTGGGCGCAGAAAATAGTCTGAAACCAGAAGAGATGGTGGGAGTGACAGGGCAAGACAGGGTCAGAAACTGGGCTGTTACCAAGGGATAGAAATAGTGACCAGATGGGCTCCCCTGGTGGCGCGGTGGTTAAGAATCCGCCTGCCGATGCAGGGGACATGGGTTCGAGCCCTGGGGAGATCCCACATGCCGCGGAGCAGCTAAGCCCGTGCGCCACAACTACTGAGCCTGCACTCTAGAGCCCGCGAGCCACAACTACTGAGCCCACGTGCCTAGAGCCCGTGCTCCGCAGCAAGAGAAGCCACCGCAATGAGAAGCCTGCGCACCGCAACCAAGAGTAGCCCCCGCTCACTGCAACTAGAGAAGGCCCGCACACAGCAATGAAGACCCAACACAGCCAAAAATAAATAAATAAAATAAATTAATTTTTTTTAAAAAGGAAAAGAAATAGTGACCAGAGGGAGATACAAGGTAACGGACAGAGTCACAGCTGAACCGGAGCCTGAAGGTCGCAGAGCAAACAAACCAGGACTGTGAAGAAAGGCCGTCAGCCTCTGACACAGTCCCAGATCCCATCTGGGAGCATCTGTGCGCCTCCTGGCACGGCCCACTTGGAGCCCTCAGGTGGCATTCGTCATGGAGGGGGTGGCAGTGCAGGCCGACAAGCCATTCTAAGGGACAGCAATTACTTTGTCAACTCTTTGGTAAAGATATTAAAAAGAAATGAAACTGGGACTTGAAGATAAGAAAAACTCAGAATGATCAATGGGGATTTTCACAGCTCTTCTTCTTAAACATAAAAAGGCAGAGAACTGGGTGGTGGTGACTCAGTGTTAGTAATGGAGTGAGAAGCATTTTTTTAAGGGACTTGTCAGGACAGCATGAGCACAGGGGCCCTGGGAGCTGGATGTATTGCCTTAGGGCCCGGCTATTCCAGTCGAGGGCTGACCTGCTGTGATGGAGGCCCTTGTTAAGTAGTTTGAACTTGGCGTGTTGTAAGAATAAACTTGCTCTGGAACTGAATTAATTTTCTATCTCATAGGCACAAATCCTTTAAAAAAAAAAAAAAAAGTCTGAAGTATTGCAGCATCCAAACTGGACGAGATTTTTCCTTCCTAAAATCCATTTGATTGTCATCAATCTGCCATAAATCCCATGGACCTTCACTTCAATTCTGTAATGTTTTTAATTATGTTTGAGGCACTACATTATCTTGTTATGGCTCTAGCCTGAAGACTAGTTAATGAAATAATAATGATAGTCCTGTCCTCATCTAGTCCTTTTTACTTAAGAAGCTTAAATATTTTAGGAGTCTTCCCCAGTGATTCTTCTCCGAAGGATAGATGGCAGCCACTGATAAAGACAAGCAGACACCACAGCTGGGGGGACTTCAAAGACACAACCGGAAATAGGACCAAGGATCCTGATTTTCTCACTCACAGTGCCATGGGTTAAATGTCACTCATTCAAGAGTCCTTAGTCATAGAGGATAAGCGACGATTCCCTCTTCAGAATCGTTGTTTTTCCCCTAATGTGAATCCTGAAATGTAGTGATACACTGTTTTTTTATCATTAGTGAACCAGACATCAGTGATTTTCACGTGTTCTTTCTGAACGACAGTGTTTGAATTCTAAAGCTGCATTCTAACCCCAAACGGTCTGGACTCACACCCGGCGGGAGAGACAGAGAAGCCCCAGTTCCATTCGGCAGACAGAGCCAGTGTTGAGAGTCAGAGAAAAGTTGCTCCTGGGATTCAGCCTTTTAGAGAACACTAAACGGAGCATTTGAACCGAAAGTCTTTGCAATTGCACAAGAATAGCCCTCAACTACTTTAAGTATTTATAGGTCCGGTTCATGGACATGTTATGCACTATTTAAGCCATTTTCCACACGGTTTCCTTGGGCAGAATGCAGAATGCCGTGTGCCAGGAGCCAAGCACCAGCCCGGGCTGTTCCTGTTTCTCGTGTAAGTGACAAGCTTTAGATCAGGGCCTGAACTGAGAGAGCGAACAGAGACCAAAGCTGGCTCAGTCAGGAGAAAATGGGCAGGACGGTTCAAATGTGTGTGTTTGAGCTTTTATGACCAGCTCAGCTTCCCATCATACACCTGTTAATTTTAACAGTGGGTACCCTCGGGTATCAAAAAGAAGATAAAACTTCAGCAGGCTATCTTTTGACAAGGCAGTTTTAAAACGTCACCAGGAAGCACTGATGAAGAAGGAAAGATTTTGTGGAAGCATTATTTTAAAATAATAAACGTAATTTCTAAGATACTATAGACTTAGCTAATGTAAAAAGGACACTTAGTTACCCTACTTTCATTCTTGATCATGAAATCCAAACCTTTAACTTCTGTAATAGAAGGAGGGAGATGGCTTCGGTTGACCCACTGAAAACTATCTTACAATCTTGGATATAAATCAACTGTTGTAACTTTTGATGATGAGATTTCAGATCCTTTGGAAAATAAAAGTCATCAGTAAAAGGAATTTCAAGCAGTAGGTTCTCCCTTCGTGGTACATCATTCTGCTTAAAATGAGATGTTCTTCATCTGCTCTTGGCCCAAAAAGAAACAGATTGTAAAATAATGAAGTAGTTCCCTCTTGTCCCTCCCCCCAGCCATTTGTCCCTCAGGTAAATCAGAAAGAAAAAAGTTAAATGCTGCTCCCAAAACATCACTGCATACCAAGTCCCCAAAGAAGTTTCATTTCAGACTTTAAATGCCTTAATTAAGGTCTTCAGGCTTTCGAAAAGGTTTGGGAGAACAGATCAGGGGGGTTTCTCACCTATCTCCAAGTTCAGTGTTTCTGTAGGGCAGCAGTAAATGAAAGCCCCTCCCTCATCAGCCACCCTACCCAGCACCCCGCCCTCCACCCTCGTGTCACGTGCATCACATTCTTGCAAAAGTCCTAGTTTCCCAGTATCACCAATACCTGGAATTCGAGACTCTAGGAAATTGTGTCTTTAATTAAAGCCACCTCCGGGTAAAAACAGCAGAGCAGTTACTCTAATTACACCAGGTTTCCTAGATGTGAGCTGGGAGGGTTTGGACCAGAGCATGAAAATGCAACCCAACCACTGTTATCAGTATCTTGTCACGAAACAGCCCTGTTCTTAAAAGTGATTACGAACTGCAAGGCAAGCCCAGACGGGAGGATGGAGATTTGGGCGTTAACAGGTATGTCTTCATCTCAAGTGTCTTAGGTCTTATAGTGGCAGCTCGTGGCATCTCCCCAGGGCCTGAGAAGAGTTCCTTTCAGCAGCGAAAGGAATCTTACAACATGTGTTCAATAGCACCCACATGACCTCCTTGGGAAGCAGAATTCCACGTGGCTTAAAGATGCTTTCAGATAAAATGGAGAAAAAAGTACTAGACGGACAGGTAGATTTAAGGGCTCAGTCAACAAGAAAGTCCTCAAGTCGACTTGCTGGAAGGAAAAGAGAGAAAAGAAAGGAAATGAAGTGAATCAAGGGCATTTGGTCCTGATGCCGGTAGTGACCGTATCCAAACTGTGAGCAGTAAATGTATTTTTATCATTAACGTCGCGTCTCTGTGTTCTGAACTCAGTTGTGTCCGCAGTACTGGCCAGAGAATGGAGTCCACAGACACGGCCCCATCCAGGTGGAATTTGTTTCTGCTGACCTGGAAGAAGACATCATCAGCAGGATATTCCGAATTTACAACGCAGCCCGAGTAAGATCCGCGGCCACCACGGCTGGTGTTGTGGTTTCATGATTTTCCCATTCGTTGAATAGGTCGAGTGTCTGTGTCAGTCACCGTTCTGGGAGCTTGGAGTCCCTTCAAGGAGTCTGTGAACTCACTGACCTTATGGAGCTTATGTTCTAAAGGGAGAAGACAGACAGGGGAGGATGGAGACCACACCTATCCTACTAGATTTGTTAGCAAGCGGTGGGTGCTGTAGGAAGAAAAAGTGGGGAGGCGGAAGGTGCCGGGGCCTGGCCCAGAGGGAGAGCAGATGTGCCACGTGAGCCAAGGCCCGACTGGAGTGAAGGGGCAGCCACGTGCTCTCGTGCAGGCAGCTTTGCAGGCGGAAGTGACAGCCAGTGCAAAGGCCCTGAGGCGGGGCCTTGTCTGGTGAGTTCCCGGAACAGTAAGGAGGCGGCTGTGACTGCAGCCCAGGAAGCGAGGGTGGGAGTAGCTGCTGGGGCCGAGGTCCGAGGGGTCGAGGGGACAGAGATCACGTAGGACCTCGCAGGCCGCCGCCAGGACTGGGGCTTTTGCTGTGAAGGAAAGAAGGAGCCGTTACAGGGTTTTGAGTAGAAGAGCCATGAGCTATAACCTGCCGTTTAAAAGGCGCAGTCTGGCTTCTGTGTTGAGAACAGACAGTAAGAGACGCATCAGGAGGCTGTTACAATAATCTAGGCAAGAAGGGACAAAGCAGGACGGAGTGGCAGCAGGGGGGGGCGGGTGGGAGGTGCAGACACTCTGATGTATTTTGACGGCAGAGCCGATCGGATTGACCGATAGTTTGGATCCCAGGGAGTCGAGGTGGCTCTCAGGATTTGGGTCCTGAGACACTAGATGGAGCAGACATTAACCAGGTTAGGAAAGGCTGTGCGGGTAACGGGATTGTTAGGGGTGGGGGAACGCATGGACAGAGGGTCCGTTCAGGGGGGATCATTCAGGAGAGAGGTCTGAACTGGAGACACAAATTGAGGACTTATTGGAAGACTTAAAGCCATGAGACTGAATGAAACCATCGAGAGAGAGAAGAGAAAGGGACCCGAGAACTAAGCATGGGGCCTCCATCAGCAAGAGGTCTAGGAGGAACGGGGGGGCCAGGGCGGAGAGGAGAGAGCAGTGAAGGGGGAGGAACAACCAGGAGGGGAAGGGGAGAGTGAGATCCCCTGTGTCAGGTGCTGCCGACAGCCACGGAGGATTTAGCCCGAGAGGTTTAGCCATGGCCAGGTTACTTCCTGAATCCTGCAATTCCATTTAATTATGATGAAAGATTAATTAACTATTGATATCTTAGCAAGAGTCACACCAAGAAGCAGAACCATATTCTACTCCCAGGAAACAGGGTGTAATCTGTGTCTCCCTGAGCTCACAAACATCACCAGGTCATAATTTATCCTTTACCTTTAATTTACCTGTAATTAAAATCAAGCCTTTTTACCACTTGCTGCCCGCTGTGCTCACTGCTCAGGTTTGTGCTGTTTTTCACAAAACTGTGTGAGCAAAGGCCCCACCGGAGTGAGGGGGCCCTTTTGCAAAACAATAGCATTCTACTTGCTTTTATTTGTCTGGCCTGTCATTGGAAACACATGGGGGTTTTTTTGTAACATCTTTATTGGAGTGTAATTGCTTTTCAGTGTTGTGTTAGTTTCTGCTGTATAACAAAGTGAATCAGCTATATGCATAGGTATATCCCCATATCCCCTCCCTCTTGCGTCTCCCTCCCACCCTCCCTATCCCACCCCTCTGGGTGGTCACAGAGCACAGAGCTGACCTCACTGTGCTATGTGGCTGCTTCCCACTAGCTATCTGTTTTACATTTGGTAGTGTATATATGTCAGTGTTACTCTCTCATTTCGTCCCAGTTTACCCTTCCCCCTCCCCGTGTCTGTCTGCGTCTTTATTCCTATCCTACCCTTAGGTTCATCAGAACCTTTTTTTTTTTTCCTTAGATTCCATATATATGTGTTAGCATACAGTATTTGTTTTTCTCTTTCTAACTTACTTCATTCTGTATGACAGACTCTAGGTCCATCCACCTCACTACAAATAACTCAATTCTGTTTCTTTTTATGGCTGAGTAATATTCCATTGTATATATGTGCCACATCTTCTTTATCCATTCATCCAATGATGGACACTTAGGTTGCTTCCATGTCCTGCCTGTTGTAAATAGTGCTGCAATGAACATTGTGGTACATGACTCTTTTTGAATTATGGTTTTCTCAGGGTATATGCCCAGTAGTGGGATTACTGGGTCGTATGGTAGTTCTATTTTTAGTTTTTTAAGGAGCCTCCATACTGTTCTCCATAGTGACTCTATCAATTTACGTTCCCACCAACAGTGCAAGAGGGTTCCCTTTTCTCCACACCCTCTCCAGCATTTATTGTTTGTAGATTTTTTGATGATGGCCATTCTGACTGGTGTGAGGTGATACCTCACTGTGGTTTTGATTTGCATTTCTCTAATGGTTAGTGATATTGAGCATCTTTTCATGTGTTTGTTGGCAATCTGTATATCTTCCTTGGAGAAATGTCTGTTTAGGTCTTCTGCCCATTTTTGGATTGGGTTGTTTGTTTTTTGTTATTGAGCTGCATGAGCTGCTTGTAAATTTTGGAGATTAATTCTTGGTCAGTTTCTTCATTTGCAAATATTTTCTCCCATTCTGAGGGTTGTCTTTTTGTCTTTTTTATGGTTTCCTTTGCTGTGCAAAAGATTTTAAGTTTCATTAGGTCCCATTTGTTTATTTTTGTTTTTATTTCCATTTCTCTAGGAGGTGGGTCAAAAAGGATCTTGCTGTGATTTATGTCATGGAGTGTTCTGCCTATGTTTTCCTCTAAGAGTTTTATAGTGTCTGGCCTTACATTTAGGTCTTTAATCCATTTTGAGTTTATTTTTGTGTATGGTGTTAGGAAGTGTTCTAATTTCATTCTTTTACATGTAGCTGTCCAGTTTTCCCAGCACCACTTATTGAAGAGGCTATCTTTTCTCCATTGTATACTCTTGCTTCCTTTATCAAAGATAAGGTGACCATATGTGCATGGGTTTATTTCTGGGCCTTCTATCCTGTTCCATTGATCTATATTTCTGTTTTTGTGCCAGTACCATACTATCTGGATTACTGTAGCTTTGTAGTATAGTCTGAAGTCTGGGAGCCTGATTCCTCCAGCTCCATTTTTCTTTCTCAAGATTGCTTTGGCTATTCGGGGTCTTTTGTGTTTCCATACAAATTGTGAAATTTTTTGTTCTAGTTCTGTGAAAAATGCCATTGGTAGTTTGATAGGGATTGCATTGAATCTGTAGATTGCTTTGGGTAGTATAGTCATTTTCACAATGTTGATTCTTTCAATCCAAGAACATGGTATATCTCTCCATCTATTTGTATCATCTTTAATTTCTTTCATCAGTGTCTTATAGTTTTCTGCATACAGGTCTTTTGTCTCCTTAGGTAGGTTTATTCCTAGGTATTTTATTCTTTTTGTTGCAATGGTAAATGGGAGTGTTTCCTTAATTTCTCTTTCAGATTTTTTGTTTTTAGTGTATTGGAATGCAAGAGATTTCTGTGCATTAAATTTGTATCCTGCTACTCTACCAAATTCATTGATTAGCTGTAATAGTTTTCTGGTAGCATCTTTAGGATTCTCTATGTATAGTATCCTGTCATCTGCAAACAGTGACAGCTTTACTTCTTTTCCGATTTGGATTCTTTTTATTACTTTTTTCTTCTCTGATTGCTGTGGCTAAAACTTCCAAAATTATTTTGAATAATAGTGGTGAGAGTGGGCAACCTTGTCTTGTTCGTGATCTTAGAGGAAATGGTTTCAGTTTTTCACCACTGAGAACGATGTTGGCTGTGGGTTTGTCATATATGGCCTTTATTATGTTGAGGTAGTTTCCCTGTATGCCTACTTTCGGGAGAGTTTTTAGCATCCCATGGTTTTTTATAATGGCTCCAGATTCAAACTCGTAACTCTTCGGGCCGGTAGACGGTTCCTTCGTTATTTACAGGCAGGCCCCTCCTTCCCTCATGTCCACTGGGATGAGTAGGTGGGATCAGCCCGCTGGAGTTCAGCCCTGGGAATAATGCCTGCTTTCTCTCCACTCCCCGCTTGTTGCCTGACTCTCTGCAGCCCCAGGACGGGTACCGGATGGTGCAGCAGTTCCAGTTCCTGGGCTGGCCCATGTACAGGGACACGCCCGTGTCCAAGCGCTCCTTCCTGAAGCTCATCCGCCAGGTGGACAAGTGGCAGGAGGAGTACAACGGTGGGGAAGGCCGCACGGTTGTGCACTGCCTGTAAGTGCTCAGACCCACGGGGCTGACACCCTGCTTCACTGCCTCTCATGTCACTATAGATGGAGAAGAAATAAGTAGGGCTGAGTGGAAGCTCATCAGTCCGCTCATTAAGTGTTTGGTTTGCTTTGCAGAAAACAAGATCATGCACGTTTTACATTTGGATGAGGTGTCACTGCTATAATATGAGCCCTGACCTTGTGGTTGGGAGCCAAACCCCCCCCCCAAAAAGAAAACAATACCTGGGTGGGTTCAGTGAGCTCCTACCAGCTCTTGAGAGCCCATTGTTAAGCTTTGGGGAATTTTCTGAGCTGGTTGTTAAACTGTTGGTAACTTGAAATCATCGGTGGTGGAGGTATTTACATCACGGACGTCAGCAAAGGCCACAATCCGGGCACCCTCCCTGATATGGCAAAGCTGGTTTACCAGCTCACTAGTTGGTAATTCTATTGGATTTCATGTCAGACGTTTCAAAGGAACTGTCTCCTTCTTCTTTGTGGTTTTTAAGAGAGTTTTGTTTTGTCTCGTTTTGTTGGCCTGGGGATATATATATATTGGGAAGATTTGGTTACAGCCACTGTCTCCAAACTGGTCTTCCGGGTGGCAGTTTTAGCAGGTGCTAAAACGGGAGAACTTGGCTACAGAATAATGGTTCCTGACCTTGGCTGCACATTTGGGGAGCTTTAAAAAAAAAAAAAAACAAACTATGCCCAGGCCACAGCAAAACCAACTAAATCAAAATCTCTGGGGGTGCGAGGACCTGGATTGTTTCAGAGTGCCCCCAAGGTTGAGAGGCACTGGCTCGAGTCTCCGTGCTTTTCAAAGCACTTTCACCTGCATTTTCTCGTAGGTGATGGTAGCAGCTAATCAGCCAGCTGGAGCTGGCTTAATGGAGCCGGCGATTAGAAAGCCCTGCAGTCAGGGGAGATGGGTAGAGAATTTGTGGAAACTGAAAGTGTAAGCTGATGTCTCTTTTCGGTGGAGTGTCATTAGAAGCGCACAGGGAGATCTCTCCCAAACTGAAAGGAAGATAAAGCTCTACTCCGGGCAGACCGACCCTTGTGAAATCGACAGGCGAGGCTAAGGGCTGGGTTACCATCCACTCGGTGCTGTATCTCCCTCAATGCAGCCCCCGTACCCCAAACCCCACCCCCACCCCGGGGTCTGGGAGCCTCCCTGGGAGCCCAGAATCTGCCTGCCTTCCAGCACCGAACGTGGCAGTGTCTCGTCCTGCAGGAAACTGCTGTGCCCTCGGAAAGAATCGTATGAACCGACTCACACCTGCCCTCCGTCAGAGGCCCCACCCCCAAAACCTTGCCTTCCTTCTCAGGGACCCAGTTTATTAGAAACATCTCCACCGAGAAAATGTCCAAAAGGATCAATTAACAGCTCACATCCCCGTTTTTATTTTCTACGCCCAGATATAACTTCTGATCAGAATACAATCAGAGGGTCACCTGTGTGAGTTCATACAAGCCCAGCAAGGAAAACTGACGTTTTGGTTAGAGTTTGTATTCGATCCGTTAGGTTTTTTGGAGATACTAAAAATAGTTTGCAGTTACCGATTTCTGCGTCTGGACTCCACCAGCGTCTGGACTAGGAATGCCACGCTTCCTAGTAGCTTCCTAACAAGGGTCAAGGGTCAGTGCTGTAACCCAAAGGGCTACGTCCCAAGAGGGGAGCTGAGGCACAGGACAGGCCTCAGGGGAAGACACAAAGACCCTTTGAATCACTGCACTTCATAGCCACACTCTCCCAAGGCACAGCTGCGACCCCGGAACTAAACCATTCCATCACCACCCCACGTGGTAGCTAAGACAGCGGGCCGTTCTTTAACTCCAGTGGACGTGGTGGGCACCTGCTGCTTCTGCCCTCCGACCGGCCCAGCCCCCATCCCCCTGGACTTTTCTTTGGAACCACCATCCCCACCAAAAGTCCCTGCTGTTTCCTGTGGAGCTGCGTCATCGTCTCTCGGCATCACAGTGGGCATGAGACCCAGACCTGCTGAGGATGCTGATCGTTGTTGAGATTTAAAAATCTTAATCTAAGGTTTTTTAGTTCTGGGAACAAAGTTTGGTTCAATTGGTATTCTCCAGTTCATGCCAGGAAAGGGTGCTTTGACCCCCAAAGGCAACCTGCTTTCCGTCTCTAAGGAGAGATCTTCGTATTTAGCAAAGCGCAGCGCCACCTACTGGCATCGGGCAGAGCGTCCCTGCCCGAGACGCCCTCCAGGGCTGTGAATTAGATGGTTCCTTGAGCCGCATTATGGCTTGCACTAAGCAAACAGGATTCTTTTTCTTTACACATGTCTTCCAGCTAGTAAAACCAGACAGAATGGAGAGAATTAAGATATCACCATCTTTCAACCCTTGATGAAAGTAAAGGAAGTAGACAGTGGTCGTCGACAGCTGCTGAAAGCGTTAGGTGAAAAGCCGATGGGGGAAAAGCAGTGAGGTGTCAGTGCAAAGAGAGAACACAAACTAAGGGAGCAGAAGAGAAAGTCCAGGGACAGAGCCACACCTCGGGGTCTCCTGATTCACAACAAGGTCCCACAGCACACACCTACTGCAGGGCAGTGGTGTCCCTTCTCATGCTACACACAGAAAGCATCTCCAGGTGGATTGTAGACCAACACATGAAAAGGAAAACAATGAAGCTTCTAGAGAAAATCTTCAAGACCATGGGGTAACCAGAGATGTGTTACACAGGACAGTATCCATAAAGGAAAACATTGGTAAATTGGATTTCATTAAAGCTAAGCACTCCTGTCCATCCAAAGACCCCAGTGAGAGTGAAAACACAAGACAGGACAAAGAGTTTTGCGCTACATATATGTGACAAAGGATTCATAGCCAGAATGCCTAAGAACTACTGCAAGTCAATAGGAAAAGGATAGACAGTCCAATTGTTTGGGCAGAACACTTGATAAGAACTTCGTTTTTTAAAAAAGAATAGCCAAATAGCCAATAAGCATAGAAAAGGCATCATTAGTTTTCAGGAAAATACACATTAAAATACATTAAAATCGGATGCCCCTTCATGCTCATCAGAATGGCTAAAATTTAAACGATAAACGAATAAATGATTCTAAGTGTTGGCAAGCTGTGGAGCAACTGGACTCCCAAACACTGCTGGTAGGAAGTAAATATGTACAACCATTTTGGAGCTGGTTAACAGCATCTACTAAAGCTAAATATAAATGTATCCTCTGAGCTCTTCTCCTCTGAGGTCTGTGACTACAGAAATGAGTCATATATGCAATAGGAAACATGCTTATAGCAGGTATACCCATAATATGGAAAACCGCAAACAACCCAAACATTTGTCAGCTCCTAGATAAAGAAATTATACAGTAGTATAATTATACAGTAGTATATCCATTCAATGGAATTGTTCTCAGCAATGTAAGAGAACAAACCACTGATACGATATGGGTGATTCTCACACAGATAATATTAAGTGAAATAAGCCAGACTCAAAAGAGTATATACTGTATGATTCCATGTATTCAAAATTCAAAAACAGACAAAAGAAACTTATGATGCTAGACGTGAGAACAAAGATTATCTTGGGGTATTGATGGTGTTGATGAGGAAGGAATATTGGGAGGAGGGGGGTGCAGGGGGCTGATCGCGGTCTGTACCTTGATCTGAATGGCGGTTACATGGCATATGCATTTGTAAAAGTTAACAGAGATCTATATTTACCATTTGTGGACTTAATTATAGGTATGTTATACTTTATCTAAAAAATTGATTAGGAATTTAATCATGGAATGATCAAGCTGGCATTGGCACACAGAGATCAATCTTAAAATCATGGAACAGGTTGATACCTTGTGCCTGCTTCCCAATGAAAGTTCATTTATAAAGTATCCTTGTCCAAAAAAAAAAATCCTGAATTCTTTTGACGCTCGGGAGCTAACTCCCAATTAACAGGAAGTATAGGATTAGAAATTGGTGTGTTAAGTGCTTCTCAGAGATGCAGTGAATGAGAACAACCCAGAATGTGGGTTGTCATTTTCCCTGCAGGGGAAAATGACCCCATTTCCTCAACAAATAAATTGCCAAGAGAAAAAAAGAAGGGAGCAAAGAGGAACCTATAGATTAAAATAAACTTGCAAGACATGTCAACCAAATGCAATGTGTGGACTTTGCTTGGATGAGGATTTGAAAAAGTTAACTGTAAGAAAATGTCTGAAACAATCTTGGAAATTTGGACAGTGTCTAGAAATTTGATTCTATTAAACTGTAGTGTTTATTTTAGGTGTAATAATAACGGTATTGTGTTTAATAAAAAAAGGATCCTTTATCTACTTGGAAAAGGGGTTGATTCCAGAGCTGGTGCAGGGAAGAAGATACAGGATGAGCGTAGAACATCTTGTGGTTCTAGAAAGGAAGGAAGTGCTTGAAAAGAGATGGAGGAACCAGCCTGATGGAGCTCCTAATGGCCAAAACCAGAACAATTTCAGCAACAAAATAAATATGGATACTCTTTTAGCTCATAGAAGTGAAATTAACATGTATAAGTCTAAAGTGACTTAAATAAATAATAAAATAGAAATAAATAAGCAAATAAATTTTCAAATGGTGGCTGAGAGACAACTCTGTCTTTAGAGTAGAATGTAGAAGGAGAGAGGGAAGTGAAAGCCAGTCAGGCAGATATCACTGTGACTTGTTGCAGACAGGATCTACCAATGGACACTAAAATCAGTGGGTGAAACTTTGAGGAGAAACAAGATACTTGCATAATCCCAAAGTATCTTTCCCAAGATACTTACTAACTACAAAGAGAAGTTATGAGAAGTTATGATGGTATTACACATAACTACACAGTGAAAAAATCTGCCAGACACCCACCGTCTTAATAAGCAACCAGGGGTGGGATAGGCAGGGTGGGAGGGAGGCTCAAGAGGGAGGGGACATGGGGATATATGTACATGTATAGCTGATTCACTTTGTTATAAAGCAGAAACTAACACACCATTGTAAAGCAATTATACTCCAATAAAGATATTTAAAAAAGAATATAGTAGAATACAACATTGTAAATCAACTACACTTCAATAAAATAAATTTTTAAAAAAGAATACAGTAGAAAAGGCAAAAAAAAAAAAAAAAGACCAAGGTCGACATCATGAGCAATAAGACAGTTCAACACCATGAACCTTCAAAGGAGGTAACAGCCCTTCTGTGGCTTTCTTGCCAAAACGCATAACCTCATTTCCAGTGATGAGAAGGCATCAGACGAACTCAAATGAAGGACTTTCTACAGTTTGTATTTTGTGATGACTTCTCAAATCGTGGAAGGGGACCATGGGTGTTTTCTACATCTCACTCCATGTTCCATACTCTACAAAATAACTGACTAGTCCTCTTTGAAAGTGTCAAGGTCAAGAAAGACAAGGGAAGACGGAGGACTGATCACGTGGAAGAGACTAAGGAGGTGTGATACCTAAATGCAAGGTGGGTCCTGGACTGGATCCTGGACCAGAAAAAGTGGTGACACTTGACTAAGGTCTGTAGTTTAGTTAATAGTGTTATACCGGTGTTAACTTCCTGGTTTTGACCATCTGCTATGGTTATGTGACATCTTCACATTAGGGGAAGATGGGGAGGCAAGGAACTCTGCTATTTTTGCAGTGATTCTGTACATCTAAAATTAATCCAGAATAAAAAGTTTATTTAAAAAGAGCCCTGGGCTTCCCTGGTGGTGCAGTGGTTAAGAATCCACCTGCCAGTGCAGAGGACGCGGGTTCGAGCCCTGGTCCGGGAAGACCCCACATGCCGCGGAGCAACCAGGCCCATGCGCCACAACTACTGAGGCTGCACTCTAGAGCCCACGAGCCACAACTACTGAAGCCTGTGCAGCTGGCGCCCGTGCTCCGCAACAAGAGAAGCCACCGCAATGAGAAGCCCATGCACCACAACAAAGAGTAGCCCCCGCTCACCGCAACTAGAGGAAGCCTGTGCACAGCAACGAAGACCCAAAGCAGCCAAAAATAAAATTAAATAAATAAATTTATTTTTAAAAAATAAAAATAAATTAAAAGAGCCCTTATGTTTTAGAGATAAATCATGACATGCTAATGGGTTGTTTAGGGCCAAATCCATCTTTGAGCATAACCCACACCCATCACAGTTTTCCTGCACATGCTACATGAGTGGTTTGTTTATTGAAAAATTTCCTGGGTGGTCCCTTTCCATAAAAACTGATAAATTGCCATATCAGGTTACATCATCAGGGCAGAGACGAAGCTGGGAGAGCAGGATGTGCGTTTCCCATCACCTCCAGTCAGGTGATCCCTGGGCCCCATTTGCCTCAGTAGAGGGATGGGCCCAGGTGGAGAGTCCCAGCCGGGAGGGCTTAGGCAGCAGGTGCACACAGGTGGTGGGAGCCGTGCGGTGCGAGAGCGACCCAGGCCCACCACCTGCCTCTGCTCCTCTTCCCACAGGAACGGGGGAGGCCGCAGCGGGACCTTCTGCGCCATCAGCATCGTCTGTGAGATGCTCCGGCACCAGAGGACGGTGGACGTCTTCCACGCTGTGAAGACGCTGAGGAACAACAAGCCCAACATGGTGGACCTGCTGGTAGGACCCCGTCCATCCCGCTCTGGGGGCCCTTTCCCGGTTAGCGTGAGACACCCAGCCCCTCGCTCGGGCTGACCCCTGGGAGGGAGAGACTCGTGTTCACAGTGCAATCGCCTCACTTGTGCGGGTTTTTCTCCCTCGTTCTCCCTTCCTCTGCCTTTTCGCAAGGAGACTCAGCTCAGCACATTTGACACATGGAAATAGTTGAAACTCACAAGCGAACATCCTGATTAATTGCCATTCTCGGCAGCGCCTTCCACGTGGCTAAGCACTTCATCTTCACAGAGAAGAAATAATCATAGCACATGAAATGCCAGATTTTCAAATTACATATTTTATAAATAGCTTAATCACCTAATATTTATCAAAGCTGGGAATTGGAGTTTGACATCCAGACGATTGCATTTAATTACGGTGGCCATATCTGAGGAAAGGATGAAAGAGGTGGAGAAACAAAGGACGGTGTGGAATTATTTTCTTAGAGTATTTCGTGAAATCTCTGTTTTGTGCGGAGCTGTTGAGATACCAACCACTGAGACTCAAGAATAGGAGAAGAGCTTAAAGGAGGAAGCTTTTCAATGAGGTTTTTATACTTCTCTGTCAGGGGAGGAAGGATCGGAAGGAAACAGTAAGCCTGATCCCAAGGTGGGGAGGATGGGCGGGGGCGACGGGGTCACTGACAGCTTGGAAAGCCTGCGTCCTGGGTGCGCAGCACTGCAGCAAGGGGTTAAAATTGTAAATGTAATAAAGGGACTAAAGAAGGAGTTGAGATTCAAGCTGAGGCTGAAGAGGCAGCCACGGCCCCTGCCTGTGATGGCCACATCCGAGCCCTGCTTGGCAAAAGCCACCCTCCAGGGCCATCTGCTTCCCCCACTGACGTGCCTTGTGCCCAACGAGCTGCTCCGGCTCCCAGGAGCACCGTGCTACCCAGGGAATGTGGTAAACGGGCACCTGTTTGGCCAGGTGCAGACTCTGAAACCATCAGCAATGACCATGTTGGTTTGTGTGAAAAAAGGATCTTGCCCCCAACATGGCAGCTCCCTGCCCTGCCCTGGGGACGCCCCTGCAAACCCACCCTCTAGTCTCAGCTCTGCTCATTGGAGTGAAGTGACCTCAGACAAAGTACCTTGGCTATTGAAGTCGCCTTGGGCATGTCGCTCCAGTTCCCTGAGCCTGAGTCGTGTAAACTAGGGATAGTGTTGGTTTGTTGAGATCATCCCACGTGACGATATGTGTGAGAGTGTTTTGGAAGCTGCCCAGGCAAGAAAGACCTGGTCCCTGAGAGTGGAGGGGTCTACGGGGCACGGTGTGGCCTGGGCCCTGAAAACGAGTGCTGGGTGGGGGCGAGGGGGCCGCCGGGATGCAGCATGTATACACAGGTGCTCGAAAGTGCCTTTCCCACGGCCCAGATGTCACACGGATGGGCCAGGAGGCCAACCCTCACATTCCATGCCCGGACTTCACTAGTCAGAGAACTCTCTCACTCTCCGGGACCGCCCCCCATCCCGAATTTTAAAGAGTTCCCCCACCATGGAATTCTCCATCTTCTGGGCTTAGGGCAGCTGAGAAGAGGCCAGTCGGGCAGTTAGAAGTGGCCTGAGTTTAGAACAGATAAGCAGATTGACAGAGGATGGAAACAAATGCATAATGAAAATATTCTGATTGTGATGTCGTTCGGTATTTAACGCCCTGATTCAGGGACGGGTGTGTTGCTTCCAAACTTCAGTTGGTACTTGAAAAAAGCTGACCTTGATTTTTTTTTAAAATGTTAGTTCCCTCTCACTGCAGCCTGAACTAAGCAGATCATTAGAAACAGACCCCTCCAGGCCTTTCCCCCAGTGGCTCTGGCTACAGCTTCCATCACTCACCAATTTTTATGGGCAGGAACAACGTGGCTTTTCCCAAATCCGTGGTGCAGACTACAGGACAAGGGTGATTTTACATGAAGGAAGCTTCTGATCCCAGCCCACTTTGCTATAATAACCAGGGTGTTTCCATAGTTATGTGTGATTCTGATAGAGAAATAGGATCCTTGGATGCCCAAAACTCCGAGGGTCAGCACCAGTTTTAAGGTCAACTCAGTGGCTGAGAAATGCAGGAGAGTCCTACAATTTCCTGAGAAAAATGTCTGATAAACTTGTCACAGTGCCTGCTGGCGGGATAATGAATAATATCTGGTGACCAGAGAAAAAATGTCACGATGCTCTTTTCAGTGGGTTTGAAGCTTCTTGAGTTGAATCAGGGCTCTTATCCTTGGCTTGTTTGTTTTTGCCTGTAAGTACAATTTCTGTTTAGTTTGGTACTCGTACATGTGTGTGTTGGCTGAGAGAATTAATTAATTCAAGTCAAGGAGATAAAATCTGGTATAATTTTATTGGGCATAAAAGGCCATCCAAGACTTGCATTTCTCCTAAGCACAAAATGTTATACCAGCAGCTGCAAAGGTACCTCCTAGCTGCCTCTTTGCAGAATGAAGCAGGAGCCAGGATGCCCTGGAGTGCACCCCAGGAGGTAGGCGGGTGGGCGTGGGGAGCCCCGCCAGGTGCCCCTGGGTCTGCTCATTGGGGGCCCCTTCCATTCAGACACCAAACTTTGCTGCCACGCCCTCCCTGCCAGGGCCGGATGAATGTTCCAAGGCGGTCGGTGTGCCTGTCTTCATCTCCCCTTGCAGCTCATTATTTTTCCAAATTGCTTCTGAGTTAGAAACTTCCCTATGCGTTTTGAAGCATGGCACTCTCCAGGGAGAGCCAGAAGGCCCTATGGATTTATTTCTTCAAATGTTTAGGTGTGGAGGCTCCAGGGGAAAGCCAGTGGACTGCCAGGAAGCAAAATCATTTTAACACAAGACTAGATGTTTTGATGCAGCAGGGGCCGCTGGATTTGTTTCCTGACCCCTCTTTCAGGCCAGCTTCTCAGTTATCCACCTCTTCAGCCAGGCTCCAGCCCCCATCAAAGGCCTGGGTTCCAGCGGGGTGGGGCAGGGGTGTGGAGCAGGCCACGACGGTACAGCCTGAGGTTGGCGCTATTGGCCTGGTCAGAGGCGGACGAGGTCGTCCGCTCTGAGCCCCTTTGAATCTAGTACAGTTGCTGGAAAACCTGCTGCTTCAATTGACAGTCCTCTCCCATCTTTGCTTCCACATTTGGCTTTTGAAGTTCCCAGGGCTCCTTTTTAACAGAGAAGCAGCCTTTAGGGGACAGATCTTGCCTAGAGAAACATATTATCCCCTGGGAGGTGGCGGGAGCTTTGGCCAACATGCTGATGTGATGTATGTACGCGTTATAGAGTGGTTACCAAGATCACGATAATCAGCACATCTGTGGCCTCACAGAGTTAACACAGCTGATTGTGTGTGTGTTTAGAACCCTTACGATCGACAGTCAGCAACTTTCAAGGGTACAATTCCACATCATTAACTCTAGTCACCGTGCTGCACATTAGAGCCGCAGAACTTACTGCTCTTATAACTGAAAATCTGTTCCCTCACCAACATCACCCCACTTGTCCCTCCCCCAGCAACCACGATTCTAGTCTCTGTCTCTATGAAATTGACTTTTCTTTAATGGGAGCTTTAAAAAGTTCTGAGCCCTGGGCCCACCCCCAGAGACTCTGATCCAGTTGACGTGGGCCTGGCTTTTCAGCAGCAGTGGTACCAGCGCCCCAAGTGATCCTAATGTGCAGCCGAGGTTAAGGAACTTAGTAGCTAGTCTAGAAAGGCCCTTGGCCCGTCTGCACATGAGATCACCTGGGGCACTTCGCAAACACAGATGCCAGGCCGCGGCCCAGAAGATTAGGGCGGTCGGAGCCCGCGTGATGTGCTACAGGGCAAGAAACACGGCTCAGGAGGATACAGAGGCCGTCCCTGTCCTGCCATGTGGGCTGCAGGGCGAGTTCGAGCAGCTTCCTCTCCATCCCTCCTGCTCCCACTCAGACCTCTGCCGGGATCTCCCATGACGGAGAGGTGACCACCCAGACGGGGCCCCCTTCCCTCTTCCCTGCACTGAAATAACATGCCGGCCCGGCACTCCTACAGGGGGCCTCACCCCCGCCCTGCAGCCTCCCCAGTGTGGACAGCACTGACTCTCCCACTCACGTGTGTAAACTGCCCCCTAAGCCTCTGCCTGAGAACTCACGGGAAACTGACGGGCTGTGTGAAAGGCGGGGCATGTGGGCGTAGGTGTGGTGTATAGGTGTGTGGGTGTGTGCGTGTGTGGGCGGGTGTGCATGTGTCTGGCTGTGTGTAGGTGTGGCTGTGTGTGTAGGGGTGTGTGTGTGTGTAGGTGTGCATGTGTGGGTGGGTGTGCCTGTGTCTGGCTGTGTGTATGTGGGGCTGTGTGTATAGGTTTGTGTGGGCGTGTGTGTGTAGGTGTGCACGTGTGGGCGGGTGTGCATGTGTCCAGCTGTGTGTAGGTGTGGGGGGGGGGTGTCTGGCTGTGTGTAGGTGTGGCTGCGTATGTAGGTGTATGTGGGTGTGGGTGTGTAGGCGTGCACGTGTGGGCGGGTGTGCATGTGTGTGTAGGTGTGTGTGGGTGTGTGTGTTGCAGCAGAGGATGTAGGCCTTGGGGGGGCGTCAGAGAGGCTCACTCGCGTCCCTGAGCTGTGCCCCCACTGGCCATGTGGCCCGTCTCTGGGACACTGGTGGCATCCACGTCCCCTGGGGCTGGGCCCCGCCACTCATCCCCCCAGGCTCGCAGCCCTGAGCCCACTGACCTGCGGTCGCACTCCCTGCTCCTGACGAGTCTGTGTGAATGCCCTGTGCCCCTGCCCACCCCCCAGACTCTGATCCCCCGGAGGCGGAGCCCCCCCCCCCGCCCCCCCAGCCCCAGCTGAGCTCCTGGCTCCAAGGAGGGCCCAGTAAACATTTGCTGGGCGAGCAGACTTTTCTTCTCTGTACCTGGACCCGCGTCACCCTGAGTTGCTCCCTGGGACCCAGAAGGCGGCGGCTACAGGTTGACGGGTCTGAATAGGGAACCAGCTGCATGGACTGTTCTTGGGCTTTGAGGGAGGAAGTGCTTCAGACTCTTTCAGAGCTATAATGAGGGTGATGACCCACCCATCCATCGTCAGAGACGGGCAGCTGCCTCCCAGGGGTCTCCTGGGCACAATGGTTGGTCACCCAGTGTGACCCGCTGGGAACGTTGAACCAAACGGTGCCACCCAGGATTATTGGCACAAGGGGACCACTTCCCCTCCTGGCAGGTGCATCAGTCAGAAGGATTTTTTCCAGACTGAAGGATTTATCAGCAAGGATCCAGCCGAAACTGAAGCTGGTGCTAGTTTCAAAAAGCAGGCGCGCGCGGGAGGGAAGCTTTGCCCCAGGTGAGCCGTGCAGACTCTTCTCTTTGAATCTTCTTAGGCGACGTGGGGTGTTTTTTTGTTTTTTTGTTTTTTAAGTAACTCTAGTTACTTTTTTTTTTTTTTTAATTTTATAGCTACTTTATTTATTTATTTATTTATTTTTGGCTGTGTTGGGTCTTCGGTTCGTGCGAGGGCTTTCTCCAGTTGCGGCAAGCGGGGGCCACTCTTCATCGCGGTGCGGGGACCGCTCTTCATCGCGGTGCGCGGGCCTTTCACTGTCGCGGCCTCTCTTGTTGCGGAGCACAGGCTCCAGACGCGCAGGCTCAGCAGTTGTGGCTCACGGGCCCAGCTGCTCCGTGGCATGTGGGATCTTCCCAGACCAGGGCTCGAACCCGTGTCCCCTGCATTAGCAGGCAGATTCTCAACCACTGCGCCACCAGGGACGCCCGTCGTGGGGTGTTTGAAGTGACAGACTGACCGTAGGGCCCCATTCTGCAGCCACAGGCTGCCGTGCTGACAAAGGCACCGTCCAGCCCTTCAGGGGAGCCCCCTGCAGCCGCCCGCTGACACCGTGGCCTCGTGCCGCCCCCCCGACAGTGGGGACCTTTAAAGCGTGACCTCACTTTGGGTGCCCTTTCAAACTTCACTTTCTCCCCTTTTGTGGAAACAAGAGGTGGGTCTGGAGTGAAGGTGAGGTCAGGGGTCTTTGAGAGGAGTAGCTTGTTGCCCTGGTTACGGCCCAGCACAAAGATGTTCACGTCAGCACAGAGATGTTGGGTGACAGCTAATGTCACCCAAATCGGGAGATTCTGGGACCAAGGCATAAAAGTTCTTTCTTCCCTGAAGCACAGAGCTAGCTCGTGGGGCTTAATTATACTGTTCAAAAACAAGGAAGCTGAGAGGGGAAACCGCCAAAGACGGGCCTATACCTGGTGATCAAGTGTAATCAGTTTGCAGTGTGGGAAGATTTCAGGCATTTCTCGAGGTGCTTGGGGGAGGAGATGCAGCAATTCATGGCCTTTCTGCTCGTTCCCCTTATTTTTCTGGTTCAGAAACCAGTCATCACAGAGTCTACGGGGGCTGGCAGCTTGCTTAGGAGGGATAAGATGAGAGAAAGAATTCATTTTGAAAACCATAGTCATGGCTATGACCGAGCACTTTCAGTGACGCCCCTACCACAGCCATCCCTCAGGATGAACCCGAGGGATTCATCCATGGTTTCCTGGTTTCCTCGCCTGCGTTGTGACCTGAGACCGGCAGCCACATGGCCCTCTAAGTGCATTTTTCTGTGTTAAGAGGATGGTTCATAGTCGGCGCTGAAACTAATTGCAAGAAGGGATTGATCGTGTTTCTGCAAGAAGGGATTGATCTCTTAGTTTTCCATGAAAAAAAAAATGAATTGTCTGTGTGATTCACAAAAACAGAGAAGTGATTGGAGCACTCCATAGCCAGTCAGCCCAGTGAGCTTACAGCATAAGAATTTTGAAATTGAAATGATTTCTTTTAGATATTCTGAAAATGAAAGTATCAAACCCTGAAATAATAAATCCTGGAATGTGAATCAGAAAGTTTTAGTGTCACATATTTTTAGTGCCCTTAGGTGTGCTCCTAGGAGTGGAATCGCTGGGTCATAGGGTGACCCTTCGGAGGGGCCACCAGAAGGTCGTCCTATGAGGCTACACCATGTTACAGTCCTACCAGCAGTGTAGGAGGGTTCCAGTTTCTCCACAACCTCACCAGCGCTTGATTTTGTCTGTCTTTTGTATTTTAGTCTGGCAGGTGCTACTGCCATTGATGTTCAATCTCATGGCGCCTTTGGTGTGTTGAATGATGTTTACTTTGTCTTCACCTCTAGATTGTAGGATCCTGAGGGCTGAGGCTCTATCTTGAATTCCCCAGTCTCTAGCCTTAAATGTTAAATGGGTTGAATCAAAAGCTGCTAAACCCATTTTTTTTGTCACCATTTACATACACAACCAATGTTTGACCCCCAGCTGTGTGCCAGGCTCTTTGCTAAGGGTGGTGTATTATCCATGGAGGGAGAGACCATGGCCCTTGTCTTCAAATACATAGGTTGGTTTAGAGGGGCATTTAGAGAACAAAGTGTAGGTGAAGAAAGAAAATTGTGATGACTAATTAGGCCCATATCAAAAAAAAAAGGAAATTTCTTTTTTTAATTAATCTGGCAAACCCCAAAGTCAGAGGTGCATTTCCTTGGTCGTGGCCATCCTACTGGATGTGAGACAGTGGTCCTGACCACACGGCTGGTGAAAGCCTCCCTCCGACTGAGGGGGAGCAGGGCCTGCCGGTTGCTGAGTGACTGCGCTGCGGCCAGGGGGCAGATGGAGGCGTCCTCAACCCCCGTGTCCCTGTGCTCGATTCAGAGGCCACGCCCAGGTGAGCATCCGTCAGCTCATGGCATAAACACAGGTGCCGAAGGCCCTCCCTCCCACCTGAAACCCCACCTGGGCCAGGACCTCACACGGGGCTTGCTCAGGCCGTGGTCCAGGATCTGAGAATTCTGTGCTCAAGAGAAATGAGCTCGCTGCCCGATTAAGAACTGGTGTGTGGCTCCCAGAGGGCATCAGACGTCCCCACTCTGTGCCTTTCCTTATCCTGTCGCCTCCACCTGGGATGCTTGCTAGGAGGACCACGTACTTTATCATTCAAACTGGGACACTTCTGAGAGTGAAAGGGCCTACAAGTAACGATGATGCCAGGACAACAGGCATCAATTGGGACTGTCCCGGGCAAACCCGGACACATAACCACCACCACCCCCACTCACGTGCTCATCCTCAAGCTCCCCTGCCACCCCCTGCACATCTTCCTTAAGAAGCTCAGCTCCCTCCTCCACTGCACCCACATTGGGGAGCATTCGTGGGCCCTGCTCAGCTCTGCCTCGTGAGTGCCATTGGGTCCCCGTCTCATCCTCCTCGTTGGACGTGGACTTCTCAGAGTCAGGGACGAGGTCAAGGCACTTGGTACTTAAG
Source organism: Balaenoptera acutorostrata (assembly GCF_949987535.1). Classification (NCBI taxonomy): domain Eukaryota; kingdom Metazoa; phylum Chordata; class Mammalia; order Artiodactyla; family Balaenopteridae; genus Balaenoptera; species Balaenoptera acutorostrata. The sequence goes on from NC_080076.1 coordinate 61,971,511, forward strand.
AGGTGCTTAATAAACTCTCATAAAACGGAGGAAATCCTGCTGACTGACAGTCAGAGGTAAAGCTGGGCCAGGAGTGAAGCCGCATTTATTTACTGAGCAAATCATGAAGGCATGTCCCCAGCCCTCATTATCTTTCCTTCCACCTCTTGGCTTTCCAATAATTTGTACTCAGGATGTTGATGTAACAGGTGAACACATACGTGTGGACAAACAGAGATATGTGTTGCAGTTGTCTAGAACTTTCCAGGAATTCTAATGAGCCTAGATATCAAAATACCTCTTTCATCGGCCTTGTGGGAAACATCTACAAACGGCGAATATGTGTGTGGTTCAGGACCATGACTTCCCAGTTCGTTTCTGATTCACATCCTTCTCAGTTTGCTTGCTTCCAATTAAAACCCTAATCTGGCATCCTTGCTTTCAGAGGAACTGCGTCCCGCTATGGCCACGCTGACGTTTTGTCCCTTCTGTGTTCCAGGATCAGTACAAGTTCTGCTATGAGGTAGCCCTAGAATACTTGAATGCTGGCTGATGGCGTACACAGCCCTGCACACAAACCTTTCATCCTGCAAGGCCAGAACGTGCCATGGTGTTTGTGCCGATGAGACGAAGACTTCTCGATATGCTTATTTTGCTTTGCCTAATTGGCTCTTTTTAAGAGCCCAAGAAAGTGTTTATAAAACTGCTTGCCCTGCCCGATTCCCAGTAGTGCCGCTGCCTGACGGAAAACTACCCACAGCATCCAGTGGTCCAGCCCTGTCCTCCTAGGCACCAGCTCCGTAGAGCAGCGCGGACAGCTGGCAAATTGAAGAGCACAATTATATTCTTATGAAGGAATTTGTACCTTTGGGGTATTATTTTGTGGCCCGTGAACCTTTGTTATTGTTACAACTGAGTGTACATTTTCGTTCTGTGGAGAATGCTACCTGGCATTATGATAATATATTATTTTAGTTAAAATTTGTATTTTAACATGTCGCATAATATATGTAGCTTTCCAAGACTAACAGATAAACATATAACGAACAAAGAGATGTATGAGCTGTTGTTTCTATCAGATTTGTATTGTTTCCGAGGGAAAAGCTTGGGAGGCGTTCAGTTCAGACAGGCGGAGATTGATGATCAGATTCACAGACCTGAAGCTTTTCCATGTGTTTATATTGTAAATATTTTTGATTTCATCAAATTATTTATTCATTAAAAGAAATTTTCGTGAAGCATGGTGAGTGACAATCATTTTTATCCAGCCCTGGAAATGACTTACTACTGTATGATGCTACCTTGTGTGAATTCTCAACTCAATAAATAAAGACCCGTGACCAGTGTGGTGTCTGCCTAGTGTCCTGGCACCCCGGCGGGGGCAGCTCCGGTCACTCTGGGCCTTTGGCAGAGAGATCGTGCCCGGGTCTGCTGGCCTGGAGCAGGTAGAGTTGGGACTCTGGAGAGAGAACTTTTGTCAGTGAGAAATCGAGGCCCATCCTGGGAGCCTCCCCCGGTGCACAAGCCCCAGAAGCCAGAGCCGGTGAACTCTGACAGGCGGGCAGGCTGTTACAGGGAGCTCTGGGCCAGACGCCAGGGCGGTGACCAGGCCTCTGTCTTTCTCTGTTTGATCTCAGTGGCCTGGGGGTCATGTCTGTCCTCTCCAAGCCTCATTCAAACCTGAAACTTGCTGAGAGAACGCTCTTTAGAGGGTCCCACGATCAGGGTGCATTGGAGCAGGACACCAAGCTGGACAAGACGTTTCCTGCAGGAGGGAAAGACCGTAGCCCGAGGGCTTTCCTGGCCTCTGAAGAAGGAGGAAGCCGGGCTGAGGACGAACACTGAGTTTAAACTGAGCGCCAGGCTGTGTGAAGTGATGGCCAGTAGATGGTGGGGACGGACCTTTGGCGAACGCCCATTCTGTGCTGGAAACTGTGCAGGCGCTTTCCCAAGTGGCAGCAGAGCCTCTTCCCCAGCCCAACAGTGTGATCGGGGACAGCGTGGAGCCATCGAGCCATCGGACAGCTGGAGACAAAAGATTAAATAACTTGTCCAGTGTCACCCAGGCTCGTCAGTGCCAGCTGCCTCCAGGGCCTGGGGGGAGGTAGGGCCAGTGGCCCCAGCACCGCATCCTTCTTATGACACTCGGGGTAGGAAGTGCCCCTCCTCCTGAGACAGGAGACGGCCCATCACCCACTCTGGAAAATGGGGGACTTCCTGCCCACTCTGGGGAGCTCAGTGACTAAGAACGACAAGATCAAAGGTTGTCTATCCAGGGGACCGAGGCTGACCCTGCATCCAAGGCCTTTCCTGCTCTGCTGCGCTCTGACTACACGATCCACGCGCTCGGGAAGAGCTGGCCGCAGCCCAGTGAGTCTAGACCGAACCCCTCGCTGCCCAGGTCGCCGTGGACAGTGGCCTCTCAGCATCCCCACCCCACTCTCTTGGACGAGCTCCTAAAAGAGCTTGCTGTCTACCTCTCCGGGGTACAGGAATGGGGACGGATGCCTGTGGCCGGCCGCACACTTTGTGTGCAGGCAGGGCTGTGATGGAAGTGGCACCCTCAGTCCTCTTGGACAAAGTCGTGGTGGTCTTCACTCCTCGGGTGAAAGGAGAAGCCGGCTCAGCAGGGCCTGAAGCCACCTGAGACTGAGTGTGGTGCAGATGCAGCTCACATCCACCCCTACATGATCAAACCCCATCTCACGTGGGAGAAATGGTTTCCTCCAGATTTGTGAATCTCTAGGATTTTTACCTCCCTTTCCCTCGGTTTCAGCTCTTAGCAGAAATAGTGATAGGAGAGCAGGAACATCTGGTGGCTGTTTCTCACCTCCCACGAGGCCTTCCTGCAGGTCGGGATTCCCGTCACCTTCCAGACACAGCAAAGGTCTCTGCCCTTTGCAAACAAAAGAGGCCGACCTCTCGGCTATGTGTTCCTTCTCTGTCCTCTCTCGGTACCCAGGGTTCCCCTCACTGTTGTGTCCTATGATGGCTGCGAAAGCCAGATGTCCTGCCCCCCTGACTTCCTGACACGGTCCTGCTCAAGGACAGCCTTGTGACAGCTTTCAGTTCGGGTGCTGTGGTGTCTGTAATGTGTCAACTTGGCCTCACTGGACTGCATTTCCCAGATTCCATTCTCTGTGTGTTTCCAGGTAGGTGGGCCCCAGGGGTCATCCTGTGCCCGATGCTCTCAGAAGGCCCAGCTGTTGCCCCAAGCCAGCCAGGGGACCCCGCAGTGACTGGCACCGAGCATGAGCTGCCCACCAGCTGCTCACTGTCTGGATGCAAACTCAGGCCTATATGTTTAGGTTTTGTTAAGACATCCCAGTTCTGGGTACCAAAATCAGCATCAGTTATCTACTGCTGAATAACAATTGCCCCAAAATTCAAATACTAAATAACCAATAAACATTGATTATCTCCTGCAGTTTCCATGGGTCAGAAATTCAGGAGTGGCTTTGCTGGATGGTTCTGCCTCTAAGGTCACTTATGCAGAGACTGTCCAAGTGTTGGGTCAGGGCTGTGGTCATCTGAGCGCTTGACAGGAGCAGGGAGATCCACTTCCAAGGTGGCTCACACACACCTGGCAAGTCGGGGCTGGTCATTGGCAGGAGACCTCAGTCCTCTCCACATGGGGCTCTTCACAAGCTGCCCAAGTGTCCTTGCAGCATGATGGTGGCTTCTCCCAGTAACCCAGGAAGCAAGGCAGAGGTCCTTTATGACCTGGCCTTGGAAGTCATGCCCTGTCATTTCCACAATATCCTATTGGTTACAAAACTCTGCCCTATTCCATGTGGGAGGGGATACACCAGGGCACAAATCCCAGGATGTGAGAATCCTTGAGGCCATTTGGAGGCTGGCTGCCACCTGCCATCCCACCCCGGACCCCCACCCCAGCTGGACCTCTCCTTCTGTGGGCTGGTCAGCTGGACACAGTAAATCTTATCCTGGATGCTAAGCCTGTCTGTCAAGGTCACTCCTCTCATGTGCTGTCCATTCCGTCCTGCTGTACTTTTTTCCTACCAGTTTGTTCTGCTGACATTACCTCTAGTCACTTTTACTGTGCCCTAAGGAACCTTTATTGATATGTAAAGGAACTTACCCCGTAGCCTTGATTACCATGAGGCTCTCTTCCCCCCACCTCCCGAGGAAATGGCCCCTCTGGACCTCCCCCAAGTCCAAATGCTTCCTCAGTTTCAACAGCTGCCCTTCATATTCCACTCAAGCTGATGGATGGCCACATCCATCCAGCTGGTCACCTGGAATGGCCTCACCTCCAAAATCTTCAACTTGCCAAATTCTGACGCCAGCCTCTTCAACTGCTAGCTTCCTCTTTGCCATATCTCTGCCATCCTTGCTCTTTGAATTTATGAAGCCCTCCAGGCCATTCTCTGGGCGAGCCTCCCCTTCTTACCTTCTTTCCCAGAACAACCTAAGCCCTGTGATGCATCACTTCATCCAGATTTACCAACACCCTCAGTGCTCTTGACTCCTTATAGTTCCATCATATCTATCCTACAAATGGTCAGATTTAGAGAACTCCATCCAGGACTTCCAATCCCAGACAAGCTAGAGTAGCAAAGACCAGATTTACCCTCCTAATTGAAACAAATAAAAAATTGGGGGAAAAAATATTTTTTAAGATGGTTCTCAAGACACTGGACATCAAATAATGAAGGGAACAGGAAACAAGTTAGATGAACCCTAGGATCCCCCAGCTAACAGCCTTGAAAGGATTTCCAGATAATGGGTACAGGAAGGGGGAATCCAGGTGTAACCCAGTGGTCTCCCTTATTTGAAAGGAGAGTTCCCTTATTTGAAGGGAGAGCTCCCTTATTTGAAGTGAGAGTTCAAAAAAGCCAGGGTGGCTAGAGTTTGCAGGGCAGAGCAGCAGAGATGAGATGATGCATAGAGAAGGAATTCTGAACATCTGCACTGTCCCAATCAAGTCTTCAGTTAAGTACTGATCAGGATAAACATGGAAAGGACTTGAGGCCAAAGAAAGAACGACTCAAAAAGATTAGGAGGAAGAATACTCAGAGTTCACACGGAGCGATATAGCTCCTATTCCCATTGGATAGAGAACCCAGAAAGGTTTGGCCTCAGCAAGTGGGGAAATTATCTCTAGACTAAACACAGCTGTAGTCCTGCCTAGCGAAGCAATAACCAAAAGGATCAAACTGTTTCCAAGTAGCTTAACTGCACCACAGAATAAAACTCAAGAATATAGGGATACAAAAATATCCCGCACCCAAGAAAGTAAAATTGACAGTGTCTGGCATGCAATCCAAAATTACCAGGCACACAAAGAAGCAGGGAAATTGACACACAAAAAAAGAGGAGAAAAAACAATCAATTGAAACTAACCCAAAAATAATATGGATGATAGAATTAGTAGACAAATACATTAAAGCAGGTATTTTATAACATTATTCCAGATGACCAAGAATCCAGAGAAAAGATTTAGCATATTTAAGGAAAAACATGGAAGGTATTTTTTAAAATCCAAGTAGAACTTCAAGAGATGAAAGCTACAAAGCCTGAGATTTTAAAAAATATTCTAAAGGGGGCTCACAGCAAATTCGACTGCAGAAGAAAAAAATAGTGAACTTAAGACATCAATAGAAATCATTCAAAATAAAACACACAGAGAGAAAAGACTGAACAAAAATGATCAAAGTATCAGTGAACTGCTGATGTCGCCCAAAAGTGGGGGAAAAAGAGAGGCACAAATAATGGCAAAAATTTTCCAAACTTGATGGAAATTGTAAACCCACAGATTCAAGCAGCCTAATAAACCTCAAACACCAGAAACATGAAGAAAGCTACACCAAGGTACATCATAATCAAATTGCTTAAAGCCAATGACAAAGAGAAAATCTTTTTTTGTTTGTTTACATATCACATATGACCATTTTTTTCTTTTTTTTTTGAATTTTAGAATTTTATTTTTTTTATACAGCAGGTTCTTACTAGTTATACATTTTATACATATTAGTGTATACATGTCAATCCCAATCTCCCAATTCATCACACCACCACCCCCTGACCCCCGCCACTTTTCCCCCTTGGTGTCCATATGTTTGTTCTCTACATCTGTGTCTCTATTTCTGCCCTGCAAACCGGTTCATCTGTACCATTTTTCTAGATTCCACATATATGCGTTAATATACGATATTTGTTTTTCTCTTTCTGACTTACTTCACTCTATATGACAGTCTCTAGATCCATCCACATCTCTACAAATGACCCAATTTCATTCCTTTTTATGGCTGAGTAATATTCCATTGTATATATGTACCACATCTTCTTTATCCATTCGTCTGTCGATGGGCATTTAGGTTGCTTCCATGACCTGGCTATTGTAAATAGTGCTGCAATGGACATTGGGGTGCATGTGTCTTTTTGAATTATGGTTTTCTCTGGGTATATGCCCAATAGTGGGATTGCTGGGTCATGTGGTAATTCTATTTTTAGTATTTTAAGGAACCTCCATACTGTTCTCCATAGTGGCTGTATCAATTTACATTCCCACCAACAGTGCAAGAGGGTTCCCTTTTCTCCACACCCTCTCCAGCATTTGTTGTTTGTAGATTTTCTGATGATGCCCATTCTAACTGGTGTGAGGTGATACCTCATTATAGTTTTGATTTGCATTTCTCTAATAATTATGTTGAGCAGCTTTTCATGTGCTTCTTGGCCATCTGTATGTCTTCTTTGGAGAAATGTCTATTTAGATCTTCTGTCCATTTTTTGATTGCCCATTTGTTTGTTTCTTTAATATTGAGCTGCATGAGCTGTTTATATATTTTGGAGATTAATCCTTTGTCCGTTGATTCATTTAAAAATATTTTCTCCCATTCTGAAGGTTGTCTTTTCGTCTTGTTTATGGTTTCCTTTGCTGTGCAAAAGCTTTGAAGTTTCATTAGGTCCCATTTGTTTCTTTTTGTTTTTATTTCCATTACTCTAGGAGGTGGATCAAAAAAGATCTTGCTGTGATTTATGTCAAAGAGTGTTCTTCCTATGTTTTCCTCTAAGAGTTTTATAGTGTCTGGTCTTATATTTTATAGTGTCTGGTCTTACAAGCTAATCCATTTTGAGTTTATTTTTGTGTGTGGTGTTAGGGAGTGTTCTAATTTCATTCTTTTACAGGTAGCTGTCCAGTTTTCCCAGCACCACTTATTGAAGAGACTGTGTTTTATCCATTGTATATCCTTGCCTCCTTTGTCATAGATTAGTTGACCATAGGTGCGTGGGTTTATCTCTGTGCTTTCTATCCTGTTTCATTGATCTATATTTCTGTTTTTGTGCCAGTACCATACTGTCTGGATTACTGTAGCTTTGTAGTATAGACTGAAGTCAGGGAGTCTGATTCCTCCAGCTCCTTTTTTTTCCCTCAAGACTGCTTTGGCTATTTGGGGTCTTTTGTGTCTCCATACAAATTTTAAGATTTTTTGTTCTAGTTCTATAAAAAATGCCATTGGTGGTTTGATAGGGATTGCATTGAATCTGTAGATTGCTTTGGGTAGTATAGTCATTTTCACAATATTGATTCTTCCAATCCAAGAATATGGTATATCTCTCCATCTGTTGGTGTCATCTTTAATTTTTTCATTAGTGTCTTATAGTTTTCTGCATACAGGTCTTTTGTCTTCTTAGGTAGGTTTATTCCTAGGTATTTTATTCTTTTTGTTGCAATGGTAAATAGGTGTGTTTCCTTAATTTCTCTTTCAGATTTTTCATCATTAGTGTATAGGAATGCAAGAGATTTCCGTGCATTAATTTTGTATCCTGCAACTTTACCAAATTCACTGATTAGCTCTAGTAGTTTTCTGGTAGCATATTTAGGATTCTCTATGTGTAGTATCATGTCATCTGCAAACAGTGACAGTTTTACTTCTTCTTTTCCAATTTGTATTCCTTTTATTTCTTTTTCTTCTCTGATTGCCATGGCTAGGACTTCCAAAACTATGTTGAATAATAGTGGCGAGAGTGGACATCCTTGTCTTGTTCCTGATCTTAGAGGAAATGCTTTCAGTTTTTCACCATTGAGAATGATGTTTGCTGTGGGTTTGTCATATATGGCCTTTATTATGTTGAGGTAGTTTCCCTCTATGCCCACTTTCTGCAGAGTTTTTATCATAAATGGGTGTTGAATTTTGTCAAAAGCTTTCTCTTCATCTATTGAGATGATCATATGGTTTTTCTTCTTCAATTTGTTAATATGGTGTATCACATTGATTAATTTGCGTATGTTGAAGAATCCTTGCATCCCTGGGATAAATCCCAGGAAATCTTAAAAGCAGCCAGAGGGGGGGAAAATATGTGCAGCAAAAGATAAAAATTACAGCAGACTTCTTTTTGGACACAATGCAAGCCAGAAGATAGTGGAGCAATAATGTAAAGTATTGAATGAAATAAAAACTGTCAACCTGGAATTCTATAACCAGCAAGAATATTTACCAAAACAGAGGTAAAATTAAGACACATTTTGATATACAGAAGTTGAAAAATTCATCACCAGAAGATCTATGAATATAAGAAATGAAGGCTATGTCTCAGATGGAAATCTGCATCTATACAAAGGATTGAAGAGCCCTGAAAAGAGTGAGTACCTGGATAAATATAAAAGGCTTTTCTTATTGTTATTTAAATATCCTTAAAAAATAATTGACTGTTTAACTTTAAAACATAATAACAATGTAGTGTGTAGTTTATAACATAGGTAGAAGGAAAAAGTATCACAACGATAGCATGAAGATAGAGGGGATGAACAGAAGTATCCTGCTGTAAGATTCTTCTGGTACAGAAGTGGTAGGATATCACTTGGAGGTAAACAGTGATAAGTTAAAGATTAAATTCTAAACCCCAGGGCAACCACCGAAATGCCACAACAAAGAGTTATGGCTACAACAAAGGAGATAAAAATGGAATCATAAAAAAGACTTGATTCATCCAATAGAGGGCAGGAAAAGAGAAAAAATGGAACAAAGGACAGATGGGACAAGTAGAAAACAAAGAGCAAGATGGTAGATTTAAACTTGACTACATCAGTAATCACATTAAAATGTAACTGGGCTGAATGCCCCAATTAAAAGTCCAAGATTATCAGATTGGATTAAAAAAGCAAGACCAAATTACATACTGCCTGTAAGAAACACACTTTAAATATGAACAAAGAAAGAAACCTATCCATCTGCTTTCTTTGATATACCCAAGCTGCCGAGAGCTGCTAGAAAAAAAATATGCAAATGGGCATATTATTGCTGCAGTATATTTATGGTGTCCATCTTTCCTTTCCAACTCCCCATCAAATAATCCAGGACTGTCTACACTCAAGCTATGTACACTGCAACAATGGCTTTATTTCCTCCTTCGCAGGAAAAATAAATGATCCACCCTCATACCTATAAATGCATTTATCTCCACACCCATTCTCACCTCCTTTTCACCAAATTCAAAGAAATAAGCCTTCAAGAGACAGATTCTGGGGGCAGGAACCATCTCTGAAGTCCCAGGCTTAGGACGGTATCAGGGATGAACAGGTGGGTTTGCTTTCTCTCTCCTTGGGAGATCCTTCTCACCGCCTCTGTTATTTGACACCCTGTTCCCCCAGTTTTTTAATCAGGAAATCTGACCTTTTCAGAAGCACCTACCTAAGCTGCTCCCAGATTCCTGACCCTCGGAAACTCTGTGAGATAATACATATTTGTTACTTCAAGCTAGTAGGTTTCAAGGATGATTCTGTATCTCTGACTTAGGTTCCAATTCTGCTACCTAATAGGAGCTTCCAGAAAGAGGTACTTGTAGCCTAGAAATTTAAGGTGTAGATCAATGCTCTTTATTACCCCCTAGGTTCCAGAACCTTCTGCTCAGGGGTTATTTCCCAAAGTATGGCACACAGACCACAGATGGTTCATGTGATAATTGTAGCTGGTGCAAAGATGAACATTTATTTTTATCATATTTCTGAGTATTTCACTATGTATTAGAAAAGCACTGGCTTTCCATTTTCAGTGCTGATGGATTTCTTCGTGTCAGAGGGGCATCTGTGCATGGAGAGGAATAGTCACTACTAATTGTAATTTAAGCAACGTCCCAGTTATTAATCTTAGGAATTTGTTAAACAATTAGCATTTTTTAGATATTAGACAATCAACTTTGCCCTAAATATTTACAATTACTTACAACTAATAAATATTATAGATTCAACAAAATAAATGTTCCCAATCAATAAAAACCCTATATTACAAAGTTACCCCAGCACTTTTAGGCATTTAATTAAAATCCCAAGTCTAACATATTAATTCCCTTCGATATGCTGACTCTTTAAATGCAAAATGGTCACACAAAAAATATAAAAGCCACCAAATTGATTAATGCCCTTACACCAAATCAGGTTACAAAGATATTGATGCCATGGCTTTCATTTGGTTCCTTTTTTGATCCTCACTCTTTTTACTGCACATCACCAATGTCACGTGCTTTACAGTGTCCTAGGATTTCAATAACCCTATCAGTTCAGTAACTGATATTTTGCACCTTTCTAGAATGTTGGAAATTTTACCAGACCCCAAAGTAAAAGAATATTGCCTTGATCCCCCAAGGCCTGGTGACCTGTTGATTCTTGGTCAGGACACAGTTGAACAGACCAAATTGATTCAAACCTGAGCCAGTGGTCATTGGGGTGAGTTTCTTTTTCTTGCAAGGAAGCTGCACTTGTTATATCAGGGGACATTTAGGTTCCTGTCTTCCTTAACGAGGCTGACTTTGAGACTTGGAGTCTTTTCCAGGAATAAAGTGGCCTCTGTGGTTTGTATGCATTTATTTGTGTGCAGTCATCGAGATGTGTTAGTCTGGTCTCTTACCGTAGTTGGATGTATGTCTTATTAGTAACTCCCTATAATTAGTGGTGTTGCCAAGGGTTTGATTCCTTGAGAGAAGAGGGAGTATATCTGGGATTTGCTTTCTTCTTTTAAGGACATTTGGCTACTTTGTTATCTAGGAACATGTGCTTGGATATTAGTTACCTGGCGATATCAGTAAAGCTCCCCCAGGGCTACTTCACTTACCACTTGCTGTCCACTCTTTTTTTTTTTTTTTTTTAATTAATTAATTAATTTATGGCTGTGTTGGGTCTTCGTTTCTGTGCGAGGGCTTTCTCTAGTTGCGGCAAGCGGGGGCCACTCTTCATCGCGGTGCGCAGGCCTCTCACTATCGTGGCCTCTCTTGTTGCGGAGCACAGGCTCCAGACGCGCAGGCTCAGTAATTGTGGCTCACGGGCCTAGTTGCTCCGTGGCATGTGGGATCTTCCCAGACCAGGGCTCGAACCCGTGTCCCCTGCATTGGCAGGCAGATTCTCAACCACTGCGCCACCAGGGAAGCCCAAGCCGTCCACTCTTGCTCGCGGCATCCTTCCTTCTTATGCTGGAATGACTGTAGCTGACTCATCCGTTTCAATCACTCCTCCTGCTTCTGCTGGTCCATATCTACATCTGACAAATAGACAGGTGCTTACCAGAGAAACACGATATCCATGAACAGCATAGATAACACTTTTCCATTATGAAAAATAACACGGATGAAGCATATTCTATTAAATTCACCCTTTCTTTGAATAACTTCATTATTTTGTATTTTATATCAACTGACATTTTTTATTCTTGCTCCAAAACATGGATTCAATCCCCAATTTAGTCTTTTTCTTTCCACTGGAGAAGAGTGTCAGAGAGCAAAATCTGGGGCCCACAAGCGTACATGAGCTTCCAGTGTTGGAAGAAATGCTATTTCCATTGTTGTTGTTGGGACATTTTTTCCAACAGAACCGTCAGTGGTGTTTCTTTTAAGTCCATATATTTACAGTGACTTCCCAAATTTAGTGTATTATAATATTATCCCAATCTCTCTAAAAACATACGATTCCATCAATCACCAAGACTTTCTTTCTAGGATTGGTGTACAGTGGGGATATACAGCTTCCTTTTATAATATATTTAACATTAAAAAGTGAAGCAATTTAAAAAGATATTGTAGGAAATTCCCTGGCAGTCCAGTGGTTAGGACTCGGCACTTTCACTGCCGAGAGTGCGGGGTCAATCCCTGGTCGGGGAACTAAGATCCCGCAAGCCGTGCGGTACAGCCAAAACAAAAAATAAATAAATAAAATATACTTTAAAAAATAAAATAAAAATAATAAAAAGACATTGTGAATAATATAACTGGGATAAGACAAACACCCTGAGTGTGGATTGTGATTGAGTGAAGCTCTGAACTTGCCCACTGGTCTGTCCACCTGTGAGGCCCTCCCACCCAGCACAGGTGGGCGTGGTTCCTGGACCCGCCATAACAAACACCACAGACTAGGGGGGCTCAAAACAACAGAAAAGTACTGTCTGGGTTCTGGAAGCTAGAAGTGTGAAATCAAGGTGTCGGCAGGGCCGGGCTCCCTCTGATACCTGTGGGGGAAGATCCTTCCTTGCCTCTCCCAGCTGCTGGTGGTGGCCAGCCATCCCAAGGGCTCCTTGGCTTACAATTATCTTCAGTCTCTGCATCTGTCACTGCATGGCCGTCTTCTCCAGTGCGTCCGTGTGTCTCTTCTCTTCTTATAAGGACACCACTCAGATTAGATTAAGGGCCCACCCTACTCCACTATGACCTCATCTTAACTGTTTACATCTGCAATGGCCCTATTTCTAAATAAGGTCACATTCCCAGGTCCTGGGGGTTATGACTTGAACATATCTTTTGGGGACACAGGTCAACCCACATCAGGCCTGTCAGGGAGCATAGCTTGCTGTGGCCTGATGAATATTCTAGCCTGGCCTCTCGCTCAAGGTGATGGAGAGCAGGGGCTGGGGAGGCTAGAGGCGGGGGTGCTCTGGACGTAGAGGACTTGCAGCCCCATGAGGGCCCAGGGCTCACCCCACAGACCTCAAACCTGCTTTGTAGAATCTCGACCAGGATGGTAGTTGGTTGATCAGAATCAAACTGGCAGCGGACAGGCAGTTTGGAAGAAGGGAGAATGGTCTTGCTAACTTAAAGTTTCCTAAACTGGAAAATGAGGCAGTTGGGCTCTTTCAGAGGTTTCCCAGTTTTGTCCAAGGAAGTAACGTGCAGAAGGGTGGACACCAGGGTCCACAGCAGCTGTGCTCCTGTTTCTCTTTCCATTTGTGCAACTGCCTCCTCTGGCCCCAAGTCAAGGTTGGTTCCTTGTGTGTACCATTTATCCCTCAATCGTTTCTTTTCGGTGTAAAATATATATAGCATAAAATGTAATCATTTTTAAATATACAGTTTAGTGGCATTAAGTATATTCACATTGTCATGCAGCCATCACCACCATGGGTCAGGGAGTGGGTGAAATGGGTCAAAAGGTACAACGTTTCAATTATAAGATAAATATAGTTGATATGGGGACTATAGTTAACCATATTGCATATTTGAAATTTGTTAAGGGAGCAGATCCTCCAAGTTCTCATCACAAGGAAAAAAACTGTAATGTGTGGTGATGGATTTTAACTAAACTTATGGCGATCATTTCACAATATATACATATATGGAACAATTATGTTGTGGACCTAAAACTAATACAATGTTATATGTCAATTACATCTCTAAAACAAAATTTAATATGAATTTACAAACATCCAAACAAACCCAACCAAACAAAAAAATGGTTAAAATGATAAATTTTGTCATGTGTATACATATTTTTATTCTCTTTTTTTTTGGCTGCGTTGGGTCTTCATTGCTGCGTGCGGGCTTTCTCTAGTTGTGGCGAGCGGGGGCTACTGTTTGTTGCGGTGCACGGGCGTCTCATTGCAGTGGCTTCTCTTGTTGCAGAGCACGGGCTCTAGGCGTGCAGGCTTCAGTAGTTGTGGCACTTGGGCTCAGTAGTTGTGGCTCATGGGCTCTAGAGCGCAGGCTCAGTAGTTGTGGCGCACGGGCTTAGTTGCTCCGTGGCATGTGGGATCTTTCCGGACCAGGGCTCGAACCCGTGTCCCCTGCATTGGCAGGTGGATTCTTAACCACTGCGCCACCAGGGAAGTCCCTGTCATGTGTATTTTAACACAACAATGCAAACAAAACAAAACACTGTCTTCCTTCCCTTCCAAGTGAAGTCAGTGCCTCAGGGTGAAGGAGAAATCTTCCAGCTGCTGGAGCCTGCAAGGCTCACTTGCAGCCTGTAACACAGGTTCAGTCGTCACCCTTAGCCCCGCCCTCTGCACTGTCCCCTGGTCCCAGGACCAATTCTAGGGCCAGGGGCTCTGAGGATAACAGCATGAAAACCCCAGGCCTTGGGTTTCTTCTCTGCATGTAACACCGGTGGGTTTTAGGTTTGCCTCTGTAGGATTTCAGTGTTGATTTTTCTCGTAGCAGCATGAGGCGCACATGCAGGTGACTCATAGAGGGGTGAGGTAAGGGGAGTTTGCGTAAACCTCTAAGCCTGCCTGACCTGTTCTGGATCCTTCCAGCCCACAGCCCTCCTCCACCCCCCCACCCCGGGGCCCTCACTGTGTCTCTCCGTGGGATCTCATCCTTCGGGAAACAGGCGAGTCAGGCAGAGAACATCAGCCCGAAATAGACTGGATCATACTTATGACACATCCTTCCATCTCTGCTGGGCCTTCTCTTCCGTGAATCCTCACTGTAGGAGAAGTTGAGGAGGCTTTGACAGAGAGAGGCTGGACCAGATGCCTGTCTCTGACCCCACCTTGAACTTCTGGCTCTTGTTACTGTGCTAGAATTCACCTAATCAAAGATGCAGCTTAACACACACAGTTCAAAATGATTCCTACTCACGTGCTAGTGGTGGAGGGAAGCACGTCACCATTTAACTCCTCACCTTTTCCTGTAAGAGAAATGGGGTGGTCCCCCAGCCCTCTCTAGTCATAAGAACCTGACCGCATCATTTAAGTCACAGGCAATCCCTGAAACCCAATGTCATTGGATGTTTGTCAGGTGTATTTAGAAAAAGAACAGGACAGCAATTCACTCCATGTCCTCTTCCCCTAAGAGAGCAGAAACTCTGTTCCAAAGTCCACGATGCCCGTGTCAGATGGGAATAAATCTAAGCCAGCCATAGCCCGCTGCTGCCTGCGTGGCTGCCACTCCCAGCCTCCCTCCCGGCCTCCCTCCCAGCCTCCCTCCCAGCCTGTCCAAAGGCAGCATCTTCTCTATTTTTCCCACACGGACATGGTTCAGGACCAAGTGAAATAGGAGGCTATAGTAACCATTAAAAGAGCCACATGAATGTAAACTGCAGCCCATATGGGTAGCAGACGTAAGGAATTTTATTTACCCAAAGATTTTCACATGGATAAAGAAAAAATTGTGGTAAATAAAATGTTATGAATGCAACTGACTACAATGGGCAGGCGTAGAGGAAGTTGATCTTCGTTGCTGTATCTGGGGGCAATGCCAGCCTGGACCCCAGGCTCTTCCAGCTGTTTCCGTGAATAAGATGGGTCCCCCCAAGACCCACCCCCAGGCCATGAGCTCAGACAGGGGCCAGCTGGGCCCGTAAACAAAGATAAGGCCGCACCTGGGCCTCAGACGCTGTGTGGGGCAGCCTGCGGAGGTTCCTTAAAGCAACACTAAGATGCCCCTTTATCCCTCTCTGTTCATAAAAATAATAGAATGAAAATCGAATTACCCCAGCTAACTCAATTAAGAACACCTCTGAAAGTTGGCCCTTGTTCCTGTGTTAGAAAAGACTGGATTTGGGGCCGTTTGTCCTCACCAGCCCTGAGGTGGACCTCACCGTTTACTTCCCCAGGAAGCTGGTTTTATCAGCCCCATTTTGCAGGCACAGAGCTGATCTCGGGGAGAGGGGGTATGGCTTCCCTGAGGTTGCACCATCACCAAGGGGCCATGGCAGGACTTGAATTCTGGGGGCCGGGGGTGGGGCTGCACCCATCTGCCCCCCCAGGCCTTCCCGGAGGGTCCAGGCTCTGGAGGCAACTTCCCAGGTTCAAGCCATGGCTCTTTGGCTGTTTGATCTTGGGTGGTTTATCTAAGCTCTCTGTATTAATTTGCGCATCTGGACAAAATCATGTGTTTCTTGGCAGTTGGCGTATTTCAAAAAATCCGTGGCTTCTTTTCTTCCCTCCCTTTTTCCCCCTGCTTGGAGATGAACTGCTGTCTTGTGACTGGTCCAGCCTTGGCAGCCTTACCCCAGGGCATTCCCACAGAGGACTCTCTTTCCCACCCTCATGTAGGACACAGCAGATGTGCAGCGAATTCATGGGACAAAGCAAAAGGCAGCTGGGACAGGTGAGCCGTGGACACGTGATGAATGCCAGGGGCAGGCTCACTGCAGCGTAACTCAGAGCGGCCTTGGAAAACGGACCAAAACTGCCTGAGAGAACTGGGGCTCCCGGAGTATGATGCTGCCGGTGATGCAGACCGGGAGCACCCGGGGCCGGAGCAGAGTCATGGGCCGCCCTGGGCTTCCCATGGCCGCTCAGACCCGGGCACGCACGACAGCACAGAGGGGCGCCCCGTGCGCTCCTGAGCCTCTGAGCTGGACGGAGTCCCCTGGCCGCCCGGGACAAGTGTGGAAACGAGATGCTTCACTCGGCCCCTCAGCTCTGCGCTCTCAGGTTGCAGTGCTGCAGCCCAGAGGCCTCCTCGGGCCAGAAGGCTGAACGACAGCTGTCCCTCCTGCACCCACCTCGCCCAGCACCCGCTCCTCTCCACCCCGACCTTGAAGAAGGATGGAGGAGCGGCGGTCCTGCCGCAGGGGGTGCTGGACTGAAGCCCCCTCCTCCTACCTTCCCCCCTTGGCTGAGTTAGTGCATTGGGGGCTGCTCCTGAGGAGGAAGCCCAGTTGGGGGGGGTGGCGGCAGGCTGGCCCTGCTTCCCACCGGCGAGCAGAAGCGGCGCCTGTGAGGCGGGGAAAGCCCGCCCTGGCCTTGGTCACGGGACCTGAGGATAGAGTAGTTCAACAGAGTAGTTCCCCACCCAACACCCCCATGCACTGAATCAGGACAGTGGGTCCAGCCTGGAGGTGGGAGCTGGGGGGCGATCTCTTGGTGGAGATGCAGGGATCCTTTCCTGAGAGTTCAGGCCCAGAGGGCAGCTGGCTCGAGGGAGCACCCTGGCCTCCCTGGGAGAGCCGGTGACAGCCCTTCAGGATGGCATTTGGGACCCACATGCCACCTTCAGGGAGTGTGAGCCGACAACACGAGGAATCAGCCTAGAACTCACCCTGAGAGGTGACGCCAGCAGGAGACCGGGGCTGCAGGACTAGCAACCCAGGTGAGATCCACACTCCAGGCACCTCTGTGCTGGAGCCGGGCCAGGACACAATCCAGGCCAGCAGGGACCGCTCTGCTTTCCTGGGGGTCTGCTCCAGCCTGGCAAGAGAATTTGCAATTCAGGGGCCATTCGTAGGGGCGCTGCATCCTTCCAGGACCATCAGATCCTGGATCATCAGACTAATGGCTCCTGGCTGGTTAGCAAAGCCGAGAAGCTGGTGGCAGCCTTCCCTGGGCTGAAGACAGATGTTCCTGGTGCTGGAAACCTATTGGATTTGTGGTGTGCGTGACCGAGAGCAGGTTTTCCCTGCCCAGCCTGGGGCAAAACGCTTGGTTTCCCGTCAACTGCTGACTTAACGAGGGGTCTGTGTCCATCCACCCAAGTCCTCTTACTTATTCATGCTATCTCAGAGTCTATTTCATAAAACACCAATTTATCAGATATTACCCTCTTTTTAAATTATATACATTGGTTTAAACATAATTCACCTTCTCTTCCCTATCCCATTAGCTTATAAAAGCATTAACAAATTGTCACACATTTAAATGACCGTGTAATAGGTATTGGTTTTAATTGTCAGTACCTAAGTGGCCATTATAACCAAGTGTTTTGCTTCATAAGTCAGGTAAGCCCCTCACTCTCCAAGGAAAAATGCTTGAGACTTGGCTGCTGCAAAGCTTAGAGCAAAGTTTGTCATCCCCTGGAAACACGCATGCAGGACACTGGACTATTGACTTTGGCCTTAAGAATTTTAAAAATATTTTTTGTTGTGGGAAAATATCCATAGCATCAAATGTATCACTTTAACCATTTTAAGCGTACAGTTCTGTGGCATTAAGTATATTCACATTGTTCTGTATCCATCACCTCCAGACATCTCCAGAAATTTTTCATCATCCCCAGCTGAAACTCCTGACCAATTAAATATTAACTCCCCGCTCCGTCTCCACAGCCCCTGGCAACCACCCTCCTACTTTCTGTCTCCATGAACTTGACTGTTCTAGGTCCCTCGTGTAAGTGGATCATACAGTATTTGTCCTTTTGTGTCTGGCTTATTTCACTTAACATAATGTCTTCGAGGTTCATCCATGTTGTAGCGTGTGTCAGAATGTCCTTCTTTATTTAAGCTGAATAATATCCCATTGTGTGTTTACAGCACTTTTTTTTTTGTTTTGTTTTGTTTATTTTTATTTTTGGCTGTGTTGGGTCTTCGTTTCTGTGGGAGGTCTTTCTCTAGTTGCGGCAAGCGGGGGCCACTCTTCATAGTGGTGCGCGGGCCTCACTATCGCGGCCTCTCTTGTTGCAGAGCACAGGCTCCAGACGCGCAGGCTCAGTAGTTGTGGCTCACGGGCTTAGTTGCTCCGCGGCATGTGGGATCTTCCTGGACCAGGGCTCGAACCCGTGTCCCCTGCACTGGCAGGCGGATTCCCAACCACTGCACCACCAGGGAAGCCCCTACAGCACGTTTTTTTATCGGTTCATCCGTCAACGGATATTGGTTGTTTCCACCTCTTGGCTCTTGTGAATAATGCTGGTATTGGCCTCGAGTCTTAGTTTTGTTTTATGTTCCCGTCCTTGTGTTTTCCTGTCTCATCCTCATCCACTTCTAACATATACTTCCCTGTGACACTAGACTCCACGTCACCCCTCAGGAAATTGTTAAACTCCCAAAACAACCTCAATGTCCTAACATCAATGTGGGAGACAAAATTCCAAAATCAAGTGAACCTTCCTGCACACAAAAGGGTTCTTAACTGTTCTGGGGGTCACCCACCCATTCGAGCATCTAAAACAGTTAAGCCCTCTCTCGTTTAAAAAAGCAAGTGCATGTGAGGACTTACACTACAATAAACCTTCAAAGGGATACAAGCTTTCAGTTATAAGATGAATAAGTTCTGAAGATCTAAAAGACAACATGGTGACAATAGTTAATAATACTGTATTATTGTATGCTTGAAATTTGCTAAGATGGTAAATCTTAAGCATTCTCACCACAAAACAAAAATGGTAACTATGTGAGGTGATAGCTGTGTTAGTTAATGTGATTGTGATAATAATTCCACAAAGTCTATGCATATCAAATCATCCTGTTGTACACTTTAAATATGTACAATTCTTTATGTCAATTATACCTCAAAAAAGCTGGAGGAAAAACTATTAAAAAAATTTTTTTAAAAGCAAGTACACACACTCCCACAAATCACATCCTTAGACCATAGGTTAATCTCTGCTCTAGAGAATTAATTTCTTCCCCAAAAGTAATAAATGGAAGGTTTTCACATCAGAACCTGGTTGAAATGCTGAGTAAAGCAAACCATCACTTCGGGTTTGACAGTTCTAGAAAGTGTCTGTGTTTGGGACGTCCCCAGCGTGGACACAACAGCAGGAAGTTTACAGAGTGTCTGGAGGGACCCAGGGACCCAGATCAGAGCACTTGGTTCCTGTCCCAGATGCAGAGAGATCAGTGACAGTAGCGCAGAAGGAAAAGTGCTCACAAGGGAAGCTCGCCAAGGCAGGAGGCAGAAACCCCCCACCCCTTATTCTAAACAGGGGTCTCCCCGGTACCAGCCTCTTCCCTTCTGACCGCTGGCAGCTTTGGCCGCAAGAGCCGCCCCTCCTCCACTTAAGTACAAGCACCTTCCCATTTCCAGGAATCAGCTAGGGAGCTGGAGACCCTAGTTTCCAATTTCACTGCATATAAGTTTGTGTTCCATGCCCAGGAGGGGCTTTAGGAGGATGGGCTGCAGAGTCCCACCTGCAGGTATTACCCAGCTGGGCTGCAGGGCACTGGGATCAGCCAGTATCGTCTACTGAGGAGGGAGAGTACTTCCTACAAATCACCACGTCTGAGCAGGAAATGCAGGCCCAGCTGGATTTCACACAGGAAGCCGGGATGCCCAGGCGTGCTGGGGGATTCGTGCCAGGTATCCAGGCGTCCTTATGGGAGGTGAGTTGCACAGGAGAAGCGGGTCTTCAGGTGTGCATACGGGGGCAGAGCCATGTGTATGTGTTGAGGTATGAAGACTCACACAAATGTCTCAGGTCTGGTCCCCCTGGGAGGCAGGGCTACGGAACAAAACCTAAAGACCCCTGGACCTGGGACAACTGGGACACTGGTCCCAGGTGCCCCACAGAGCGAGGGACAGGGACATCCACCTTCTCCCGACGCGTAACCCTAGTGGCACATCTGAATCAACCGGGGAGCATCTAAACCATTCTGATGCGGGGACCCCACTCCAGACCTAGGAGATATAAGGATCTCTGGGATGTGGCCTGGGCGTAGGTCATTTTTAAGTCCCCAGGTGATTCTGACATGCACGCTGGACCCACTGACAGCTCTTCCACTTCCGTCTCTGTGAGCCCTGCCTTTCGTAAAACATGCTTATGTAACCACCGTGTTGAGTCGATTCTAAGATGAACATTTGAGGAGGCAGATGGCGACATTTCTTATAACACAGGCAGGCAGGTGACAGATGTGACAGCCTGCCCTGGTTGACATTAACTAGGCATGTGCTTACTCCATCCAAGGCTTTCCTGTGGTCGTCACGTTTTGAGTTATGGGCGTTGTTCCTACACCCAGTGTATTTCATTGCTATTTTAAAATATTCTAAAATATATTACACTATGATTAGGCCTTGAAATGAAAAAATATTGTGTGTGTGATGAACACGGACACACAGCAGCGGGATGTAAATTTGATGTTAGGGAAGCAAATATTTCACATTGCAATTTCATATTTTCTTGTAAAACAACAGCCAAGTGACCCGACAAAGGAAGCCAGCCACCCAGGGTGAAAGGAGAAAGAACTGCCCATCCCTGTTAGAGATACAGCTGAGGGCCAGGAAGTCACCTTATAAGAAAGGTCACATCTCTACTGCCCCTATGGCCCAGTCACCACGGGCCCGTGCCCTGAACCCAAAAGGGATCCCATGCAGTTGGATGTACGTACTGAATGGGGAGAGGTTTTGAAAACACACTAACTGAAGTATTTCACTGATTTGTTCCATTTTACGTAAGCACAAGCGTGACATATGATAAGAATCCACGTCCATGAAGCCCAAAAGAGCACTTTCAATAAATATAAAGAAAAATTTGCAGTGCTGAAAAAGCATTGTGTCAGTTCTATTGGCAGTTTTCCTTACTCAGTGATCCACAAAATGGGTGCATCTTAGAATTGTTGGTTTCTTAGTTTCTACAAAACAGGATATTTTACTACTGGGTATAAGTTCCTAGCCCTCAGGTTTGACCTGCCTGTTGCACGGCCACCTGGACTCTCTCTCTTCTGGATTCCAAGAGGCGCCCTCTCCCCAGCCTTTTCCTTCGGCAGAGAGATTCTCTGACGTCACCCCTGCTCTCTGTCCCTTCTCTCCTCACCCTTCCTGGCAGGGCCTTGCAGTTCCCCTCTCCTGGGTCAGACCCTCTTTCTTCCTTCTGTCATTTCTCTTCCATGTGATTCCTGCCTATTTCCACCACACGCTGCCCAAAGAGATGCCTTAACTTCAATCGGCCCTGCACTTCACCATGGGAGGCAGAAAGATACAGGGATTGCAGCATGAGCTGGGGAGTCCCAGGCATGGATTCAATCCAAGCTCTATACCTGTGATGGGGGATCGTGTTCCTTCACTTTGCCTATCAGCCTGCATCTCTTCATCTCTCAGTAAATGAGATCACGTGTACCTTGTTGACCCTCTTAATGATCGTTGCCCTGCTGGCATCTTTCCCAAATGTAGCAACCTTGGGTTTGGATGCGATTGACCGGGATGAATTTGATTGGCTTAATCCCAATCATGTGACCTAGGTTGGTCCAATCAGAGTGAAGCTCAGGACAGCTGGTTTGGGGAAGATAAATTTTCTTTCGCTCTGATTGTTTAGAAGCCATGAGGCCTGTAACCCTAAGGGTCATTGGGTACCAAGGACACCAGCCTGAAAAAGAGGCTGACCATGGAGGAGGGCAGAGGGGACCAGAGCTGTGCGATGCTGAGCCAGAGCCCAGTTAAGCCACATCTGATCCCTGGTCTATTTTGTCTATATGAAGTGACTTTTATTCAAATTTCAAGTGTTTTCTGCCATTTGCAACCAAAAACCTTCTAACTGATTCAGTATGAAAAGCACCTAAAGTACTTAATACATGGCAGTTTTTATCAGCTCAAGAGTTCAAATCGATCCTGTAAATATGGGTGAGACTCCTCCCTCCTTCGCTCTCTCCTGCCCTCCTGCCTAACTTTTCTACTCAAAGTGAACCTTCTGTTCTGCGGCAACATATAAGCCTCTGTGTCTGCTCTGGGATTTTGCCAGTAAATCATCACCATGTAGCCCACAGCCTCCACTCTGCAAACCAGAACAGTTCCGATGTGCACACTGGAAGTCGGTGGTAACTCAGGGTGAATCCTCTTCCTATGAGACTGGGGTGAAGGAAGAAAAGCCCTGCGCAGTGGTGTCCTGCCCTCGCCTCAAGGCGCACGAGTGTCCCACCTCTTCCAGGAGGTCCCCCTGCCTGCCCCGGCAGTCACTCCTCACTCCCCTCTACTCAGAGCACTTGCAATCAGCAGACGTCTCTGCGTTCGCCTGTGCCTTGTCTCTGCATCGCTGACCTTGTTTCCTTGTGTTCATACGCATGTGCCACGTGAGGGATCCTTAACGGTGGGGGCATGTTTTGAAGTCAGGGAGCATGATACCTCCAGTTTTGTTCTTTCCCAAGATTGCTTTGGCTCTTTGGGGTCTTTTGTGCTTCCATATGAATTTTAGGATGATTTTTTCCAGTTCTGTGAAAAATGCTAATAGTATTTTGATAGGGATTGCGTCGAATCTGTGTATTTCTCTGGGTAGTATGCACATTTTGACAATATAAATTCTCCCAATCCATCTTTCCATTTATTTGTGTCTCCTTCAGTTTCTTTCATCAAAGTCTTATAGTTTTCAGAATACAGGTCTTTCACCTCCTTGGTTAAATTTATTTCCAGTTATTTCATTTGACGCAATTGTAAATGGGACTGTTTTCTTAATTTCTCTTTCTGATAGTTCGTTATTATTGTACAGAAACTTAACAGATTTCTGTATATTAATTTTGTATCCTGCAACTTTACTAAATTTATTTATTCATTCTAATAGTTTTTTGGTGGAGTCTTCAGAGTTTCCTATTTATAGTATCGTGTCGTCTACTAGTGGCAGTTTTATTTCTTCCCTTATAATTTGGATGCCTTTTTTTTCTTTTGCTGTGGCTAGGACTTCTAATACTATGTTGAATAAAAACAGCAAAAGTGGGCATCCTTGTCTTGTTCCTGATCTTAGAGGAAAAGCTTTCAGCTTTTCGCCATTATGACGTTAGTTGTGTGTTTGTCATAGATGCCTTTCATTATGTTGAGGTATGTTCCCTCTATACCCACTTTGTTGAGAGTTTTTACCATAAACGTGTGTTGAATTTTGTCAAATGTTTTTTCCGCACCTATTGAGATGATCGCATAATTTTCATCCTTTGTTTTGTTAATATGGTGTACCATGTTGATTGATTGCTGTTGAACTGTCCTTACATGCCAGAG
Organism: Balaenoptera acutorostrata; assembly: GCF_949987535.1. Classification (NCBI taxonomy): domain Eukaryota; kingdom Metazoa; phylum Chordata; class Mammalia; order Artiodactyla; family Balaenopteridae; genus Balaenoptera; species Balaenoptera acutorostrata. The sequence continues at coordinate 61,995,288 of NC_080076.1, forward strand.
ATAAATCCCATTTGATCATGGATATGATCTCCTTTCAATGTATTGTTGAATTCGCTTTGCTAAAGCTATAGTAATTAAAGCAATATGGTACTGGCACAAAAAAAGACACATAGATCAATGGAACAGACTAGAAAGCCCAGAAATAAACCCACACACATATAGTCAGTTAATCTATGACAAAGGACGAAAGAATATACAGTGGGGGAAAGACAGTCTCTTCAGTAGATGGTGTTGGGAAAACTGGACAGCTACATACAAAAGAATGAAACTTGGCCACTATCTTATACCATATGCAAAAATTAACTCAAAATGGATTAAAAACTTGAGTGAAACCATAAAACTCCTAGAAGAAAGCATAGGCAGTCAGCTCTTTGACATCAGTCTTAGGGATATTTTTTTGGATCTGTCTCTTCAAGCAAGGGCAACAAAAGCAAAAATAAACAAATGGGACTACATCAAACTAAAAAGCTTTTGCACAGCAAAGGAAACCAGCAACAAAACAAAAAGGCAGCCCACTGAATGGGAGAAGATATTTGCAAATCATATATCAGGTAAGGGGTTAATAACCAGAGTATATAAGAACTTATACAACGTACTATTTTTTAAAAAAACCAACGATCTGATTAAAAAATGGGCCGAGAATCTGAAGAGACATTTTTCCATAGAAGATATACAGTTGGCCAACTGACACATGAAAAAATGCTCAGTATCACTAATTATCAGGGAAATGCAAATCAAAACCACAGTGAGATATTACCTCACGCCTGTCAGAATGACTATTATCAAAAAGGCAACAAATAACAAGCGTTGGCGAGGATGTGGAGAAAAGGGAGCCCTTGTGCACTGTCGCTGGAGTGTAAATTGGTGCAGCCACTATGGAAAACAGTATGGAGGCTCCTCAAAAAGTTAAAAACAGAACTACCATGTGGTCTAGCAATTTCACTTCTGGGCATTTTCCCAAAGAAAACAAAAACACTAATTGGAAAAGGTTTATGCACCCCTGTGTTCATTGCAACATTATTCACAATAGCCAAGATATGGAAGCAACCTAAATGTTCATCAATAGATAAATGGATAAAAATACTACTCAGCCATAAAAAAAAGAATGAAATCTTACCTTTGCAACAACATGGATGGACCTAGAGGGTATCATGCTAAGTGGAATAAGTCAGACAGAGAGAGAGACAAATACTACATGATCTCACTTATATGTGGAATATAAAAAACAAAACAAACAAACAAAACAGAAACAGATTCATAGATACAGAGAACAAACTGGTGGTTGCTGGGCAGGGGGGCGGTGGGCAAAATAGGTGAAGGGGATTAAGAGGCACAAACTTCCAGTTATAAAATAAATAAGTCACAGGGATTTCATATACAGAATAGGAAATATAGTCCATAATATTGTAATAATGTTAAATGGTGACAGATGGTAATAGACCATCTGTGATGGTGGTGATCAGCTCATAATTATATAAATGTTGAATCACTATGTTGTACACCTGAAACTAATATAATATTTTATGCCAGTTATAATTCAATTAAAAAAATATTTGGGGACATATTGACCTCAGTTTTAATTTCCCACAGAGCCTAGTAGGATACTTGGCACACAACAAGCACCCAATGTCTTTTCCTTTTTTTTTTTTTTAACATCTTTATTGGAGTATAATTGCTTTACAATGGTGTGTTAGTCTCTGCTTTATAACAAAGTGAATCAGCTGTACATATACATGTATCCCCATATCTCCTCCCTCTTGTGTCTCCCTCCCACCCTCCCTATCCCACCAATGTCTTTTCGATAATTGATTATCTCATTAAGTTACTATCTATGAGTCTCTTTATAGTACTGTCTATGTTAGATGTATAGCTATATAGAGCTATATTAGCTATATCCAATATAGATAGAAATATACAGCATTGACTCCAAACTCATCTCTCCCTCAAGTTAAGTATAGGAAGTAGGAAGTTTGCTGCCTCTCCACAGAGCCCGCTGGACCAGGCCCCTCACAATCTGGACTGGACACCCCACGCCCTTGCTGTGGGAGCAGAAGCCTGGGCTTTCATGTTCCAGAAAAGAAGGTGTTAAGTCCGTCTTCTTGGGGAAGCGTGGTCTCCAGAAAGCAAGAGGTTCAGGACCTACTTCCCTGCTTTCTGGCCTTGGGTCTTCTCCTTGGGGAGGAGAGGACGGTCCACATGCTCTGCCCCTGGTGCTCCTTGGAGGAAGGTGAGCCCAGCCACAGGGGCCGGGGGACTCCATGCCCCTCCTTCGTAAAATTGCCTGCTTTGCTCGAGTAATGACAGCGGCACATGCCGTGTCACCCCGTGGTCACAGCATCACTGATGTGATTGGAAATCCAACTCCTTGGGGTGGGGCAAGTGGGCGGGGGCTTCCGCTGGCGAGAGCAAGAGGCAGCTCGCCTGGCAACCGGGAAGGATGGCTGCCAATATAAATTCTTCCATCAACAAGCACCAAACGTGCTCCTAACCTTATCGCTGCAGCCAGGGCTCTGCTCCAATTCCTATCTTCCTTGTGGTTAATGGCCTTTTAGCCGACTGATGCCACCTAACACACGCATCCATTCGGGGAAGACTGCTGTCCAGAACTGAAAAGCCTGATTTGTAAATACGGAGGGATGGATTTTGTCAGTCAAGGTATATCAGAACGAGGCAATAACGTTCCCACACAAGTTAATGTGTCTGAGCAGATGTTTAATTTTTGAATATCCTGTTTTGAATATATATTACCTGACAATGTATAGACCCTGAAACTACTTTTTTTTTTTTTTTAAATATTTATTTGTTTGCACCAGGTCTTATTTATTTATTTATTTTTATATTTATTTTTATATTTATTTTTGGCTGTGTTGGGTCTTCCTTTCTGTGCGAGGGCTTTCTCCAGTTGCGGCAAGCGGGGACCACTCATCATCGCGGTGCGCAGGCCCCTTCACCATCGCGGCCTCTCCTGCTGCAGAGCACAGGCCCCAGACGCGCAGGCTCAGCAGCCGTGGCTCACGGGCCCAGCCGCTCCGCGGCATGTGGGATCCTCCCAGACCAGGGCTCGAACCCGCATCCCCCGCACTAGCAGGCAGACTCTCAACCACTGCGTCACCAGGGAAGCCCTGAAACTACTTTTTATTTCCACTCATTAAATCTGAATCAAACCAGTAAATATCCCAAACTACAGAGGCACAGAAATCCCGTTTCCCTTTTCATCAAGTAGCAGCAGTTTGTAGTGGTGTAAGATGAATGAACTGCTAGTACAGTTTTAAAATAACAGCAATGACACAGCCAAGTGTGCCGCGGCCCCAGCTGGGGGCTGGGGGCCAGGGGAGGGGGCAGTGCCTGGTTGAACTTTGCTCTGCGGCTCACTGAGTGACCTTCACCAGCTACGTGGTCTCCCCTGGCCTCCATCCCCCTCTGCAGATGGGGACAGTCATTGTGCTACTTTGGGGGATCCACTTGAAGAAAAAAAATGCAACTTAGGGATACAAAAAAGTCAGGGCCTTGAAAGTCCCATGCAAGCAAGGGACCCCCTGGGCTTTTATTTCATCAGTTTCACAGTAAATCTACTGCTGAATCGATAAATAAAACAAATAAGGGAACGAATAAATGAAGCTTGGTATCAACTTGTCTGAGTTTTAAAAATTGGTTGTTATTTTTATTAGGATTGTGTTAAATTTATGAATTAAAATAGAACTGGCATCTTTATATTACTGAGCTGTCCTATTCAAAAACAAGGGATGTCTTAGTATTTGTTCTCATGGCTAGAAGTCTGTGTTTAGTCTCAAATATTTCAAATTATTTTATGTTAAAATTACCACATTATGGGGAAGGTGCTATGTTTCTTTTTCTATGGGATGTGTTTTCTTTCTTCTTTTAGTTTTTCATCTTCTTTTGCCATTTAGGAAGGTTTAAAGTTTGTTCTAGGGGTTACCTTTGTACTCACACCTTTTTAATTGCCAAGAGTCTCCAGTTATTTCATTTTCATCTTTTACCATGTCTCCCACTAATTGCTAGACAACAATCAGTAAGGTTATTCTGCTTTCTTCTTTTCTGCTCCCTTCTCCTTCCACTTTTGATTGAATTATTTCTCTTTTGTGATAATATATAACAATAACATTAACATGTATCATATAAAATATTATTCTTGCACCCTTGTTTTGACTTATTTTGTATTCATGTATCTATAATTATATATATTAACTGTTTACTATCAGTTAATATATATAATTGTAAACTATATATATATAAGTCCTTATATATATATAACTAATTATATATGTCTTGTCATTGAAGTTTATCCCTTCAGTTCTATTTTTTTTTTTTTTGAAAGCCACACATGTGGGTTTTTTTGTTTGGGGTTTGGTTTGTTTTATGGTCTGGGGTTTGTTTTTTTGTTGTTTTAATTTGTTGAAAATCAGAACCTTTAAAGCATCTTGTAAATGGAAGGAATGGAATTGGACCTGGGGGGGCGGGGCAGGGTGTGATGGAAGAGATCAAAGTGAACACGTGAGCTCAAGTTGCTGCGGGCAGCAAGGGAGCTGGTGGGACATTACAGCAGAGCTGACTGCTGTCTCTACGAAGGGTCCCCCAGGAGCACAATACAAGTATCAAAACACCCAAAACAAAACAAAACAAAAACCAAAAATGATCTGCAACTTCTCCAACTTGTAAACAGGGAAGAACATTTCACAGATTCAACGTTCAAGGGAAGTAAACGTGTTTAAATTATTTTTGTCAGTTTAACCCTGATTTGAAAGCGTGACCAGCAAAAGTAAGGGAGCCACCACCGTTGGCATCCCAGACAAGCAGCTGTGTTCTCTGCGAAGCTGCATGCCTCAGCCTCTCTCTTCTCAAGATGCCCCGTGAGGAAGAGGTGCCTCCTCTCTCGAGTTCCATCTCACTTCCCTCCTCACCACACCCCCGGATACTCATTGCCAGCTTTACATTTGGGGGTTTACGGTCTTGGCTGCTGTAGACTTAGCCATGGGGAGACGGGCCGGGCGGGGGCAAATTCTTGGAGGATGCTACGAGCCACTTCGACATTATCCCGGGTCTCTCTAAGGCTCCCTTCACTTCCTCAAAGCCGTAAGCCTCCCCTGTGAGTTCTGCAATTTTTGCATCGACGTTTTCCAATGCTGCCTCAGGTCGTGCGTGCGGTTTTCTGGGGTGGATTTCGGGTGCAGTCCCGTGGGTTATGGTTGAGGAGGTGTGGCTGGCGCTCGTGAACCATCTGGAGATGAAGGGACCTGATCCCAGTCCTGTGATGTTCTGTGGGATTTGACACGTTCCCCTGGTAATCTCCTGGCAGGAGGCAAAGGAAGTTGGCCTCTTGCTGGATCACAAAAGGGATTAGATTACAGGTTTATTGTGAAAGGATTAACTCAGGAACAGCCAGATGGAAGAGGCACAGGGCAAGGTTTGGGGAAAAGGCGTGGGGCTGCCCTGCCTCAGAAAGCATCATTCTCCCCAAATGTCCGCGTGTTCACCAACCTGGACGCTCGCCCCTTAGTTCTTGATTGAATGAAATTTATCTTCTGGTCGATTCCTCACCAGTAGAGGATTTCCTACATTCTTGTTTGTTTAAAACTCTTTTTTTATAACTTTCAAATGTAAAGAATAACTTGGCCTGCTCTAAAATCTTTGGTTCCTATTTTCTATGACTTTTCTGAAAATACCACTTAATTGTTGCCTTACCTGTATGCCATTTTTTAGGAACAATGATGTGACTCTTACACTCTTGCCCTTTTAAATTATTGGATCTTTTGGCTTGGAAGCCTTGAGGATTTTTTTCTTTATCTTTAAATTCTAATTGTTTCACCAGGATGTGTGTTGGAGTCTATTGTTCTTGGTCAGTTTCCCCAGATACTGAGTCCCTTCAATATTCAGATTCAAGTTTCCTCTTGTTCCTGCCAAGTTTTGTTGCATTATAGTTTAAATATTAGTTTTGTTCCATTGTTTTGTTTTTCTTCTTCATGGTTTCTGATTATGTATGTTGGTTTTTGTTTGCCTCTCTTGCCTTTCAATTGCTTTCTCTCTGAGCCTTTTTGCTTTTTTCTGTACATCATTTTCATTCTTTGGGCAACTTCCCCTCCTTTCTTCAATGCTCCTTATTGAATATTCATGGGAGTCTTTCTCCCTGTGCACCTTGCAACTCATTTTTCATTTCTGAGATCATTTTGTCTTTTTTTTCCTTTTCTTTCCTGAGATCAATCAACTCTCCTTTCATTTCTTCCTATCTCTGCCTTATTCTGGTTTTGCCTTTGGAAATTCTGATTCAAGGTGGGATTATGGATCCTAAAATGCTTGATGATATTTAATTCAGTGTTGGGTGTTATGTTACCGTTATCTTCTGCTTTGGCATCATTTGGAGGAAGATTTTTATCAGCTGACGATTTCTTTATGTTATAATAGTTTTGCATATATTTAGTCTGTTTCCGTAGTCATTGTACTGAGTGGTTTACAAGATTCCTCATCCAAGGGCACCTCTCCAGTCAGTGTGGGGAAGTGTGCCTTCGGGCTTTTCTGGAGGGGCGTGAGTGAGGCACTGTGTGAACGTTTTGCTTCTCTCTTGCCCTGCAGAGCCCTCAAACTTCTCACTTGGGCTTCTTCCCTTCATCCTCCAAAGAAAGCTTTAGAGCTTCTCCCCCAGAAGCAATGCCCTTTGAAGACTGCCCTGTCCCGTCACGCTCACTCGCAGGGCATGTTTGAACTTCAGTGACTTTAGGTCAATCTTGGGGTCCCCCTACTAGGCTCCCACGTCCCTCTTCCACTCAGTTTTTCCCAGGCTGCCCCTGCCTTCCAGAGTCTTGAGGCAGGAGCATGGAAAACAGTCAGCTGAGGTTAGGCGTTTATTTTTCTACTCAAAGTCGTTTAAAGCTCAGGCTTTGTGTCGTCCGGCTCTGCTGGAAACTGGGTTCCATTTGCCCTTCCTGTTGTTTGCCTGTGATTTTGGGAGGATGTATTGGAAGATCCAGTTGTATGGACTGATATTACTTCAACTGCCCAGAATTCTTACTATTTTCTTGATGAGCATAAAAGGCAAAAATTACCTGGTGTTTTAAAATTTAGGGTTAGGGTTAGGGCCATGTGATAAACAAATTTTCTCCAAACATGATGTCCTGGAAGGGAAAAACAATGAGATGTGTCCCTGGTGGTGTTACTGTCAGGAACCTCTGGAGGGGCCTTTCCTGACTCTGAAACACCACGACTCTGTCCACTCTGCAATGAAGCTGAGGATGGATGTCCCAGGCACTGAGCCCAGGGATGCAGACAAGGTCCCCTCCCCAGCATGTAGCCCCTCAGTCTCTGCTGATGACAGCTGCCCTGGGCATCTGGCTAGGGTGTTTCTGCTCATACAGGAACCAAATTACAATCCACCACATCCTGGCATTTGCCTCAGTCAAAGAGAAGAAAAAGGATGAGTCCATGACCAAGTGCAGTAAAACACTCTGTGACTTTTTTGCTGCTTTTTCCCCTCGCCCTTAGCCATCCTTCCTGCCAGACAGAAATATATGCACCGAGACACACAGATGCAGATGCACAGGAAGCCCGAGCTGGACCAGGAGTCCAGCCAGGACTCCCGTGGGCCCCCTTCAAGCACAGTGGGGACCTGGGATCCAACAGTCCTTAATCAGAGGAGCAAGTAGCATCTGTGGGTGCCTCTTCTACCCTGAGTGGCCGTGCTTCCAGCTCAGGAGGCTGCACGGAGGCCCTGGCCCTTGGCCACCAGCCCTCAGGGGTCTCTACCTTTATTAGAGAACCTTGTGGAGTCAACCTGCGTTGACGCAAAGAGCGTGAGATGGAATATTAGTCTCTGTAAACATCTGGTTTGGGGAGCAAGTGGTGACCACTGGGTGCAGAGCACAGGACGGCTCACGGGGACCAGTGGCCTTGCCCCGTCTCTGTGGTGTTGGCCTCATGCTGTCGCCTTCCCCACTTCCTGTGAGCAGCTGCAAAGGGCAGCCTTCCCAAAAGAGGAGAAAAGAAGAAAATTACACTATGGAATTCTGCAGTTTTTCTGCAGCATTTCTGCAGCTCCAAAGATTTCTTTTATGCAAAAACAAAAAGAAAAAAAAAAGTCTTTCATCTGCCAAGATTTTTACTTATCACATATGAAAGGGTACCGTCTACTACACATTTTGAAATGCTTTAAAAATGGGTATCAAAGAGTCCGAGGCCCATTAATCCAAATTGCTTTAACACTTAGAGAAGAATAAAAGGCACTTTCTAAAATCTGCAAATGAGTGTAACCTACAAAATTACAGATTAAATGCTGGGGGCGGGTAAAAACCCTGAGGTTCTCAGCTTGGAACAAGCATCTTTAAAGGGAAAGAGAAATATTACTTCAATATTTTTCAATCGTGTTTTGAAATAGATGAGAAAAAGAAAGATATGTACTTAGACACAATGGAAAGAGATAGAAGGAAAAAACAATCTAGTTCGGCTAAAACTGGTTGCCATTAAATTCAATTCAATAAAGTTTCCCAAGGAGGGATGAGCTCCATAGATGGGTTGTTTTTACCACCTTTGCAGAAACCCTTGAATCTAAACTAATAAGTCATTTCTCCCCCCAGAAAAAGATACACAGTTCTCAAAATGTAGACCTGAATTCTCAACTGATACAGTTGGTAGGAAGGAAGTCATCTCACTTTTCTGTCTCTCCATTTAAATTTATTATCCGGTACTCCAATCATAAGGATAGAACAGAAGGCCTATAGTGTTTGATTGTCTTTGATTTTGCAGCCCCAGCTGGGATGGGAAAGCCATAATCATGTAATAACACCTTAAATTTACATCCTGCGTATCTCTAAAGAACTAATAGACTTTTACCTGGCAATTTTTAAATCTAATTAATCCCATCACCATCCCTGACAGGTAAGTTCTGTGGAGATGCACCTTAAATTTACATCCTGCGTATCTCTAAAGAACTAATAGACTTTTACCTGGCAATTTTTAAATCTAATTAATCCCATCACCATCCCTGACAGGTAGGTTATGTGGAGATGGGATCTGCAGGGCCCTCCCTGCTGAGCAGGTAATGAAGTGTCATGGATGAGGAAGACCAAGATGTACTGCATGCTTACCATGTGCCAAGCTCTGTGTCCCACCCTTTGCATTCTTTCTCTCATTTAATCCCCCTGCCATCACTATGTGGTTGACATTTGGGACAGATTGTAGACACCCACAATTCTCCAGCCTTCCAATAAAGAAACAGGGTCCAGTTCCCCACCCGTGGGGTCTGGCTGACCGTGGGTCTTCCTTCGGTGAATGTGAGCAGATGGGATGCAGGCAGAGACTTGGAAAGGTGTGCGCACTGGGGCTTCCTGAAACATCATCACCAAGTGAACAAGCCCAGGCCATCCTGAGAGACGTGTAGCCCAGTCACCCCATCATGTCCGACTGCCAGATATGAACGAGGCCACCTTGGACCAGCCAGCCTGCCAGCTGACCTCACACACACACGTACAAGCCCAGCAGAGATTGGCCAACTCAGTCTAAACGAGAAGAACCACCCAGCAGAATCACGAGCTTAAATAAATGCTTTTCCACCCATGACGTTATGCAACAAAAAATAATCAATACAGCATTAACCCCATTTTAAAAAACAGAAAACTTGGGCTCAGAGAGACTTGGTAGTTTGCCCAAAGTCTTCGAACTCAGGACCATCTGATTGCAAAGCACATATAGAACCCAGGCTGTAGGAAGAAAAGTTGGGAAAACTCCATGTGGTAAGCTTGAAAATGAAAGTATTTAAACTTTATGGTTGTCCTCAAAGATCCTGAAAACAGTTGAAAAAAGGACAAAGTAGACCAACATTTTGGGCTGACTCTTTAGAGCCAAGGAATAGAACTTTCAAGAAAGCAAAATTGAGGTCAAAAAGAGGAGTCACATGATAACATCCAGAGTGATTTACAACAGAATAATCGACTGCAGAGGAATTACATTAGAGGGTAAATAACACCCCCAGATTGCTGATTCCCTCTCTGGGAATGATGTGTCCTAGGGATGAAAAAGGTACCCTTCCCTACTCCAGGGTTCCAGAGTGACACGATGCTTCAGACCTTCTGTCGGTGTCTGGACAATCCAAAGACATTGTGTGTAAGGCCTCTGGGACTCGGAATGAAATCTGGCCAAAATGGAAATGCACATTACCTCTGATGTGGTCATTTGCCTCTGGGATGTCTGGTCACCCAGTTCCTTGGGTCTTTCTGCAGTGGAGACTTTTGTATGGCACAGGTGACATTCGGCCGCACGTCTCCTGGGAAGTTGGGCTGGGGCTCTGGACCTCTCTGTCACAGGTGAACCTTGTCATGTCCCCCACACCCCACCCACTGCAGCAGAATTGTAGCTGCTGCCACTGTGGAGGGCTGCACTGTTAGGGTTCATCCTCCACTTTCCGTTCTCTCTCCCCATTCACATGGGTTCTGCAGATCAGAAGTCTCTGGACATAACCTGGTGTGGATGGATTCGGGCTCGCCCCTCAGGGTGGGAACGGGAATCAGCCTGACCTTCCTACCATGGTTTTCTGCATTTCATAAAAGGCCACCTCAACACCTCTGTGCAGAACTTAGTCAACACCTTTCAGTGGTGCTGGCATTAGTGACTTAGTACTCTCCAAGTCTTTTACATTTGCTTATGCTACTGTGTTCTAATATGATTCTGTGTCACTCTGGTGAGAGAGAATTATACAATGATTCCAAAGAATTATCATTGGCAAGCATAAACCTGATACTATATAAAACATAAATAAGACACACTTCTCTGGACTGTGTGGAGAATTTTGAAAAAAAAAAAAACATAACTACAAGGAAAACTCCTTTGGATAAAAATAGTGATCACTCAGAATGTTGATTTCTTTACCCTGGATGCTGGTTTATGGAGGAAATCCACCCCTACAGAGTCCTGTTGTGATATGACTCAGCCACTAAGAGGGCTTGAAATTCTCTTTTAATTAGTTGATTTAAGTACTTATTTGATTGAGGGCCGCTTCCTATAAAGAAAGAAATTTGCATGCAGCGGCCAAAACAAGCAACCCAACCCCTGTACCTGCTTCCATTAAGAGTTTCTTTGTTTGGTGTCATTTTAGAATCTGTCCATGAGTGGGAATGGCCCTGGGTATATTCTGTGGACTTGGGTTTGAGCGAGCTGGTTATGTCTGGGGTAAAGGAAGTTTGTGGAGAGACGCCCGCTACACAGCCTTCTGATTTGACCAGCAACATAAAAGCCTGATATCATTTGGGGAGGAAGCAGAAAGGGGGTACTCTGTTCCCCCAGGAAGCCTCTCCCCCCCGCCATTCCTCCCACTCTGGAGTCCCACACCCCCTCCCTGGGGATCTACACCGAAGACCAAAGAGGTTACTGCTGAAAGGGTAGTACTTCTGGTGATGATTATAAACAACATGGAGATCCATTTAGAAACTAAATGACAGAACAAAAGCATAACCCTAACAATTTTCTGTACCGTTTTTAGCTACCTGTGGCAGTAGAATAGACATCACCACTCTTAGACCCTTGTCAGGGTCTCAGAAGCACGCCTCTCACATTTCGGGATGACAGCAGCAGGGTGTGGACCACTGACTGTCACCTTCTGCTACTTTCTAACGATCTTTACCACCAAGAAGAAGCTGCCACTGAGTTCCTCTTCCAGGTGATGGTCGTTTAGACCTGATGGCCCACGGCTTCTCCACTTCTCCAGTTGTTACTCCAGGGCAGGTAGATTCTCTTCTGCAGCTGGTCTTCTCCCTAAGCCAGCACCCGGACCCCGTCCTCCTCGTCCTTCTTCCCGGGCTCAAAGTAGACACCTGCACACCTCTCGCGATGTCAGCTGCTTCTTTCCCGCGAGATGTGGGCTGGTCCAGCTCCAAGGCCACAAGCAACAGCTGAGAGGAGGAAGGGGGTGGGGGAGGGCGGCAGCATCGGCTGGAGGGTCCAGCTTTAGATGAAATGAGGAAACTCTGTGGTCATGCGGCGCTTAGCTCAGTACCCACAGCGGGGTGAGAGTTGGTGCCGTGTACGTTTAGAGGAAAGGAATCCTACAGAGACCTTGCTGGTGATGGAGAGACTGAAGGTACCTTCCTTTCTCAAATCTAGTGAGGAGGTTTCCGGAAGAACCCTCAGAGCTTAACCCTCCGGGCTGCCTTGAGTGGTGCAGGCTGACACCTGGTGGGCAGGTAAGTGGGGGTGGATCAAGCCCTGTCCCCTCACCAAGCCTACCACACCCTGCCGTGGGGAGGAAAGACACCTTCTAATTTGCCGTACGCATCACTTACACTTCCCGGGGTCTGGTAATTTGCATCTCTGGCCAGATCCCAGCTAATGCGGGTGCTGCTGGCTCTTGGACCCTCTTGGGGGAGCATGGGGCCAGAGAGGTGAGGGCCGCTGTGTGGGCCGCAGATAGCAGCATCACCTGGGAGCCCAGGTCTGAGCCCAGCCAGGGAAGCAGTAGGTGTGGGCCTGGCTCGGCCGGCCTGGCCTGGGGTTGACAGTCCCTGCCCACGGGCGTGCTCTGGAAGGTTGAGGAGACCCCGGAGAAGAAGGCCGCTGGCCGCCCAGAGCCCAGGAAGGTTCAAGGGCAGACGCAGGGAGAAAGTAAAGCCACCCTGGTGAGGAGGCTCCGCCAAGACTCACTCTGCAACGAGGGGCTAGTTCACCACTGCAGAGAACAGGAAAGAACAGGGCAGAGTGTATTTCATCACATCAGCAAATAGCAGCAAAAATATCACAAACAGTAGTACTCAAAGCTGGTGAGGGCGCGGCGAGAGGGGCGCCCTGATCTACGAGAGTTTCAATTGTTCAGAACCTTCTGTAAAGCAAAGTGGCAATAGATAACAAAAACCTTACAGATATTTAAACAATGTAGCTCAGTAATTACCGTACTTATACTTTTAGGACTCCATCCAAAAGAAATAAGAAATAAATATAAAGATCTTCTTTGCACGTATAGAAAAAAGTTAAGTGACCCAAATGTCTAACATTAGTACAAAAATGTTAGACAAAATTATTAATTTTTGTTATTTCAATAGAGTATTTATCGGCATTAAAATTATGTTTTTCGGGCACTTTTAAGACCTAAAACAATGTTAAGTGAAAAAAAGTGGAATTCTAATAATGCATAGGAAAAAAGACCAGAAGAAAATATACCAGAATGTAATGGTTCTCTCTGAGTTATGAGAATGTGGGGAACTTTCTTTTCTTTTCACTTTATACTTCCCACAATAGACATGTATTACTCTTCTAATTAAATTTTTTTTAAAAATCAAGTGAAAGTCCTGGTGGTTTTGTGGCCTGGTGGCCTGGTTGCCTGGTGGTCTGGTAGTCTGGTGGCCTGGAGGCTTTTGGTGTCTAGTGGCCTGTGGTCAGGTGGCCTGGTAGCTTTTGGTGGTCTGGTGGCCTGGTGGCTTTTGGTGTCTAGTGGCCTGTGGTCAGGTGGCCTGGTGGCCTGGTGACCTGGTGGCTTGGTGTCTAGTGGCCTGTGGTCAGGTGGCCTGGTAGCTTTGGTGGTCTGGTGGCCTGGAGGCTTTTGGTGTCTAGTGGCCTGTGGTCAGGTGGCCTGGTAGCTTTTGGTGGTCTGGTGGCCTGGTGGTTTTTTGGTGTCTAGTGGCCTGTGGTCAGGTGGCCTGAGCTTGGTGGTCTGGTGGTCTGGTGGCCTGGTGGCCTGGTTAGCTGGATGCCAGTGCTGACGGGGCTGTGGTGGGTGAGGCATGTGGCCAAGCGTGCAGGTGACCCTCTCAGACCTGGTTTTGCCCGGCAGGGAGGCTCAGTTCTCAGCAGTGCTGGCGCTGGCAGGAGGCCCTCTCGGCTGGCACGGGGTCAAGGCTGCAGGCGGGCTGACACACACAGCACGGCCGCCACACCTCAAGCTTAAACGAGTCCCCACCCTAAACTCAGGGCTGTCGGTGCTTTTCTGACGCAGCTTCAGGAGCAGACCAGTCACCAGGGGAGCTTGTTAACGTGCAGACTGATTCAGGGTGTCTGGGTGGAGCCTGAGACTCTGCATTTCTATTAAGCTTCTAGATGACAGAGATGCTGCCCATCCTAGGACCCCCTCTGCGTGGCGTGGCTCCAGGGCAGTTCCTCAGACTTCAGCGCGCATGACACTCCCCCCGACAGGCTGTTAGACACGGAGAGCTGCGCCCACACCCAGAGACTCCAGCCCCCTCCGTCTGGGCAGCGCTCGGAAATCTGCGTCTCTCACAAGCTCCGAGGTGATCCGCCGTCTGCGGCCCACACTGCAGCCCTCACCTCTCTGGCCCCTTGCTCCCCCAAGAGGGTCCAAGAGCCAGCAACGCCAGCATCACCTGGGAGCCAGCCGGAAATGCAAATTACCAGACCTGCGGAATTACTGCCGTGTTTTCACACGGTCCTGGGTGATTTTCTGCACGCTAGAGTCTGGGACCCTCTGATGTAGACAAGACTCCCAGAGACCTGCGTGATCAGCTGGGGTCCTGCCCTCACTCTCTGGGTGACCAAGGCACTCCTCCCTCTGGGACCAGCAGAGCCACTTCCCAGTCTCCCTACATGCTCACGCCATGATGACCTGCCCACGGGGACAGCATCTGCCCTCAGCTCACTTCCTCGTGGTGCTGACCATGCCCCTCAAGAGAAAATCATCTCAGTCACCATGGAGTTCTTACAGCAATTCCTTAAATCGGAATCCTCACCTAGACTGGTGAGGGTGACCAGTGGAAAACATTCCGGTTAGGGGGGATGGTACATGGCTGCAGCAAGGAATTCCGGGAGCAGCTAGAAATGTAACCCATCAGTTGCTGGAAGGAATATGGGATTGCTTAGGATTCTTGGTTGTAGGATTTCAGAACTTGGAGTGAGAGAGGGAATTTTTATGTTCTAGGTAACTTGAAAGCAGTGCTGTGCTATACAGAATTGTGTCATTTCACTAGAATGATTTCCTTTGAAAAACATCCTGTCCCTGTTTCTTTTTAATATACCCTAACTTTATTTTTTTTTAAGGAGGGAAAAACCCCTCTGGTTTATTTATTTATTTTTTAATATAGTTGTGGTTTTTGTTTGTTTTTGGCTGCGTTGGGTCTTCATTGCTGTGCACAGGCTTCCTCTAGTTGCGGCGAGTGGGGGCTACTCTTCCTTGTAGTGCGCGGGCTTCTCATTGTGGTGGCTTCTCTTGCTGTGGAGCACGGGCTCTAGGCACGCGGGCTTCAATAGTTGCGGCCCATGGGTTCAGTAATTGTGGCTCACGGGCTCTAGAGCTCAGGCTCAGTAGTTGTGGCTCACGGGCTTAGTTGCTCCGCGGCATGTGGGATCTTCCCGGACCTGGGCTCCAACCCGTGTCCCCTGCACTGGCAGACGGATTCTTAACCACTGTGCCACCAGGGAAGTCCCTAATGTACCGTAACTTTAGGGAAGAAATCTCCTTTGCCAAGAAGATAGACTAAGAGAAAAGAAAGAAAAAATACCCTGTTTATAGGGGACATTTATTTGCTAAGATATTTTCCTTAGCCCTGGGCAGAATAAAATATACAATCTAGATTTTTCTGTTGGCTTGAATTTAAATGCAGTTGTCATAGTTCCTGCTAGTTGAAGGTTTGTTTTTTGTGGTTTTTTAATCTGACAGGAGGATGGGGAGGAAGGCTATTCACCAGTGGCTATTTGAAGTTTAGTGATTGCTCAGAAAGGGGAAAAAACAACCACTCCGATGTTATTTTTGAGCAGTGACTATTTTTCACTCTGCTAAGAAATTACTGCAATTTGACACATGGAATCTAAGGCATAGATAATTGTGATCTTGAAAAATTGTCTTTTGTGGGCTTGATGGTAACAAAAAAATAATCACGTCAATGCTATAGGCATTTCGCTGTAGTTTAGTGAGAATTCAGTCGGTGCAGCAGAAATGTACGGCACTCTCTCTGCATTGTTATAACAGGGGAAATGGGGCTAACTGCTGGAAATGATGAGGGTGGCCATTCTGCCCATTGGACGTGGCAAATCATGGTTGTCACCTCTTGAAAGAAAATCATTTCAAGTGACTTTAAGGTGGATTACACATTCTGACATACTTAAAACTCTACCTCTTTATACAAGGTATAGAATTATCCAATTAGTGTTCTTTCTCTGATTTTGCTTTTGAGAAGAATCTATGTGTCCCCTAGGTCATATTGAACACATTTGCACAGCCATATCTATTTTTTAAGTTTTTGTTTACCAATGGAAATACTAGATCCAAATCTCCGAATATAACTTTAGCCTTTGAAAACTCTCCCATGCAAATTACTCATTTCAGGGTCACCATATAAGCTGTCATTCTCCGAAGGTGACATCATAGCAGGTTTTGATCCCGCACCCTCGGACCTGGGCACGAGTGCCTGGTGGGGCACAGGCTCTGGGGGCGGTCTCTATGGATACGAAGGTGGAGACACAATGAGCTGTTTAGCTTTTGAGAACTTTTACGGCAGCGTGCACGAGTGTACGTGAGCGTGGTCAGGAGGGTGATTTTTGTCTAGTCTGGCCAAGTGGGGTCAGTTCCTGTGAAAGTAAGTTCCCTACAGTGGCGTCTGGAACCTGGCTTCTTGGGAAAGGAAGCAATCAATGGGTGACTTCTAGTGACAGTGATGGCTCCGTCCTCCCCTGCTCCTTGAACGGTGGTCCAAACTCCTCCGATGGCCCTCGAGCATCAGAATGAAGATTTCTAAAATTGCTCGTCTTTTCTTTGCTGTATCATCAACTCCGTTCCTTTTGGAGATAGTGTTGTCGAGGAAATCTCAAGCCTTTGAACTCCCTGTGGGATGTACTTACAAGTGTTCCCGTCAAGTGGAAGAGCTGATTCTAGAAAGCTGCTGGCTCACAGTGGGCAAAGACCCCACAGGGGCCCCTCATACCGACGATGTTACCTTATGGAGGTGTCAGGCTTTGTTTTGTGAGACAGAAAGAGGAATATAAACAGTCCATTCATCTTTTGTAACTAAAGAAAAATATGTAAAATAAAGAAAACAAAGTTTTCATGAATTTCATATCTCTGTTGTGATCAGTTAAGAGTGACACGGAAGAGAACAGTCACCGCAGGGAGAAATCAAGAGAGAAAAGGCGAGAACGGGATGCAGAGAAGCAGAGGCAGCCTGAGAAAGAGGGAAACCAGCGGGAGTGTCAGGATTTCCTGGTTAAAAAACAAACAAACAAAAACTGGTTGCATTTAGGCCGAAAGTTCAAAGCACAGATGGGAAAGTCTTATCTCTCTCCATCACTGAATCATAGAAAAGATTCTCACTGGGAGTTTGGAGAACTGGTACCGCCTATCACCTGTCTCCTGGTAAGACTCTTCCAAAGCCCACCTTTTTGCATAAAAACTGCACACAACTGTGGGAGCTCCAGTAAGCTTTATCAGACCCTCTGGAATCCAGCGCATATAAGCTGATAAATTTTGAACAAATCATGAGAAGTACATTTATAGTGACCGTTTGTTGAGAGAAAGAAAAAAAAAGTGCTTAGACATTGACACATCACTGCTAAAGAAATGTAATGAAAATTGTCTGGGTAAAGGGAAGATCGGTGTCTGTTTGGGTGCATGGTTTCAGGGCTGCCGGGAAGGCCGGAGGCTCCGCAAGTGCCCCCTGGCCCCGCCTGTCCACCAGCCCACAGCAGCCAGTCTGCCCTTCAGAGCCCCCGGCCTTTTCTTTTCCATGACTCCCTCCCCTGTGAGGTCCAGACTGTTCTCATTGGGAGATGTATTCCTTCAGCTTAAGACTTGGACTCCTTTTCACCTAAAACGAATATAATGTTATATGCCAATTATACCTCAATTAAAAAAAAAAGAATAATAAAAGATTACATTTATGGAGGTGTTTGCAAAAAAACAAAATTGTACTCCTTTAAAATTGCACCCAGCGGGGGTCAGAGTAACACCGTTCTCCCTGGGAAGGGGAGCTCTGAGCCCCGAAGAAGACAGGCTTCAGGAGGGAGCTGGGAGACAGGGGGTGTCGGGTCCCCAGGGATCAGGTCTCCACGCACACAGTTCTCCTGCTTTCCTTTCTCTGTTATGACTCTGCCGTGTGGCCCAGCTTTGACAGGGAGCGGGGACAGAGTGGCAGTGTTTCTGAGCAGGACCACAGCAGTGAGAACTCGCTGGCCTCCTGGGTCAGTCCCCTGGATGCTGTCCCAGACCCTGGGACCTGCCCTTTGTCATAGAAAAAGGAACCTGCAGAGATCCAAAGAGCGGATCCCAGCAGTGGTTGTGTGGTTATTAAATTTTTAACATGTAATTTCTATGTAAAGCCACACGTGATTTATGTTCTGTAGCCTAGTTTTGACAGGGTGAGAGGGGGCAGTGAGCGGCCTGGAGCCCTGGGGATGACCCGGAGGAAGGAATGGCAGGGGAGGTGGCCTGGGAGACTCCCAGTGGGTGACTGGAGAGGCCCAGCTGGAATGGTGGGGTGGAGGGACGCACTTGCTCTGTTATTCCTCCCACCTGCTGGCTGCTTGGAGATGTCACTTAACCTCTCGGTGTCCCTACCCAGCAATCTGTAAAATGGGGATAATGATACAACCGCTCGGCCAATTCACCCAGCTGCTGACGGTCACACAGAGCTTTGCAATCACTCAGGGCAACATTCAAAGTCACAACCAGAACATTTTTCCGATGGTAAGAGCTCCCTGAGAGGAGCAGGCTTTGAAGATGAAGTGTGATGTTTCCAGTTTGATGGAGGGACGTTCTGGGCTACAGTGCAAAAGATAAAAGGGTCAGAGCGGAGAACAGTGGGCAGTGCCGGGGAGACCAGCAGATGCTGAGGGGGCATCTGTGTCTCTGCACGATTTCCTGATTAGCATTCTAATGCACTCGTGTTCACGGTAGCCCAGAGGGTCAGATTAATCAAAGAGGAAAGCGTTTCTGTTTCAGTTGCAATTACAACCGTTATTTATGTTACTGAAATTAATCAATCACTATTGACGGCCTTTACTATTTTTATATCACTTTGGGGGAACCCCTGACAAACAAATCTCCAGTCCCTCCCAGGGTAGGCAGCTACTGGCTAAGAGGCAGGGATGTTGTCCTCACCACGAAATGGAAGAAGGAAGGAAGGTTGTGTGGTTATTAAATTTTTAACATGTAATTTCTATGTAAAGCAACATGTGATTTATGTTCTCATATTTTCTTGGCCAAGAGCTTAGGCACTTTTTAGTAGACCTGTATCCCAGACATCAGTCTCCCACATCAGCACCACATTGGGGCAGGCCAGAGGACATTTGCTAATATGATGTGACCATTCTGCTTATTGGGGGGGGTGTAGGAACTGTTTCCAATCCAACCACAGAGGTATCTGTATATAAATTGCAGAAACATCCAGGCTGATCTCTTACTAGTTTTAATGTGATGCATTTTTCCTTAGCACAACAGAAAATGGATAAGCTGCACAACATGGTAAAAAATCATATCCACATTTTGAACAAAACCACAATTAAGTCTACGGATAGGGAGTTTCGAATACCTTCTAATGTATAGGCTAAACATATCTTTACTGCGAACATCTCTTTCATTCTTGCTGCTCTCATAGCTGGCCAGGCAGTTGTTAGGACGCACAGGATACCGTAGAAAGAGCACGGCTTTGTGCATCAGAACAATGTGCATTCGAAAGTTTGGTCAGGCTCTGTCTGTGCTGCATGGGAGTGGGGACATCTGAGTCGGCCTCGTGGCAGGAGTCCAAGGGGTAGAGAGACAGGGTGACCAACTCGACCCAATTAGCCAGGCCCTTTCCAGGTGTTAGTGCTGAGTCCCTCATCTGGGTGACACTCTCAGGCCAGTGGAAGCAGGGAGGGGTGGTCCACCTCGCAAATGGTGGAGCAGGGAGGGGAATCCCAGAAAGAGCCGTGGATGAACATGCAGCCTGTGTTCACCATGAGCGTGCCTGGGGGGAAGCTGTGCTCTGGTGGGGGGACAGTGGCAACTGCGGAAAGCAGTGGGGGGGCGGGGAGGGGCAGGGTGGTCGTGGTGCTAGCATCTCCCTCCGGCCACGTGTGGAGGGCACTCAGGGAGGCCAGGCTGGTTCAGGTGAGTCAGGATAGCACCACCTTAAAGGATGCTCCTGCAGGCTCAGTGAGAAAAAGATGACTTTCGGGGACAGGAAACAAAAAGCCCTCTCAAATCAGCTTAAACAACTGGGATTTTTGGCCCACGTGAGGGAAAGTGCAGCTGGTCCCACCTCTGGCTCCCCTCCACCCTGTGGGGTTCTCCTGGCTCTGCCTGAAACCAAACAGGACCCCGCAGGACCTTCCTGATGACAAACCACCCCGTGTCCCCTGCCTCTTGTTTGTAGAAAAGCTTTAGCCTCCTAGGCCTTCCCCAAGTTCCAAAAAGCAAATTTAACCAGAGAAGTGAGAAAATGCAGAATCAAAAGAAAACAGTCAAGCAAGACAAAGCAATAATAGTTGAGCCATAAAACAAAGTCAAGGACCTTTAGTTCCTCCTCAAGGGCTGTAGATAACATCCTAAGCCATATCCTTGAGTTGTTTTGCAGATACTAAACCCTCACCCGGTGGAAGATGTTAACTGCATGCTGACCACAAGCACATAGACCCCAGACCAGTTGGAACCAGGTTGGTGGTGTTAACTCCTGAAACACCACCCTGTTACCTCACCACCCACGAATCAGAGCGGTGTCCAGGGGCTAATCACATACCCCATGACCCTTGCCCTCACCTTGCCTTTAAAAACCCTTCCCTGAAAGCCGTCAGGGAGTTTGGCTCTTTTGACCCAAACGAGCTGCCTGTTCTTGCTTGGCTCCACGTTGGGTGCCTTGCAATAAATGCTGTATCTTCCTTCACCACAACCCTTCACAGTGTCAGTAGATTGGCTTTACTGTGTGCACAGCACAAGGACCCAAGTTTGGTTGGGTGACAGGCCCTCCTATGCAGCCTCACTGGTCCCCGTGTGCTGGGCAGTGCCGGGGGAGGTTCAGGATTCAGCCCCTGTGCCCCGTCCCCAGGGAGCATGAGCATCCTTCCTGGAGCGCATTCTTAAGGGTAAGGATAGTCCTTCCCCTCAGGTGCCCCAGAAAACTTCCCTGGAGTCTCGTGGGCCATTCCTGAGCCGATGTCTGTGGCCGGGTTCCGGCCAGTCCCAGGCGAGAGGCACTGGCTGACACTGAGGTCGAGTATCTGGCTTTCCCTGAAGCCCGTGCCTGCCAGGGGAGGGGCCGCCACCCAGGCAAACCTGGGAAGTCATGCGGGGAGCAAGGAGGACATCAGTGGTCAGCTGGATGCGGAGACAGAGAGAGGAACAAGCAGAAAGCGGGCCTCTGGGGTTCTGGCCGCTCCTCGACAGTTCAGCTATGCTCGGCAGCCCCGTGCAGTGAGGCCGGTCTGGAACCCAGGTGTTGCCACTTCTCCACACAGGCCCTTCCTTGGGCCTTCCAGGGTGAGGCCTACATCCCAGGAGCTGTCTCTGAAGGAAACCCACCCCCCAGAGAAGGCAGAAGGAAGCCACAGCTGGACCCTGGACAGGACGGGTGAGGAAGTGCATGCCCCTCCAGCCACCTCGCCCAGAGGGTGCTGGGACCCCCCCACCCCCCACGCAGCCCCCTCACAGACCTGCCTGTCTTCCAAGAGCTCAGAGGCCAGCTGCTCCTGAAGTTCCTCGTGGGGCCCTTCAGGTTCTAGACTATTCGCGTGTATCCCCGAGGTGGGAAGCTCCAATCAGGAGGAAGACAGGCCCCTTGTAGCAGAAGGGGTGCCCCATCTTGACGTGTTGGCTTTTCCCACGGGTAGTACTAGAGTCTTACCTTGTAGAATCCTCCAGAATCTCTCACCCAGCCTCAGGGCCTAGATCTCGCAGCTGGTTCTAGGCCAGTTCCCAAGGCCTCCATGCTTGGTCCCACCCAGAGGACTAAGCACTTGGAGGTGTTGAGTCTCTGTCACCGGTAGGAGGTGCCACCAGGCCAGCCTGGCCAGAAGCATCCAGGAAACAAGCTTCCCAGCCCGTGACCGGGAGTCTCTGTGGGTAACAGCCAGACTTAGGACTGACTCTTCTCACCCAGAGGCTCTCTCTAGTCCCCAGACCAGGATGAGGGCTGACAGAGCCCTCTGGGCAAAGCGCCATCCCATTTCTCATTATATGAAAATCCTGGGTTTCAGTGCCTGCAACCCTTCCCCCCATCAACGCATAAACCAGGAGGTTTGAAGGACTAATTGAAGGCCCAGCGCAGTGACTGAAACTTAGCAGATTCTCGGTGTGTTGAACTGAACTGTTCATAGAAGTCAAACACTGTGTTTGCAAACGTTGCTAACGGAAGCCCGTCATCTACCCATTTGGTTCCCTAGCTTTCTTTAGGGTAAGAAAATAAATGATCCACTGAAAATTAGATGAAGAGTAGGATCAATAACAGCCTTCAAAACAGTTTATCCCTGTCCGTCCACATCCACCCAGACACCAGGGGTATGTCGGTCTTAGTCTCAAGCTCAGTTGGTTAATGTTGCAGATAAAAAGATTTCTTGGCTCTCAAATCCTATTTGACTTTTAAAGCCCCTACTAGGATTCAGAGCAGAGCAAACTACATTTTCGGCTTTTTCTTGGAATGAGTTATGTTTGGCGGTGAAGCCAAGAGTGGAGCTTCCTTGAGGTCGTTGATGAGCGAATGCTAACACCTGCAAGCATTTCTCTGCTTCCCCGGCACAGCAAGGTACCAAGGATGGAAACCTCTGGGCTGGATAAATCCGCTTCCCATTCCAGCATTAGCTCTGCTTTAAAACTCTACAGTTGACAGAGCAGCATTGTCTAAAGTCTCCGAAATCTAGTGCATCTCCCATCACAGTTGCAAGCAATTCTGCCCTGATTGCTGTAACCTAGACGACCATGCTTTCTGCTGTACGGGAGAAGCTAATGAGACGGAGCGCTCTCTCGGAGGCAACCCTGCCGGCCCACTGCCTAATGCGCCGTGCAGGGCCTCAGGGAGCCCACCTCCCGCATTGCCGACGTGCTGCTCGGAGCAGAACATGCTGATGTGTCTATCGATTGCAATAGGATGGAAGTGGACTGTAAAATAGAGCAGCAGGTGAGTGAGACCCTGTGGGGATGTGGCTAAACGGTCCCTCCCAGCACGCGCGCTCTCAGCGTCACCCCGGAAAAGCCTCTTCCCAGGAACAGGGCGGTTATCTGCTCCGAGTGCACATAGGGGCACGGGGCCAGTTACTGGCCTGGGCTGCCGCAGGCACAGAGAGCAGAGCCTCAGGCCTGGACGCCCACTTCAGGGAGCAGAGGTATTTATTCCCAGAAACGACGTGCCTCCCAGCAGCTGGCTGCCTTGCCGTTAATGTGATGAAGGTGAATCCAGATGGTGGGAGTTGCTGGTAACGAGTTCTTCACCGAACTTGTTCTTTTCGGCCCAAAGGGGAGGGGATAAAATAGACTGGAAATAAGACACTGATGCTGTGTTCCTCTGTGAGATCTGAACTCTGACAGAAGGGGAGATGGGATGACGGGAGGTTGGACAGACAGCCTGAGGGTTCTCTGGAAAGGATCAGAAGCTTCCAGAAGCAGACAGCCACCTGGCGGAGGGGACAGGGTACCGAGCTTGATGGTGGGTCACAATTGTGATAAATGTTGGAATTGCAACCACACGTGACACGTCTTCTTATCCAGTCTGGTTCTCTGCTGGGGTCGGGTTGGGCTAGCGTCATTAAATGAGTCAAATAGGAGAAAAGAAATGCTTTGCCCTGAATCTTTCCTCAGAAAGAGCCACCAAAACCACTTTCTCCACTGTATTTGCTGAATTCCCATGAGGCTCCATGTGACTGGCAGACCTAACACCCGTCCTTCTCCTATTTCTGTCCGCTGGGCTGGGGGCCAAATAAAATCCCAGGGAGAGAGCAGTCATCACCGCACCTGTGGCCTGCTCTGTCTGGACGCGCTGTCACCTGTACCTGGCAGTGGCACCCACTCGGTACATGGGCTTAACTGACTTCCCCCGAATCATGATGTCTCCTGGAGAGTCTTCTGTGCTCTCAGCTCCGCACATGTGGCCTCCACTCTGGATGCTGAAACCTGAACTAAGTGGGTTCTGCCTCATCATCTGAGAAGGAGAAGGAATGTGATATTCTGTGCAAAACAAGACAGGAAACAAACCAACCCCACGGTATACAACCCAGACTCTGCTGCAGAAACTGGAGGGCATCAGACTTGAGTCAATGTCAAGGTCGCGTCCCTTTTCCCAGGCTCTCTTCTGAACCAGGAGCAAGATTCCTGCCATGATCTCTATGGAGACCAGCTGCAGGCACTTGTGCTTTTTAGCAGCGGTCTTCCACCTTGACACCAAGCCCCTTAGATGTAACAGTTGGCAGACAATCTGAAGAGCTCTGCTCTCCCCTCTAGCTTTTTTGTCCTCATTGTACCAGCCTTCTTCCAAGTTCCAGAACACTGCTTCCTGCTTTTGCCATGAGGAATACTTTGACTCTAGTCTGGGGACTGATGCTGCTCTGCGGGGTGGTTCCTACAGGGAAGGACGTCTGAGCCCCGGGACCAGGCTGGGCATGGGATGGGACTTGCGGACAGTGGTCAGGTCACCTGGACCAAGCTCTCCCTCAGCCAGGATTATCTCAGCACGCCGTGATCCGCCTCCAGTTACAACAAAGAGAGGTTTTTCTGTGTGTGATGCTTCCGAGCTGGAAAATTGAGACCAGCACAGAACCTCTCTGGGCCCCATCAAAGCTGGAAGTACACTCATTGAAGCGAGTCTGTGGACTTACATTGATGGGCCCATAACTGTTTTTTGAGCCTGTCCTTTGTGCCAGATGCTGAGCTGGGCGCTCAGAGGGTTGATCCTCTGAGTTCTGCCACAGAACTGGGGGGCAGCAAGAGGGCTAAGCCTTCAACACCAGGAGACACACCAACAAGGTGAGGCAGAAAATAACACATGGATGGCAGGATGGGAGGAGGTAACGGTATGGGGTACAGAGACACAGCTTCTTAGTGAGTTTCCTCTGTTCCCCTGTGCTTGGCAGCTGGCCATGGGGGTCCCTCCACGAGGCCATAATATTGTAGCTGGCCATGGGGGTCCCTCCACAAGGCCATAAAATCCATCACTCTTACATGAGACAGAATCCTTTCACAGGAAATAAAATCCTGTTGGCCTTGGTGATCAGGTAAACCTGTAGAAACGGAATAAACGTTTGTTGTCTAAATTCATGAATCGCAAAGTCTTCGTCCCTACGTCCAGTAAGAAACTGCTCCAAAGACCGGCCTTGCCCTCACCAAGCCCACGTCCATTTACACAGAGGACAGTGTGGCGTGCTGGGGTCCAGGAATCGTTCAGAAGTGCCTTCGTTTCGCAGCCAAAGCTGTGCTGGGGCCGCTCTGTCAGCTTGGGGGAGCTCATGGACTTTGTGAACCAGTGGTAAACTGACATTACCTTGAAACTAACCAGAAGGGGAATATTACACCACAGAAATCCACAAACACTACCCATCGTGTTATCTTACTTTACGGTATGTTTCTGTGTGCTGGTTTACCAGCACATCACTGGTTTGGACACTTAGCTTCTCAAAGCCTCAGTTTCCTCATCTGTTAATCTAGGTAACGACACCAGTTTCAGTTTGGTTGGGAGGGATGAGGGAGAAAACACATGTCAAGTGTGAGGTTCCGCATCCAGCCCATGGGCTGGTCTTGCTCAACACAGAGGAAAGACTGCCTCCGGTCACAGTGATTTCCAAACACCCCGTTCTTCCCAGAAGGAAAAACACTGCTGTTGTAGTGGCTCCAGGCCATCTTCTGGGACTTGCCAAGCTTGAAAAGTCTTCCTGTATCTGAAGAACCACATGGATGATTCCCATGACCAGGGCTGGCAGCCCGAGTGTTCCCACCAGGAGGATGAGGGATCATGTGAGTCACTGAGCCCTTTGAAGTCCCAGGAAACTCAACCACTCCTGACTCTCTGACTGATCAACAGGAAAAACGGATAATGTGCCCTTTTATAAAAACTTGGTCTCTGCTCAGCCCATCCCCTCCTCAGACACGATGTCAGCTGGTCTGAAGCAGCTTCCCCGACGCATAAACCACCATGGTTCCAACGGCTGCTGCCAGTTGATGAAAAGTGTGAGCTAATTTCAAGATTCTTGGAGGGGACATTCATGTCTCTTATCAAAGTAGTATGTTCTGGTCTGCTGTGATGTATCAGGAAGTCTTCTTATTTGGTGTCTTACATTAAAAATTACTTTCTTACCAATTCAAAACCCACACAGTTCTCTATAGAAAATTAGGAAATTGGCCTTCCTTTTAGTGTAGATGATATTTGTACTGTGAGTTTGTTCAAATATGGCCATACCGATATATGTCAGCAGTGGAATAAGTAGGGGAGAAAGAGGTCAATGCCAGTTCTCCACTGTTGAGGGGTCTTTCTAAGGGGGGGCAGGAGTGAGCTGGTAAATTGGGGGGGGCACTTATTTTGATAATGAGACTATATGTTAAATTTTTTCTAGCGCCTTTGATGACAAAAGCAGTGTCAGGCCATTTAGACCTCTTCTCCGTTGGTGGATTCTTCAGTTGGACGCAGCCTTCCTCAGCGGGCACCCAGCTCCCAGGAGGTAATGAGAACCTGACCATCCTTTGCACTCAGGAATACAGTTTCCTTAGGAGTCATCAGAAGACTAGTTCATTAAACTAATCAGAGACTGGAGGCTGTGCTATTATATCTTCAAATATGCAAGTTAGGCAGCTAGGGTAGCTTAGTTTTGATTATTTGCCTCTTCAATCCCACTGTGATCATCTTGGAAAACCAGGTTAAGTCTTTTAAGGGCAAGAGCCATAGCAGCAGGGAAAAAAATAACCAAAGGCCCCAAGAAAAACCAATATATCTGGATTTATCTGGAACAACCAATGAGTTTGAATTTTACTTTATTTTTTGGTTAGGTAATTCCTAGGAGGTGGTACTCAGGAATATTGATGGAATGAATGAGTAAATAGATGAATAGTGAATGCCTCTCTGGACTGACCCAAAAGCCTAGGCAGTAAGTTCATGGTTGATGAACGTTGTTAATGATAGCAAAGCCCCAAATGTCCCAGTGTCCCTCATGGGACACATCTCATGGGGGCCAAGTCCCGGGTAGGGCAGTTGGCTCTGGTCAACCCCACCCGCTGGCCTGCGGTGTAATTCCCTTTCATTTCCTTGCGTCCTCGTGCCATTACTTAAGTCACTCTTCTCCATATACTCCCACTTGCCATCTTCCCTTCTGTATCAGCAAGGATGTCACTGTGACTGGAGAAGATGCCAAGGGAAGCATCACTGTCGCCTGCTGGGCCACGAATGCAGAGGAGTCAGTAACAGCATGTTATTCTTTTAGTGAGTATCAGTGATTGACAGGAGGACAGACGAGTTTAGGACTCAGTCTCATCTCAGAAACCTTCAGGGATGGTTCCTGGTGGTGCTGAGCCATCGGGCTTCCTACATCCTACCTGTCCGGGTAGGATGAGACCAGCCATCCTTATGGAATGCTGTGGTCTGGCCTCATGTGGAAGGTAGTAGAACTTGTTGTGTCTTGATGGAATTGTCCTATTAAAGCAAAAGAAAGTGAGTCCAGTGTAGCCTCAGTAATTTCCATACTACACGCCTTGACTCTGACAGTTAGGGTATCATGAAAGATAGTCTAGCAAATCTAAGAGAGAAAAAATTTATTTTACTTTTGGTGTTGTTGGAGTGGGAGTGGTTTTATTTTTTATTGAAGTAGAGTTGATTTACAATGTTGTTAGTTTCAGGTGTACAGCAAAGTGATTCAGTTACACATATATATATATTCTTTTTCAGATTCTTTTCTCTTATAGGGACTGGGAGTGTTTTTAATCTGAAAAGATAATTCATGAAGTGGTCACTATATGAAATAACTTGCACATATCTTTTTTTTTAACATCTTTATTGGAGTATAATTGCTTTACAATGGTGTGTTAGTTTCTGCTTTATAACAAAGTGAATCAGTTATACATATACATATGTCCCCATATCTCTTCCCTCTTGCGTCTCCCTCCCTCCCACCCTCCCTATCCCACCCGCCTAGGTGGTCACAAAGCACTGAGCTGATCTCCCTGTGCTATGTGGCTGCTTCCCACTGGCTATCTATTTTACATTTGGTAGTGTATATATGTCCATGCCACTCTCTCACTTTGTCCCAGCTTACCCTTCCCCCTCCCCGTATGCTCAAGTCCATTCTCTAGTAGGTCTGCATCTTAATTCCCGTCTTGCCCCTTGGTTCTTCATGACCAATTTTTTTTTTCTTTTTAGATTCCATATATATGCGTTAACATACGGTATTTGTTTTTCTCTTTCTGACTTACTTCACTCTGTATGGCAGACTCTAGGTCCATCCACCTCACTACAAATAACTCAATTTCGTTTCTTTTTACGGCTGAGTAATATTCCATTGTATATATGTGCCACATCTTCTTTATCCATTCATCTGTTGATGGACACTTAGGTTGCTTCCATGTCCTGGCTATTGTAAATAGAGCTGCAATGAACATTTTGGTACATGACTCTTTTTGAACTATGGTTTTCTCAGGGTATATGCCCAGTACTGGGATTGCTGGGTCATATGGTAGTTCTATTTTTAGTTTTTTAAGGAACCTCCATACTGTTCTCCATAGTGGCTGTATCAATTTACGTTCCCACCAACAGTGCAAGAGGGCTCCCTTTTCTCCACACCCTCTCCAGCATTTATTGTTTGTAGATTTTTTGATGGTGGCCATTCTGACCAGTATGAGATGATATCTCATTGTAGTTTTGATTTGCATTTCTCTAATGATTCATGATGTTGAGCATTCTTTCATGTGTCTGTTGGCAATCTGTATATCTTCTTTGGAGAAATGTCTGTTTAATTCTTCTGCCCATTTTTGGATTGTGTTGTTTGTTTTTTTGATATTGAGCTGCATGAGCTGCTTGTAAATTTTGGAGGTTAATCCTTTGTCAGTTGCTTCATTTGCACATATCTTTGATCCATTTTATAACAGAGCCATATGTAATGACTTCTTACCAATTGCTTCAATGTTTGACTCAGTTTGCATTTATTTTTTATCATCATTGACTCAGGTTCCATTTATTTTTTATCATCATTCATTATATTTTAGAGTTCTCCCAGCATCTTTGATAGCCAATGGGAAAAAGGATTAAAATGTATTTTAAAAATTCAACAAGGTACAGAGTTTGAGGCTTACAGGCTTGACTCATGACAGTATCACTCTAATGCTCTATCCTTACATAACACCTTTCAAAAAGAGGTTGAGAAAAATCTTTAAAACCTATAACAATTCTTGCAATGTCTATAAATGCAGCATTATAATCCCTGATTTATTAATGAGGAATTAGAGTATAAAGCAGTTAAATAATAAGCTATATCCTTTTACAGACTCATGCCCAAACTTCTCATGTCAAAAGCCCAGAGTGCAAACTGTGTCATTTATACACACTCAGGCACGCATGAGCATGCACACACGTGCCCCAGGGCAGCACTGGGAAGAAAAAATGGGAGTTTTTGCTTTTCATGGTTAAACAAAGATATGTTATCCACCCATCTCCCCAGGGTTCATTTTGTACTGCTCTCTCCTTGTCCTTCCTCCCTCCCCTCCCCCTCCCCTTCTTTTCCTCCTCCCCTCCCCTCCCCCTCCCCTCCCCCTTCTTTTCCTCCTCCCCTCCCCCTCCCCTCCCCCTCCCCTCCCCCCTTCTTTTCCTCCTCCCCTCCCGTCCCCCTCCCCTTCTCTTCCTTCTCCCCTCCCCCTCCCTCTAACGGCTCCCTGGAGCAGAGCCCTGTCCCAATGCACGGCCCTGTTCCCTGTTCCCCTGCACAGCCCAATAAACAGATTCCTACTCTCAGAATCTAGACGACACCCCCTCATACAGTGCTTGCTGAGTTCCAGCCTCCAGTCTGTCACTCGGCAAGCACTAACTCATGGAAGACCACCATCCCATTCTATGAATACACACATGAAGACCGAGGTCACCCCACAGCTAAGCTGCAGAGCCAGGGCTATGCAATCCTCCCACCTGGGCTCAGGCCCCTAGAGTGGAGCCTGGTTATTTGTGAGACCAAACTTGGTCCTCTGCTCTGTGCCCGTTGCTGGGACGCAGGACCCTGAGGAGCTCAAGGGGCTCCGGGCCTCTGTGGGGTGGGAGGGAAAGAGGAGGAAACAGTGTGTACACACCACGCTTTTAGTGAGATGCCAGCCCTGTACACCTAGTGTTAGGGGAACATGTAAGGGGGCCCCCACCCCAGCCAGGATGGGCCCTGGAGAGCCTTCACAGAAGACACGCTGGCAGCCGAGTCT
Organism: Balaenoptera acutorostrata; assembly: GCF_949987535.1. Taxonomy (NCBI): domain Eukaryota; kingdom Metazoa; phylum Chordata; class Mammalia; order Artiodactyla; family Balaenopteridae; genus Balaenoptera; species Balaenoptera acutorostrata. The sequence continues at coordinate 62,025,547 of NC_080076.1, forward strand.
TTAGGCTGCGTGGAAAAGGCCAGGTTGCGCAGGTGGAAAGAGCCTGGCCTCTGGGTGAACCCCAGGGGCCTGTCTCCTGGGACACAAAGGCTCCAGTGGGGGTGATTGGAGAGGAAGTACCTCAGGGCCCACCCTACATTGGTGTAAGTGACGGGGCAGAGCCAAAGCGTTTCCTCTCTTGTTGGGTTTGATTGTGGGGCTGCTGGGGAAAGTGGGGACCAAAGATGGCATGTCAGTTTCAGACTCAGTTGAGGTGCCTCTGGGACACCCAGGCATGATGGATCTGTGGTCCTGGCACCCCAGGAGTGCCCTCTGGGAGGGAGAGGTTGGAGGGTCCTGTCGGGACCGGGAGAGGCTGCACTCCAGTAAGGAAAGGCGGGCAGAGTGGGGGGCGGAGGGGACAGACGCCGCCCCAGGGGACACCAGCACTCAAGGAGCAGCAAGAGGGAAAGGAGGCTTCCAAAGGGTCAGAGAAGCAGCGGTCAAGCAGTTCTCAAAAGAAAACCCAAAAAGGAAATGATGGAGTCGACTACTTCATGCAGATGGCTTTGGTCAATGGTGTCAAGTGCTATAGACTCAATAAGTTAGATAAGGGCTGAAAAAGGAGCACAAAACTTAGTTACAAGGAGACCAGCGGTGGCCTTGGTGGGAGCGGCTTCAGCTGGATGGTTGCAGGCAGGATGTGGGTTGAAGTATGGGGGTTGAAGAGGGGGTGGGAGGTGAAGAAGCAGAGAAGGTGGAGAGGCTCTTCCCAATGTCTGAATTTTTCCAGAAGGATAAGGTGTCGTATTTAACAGACCTGGGCAAGAATGACAAGAAGAGATGATAAAATGGAGGTAATAAAAATTTGAAAGTAGGCAAACAGGAAACTGAGGGGTCCCTAGCTATTGATGCAGTTGGTGATGGGACCATCTTCTGAGAATAGGCAATGACCACCATGGCCAGACAATGACCAGACTGTTGGTGAGTCCCTCCCACACCTGGCACTGCGCCACTGTCTCTAACCCTTGGAACATCCTCTGCTGCGCAGTTAATCATCACCCTTTGACAGATAGGACCACTGAGGTTCAGAGGATCTGGTGGCATCTGAGCAGAGGGCTTGAGGAGCCTGGAGAAGAAAGTTCTGTTGCAGGAACTGGGAGAGAGCTGACAGGGGACCCATCAAAGGACGGCTGAGTAGCGTTGAGTACCCAGTGGAGACTGGAGACTCTGCGCTGGTAATGGTCCGAATCCGAGTGATGCTGTGTGTGCAGCAGCCCAGGTATAGGAGTGGAAACAGCAGGAAGTGGGGCCCTACCAGCTGTGTTTTAGCACGTCTTCTGGGAGATTCTGATGGCCCCTGAAGTTTGAGAGCCACTGGCTTAAGGGATCTGAGAAGAACAGTGGAGTTTAAGATCTTCCCAGCTGAAGTCACCTGGGTATTAGGTCCAGGATGACACTGATGTGCAATTGAGACTCAGGTCACTGGAGTTCAGGGCACAGGGATGCTGAGGCATGGCTCTGTCATTGCAGACTGAGCTCGCTCAGCTGATGCGGGACTTTCTTTTTTTTTAATTTTTATTGAACTCTAGTTGATTTACAGTGTTGTGTTAGTTTCAGGTGCAAAGTGATTTGGTTATGTATATATATGTATATCTATTCTTTTTCAGGTTCTTTTCCATTATAGGTTATTACAAAATATTGTGCATAGTTCCCTGTGCTATACAATAGGTCCTTGTTGGTTATCTATTTTATATATAGTAGTGTGTATATGCTAATCCCAACCTCCTAATTTATCCCTTCTTCTTCAACCCCGCCCCCGCTTCCCAGCTGAGCTTGCTCAGGTGATGTGGGACTTTCCACAGGCACAGAGTTTGGAGCCTCGGTGCACACGGGGTGTAGGGAGGTGAGAAAGAAGACTGCAGGGCAGATGCTGTGAGCAGAGAGCTTTGAACTGAGGGGGTGGGGGTTCCTTAAAAAGAGCTTGGAGAGCAGGCGGCTTCTAACCCTGCCCCCGGGCCCTGTGGTCCTGGGGTCCCTGTGAGTGTCAATGGAGACAGCAGGTGGAGAGGTGGAGGTGAAGGATGCTGAGACTGGATGGCAAGCCAGGGTTCCAGAGGGCGAGAGCACAGAGGCCTGCAGGGAGGGGGCTAGCACAGCGCGGGGCCTGGACCTCATTCCAGCTCTGCTGCTCTGCTGTGCGGCCTGGGAGAGTTACTTAACCTCTCTGAGCTCCTGGTTCTTCACCTATAAAATGACGGTGATAATAGTAGGACCAAGGTCACGAGCGCCAGGCATGGCAGGGGTCACTGGTCTCCAGGATCAAGTTGCTTCCGAGTCAGTACGGATGGAGTCTGGGTGTTGCTGGAGCTTTCAAGCACAACACTGTCTGCCCCCGCAAGACTGTAAACCTATAGTCAGAATCACCTGATGTGATTCTAACATGCTCCCAGCCTGCGCCTCTGTCAGTGGGCTCTGAGGACCAGGCTGGAAGGCAGAGCCAGGGCAAGGGGTGGGGAAGGTCTGCTGGGTCGTTTCGGAGCCTCCCACTTGGAGAGATGACAACGCAGCCCCTCAGTCGGGCCTCTGGGTCCATGCATCACGCTCTGCTAGAGCTCCTGGACCGCGTGGACGTGGGTTACACCTCACAGTCACGGCCAGGGAGGGAGGAAGTCATCTTTGCCAAGGACCGCCCATACTAAACGTGACTGGTAACGTTGCCACCGCACTGTGCTTAGTTTGTTCAGGAAAACACTGTTTTCCACACTGAAAGTGGAGGGCGACCTGAGCCCCCATCAATCGCCTTTGCCCTTGAGACCTTGAATTAAGTGCTTCCCAACCGAATGAGGCCACCTGGGACCCTGTGCTTCTTGCCTATTAATAGCAGAAACCAATGCATTTTGAAAATTGCAGTGAGAAATGTCTTCTAGGGGATTTACAGGACAGAAATTGTTCGTTTTAAGCACAGCTTCTTTTTCCATTTAAACAAAATCTGTAAGAAAAAAAAATGATGGTGCTTAGAACAGCTGTGTACAAAATATCTGTTTCCAGATGTGCTTTTGTATTGCACTGGTATCCTGTTGGTTAACAAGTTAAAGTCCCCTAGTAACAAATGAAGAAACCATTAAAGAAAAAGAAAAAAGGGCTGCTGAATCTAGACCTTCCCCAGGATGGAGAGAGTTATCATTACCACCAAGAGTGCTACACACAGGCCTGGCCAGTGCCTGCCTACAGCTGGAGCTCCTGTAACCAGGGCCCTCGGGACATGGTGGGATCTAGAAAACCCTTTGCTGTAGCTACAGAGCCACCTCGTGGTTCTGTGTAGTATTCGTGCAAGGAAACACACTACACCCAGCCCTTCTCAGTGTCACAGAGCTGCTAAAATGCGGCTGGGGACAAATTCCCTTTCGTAATCAATGAAATCCATTCCTCCGCACAGCACTGCGTGTCTGCAGAACCCTTCCGAAGAGGGGAATGTGGATAATATGGAAAGAGCTGGTTTAAGAACCGACAAGAGCTTGAGCCCGGGGAAATCTCTAAAGCTTTAGAAATAAGGTGTTCTATCCACGGTCCTACACAACAACTCACTGGCGAGGCCAGGAGAAAATGCCACCTAGCCATTTCTTTCTTTCTTTCTTTCTTTTAATTAATTAATTTATTTATTTTTGGCTGTGTTGGGTCTTCGTTGCTGCATGTGGGCTTTCTCTAGTTGCGGCGAGCGGGGGCTACTCTTCGTTGCGGTGCGCGGGCTTCTCATTGCGGTGGCTTCTCTCGTTGCGGATCATGGACTCTAGGCGCGTGGGCTTCAGTAGTTGTGGCATGCGGGCTCAGTAGTTGTAGTACACGGGCTTAGTTGCTCTGCGGCATGTGGGATCTTCCTGGACCAAGGCTCGAACCCGTGTCCCCTGCATTGGCAGGTGGATTCTTAACCACTGCGCCACCAGGTAAGTCCCCACCTAGCCTTTTCTGTGTGACAAGAAAACAGTGACAGTAGATACGAGACACTTCAAATTTTCAGCAATTCTCAAAGCCCGAAGCCCGGCTACCTTTGGGAAAAGAAATTTCAGTAGGATGCGTCCGATCTCCTGGTGCTTTGTGTTTCTGTCAACAGTGCAGGTCACTGTCCTTGCTCTGGAACACAGGCTCTAGAGATCTCCTCTTGCCCTGCATCATCTTGCTTTTGGGGGACACATGCAGACTGCCTGCGAACGCACTCTGTGGCCTTTGGATTTTAGGGATTCTGGTTTGAATGACCGCTAGTTTGCTGATTATGAGTGCTGTGTAGCATGGGTAAAATATAATGAAAATATTTATCAAATCATATAAAAGGAATAGTATGGTAACTTCTCGAACCACTTGGAATAAGCCTGAGACTGCTAGCAGAGAATATGAGGAATAACTCAAGATCCACCATAACTGTGATAGAAAGATATTATAACAGTTGAATTTATTTATTTATTTATTTATTTTTGGCTGTGTTGGGTCTTCGTTTCTGCACGAGGGCTTTCTCTAGTTGTGGCGAGCGGGGGCCACTCTTCATCGCGGTGTGCGGGCCTCTCAATATCGCAGCCTCTCTTGTTGCGGAGCACAGGCTCCAGATGCGCAGGCTCAGTAGTTGTGGCTCACAGGCCCAGTTGCTCTGCGGCATGTGTGATCCTCCCAGACCAGGGCTCAAACCCGTGTCCCCTGCCACTGGCAGGCAGATTCTCAACCACTGTGCCACCAGGGAAGCCCAACAGTTGAATTTTTTGATTAACTTTTAAAAGTTCAATATTTGGTAAAGTCGTTTAGAAACAAAAGTAGCTAAATACATTAGAAGGGACTTAGAATCTTGGGATATCTTCGAAGAGGTTGTGTATTTCCTGATTCTAATGATGCAAATCTCTCTAAGGCTCTAGGAGCTTTGCTTGCAAGCATTTATTATACTTTCCATTAAAAGGCAATACATTTTCATTATATAAATTTGAAAAAGAGCATAGGTATAAAGAAGATAAATTACTTATATTCCTATTGCTATTAATATTTCATTGTATTGCTTTTGGGTTTTTTTTTTGTCTTCTTACATAGTCTTTAAAAACAGGTTGTGATAATAATTATTATAGTTTCATTTTCCAAGTAATGTTGTAACATAGTATCTCCATGTTACCAAATTCTTTGTAAACATCATTTTAATGACAGCACAACAATCCAAACACAGACCAAAAGTTATGCACAGACATACATTTACATTGTTATGAAAAATACAAAAAAAAAAAAGGAAGCAAATGTGTAAACCAGGATTATTTCTTCTTCCTTCCATCATAAATAACACTCCAGTGTCTTTGTGCTAAAATCTGTCTAGATTTAGAAATGTGGCTTCAGGATATGGTCCCAGAAGTGAAGTGAGTACAGCAAAGCATATGAACACGTTCCTAGGCCTCGATTACCATGTTGCTTTCCAAAGGGATGTACACAGGGGCTTCCAGAAACAGTATTTGAGAATCCTGTCTCACCCACACCCTTTGCACAAGGTGTGTGACGTCAGGAAGTGGCTCAGAATTAACCCCCGACCAGATCATCATCACCCTGTCCTCTGCAGGGTTCGGTGTCAGCTCCCGAGCTTGCATTCTCAGGCCCTTCAAAGCCGGTTCGTTCCCACCATGCACGCAAACGCCCGCAAATAAGCGAACAGACAGAGCTTCCAACTTTATTCCTGTCTCCACCCCAGTCCTCTGCCCAAGCTCATGCTCTGTGCCACGTCCCCAGCACTCACCCCGTATACGCCCGGCTCTAGAGATGAATCCCGGAGATCTCTCTCCTTCGAGAATAACTTCTTTTCTCCATCTGCCAGGAGGGAAGAGGAGGGTAGAGAAGGAAGGGGAGAGAGGGAGAAAGAAAAACTGTTACTTCAAAAGTATGCATTAGGCCAACCAGGGCCTCAATAAAACCAAACATTAATTCACAAGTGTTCTGGCTCCCAGGAACGGCCCTGGTGTGAAGCACAGTGAGACCCAGCCCCCCGCCCCCACCCCCCACCCTGTGCCTGGCTCATGGACTGAGCGAGGGACAGAGCTGGAAGGAACCATAGCATCATTCACCCACCCCTTTCACTGCAGGCTCAGGGCTCCAGGGCTGCGTCTGGGTTCCTATAACCAGGGAGTGACACAGCGGTGTCTGGAATGTAGACAGGCACGATGCCTGGCATCGGCGCCCCCAGGAGAGGGATGGCACTTACTGTCTACGCGCTCAGGCACCGCAAGCCTTCGGGGCAGGACAGCTGCCAGGGCCCCCTTGGCTGTAACCCTGTGCGCCGCCAGCCCCCGGGTCCCCTCAGTCCTTCAGAGTCACCATCACCTTTGCTGCCCCAAGCCCTTGAGGTGCCAATCTCTTAAGTCTTCTTTGGTTCCAAGTTGCATTTTAAGATGGTCAGTTTTGCAGCTTTTTGGCGAATGGGTTGGTACCAGGCACGAGTGAAAGGACGCTGCTGTGGTGGCCCTGGCACGAGAGGGCAGTGACCCGGATGAGGTGGACATGGTGGCCGTGGAGAGGAGGGGACACGTGCAAGATGTATTTTGCCAGGAGGACTGACGGGACCGGCAGATGGATTCGCAGTGAAAGTGAGGAATTCAGGATGATTCCCGGTTTGTAATCACGGTGCCATTTACTGTCACGGGAAAAGCTGGGGAGTGAGGAGTTGGTTTCCGGGGGGGAAATCAAGAGACTTTTAAGACATGTTAATTTCACCGTGTTTCAGACAAGCATAACTGGAGTTTCTCTGAAAATGCCAAGCGGACATAGCCCTGAATCCTCTCTGCTCTCAGGTTCTTCCTCTGGGAAATGAAAAGATGGGGTAAAATCCATCACCTGTCCCCGACCACAGCAGCCTTCATCCCAGCTCTCCAGCCTCGGATGGTGTGTCTCTGTGGAAGTTACAGCTGAACTTGCAGGGTTTGTCTCGGAGGAGAAGTCCAGGGTGAGCCATGCACGGGGGAGACAGTGACATAAAGATGGAACTTAAATTCAGGAGAACTTATGTGACCGTCCGGAAGAAGGCATGGAAAGAAAAGAGCAGATGGTCCAGGGCAGCCTGAGCCCCGAGGGAGCCCACGTCGAGTGGTCAAGGAGACAAGAGACCCCTGACCACTGCAGTTCTTCAAGCATCGCCAAAAGAAAGAGGACAGAGCGACTGAAAACCTATTAAAACCCATGTGACTCACAATTTCCCTCTAGCTGTAGAGTCGTAACCATGAAATTCCTCCACCTGTGAGGACAGGGACCCAGTTAAACCCAGAGGTGATTCAAACCCCAAGAAAAGGCTTGTTGTTGTTTTTAAGAAAGATATTTCTATTAAAACCACTGGAAACTGAAGATATGACTTGAAAGAACCTGACAGTTGATTCCATGGTAGAATGTGCTAACAAAGCATAAGCAGACGGTTAATGATAGAAAACGTAATCGCTTCTGAAGGAGGGCATTACCGAAGGTTACTTGTGCCTCAGTAATTCTTCAGGAAGTACCAAACACGAGCTAATGGTGAGTTTTCCCACATACACTGAAAAGCAGCAGCGTGAATAAAAGCAGCAAACCCACACAACAGTGAATACAGGTCCGAATTAAGTAATTCATACAGTAAGCAATTCTGTCATTTTTTTAATGTAAAATTGGGCAGCTTCCCCAGCATCGTTCTTTTTCTCATCATGATAAGTAAGTTTTCTGCCCCATTGGGTATCAGGCTAATTTCCAGCTTCTCTGTATATTAGAGGTAAATTTAGAAACTACAGTAGGATTGAAAAGAAGACATGATGCTTACTCATGCACTTTTGTCTTAAACAATTTAATTTCGTAAACTAAAATGAACAGATCGTTTTCATCTTCAAATTACAGGTGACTAAAAAACACAACCCAGTAACTTCCAGATCAGGAAAATCCTCTTACTAGGAGTCTCCACTAACCATTTGTGACTATGAAAAATGAAATTTTAAAACTGAGATTTTTTTTTTCAGACTCTAAGTACTGCTGCTATTCTTTGCTCAAAAATAACCTCAGTTATATTGCATCCATCAGAATAATGATAGTTTCCTTCTCCAGAATGAGGAGTATCAGACCTCCCAGCAGTATATCAGAAGCCAGTATAAAGAAGAGTGTACTTTTAACGCAAATAATTCAGATATTCCTTTTAAAAAATTAATACCCAACTTCTGTAGCATAACATTTTTCTGGCATTATTTTAGTTTGCTGCAAACTAGAATATCATAGGTTCTATAAAAATTACTAATACAATGGAAAATAATTTGGCTAGCTTTATTGTTTGGGGGAAAGGAATATTACATGCTTATTGTAAATTAAATTGTAAACAGTACAGAAAAATACAAAAGGAAATACAGATCACCTACAATTGTATCACCTAGAGATAGCTACAGTTAACGTTTCCAATGCATACTTCCAATCTTTTTCTCTGTGGGTAATTGTGTACTCTACACCCATGCACACTTCATCCCATGCACGCAAAATGAGATCATACTGTCAACACTTCCTTTGATCTTTTTTCCTTAATATAACATGAACCACTCCTTTGCGATTTAACAGTCTGCTTGTGGTTTTTAATGTCTACATAGTATTCCATCAGAGAGCCATGCCAACATCTACTTAACATGCCCAAACTGTTGAACACTGGGTGTGTATTTTTCCAGTTAAAAAGAATGATGCGGGCTTCCCTGGTGGCACAGTGGTTAAGAATCTGCCTGCCGATACAGGGGACACGGGTTTGAGCCCTGATCTGTGAAGATCCCACATGCCGCGGAGCAACTAAGCCCGTGCGCCACAACTACTGAGCCCGCACTCTAGAGCCCACGTGCCACAACTACTGAAGCCTGCATGCCTAGAGCCCATTCTCCACAGCAAGAGAGGCCACAGCAATGAGAAGCCCATGCACTGCAACGAAGAGTATCCCCCGCTGGCCACAAATACGGAAAGCCTGCGCGCAGCAAAGAAGACCCAGTGCAGCCAAAAATAAATAAATAAACTAAATAAATTTATTTTAAAAAGAATAAGGAATGCCACCTGAATATGATGAGTAATATGGGAATTTTCTAAAAAAAAAAAAAAAAAGAGTAGCCCCCGCTCACCATAACTAGAGAAAGCCCATGCACACCAACTCAGCCAAAAATAAATAAATAAATAAATTTATTTTAAAAAAAAAAGAATGGTGCAATGAATACTCTGTATATATAAAGTTTTGCTTACATTTCTCATGACTTCCTTAGAATAAATTTCTAGATATAGAATGATTTATCAGAGAGCATGTTACCCATGTTAAAATTTTTTTTATTAAGACATTTTTTATACAGTAGGTTCAGTAGGTTGTTGGTTATCCATTTTAAATATAGCAATGTGTACATGTCAGTCCCAAACTCCCTAACTACTGTATAGCACAGGGAACTCTGCTCAATATTATGTAGCAACCTAATTGGGAAAATAATTTGAAAAAGAATAGATACATGTATATGTATAATGGAATCACTTTGTTGTACAATTGAAAGTAACGCAACATTGTTAATCAACTATACTCCAATATAAAATTGAAAGTTAAAAAAAAAAAGACTTTTTTTTTGAGGGCAGTTTTAAGTTCACAGCAACTTGAGGGGAAGGTACAGAGATTTTCCATATACTTCCTGCCTCACACATGCACAGGCTCCCCTATAATCCACACCCTGCACCAGATGGGAATCTCTTACAACTGACGAACCTACACTGACCCATCCTAATCACCCAAAGTCCATAGTTTACATTAGGGTTCATTCTTAGTGTTGTACATCCTTTGGGTTTGGACAAATGTATAATGACATATCTTCACCTTTACAATACAGAGTACTTTCACTGACCTAAAAATCCTCTGGTTATACATATTTTAAAAGCAATTTAAATATTACCTAAGAGTGGACCATTTCACATCTATTTTTTTTTTTTAACTTTAGGTTTATTTATTTATTTATTTATTTTTGGCTGTGTTGGGTCTTCATTTCTGTGCGAGGGCTTTCTCCAGTTGCGGCAAGCGGGGGCCACTCTTCATCGCGGTGCGCAGGCACCTCACTATCGCGGCCTCTCTTGTTGCGGAGCACAGGCTCCAGATGCGCAGGCTCAGTAATTGTGGCTCACGGGCCTAGTTGCTCCGCGGCATGTGGGATCTTCCCAGACCAGGGCCCGAACCCTTGTCCCCTGCACTGGCAGGCAGATTCTCAACCACTACGCCACCAGGGAAGCCCAAGTGGACCATTTCATATTCTACTAATGTATATGAGAGTTTCCATGTCCCTGATTTCTTACAATACTAAGAATAATTTTGAGAAAAAACAACTTTGCCAATTTGATTGCTGAATAATGATATCTCATTTTTATTTTTTAGTGAGTTTTAGTGTTCATATAGTTATTGGTTATTTGAATTGTATGTCTGTTCATGCCCTCTGCCTATTTTAAAGTTGGGTGTTATCTTTTTTATTGCTTTAAAAGAAATATTTATATTCTCTTTTTTCATGTATGTTACAACTATTTTTTTCCTAGTTTAGAGATGACCTTTTACTTTCTGTATTTAGTGATGGTATTTTATTGTTTTTTTAACATATAGAAGTTTTCATTTTTATGTTGTCAAATCTGTGGGAAAATTTATAACTATAAATGCTTATATTTAAAAACAAAAAGATCTGAAGTCAACAATCTAACTTTACAACTTAAGGAACTAGAAAAAGAAGAACAAACTAAACCCAAAGCTAGCAGAAGGAAAGGAAATAATGAAGATTAGAACAGAGAGAAATGAAATAGAGAATAGAAAAACAATAGAGAAAATCAATGAAACCCAAAGTCAGTTCTTTTAAAAAAAAATCAACAAAATTGACAAACCTTTCACTATGGACTAAGAAAGAAAGAAGACTCAAATTACTAAAATTAGAAATGAAAGTGGGGACATTACTACCAATTCTACAGAAATTTTTTTTAAATTATGAGCACACTATGCATAATTGTATGCCAACAAATTGGATAACCTATATTAAATGGACAAATTCCTAGACACAAAGCAACCAAGATTAAATATCAAAGAAATAGGAAATCTGAATAGACCTATAACTATTGAATCAGTCGTCAAAAATCTCCTGACAAAGAAAAGCTTTGGACCCCATGGCTTCACTGGCAAATTCTACCAAACATTTAAAGAAGAACTAATAGTAATCCTTCTGAAACTTTTCCAAAAAGATGAAGAGGAACACTTCCTCATTCATTTTATGAGGCCAGCATTACTGATACCAAAGCCAGACAAAGACACTACAAGAAAAGAAAACCACAGACCAATATTACTTATGAGCACTGACACAAAAATCCTCAACTAAATACTGCCAAACCAAATTCAGCAGTATGCTATCAAATGCACAGAAAACACTGTTAATCCTGTAGTTACACAGAGCAAGTTATCTAAGTGCAGGCTTGTCTTAAGTATGTACAATCATGGTTGCTGGAAAGTATGGGCCTTGGAGATGGACAGACCTGGCTTCTCACTCTGCCTTTAGCACAAAGTCTCTCTGTGACCTTGGGTGTGTTACCTGTCCTCTTAATTAAGATGACATAATAATGCTTCCTCTCTAAGACCAGAGAGTTTGTTTTGTTTTGTTTTGTTTTATAAATTTATTTATTTTTGGCTGTGTTGGGTCTTTGTTGCTGCGCACGGGCTTTCTCTAGTTGTGGTGAGCGAGGGCTACTCTTCGTTGTGGCGCGCGGGCTTCTCATTGCAGTGGCTTCTCTTGTTGCGGAGCACAGGCTCTAGGTGCACGGGCTTCAGTAGTTGTGGCACGCGGGCTCAGTAGTTGTGGCTCACAGGCTCTAGAGCACAGGCTCAGTAGTTGTGGCGCACGGGCTTAGTTGCTCAGCGGCATGTGGGATCTTCCTGGACCAGGGCTCGAACCCGTGTCCCCCACATTGGGAGGCGGATTCTTAACCACTGCGCCACCAGGGAAGTCCCAAGACCAGAGAGTTAACGTACGGGAACATGCCTGCTACGTTCTTGGCAAGGAGTTAATGTATTTTTCCTGCCCCTGCTTTATGTCAACCAATTACTTTTTTGACACATATAATATTTATATTCCATCTGTCAAATTTGAGTTAGATGGTGTGAATATTTAACGTATAATAATAAAGCCTATTTACTGTGTGCCTGCTGTTTGTATTAAGTAGTGAAGAAAATACAGTGAGGTAAGAGAAACTAAAACCACACCTGCTTTTAACCAATTTAAAACGATAGTAGGAATGTAAGAGGCACGTCCTAAAATAACACCAGGAGAAGTTAGAATGTGATAAATGCCACAAAGGACAATGGGAGGAAGGAGGGGAGAGAAAGAAGACAGCTGACTTGGAGGGTGGCTCAGAAATGCCATTTCTTTATGTTCTTAAAGTAAATTAAATCCAAGTCAAGGCTTCATCTCTCTGGACTAGTAGAAAATTTCATCCCAAATGCGACCCCTTCCTCCCCCAGACTCTCCTCTCTCAATAATTTACAGCTCCATCCAGAGTTGCTTAAATCTACATTCAAGGGGAGTTCCTGGCCGTCCAGTGATTAGGACTCTGTGCTTTCACTGCCGTGGCCAAGGTTCAATCCCTGGTCAGGGAACTGTCTAAACTCAAGCTACGTTCCTTGCTGCCTGTCTCTCCTGCCCCCTCCCATTTCACATCGATGACTATCAGCAAGTTTGATCGTCCGAAGCCCACCCATCCCACCTGCATCCCCACCTGGCCCATCCCCTTCACCTGGATCACTTCTCTGACTGCTCTCCCTGAGTCCCCTCCTGCTTCATCTGCCCCCACCGCAGCCTCCAGCGCATCCAGAGCGATCTTTGACAAGAGTATCTCAGGTCCCACCATATTCCTGCTCAAGTCGCTCTGGTAACTTCCCATTCTCCTTGGGAGAAACAGAGAATGGTCCCATTTGTCTTAATCAGCTTCAAAGCCTCCGTGGTCTCTGGCCCTGCCTGCCTCCTGGCCTCCCTTCCCCCTGCCCTCCCCACAGGAGCCTCCTTCTGGTTCTTAGATGTTCCCAGCTTGCCATCGCTCAGCCTGGGATGGCCTTCCTCTAGATCACTGCATGGCCACCTCTGTAGCTGAAGAGTCATTTCCTCTGAGGTCACGCCCTGTCACATCACCTGATTCTAATTCTTAGCAGAGCACTCACACTTCCTAGATTTCTTCTTCCTGCACTTATTTCCTGTCTTCCCACTGGATGATAAACTCAATGAGAAAAGAGACCTTGTCCATCCTCTAGGTCAGTGAATTTCCAGCCCCAGGAAATATTTTTTGAATAAACATTTCCCTCCAATATGCTCCCAGCCCACTGTGCCATCCCTGGGGCTTGGGAACCCTGGGGAGACAGGGAGGCCCCTTTCAGCCTCTGGCCTCCATCAGTGCCCTGGGCCAGCAGACTTACTCCCTGAGGTACCATCACCTCCCCAGGAGCTGCCCCTGAGCAAGGTGGGGGCCCCTCCTCACTCCCACCTCCTCTACCCTGACCCCTTCACCTTGGGCAGGTCCAGCCCTCCCACCAGGGCCCTGGGCCCTGCCTCCTCTTAGCATCTGAAGGCCGCTCAGCAGATGCACCAACGACAGCCCAGGGGGTGTTTGTTTGTCATAAATGTCCGCATTTTTGACAGTTTCTCATTTTTCCTCTGGGAAAATCCTGGAGGATGAGGATTGAAATACATGAAGAGTAGGGAAAATTTTGAGCTACCCTGCCATACAATGTAAAGTGAAAACCACTGAATACAAAATTGTATAAAGTAATTGATTATAATGCTTTTGTAATGCATAGAAAAACCCTGGAAGAAATTAAAATGATACATTACCAATGTTGTTTTTGTGGGAAGAAGTTAACTATGGGTAATACGGACTCTTTTCTTTCTTCAACTTTTACGCATTTTCTACGTTACAGGTAATGAGAGTATGTTGCTTTTATAAATATTTTTTTAAGTTTTTTAAACTGTATTTTTTAACATATTTTTTAAACCCAGAATTCCATGTCTGGTAGTTTATCATCTGAAAATATTCATGAGTGTGCATGTCGATCTTGTCACAGAATCGTCATTAAATAATTTTCCATAATAGTAAAAAAGTTAAAAGCAACCTAAACATCCAAAAACAAGAGATAACTTAGAATGGTGAAATACAGGCAGACCTCAAAAATTATGTTGTAGAAGCATACTTCGCGTTATTAAAAAATGTTCACTATTTAGATAGATTTTTTTAAATAAAAATTTTAAAATGTAAAAGATTACAAAACATGAGCGCATTTCTGTGTGTATATATATGTACTACATATACATATATATATATATATATATATATATATATATATATATATATATATACACTTAAGGAAAAAAACACTTCAGAGCATAAAGCCAAATATTAGCCTTAGTTATTATTCAGTCATGGTATCAAAGGTGATATTAACTTTCTCCTCTGTGCTTACCTTTCTCTCTCCTCTTTTTTTTTGTTAAAAAAACAACCACAACAATGAACATTATGTATTACTTTTCCAATAAGGAAAAAGACAGCAATAGAGGATATATATATATATATACATATATATATGTATGTGTGTGTATATATATATATTTTTAAGACCCCTGAAATTGCCCCTTGATGTGTGGAAGGGCCAGTGTCCTGGGCAAGGTCCTCCAGGAGCCCTTGTTAGAGGCAGGAACAAGGGGAAGGGGAGCTAGAGACTGGACTGGCCCAGGACTAAGTGGACCTGTGACTTCCTGGTACCCAGTGACAGGTGGTTGAGATGGTTAGTTAGAACCTCTTCCATTCCATCTGTTGGGATGCCTTGGGGAGCACGTTACATTTAACAAGTATTTATTAAGCAGCTACTATGTACCAAGCACTGCTTTGGGGCTTTTAGCAGGTGAGAAGTGTTCCCAGCTAGAGAACCACATGAGCCAGCTGGGTTAACTGGGTCTCGTGCAAGGCAAGCAGCTGAAACCATGGGCACAAAGGCTAGTGCTAAAGCAGAAAGCTGACGGCAGTTCTCAAGATGGGAACGAGAATTGATTTAAGATCTCGGTACTTCGATCTTGTGTCAACATCCTGGAAAGGTAAAGCACGGTGACCTCATGTGGCCTGGTCTCTGAGTCACTGAGAGCATGGGTTTCGCCTGATGGGCTCACTGGTACGCTTATTATCTCCCAAGACTCAGACACGTTCTTTTTTTTTTTTTTTTTTAATCTTTATTGGAGTATAATTGCTTTACAATGTTGTGTTAGTTTCTGTTGTACAACAAAGTGAATCAGCTATCAGTATACATATATCCCCATATCCCCTCCCTCTTGAGCCTCCCTCCCATCCTCCCTACCCCACCCCTCTAGGTGGTCACAAAGCACCGAGCTGATCTCCCTGTGCTATGCAGCAGCTTCCCACTAGCCATCCTTTTTACATTTGGTAGTGTATATATGTCAGTGCTACTCTCTCACTTCGTCCCAGCTTCCCCTTCCCGCCCTGTGACCTCAAGTCCATTCTCTACGTCTGCGTCTTTATTCCTGCCCTGCCACTAGGTTCATCAGTACCGCTTTTTTAGATTCCATATATGTCAGACACATTCTTAACCTCTGCGTGTTCGGTTTCTGCTTCCATAGTGAAGCAACAGTGCCTGCTCCAGAGATGTTGGGATGCTGGCATTAAAGGAGGTGGCTCATGTGATGTGCTCGCGGCTTTATTCGGGGAGCATTACTCAGCGGTGATGACAATAGCATCGCCATCTGGGAGCATCCCCAGGGACCCAGCTCTAACCACAGGTCCGTGCTTGAGCAGGGACCCAGCGGCCGGCGTACTGTGGGTTGAGCCCAGTAACCTCACCCAGCCAGAAGCCAGGGAGGTCCTTCTGGCTTGGTCTCAGGGATCACCTTGCCCTGGGTCTCCGGAGGGAGGGCAGGCAGTGACTGACCTCCTGCCTCACCAGGGCAGCAGGGCTCCAGACTAGCTGGGGACAGAGCAGGAAACCCCACCCTCTCCCTGGCTTGGCCTGTTTACATACTGACTGACGTCAGTCTGAGCTGCCTTCCGGTGGGCCTGGGTGTGCTCGTTTCTCCTGTGAATTACAGCCTCTACCCCGCTCCTTCTGCCTGCTCCTTTGGCTCAGATGTGCTGCTGTGGCCCGGCCCCACCAGGGCCTCCAGGGACACCGGCTGTGGGCTTGCAGGCCCCCCACCCTCCTGTCTCTTTGTGTCCCAGGCTGCTCACCTGATCACAACGTTAACTCTGTGTGTGTGTGTGTGTGTGTGTGTGTGAGACGTACCATTACCTGGGATCTTCTACCAAATTGAGCCCTGTCCGTACAACCTTTTGTATCTTGCTTTCCATTATCTGTGACCTTCTTGGGCTGCCTTTGCCCAGAGTTTCAGTGTTGGTGTCCTGAGCTGGACTTGAACCCAGGCCTGGCTGTGTGACCCAAGGTATGACCATCACTTAACCTCCCGCCCTGAGGTCCTCACCTGCAAAGTGGTGGAACAGTACCTGTCACAGGGACTGCCAAGGGGATTAAATGAGGCACAAGCACACACCTGGTATGATGCCTGGTATGCAGCAGGTGCTTAATAAATGCTCTTCGCTTCCTAGCTAGCTTTACAAGCCCCTTTAGAACTTTCCATCTAGGGTTTTACCTTGGGCTGCCATCAATTAGGGTGTATTTTCCTGGTAGCAGAGCCAGGTTGGTGCGTGAAGAGACGTGAGCCTGGGCTAAGCTAGTGCCGCCCCTTCCTTTCCCCTCCCCGTGGAGGGGGTGGTGGGTGATGTCCCAGAACTGCGGGCTTTGGTGGATCTGGTGATCTTGGTTCTTTGCACCTGCTGAGAGGAATCGTCCCCTCTGATTCCAGGGATGGCTTCATCAAGAAAACAACTTCGGGGATGCCGATAGGACAATGAGAATGATCTTAACCAGCTGTCTGCCAACTGAAGTGACTTCTAATAAACTTCCCATTAGCATTTGCTGAAGTGTGTTCCATAGACCCTTAGTTGGAGGGTGTGATCAAGAGCCCCATGGAGGGAGGAAGATGGAGCACGTTCCACGTGTGTAGGACGTCCTGGGGGAGGGCAGGCCAAGAGGGTTCCTTTGTCACAGGCCATCCCGGGTGCCCTGCAGATCCCTCCATGGGAAATACCTACAGTCTTCCTCATGCACAGTTGACTGTAGAACTCCTTTTTCTTAAGGAGCTCCTGTGAACACTTTCTAGAAATACGGTCCTTCCGAGAAATATTTCTAGAAACATTGCTTCTTTTTTTTACAAACTTATTAAAGCCTATTTTACAGATCATATAATTCACCCATTTCTAGTATACAATTCAATGATGTTTAGAAAATTTGCCAAGTGATACAATCATCACCATAAGTCAGTTTTAGAGCATTTCTGCCACCCACCCCCCGAAATCCTCATGCGCGTTGACTGTTAATCTCTGTTCCTAGCCCCTTGCCCCAGACAACCACTAATTTACTATCTGTCTGTATAGATTTTCCTTGAGAATCATGGCTTTTTTTCTTACTGTGGTAAAATATACATATCGAAATTTACCATTTTAAAGTGAACGATTCAGTGGCATTAAGCACAGTCAGCCTTCATCACCATCCAATTCTAGAACTTTCCATCATCTCAAACAGAAACTTTGTACCCATCAGACAATAACTCCCCGTTTCCCCCTTCCCTCGAGCCCCTGGTAACCACCATTGTACTTTCGTCTCTATGAATTCGACTACTCCAGGGACCTCACTTAAATGAATCATACAACGTTTGTCCTTCTGTATCTTACTTATTCCCTTAGCATAATATCTTCAAGGCCCATCCATGTTGTAGCACGTGTCAAAATTTTTTAAGGCTGAATAATATTCCATGGCGTATGTAGACCACATTTTGTTTATCCATTCATCAACTGATGGACTCTTGGGTTGCTTTCACTCTCAGCTATTGTGAATAATGCTGCTATGAACATTGATGTACAAATATCTGTTCTAGTCCCTGATTTCAATTCTTTTGAGTGTATACCTAGAAGTAGAATTACTAGGTAATTCTATTTTTAACTTTTTGAGGAATCACCATACTGTTTTCTATAGCAGCTGCACCATTTCACGTTCACACCAGTGACGCACAAAGGTTCCAATTTCTTCACGCCCTTGAGCACACTTGTTATTTTCTGTTTGGGCTTTTATTTTTGTTCTTTATAATAGGCAGCCTAATGAGTGTGAAGTGGTAGGTTGTTGTGGTTTTGATTTGTATTTTCCTTAAGATTAGTGATGTTGAGCATCTTTTCATATACGCGTAGGCCACCTGTATATCTTCTTTGGAGAAAAGTCTATTCAAGTACTTTGCCCATTCTAAATTGGGTTGTTTGGGTTTTTGACGAGTTGTAGGAGTTCTTCATATATTCTGGATATTAATCCCTTGTTAGATATATGATTTGCAAATGTTTTCTCTCATTTGGTGGTTTGCCTTTTCATTTTCTTGATAGTATTTTTTGATGCGCAAAATTTTTACTTTCGAAGTCCAGTTTACCTACTTTTTTCTTTTGCTGTTTGTGATTTTGGTGAAAGAAACATTACTTTTTGCTTTTGAAAATTCAAACAGAAGAAAAAGAGCTTACCTATGAAATCAAACAAAGAAGAAATCTCCTGCTATGATAAAAGTCATTCTTATCTTTCTTCTAGATATAGTTGGGTTCTTTTTTTAAGCTAAGAACTCCCAAATAGTTCATTGTTTCGACCATGTGACTTGGCAGATGGCTAAACAACAGTTGTTGCTGTTACTTAATATTCGTTATGCACCAACAACTTGTCAGACACAGTCAGAAAAGAAGATAAGATTCAAGCGGTTGTCAGCCCTGGAGCTGTCTGTCCTAAGTGGCATGAGAGGCATATTTATTAGTAAAAACTTTCAGGTGCAAGTGACAGAACACCAATTTAAAATAGCTTAGATAGAAAGGAGAATTCACCAGAAGAAACTACTTCTCGGGAAGGAGGAGAAGGACATTCGCTATAATGTTTCATGTCTTAAAAACATAATTTGAAGTGAATATAACAAAATGTGTTCATCTGAGTTGTGAGTAAATAGATGTCTATTTTTTTAAAGTATTTATGCATTTAAGTTAATTTTCCCCCTTTATTAGGGGGAGTACCTGATGAGTATCCACCTGATTTCCTGAATTCTCTAATGACATGACATACCACCATTACATGAAATTTTAAAATTAAGGACAAAAAAGATTTTTAAACCACTTGTCCTTTCCAAGTAAATGAACAGAACTGGAAAAAAAAAAAAAGGAATTCACTGGTTCATGTATAGAATATAGTGATTCTATCTAAATCCAGAGAGAATCTCAATTCTCTCTCTCTCTCTCAGTTTATTGGCTGTGCTTTTCATCTTCCTTTTATCCATTGGCCTCTTTCCCTCCTACTGTGTGCATCTCGGGGAGGATCGTGAGCAACTTACCTTAGGGTACAATCCCAGTAATTAAAATATTAAATCCCAGTGAAGACACAGTCTCTTTGGATCATGTGTCCATCTCTGAACAAATCACTGTGGCCAGGGGAATGGACTACTCTGATTGGCTAGCCTGGGTCATGTGCCCAACCCAATGGCCCGCAGTTCGGGGCTCAGAGATGGTGGACAGGGGCTTTCTAAAGGGAAGGATCCATGCAGTGACTCTACAGGGATACACAGGAGGACACCTGCTGGATATTGTGCAAGGGCTTATCATATTTGCCTGGAATTCTTTTAGTGCTATCTTTCTCCCAATTTTTCTCATTTTTAGGATTTTTGTGAATATGACTGTGAACATTATGGTTTTACAAAACAAAAATATCGTTTAATCCCTGAAAGTTCCAGTTGGAAGAAATATTTGAGACACTATTTGGATTGATGGATAAATAACTTTACAGATAGGAGAAATGCACACGTGAGCAGCATGACTGAAGGGACACAGCACAGTAAAGTGAGAAATTAGGGCAGAAAAGCTGAGTGACGGTGACTAATCTTTCAGAAAGCAAGAAAATTGAGAGAAATAATAATGAATGTGGCTGTTAGATGGAAACCTCGAGATTCTTTTGGTTGCAAGTGATAGACAACTGCTCTGGTCTAACTGGCCTAGACCAAAGAAGGCAGTCTTCAATTCACATAACTGAAAAGTCTGAGGATACTTTCAGGCATAGCTTGATCTAGGACTCACTGTCTGCAGGAGCCATCTCTGAGCTCCATGTCCACTGGCTGGACACCTTCTCAGGGTTTCAGTGAACCTCCAGTGCAGCTCTGGGTGCTCCCCCTTACAGCTGCAGCAGCTCCAAGCCTCCTATCTGCACACCCCTGAGCCTGAGAATGAACACATAGGTGCCAGGATTCCCAGAAGTGGGCCTGAGTTCTCTATGAATAGGCAAGCTGAGACCTTGGGCCCGCCCATGGGTGACTCAGCATGGCAGGGGGATCTCTTGGACCCCTCCCTTAACTACATCCCCGGCACTGTAGCTGGGGGGCAGGAATACTCGAATTGGCCCCTAGACCGGATGATGGGATCAGGCCCACTCAAACCACATGGCTGAGAACAGAAGGGCTGGTTTTAAATACCCAAACAAAACAAACAAAAACGATACTCATCAGGAATGGAGGGGAAGTGTTCTGGCAGCAAACAGGTGTCCATTACAGGGACCATAATTTGATTATTGAAGATGAAGGTAATAATAGAAGATAAAGATGAAGGACCAGGTCAGTGTTGAGTAACAAGGTACCAGCGGGGGTAATTACAAAGTCCCAGTGCTTGAAAATGTCGTCTGTGTTCCATCCACCTGCAGACTGTTTGTGCCCCTGAGGCTGGTTAAACGGCCACCTTTCCATGAGCAGCCACTGCGTCATGACCGGCCCGGTGCTGCTGTCCGCCCTGCAGATCCTGGATGAGCCCACATGCGGTCATGGGCGCTGACATCCCTCAGACTCTAGGACAGGGATCTCAACCCTGTACTCTTCAGGCCACAGGTTTGGGTTCAGAAAATGTGATTCTCAGAAACTCCAAAGGTCTCATGGACGTGAGCTGGACAGAAGCTGAAGAAACCGAGGTACGGGCATGGGGCAGCGTGGCCGCCAGGCCAGAGAAGTCCTCTCGGGGGACGTGCATCCTCGGGCCTCCAGATTTCTGGCCGTCGGGAGAGAGGGCAGAGCACGTGCTGGGCAAGGAGGGAGGGAGGGAAGGAAGGCACATCATGTGGGGCCTGGTGGCGGGAGGGCCGTGGGGGACGAGGCCACGGAGAAGGATGAGGGCAGGTGACCAGGGCCGAGTAGGCGACAGGAAACCCCTGGGGTCTTGACTTAGGAATGACATGCGGTTTGTGGTGGTCTTTAGGAAAGACACAAAGACCATCTCCTAGCAGAGGGGAAAGAGGCTGAGGCCTGAATTAGGGCAGGTGGGGGTGGGAGGGTTGGAGAAGGAGAGATTCTCAGGTAGAATCGGTGGGTCCTGGTGGCTGCTTGGAATTTTAACAGGGGAGGGAGAGACCTGCCTTGAAAGAAGAAATAACAAACACGTACTCAAAAACGGCTTCTATTAAATTTATAATTTGAGTTTTTTAATTTATCAATCTTTTTATTTTAACAGATCTTCATTAGAGTATAATTGCTTCACAATACCATGTTAGTTTCTGTTGCACAACAAAGCGAATCAGCCGTATGCATACACATGTCCCCATATCCCTTCCCTCTTGAGCCTCCCTCCCATCCTCCCTATCCCACCCCTCTAGGTCATCCCAAAGCCGATCTCCCTGTGCTATGCTGCTGCTTCCCACCAGCCAACTATTTTACATGCAGTAGTGTATATATGTCAATGCTGCTCTCACTTCGCCCCAGCTTTGCCCTCCCACCCCGTCATCAAGTCCATTCTCTACGTCTGTGTCTTTATTCCTGCCCTGCAACTAGGTTCATCAGTACCATTTTTTTTTAGATTCCATATACATGTGTTACCATACAGTATTTGTTTTTCTCTTTCTGACTTACTTCGCTCTGTATGACAGACTCTAGGTCCATCCACCTCACTACAAATAACTCAATTTCATTTCTTTTTATGGCAGAGTAATATTCCATTGTATATATGTGCCACATCTTCTTTATCCATTCATCTGTTGATGGACACTTAGGTTGCTTCCATGTCCTGGCTATTGTAAATAGTGCTGCAGTGAACATTGTGGTGCATGTCTCTTTTTGAATTATGGTTTTCTCAGGGTATATGCCCAGTAGTGGGATTGCTGGGTTATATGGTAGTTCTATTTTTAGTTTTTTAAGGAACCGCCATACTGTTTTGCATAGTGGTTGTATCAATTTACATTCCCACCAGCAGTGTAGGAGGGTTCCCTTTTCACCACACCCTTTCCAGAATTTACTATTTCTAACTTTTTTGATAATGGCCGTTCTGACCGGTGTGAGGTGATACCTCATTGTAGTTTTGATTTGCATTTCTCTAATAATTAGTGATGTTGAGCATCTTTTCATGTGCCTCTTGGCCATCTGTATGTCTTCCTTGGTGAAATGTCTATTTAGTTCTTCCACCCATTTTTTAACTGGATTGTTTGTTTTTTGATATTGAGCTCCATGAGCTGTTTGTATATTTTGGAGATTAATCCTTTGTCTGTTGTTTCATTTGCAAATATTTTCTCCAATTCTGAGGGTTGTCTGTTTGTCTTGTTTATGGTTTCCTTTGTGTGCAAAAGCTTTTAAGTTTAATTAAGTCCCATTTGTTTATTTTTGTTTTTATTTCTCTTACTCTAGGAAGTGTGTCAAAAAGATCTTGCTATGGTTTATGTCAAAGAGTGTTTTTCCTATGTTTTCCTCTAAAAGTTTTATAGTGTCTGGTCTTATATTTAAGTCTTTAATCCATTTGGAGTTTATTTTTGTGTATGGTGTTAGGAAGCGTTCTAATTTCATTCTTTTACATGTAGCTGTCCAGTTTTCCCAGCACCACTTATTGAAGAGGCTGTCTTTTCTCCATTGTATGTTCTTGCCTCCTTTGTCATAAATTAGGTGCCCATTTGTGTGTAGGTTTTATCTCTGGGCATTCTATCCTGTACCATTGATCTATATTTCTGTTTTTGAGCCAGTACCATACTGTCTTGATTACTGTAGCTTTCTGGTATAGTTTGAAGTTGGAGAGCCTGATTCCTCCAACTCCATTTTTCTTTCTCAAGATTGCTTTGGCTCTTCGGGGTTTACTGTGTTTCCATCTGAATTGTAAGATTTTTTGTTCTAATTCTGTGAAAAATGCCGTTGGTAGTTTGATAGGGATTGCACTGAATCTGTAGATTGCTTTGGGTAGTATATTCATATTCACAATACTGATTCTTCCAATCCAAGAACATGGTATATTTCTCCATCTATTTATGTCATCTTTGATTTCTTTCATCAGTCTTTTATAGTCTTCTGAGTGCAGGTTTTCTGAGTGCAAGTGTTTCCTTAATTTCCCTTCTGATTTTTCATTGTTGGTGTATAGGAATGCCAGAGATTTCTGTGCATTAATTAATGTATCCTGCAACCTTACCAAATTCATTGATTAGTTCTAGTAGTTTTCTGGTGGCATCTTTAGGGTTCTCTGTACAGTATCATGTCATCTGCAAACAGTGACAGTTCTACCTCTTTTCCAATTTGCATTCCTTTTATTTGTTTTTCTTCTCTGATTGCCCTGGCTAGGACTTCCAAAAGTATGTTGAATAAGAGTGGCAAGAGTGGGCATCCTTGTCTTGTTCCTGATCCTAGTAGAAACGCTTTCAGTTTTTCACCATTGAGTATGATGCTTGCTGTGGGTCTGTCGTATATGGCCTTTATTATGTTGAGGTAGAGGTAACTTTCCTCTATGCCCATTTTTTGGAGAGTTTGTATCATAAACAGGTGTTGAATTTCATCAAAAGCTTTTTCTGCATCTATTGAGATGATCATATGGTTTTTATTCCTTAATTTGTTAATGTGGTGTATCACATTGATTGATTTGCGTATATTGAAGAATCCTTGCTTCCCTGGGATAAATCCCACTTGATCATGGTGTAACATCCTTTTAGTGTCCTGTTGGATTCTGTTTGCTAGTATTTTGTTCAGGATTTTTGCATCTATGTTCATCAGTGATATTGGTCTATAATTTTCTGTTTATGTGATATCTTTTTCTGGTTTTGGTATCAGGGTGATGGTGGCTTTGTAGAATGAATTTGGGAGTGTTTCTCCTTCTGCAATTTTTTGGAAAAGTTTGAGAAGGATTGGTGTTACCTCTTCTCTAAATGTTTGATAAAATTCTCCTGTGAAGCCATCTGGTCATGGACTTTTGTTTGTTGGAAGATTTTTAATTATGGTTTCAATTTCATTACTTGTGATAGGTCTGTTTATATTTTCTAATTCTTCTTGGTTCAGTCTTGGAAAATTGTACCTTTCCAAGAATTTGTCCATTTCTTTGTGGTTGTCCATTTTATTGGCATATAGTTATTTATAGCAGTCTCTTATAATCCTTTGTATTTCTGCAGTGTCAGTTGTGATTTCTCCTTTTTCATTTCTAATTTTATTGATTTGCATCCTCTCCCTTTTTTTCTTGATACGTCTGGCTAAGGGTTTATCAGTTTTGTTTATCTTCTCAAAGAACCAGCTTTTAGTTTTATTGATCTTTGCTATTGTTTTCTTCGTTTCTATTTCATTTATTTCTGCTCTGATCTTTATGATTTCTCTCCTTCTACTGACTGGGTTTTCTTTGTTCTTCTTTCTCTAGTTGTTTTAAGTGTCGGGTTAGATTGTTTATTTGAGATTTTTCTTGTTTCTTGAGGTCAGATTGAATTGCTATAAGCTTCCCTCTTAGAACTGCTTTTGCTGTGTCACATTGGTTTTAGGTCATAGTGTTTTGTTGTCATTTGTTTCTATGTATTTTTTTAATTTCTTCTTTGATTTCTTCAGTGATCTCTTGGTTATTTAGTAGTACACTGTTTAGCCTCCATGTATTTGTGTTTTTTACAGTTTTTTTTTCCTGTAATTGATTTCCAATCTCATAGTATTGTGGTCAGAAAAGATGCTTGATACAATTTCAATTTTCTTAAAATTTCCAAGGCTTGATGTGTGACCCAAGATGTGATCTATCCTGGAGAATGTTCCATATGCACTTGAAAAGAAAGTGTATTCTGCCACTTTGGGGTGGAATGTTCTATAAATATCAATTAGATCTATCTGGTCTATTGTGTCATTTAAAGCTTGTGTTTCCTTATTTATTTTCTGTTTGGATGATCTGTCCATTGGTGTAAGTGGGGTGTTAAAGTCCCCTACTATTATTGTGTTACTGTCGATTTCTCCTTTCATGATTGTTAGCATTTGCTTTATGTATTGAGGTGCTCCTATGTTGGGTGCATAAACATTTATAATTGTTATATCTTCTTCTTGGATTGATCCTTTGATCATTATGTAGTGTCCCTCCTTATATCTTGTAATAGTCTTTATTTTAAAGTCTATTTTATCTGATACAAGTATTGCTACTCCAGCTTTCTTTTAATTTCCATTTGCATGGAATATCTTTTCCCATCCCCTCACTTTCAGTCTGTATGTGTCCCTAGGTCTGAAATGGGTCTCTTGTAGACAACATATATATGGGTCTTGTTTTTGTATCCATTCAGCCAGTCTGTGTCTTTTGGTTGGGGTATTTAATCCATTTATATTCAAGGTTATTATTGATATGTATGTTCCTATTACCATTTTCTTAATTGTTTTGGGTTTGTTTTTGTGTGTCTTTTTCTTCTCTTGTGTTTCCCACTTAAGGAATTTTCTTTAGCATTTGTTGTAAAGCTGGTTTGGTGGTGCTGAATTCTCTTAGCTTTTGTTTGTCTGAAAAGCTTTTGACTTCTCCATCGAATCTCAGTGAGATCCTTGCTGGGTAGAGTAATCTTGGTTGTAGGTTTTTCTCTTTCATCACTTTAAGTATATCCTGCCACTCCCTTCTGGCCTGCAGGGTTTCCACTGAAAAATCAGCTGATAACCTTATGGGGATTCCTTTGTATGTTATTTTTTGTTTTTCCCTTGCTGCTTTTAATATTTTTTCTTTGAATTTAATTAATATGTGTCTTGGTGTGTTTTTCCTAGGGTTTATCCTGTATGGGACTCTCTGCGCTTCCTGGACTTGGGTGGCTATTTCCTTTCCCATGTTAGGGAAGTTTTCAACTATAATCTCTTCAGATATTTTCTCTGGTCCTTTCTCTCTCTTCTCCTTCTGGGACCCCTATAATGTGAATGTTGGTGCATTTAATGTTGTCCCAGAGGTCTCTGAGATTGTCTTCAATTCTTTTCATTCTTTTTTCTTTATTCTGCTCCTCGGCAGTTATTTCCACCATTTTGTCTTCCAGCTCACTTATTCGTTCTTCTGCCTCCATTATTCTGTTATTGTTTCCTTCTAGTGTATTTTTCATTTCAGTTATTGTGTTGTCCATCTCAGTTTGCTTGTTCTTTAGTTCTTCTAGATCTTTGTTAAACATTTCTTGTATTTTCTCAATCTGTGCTTCCATTCTATTTCCAAGATTCTGGATCATCTTCACTATCATCACTGTGAATTCTTTTTCAGGTAGATTGCCTATTTCCTCTTCATTTATTTGGTCTTGTAGGTTTTTACCTTGCTCCTTCATCTGTGACATATTTTTTTGCCGTCTCATTTTTTTTTTTTTTATGAGTGGGATTGTGTTCCTGTTTTACTGGTTGTTTGGCCTGTGGCTTCCAACACTGGAGTTTGTAGGCTACTGGGTAGAGCTGGGTCTTGGTGCTGAGATGAGGAACTCTGTGAGACCTCATTCTGATGAATATTCCCTGGGGTCTGAGGTTCTCTGTTAGTCCAGTGGTTCAGACTCGGAGCTCCCACTGCAGGAGCTTCCGCCCAACCCCAGGCTCGCAAATCAAGATCCCACAAGCTGTGTGGGGTGGCAAAAAAAAAAAAAAAAAAACAATAACAAAGTAAAAAATAAAATTAGACTAGGAAACTAACAGATATATTAGAAAGAATGTAAGAATAAAAATATAGCTGAATCAACAACCAGAAGGTACATCAGTACCACAATAGTAAAAAAGAGGAGGAAGGAAAGGAAAAAAAAAAGGGGGGGGGGCGGGGAAGGCCTTGGCTGTGGAGGGCAGGGCCTAAGCAAGGGCGAGGTTTGGGCGGTTGGCAGGGCCAATACTCAGAACTCACAGGGCTGGAAAAGGTCCTGGGGGCTCTGGGGGGTGGGGCTTAGGCTCAAGGAACAGAAGGGGCCCAGGCATGCCCCCCACCCCTGGTCTCAGAGGGCAGGAGACCTCACCTGGGAGCCCAGCAGGCTTCCTGGACTCGAGTGGGCAGGGCAGACGGCCTCCTCTCCTCTCCTGGTCCTCAGGTCTGGGGTCTGAGAGGGCCCCTCCCTCCTGCCTCTCCTGATCTCCCTGGCCTCCCTCCTATGCCCCCAGGACCAATGCGGCGGGTTGGGGGTGGGGGAAGGGGGGGCCTTGGAGGGCAGGGGACTGGCCTGGGAGCTCAGCAGGCCCCCTGTGCCTGAGTGGGCCAGGCGATTGCCCTCCGCTCCTCTCCTACTCCTCCTGGATGGCCCCTCCCGCCTGCCTCTCCTGATCTCCCCAGCCTCCCTCCTATGCCCCCAGGACCCACGCGGCCTGGATGGGGCTTTGGAGGTGAGGGACCCGGCTTGGGAGCTCAGCAGGCTCCCTGGCCAGAGTGGGCCAGGCGATCGCCCTTCACTCTTCTCCCACCCTTCCCGGAGAGTCCCTCCCACCTGCCTCTCCTGATCTCCCTGGCCTCAGGGGTGCCAATCTTGTCTGGCCTCCACTTCTCCTCCCCCCTTGGTCCCCCTACGTCCTACTGGTTCACTCTGGGGTTCCTCCCGTCTCCTTGGGGGTCAGAGTCCCCCACCAGCGGCTGGCAGGAGCCCTAGTTGTGGGGAGACGCTAACTCTGCATCTTCCCACACCGCCATCTTGACCCCTCCTAATTTATCCATCTTTTCCTTTATGATTTGTATTTTCTGGGTCTTGTTTAGAAAATACTTCCCTACCCAAGGTCATAAAATATTCTTCTATGTTGGAAAAACAAAAAGCAAAAAAATAAAAAACAGCTTCTATTCAACATTTTTCCTCCCAATTTTCTGCAGGGAGATTCTAGCTGATTGTAGATCCTATTCCCTTTGAAATTGTGGCTGATTTGGTCCAGGAACACAGGATCCACAAAAGCCCTTCCTGCTTCCAGAACTTGGTACTTATCTCCACGGCAGAGCTACCCACAGTGCTCGGGAAAAGAAAAAATGTGTCTTTACCCGGCTTTGACAAGAGTCAGAGGGAGAGACTTGTACAATGTGAGGTCCTGAGGACAAAGCCCCAGCAGGGCGGTCCCACCAAAGATGCAGGGCCAGTTCCAGGAGGGCCAGGTTGACCAGTTCTATCCCATTGATGCCATCGGGAGGTGGAAGCTGCTGGCAGGAAGAAAGTACAAGGTCAGTCCCTTGTTCCAGAACATGTCAGTGGTCCTATGTTTTGCTCCCTATTCCTCAGTGATAGCACTTTTGCCAGGTGAGTGAGGCAAGTGGCTCGGAGCATCCTGCTAACTGATGGACTGCAGTCCTTCAGAAGTAGCTGCACAGACCCCATTTCCAAAAACTGGTCATCTCTTACTTCACTAGCTTCACATCTTGATTTAAGAACTGTGCATTCAATGCCAAAGGCATATTCCTAACACAGTCTTCCCAGAGCATGTGATTTATTCTGTTATTTTAAAAATCCAGTCCGTCTCATCATCTATTATTGTTGTCATCATATATATATATATATATATATATATATATATATATATATATTATATATATATATATATATTTAAACACAGTCCTTCAGTGGATTTAAAATGCTTTTATTTTATTCGCTTAATAAATATTCATTTTAAGGTGACAGCCAGATGGGCTTTAAGGAGAAAAAAATAGTTTATCCTTTGAGCAAATTTATTATTGGTGCATTTTCTTCTATGCTGTCATAAAGGCCAGTCTCTCACTGCACATTAATTTTATGATTTTATTTGTACTTCACATGAACGCCAAACTCCAATTCACTTTTCTGTTTACTCACAGACCAAATCATTTTATTCTCCTTTGCAGGAAAGAAATATTATATTAGGCATGAATTTATTGCAGGGTGAAAATTTAGTTTCCTGGAAGAGCTCTTCCAGGAGACAGTATCTATTTAAAAAAAAAAAAAAAAAACTATTTCAGCTTCATTGTAGGACAAGAGTATTAGTATTTTTAATCGTGGAATTTCTAGTAGAAACCTTGCTTTGATGTGTTCCGTCTCTGTTTATTGGGTGTATTAGGACTAACTGAGGTACCAAGTACCCCCTAATCCTCACTCCCCAGGTCTCAATAATTCATGTCTGTTTCCTGTCCTCACTCTGCTCCATCTTTTGCGTAATGATGCCGGCAGTGATGAGTGTAGAAGTGATTGGTCCATGGCACCACAGTTCAAGGAGATCTCAGGGTCAGGCGGTCCACGCCCAGTGCACAGCTACTTCCTGTGCACCACAGACTCCAGAAGCGTCTCTCTGAGTGCTCGCATGTGCATCTAAAAGCATATTTCATCTCTTCCTCCTAATCTAATCTCACTGAATAGATTCTCCTTTCCTCTGTTCTCCTGCTTCAGATGCTTCCATCATAGGGGCTGCGATAATTTGTACTACAAAGAATAAATAATAATTATTATTAAAATGTGATGGTAGATTATTGCCATGGACAGATAAAACACACCATTGCATTTAACCAGCCTTTGAAATCTTAGGTTAAATTATTGGCATGGTCTGAGAGAGGGTCAAAGGGCACACCTAAAACCTTAAAATCCACAAACCTGGGCTTCCCTGGTGGCGCAGTGGTTGAGAATCTGCCTGCTAATGCAGGAAACACGGGTTCGAGCCCTGGTCTGGGAGGATCCCACATGCCGCGGAGCAACTAGGCCCGTGAGCCACAACTGCTGAGCCTGCGCGTCTGGAGCCTGTGCTCCGCAACAAGAGAGGCCACAATAGTGAGAGGCCCGCGCACCGCGATGAAGAGTGGCCCCCACTTGCCACAACTGGAGAAAGCCATAGCACAAAAAAAAAAAAAAACGAAGACCCAACATAGCAATCAATCAGTCAATAAAGAAATCTTAAAAAAAAAAAAAAAAAATCCACAAACCTGCCTTCCCGGACAGAGCTGTGCTGTCCCCCTCCTAGCAGTGTGGCAGCTGAGTGTGCCAGACCTCCGACCCTTCCCCCTCCCCTAGGCTGTAGCTGGGAGGGCCCTGAAAGGCAGGGTGTCCAAGGCCCCCCAGAGTGGGGCCCCGCCCAGGGCTCAACCTGCTTAATCGCACCTGCTATGGGGGCTGCCGGCTCCCTCATCCAGAACTCTCTGGACCCAACCAGATGACTCTAGAATTCTTTCCCGAGGTCCGGTCCTGACCTCTCCTGGGTGCAAACAGCCTCTCTAGAATACTCTGCTCCTCCGTTGCTTAGTTGCACAGAAGAAGAACTGTGTATTGGATGCAAAAACATATTCCCAGGCCACATATCACAGGACACCCTGTATTCAAGGGCGCCCGGGGAACAGCACCGACGCTAGTAAACGTTTGGGTTTTAGGGATTTCAGATTTGCAGTGTGTATTTCTATACCTTCTGGAAAAACAAATATTTTGAGTTAAGCAAAACTAATACTTTAGTTTTGTTTTTGTTTGTTTTTTTGTTTTGTTTTTTTTTAACACCTTTATTGGGGTATAATTGCTTTACAATGGTGTGTTAGTTTCTGCTCTATAACAAAGTGAATCAGTTATACATATACGTATATCCCCATATCTCCTCCCTCTTGCGTCTCCCTCCCTCCCACCCTCCCTATCCCACCCCTCTAGGTGGTCACAAAGCACCAAGCTTATCTCCCTGTGCTATGCGGCTGCTTCCCTCTAGCTATCTGTTTTATGTTTGGTAGTGTTTATATGTCGATGCCACTCTCTCACTTTGTCCCAGCTTACCCTTCCCCCTCCCCGTATCCTCAAGTCCATTCTCTGTTCCCAGTGGATGGACCTAGAGTCTGTCATACAGAGTGAAGTAAGTCAGAAAGAGAAAAACAAATACCATATGCTAACACATATATACGGAATCTAAATTTTAAAAATAAAAAAAAAAATTTTTTTTAATGGTCATGAAGAACCTAGGGGCAAGACAGGAATACTTTAGTTTTTTTAAGCTTAAAACAATTTGCATAACACTCACTTCCCTGGTCTCATTTGATCTTCTGGGGTTTTATCTTGTTCCTTCGTCTGGAACGTGTTCCTCTGCCTCCTCATTTTGTCTGAGTTGCTATTTGTATTTTTATGTCTGTGGTGGGTTAGTTATGTGTCTCGACCTTGGAGAAGTGGCCTCTGTAGGAGGCGCCCTATACGTCCCCACCGTGCACTCCCCTCTCGTCACTCAAACTATACGTGCTAGGGGTTCCCCCTAAGAGGGCTGCATGGGCCCTTCCATTGTGTGTGAGATTTTGTGCGCACCCATAGGCTGGCTATGTGGGTGGTCTGATGGGCTTGGTCGATCCCTAGTCTGGTTGGTTGCCAGGCCCTGCCTTGTGTGGATGCTGCTGGCTGTGTTTAGACAGGCCTGGTCACAGGTGACTGTTTGTGGGATCCTAGGTGCCCTGGGGCTAGTGCTGGCTGACTGGTGGGTGGAGTCAGGGTCCTGGAGCCTCTGGGGCTGTTGCCCACCCACTGACAGGTAAAGTTAGGTCCTGAGGTTAGTGCTGGATTACTGACAGGCAGAGCTGCTTCCTGGAGTCTGGCTGCAGGGCCAGGGATCCCAGAGCTCATTTCAGATTCTTGATTGGGGGTGGGCGGCAGTTCCTGACACAGTTGGGTACGGGGTATGGGGCGTCCAGAAGCTTGTGTTGGCCTGCTAGTGGGCAGGGCCAGGGCCCAGCTGGTCCCAGGGCAGGGTCTGGCCTGTGTTGCAGGATCATAGTTTTCTTGTTTCTGGTGTCTGCCCCCTGGTGAGTGAGGCTGGTCTAAAGGATTGTGCGGGCTTCCTGGTGGGAGGGGCTGGTGCCTGCCCACTGGTGGGTGGAGCTGGGTCTTGGCCCTCTGGTGGGCTGGGCTGTGTCTAGGGATGTGTCCACAGGAGGCCCTGGGCTCAGGAAGTCTTTAGGCAGCCTGTCTGCTGATGGGTGGGTCTGTGTCCCCACCTAGTTAGTTGTTTGGCCTGAGGCGTCCCAGCACTGACACCTGCAGGCTGTTGCATGGGGCCAGGTCTTGAAGCTAATGGGCCAAGATGTCAGCCATCAGGAATGTTCACATGGCTGAACGTTCCCCCATATGTCTGCCCCCAGTGTCTATGTCCCCAGGGTGAGCCACAGCCACCCCCTCCTCTCCAGGAGACTCTCCAAGACCTGCAGGTAGGTCTGGCCCAGGCTCCTATGAAATGACTGCTTTTGCCCTGGGTCTCGGTGCGTGCGATTTTGTGTGCACCTTTTAAGAATGAAGTCTCTATATCCCCCAGTCCTGTGGGGCTCCTGCAGTTAAGCCCTGCTGGCCTTCAAAGTCAACTGCTCTGGGGGCTCATCTTCTCAGTGCCAGGCCCCTGAGCTGGGAAACCTGACGCAGAGTTGGAACTCTCACTCCTGTGGAAGAACCTCTACGATATCATTATTCTCCAGTTTATGGGTCACCCACCTGGGGGTATGGGATTTTATTATATTACGAGTCCACCCCTTCTACCTTGTTGTGGTTCCTTCTTTATGCCTTTAGTTGTAGAAGATCTTTTCTGGTAGGTTCCAGTGTTTTTCATCGATGGTTGTTCTGCAGATAGTTGTGATTTTGGTGTGCTTGCAAGAGGAGGTGAACTCAGGGTCTTTCTACTCCACCATCTTGGCCACTCTCCTCCTGATCTTTACAACTACTAGTGAGACAGGCCAAAAAGTAATCATCCTCATTTTATAGATGAGAGCAAAGTCTTAACTAATTAAATGACTTTCCTGAGCTTCACACCTAGGAAGCAGCAGATCTGAACTTTCCTCACTTTCCCAGTGGTATTTATTTCCCAATGTATCTTTCCAATCTAGTGTTTTATGTTGTTCCCCACTCCCCACCCACCCAGTGGCTCAACCATCTCCCAAAAATCATGGATCCAGTCTGCAACAATAGCGCAAATCTGTTTCCCTGTTTCTCACATTTTTCTCCAGTGAATTTTATGTCTAAGTTGATATTCTTTGAGTTTTGTTAAGGAAAGTCTCATTTCTCAACTTCTTACCTTCACTAGGAGTCTAAGTGATCTTGCCAAGAGACTCCTAAAAATCACGGGCGATGAACACTCTTGATCTGGATATAACAATTGCACCAAAAGTCATTTGTAGTATGTGACCATATAAATATATAGGAATCCCTTTAAAAAGAAGGGACTTCAACTTCAGTTTTCAGGAATCAGTCAGTTTAGTCTCATTTCCAACACTTTACTTTCAGGTAAGTCCCCCTCAGTCACGTTGAGGCAGGAACTGTAGCAGCTGACCTTGGTATCGTTCTGTCCTTGGACACTCAGGGAGACTCAGGGGTCTGGGTCAGTCTGTATTCTCCAGATGCAAGCCCAGCTAAGAGAGAATTATTGTCTCTATTGTCCATAAAAATGGTACATACAGTTAAACTCCCTTCTAATAATTCTGAAATTTTAATTTTTTAATGGAAACCTAAAAGGAAAAAGCGAGAGATGATGGGCCAGCTGCTCATTGTGCTACGTGTGTTTGTTCCCTTTATCACTTGCTTAAAGCCATTTTCCTTTTAGAATTCTTGAGGTTTAAATGACCATGTTGAGATACTCCTAAAACTGTAGCCTTAGCAATGTGTTGTAATTTTCATCTTCATGGAGAATTGAAGCAAGAGAAATCATTAGTGCCACATTCACACTCTGATTAGCACTTATTCACTCTTCCACACGGCATAACAGAAAGAACGTTTAAATGAGTGTTAAGACCTGAGTTTTTAATCATATGTCTGCCCCTTCGTATCTCAGCCTCAAGCAAATCACCTAATCATCTCTGCAGGAGATGCATCTCTTCCATTTGTCCCCAGCCGCACTCCACTCTTTCTCCACAAGGTTCTGTGTCTCAGGGGCTGATCTGGGAGCCAGCATCAACCAGCCTCCCTTGTTGTCTGGCTTTGGATTAGGTTCAGCCAAGAAAGGGAGGTCACCACAGGTCAGAGGGCCAAGGGGAGGAAGGACAGGGTATGTATTCCCCACCAAATTGCTGTGTTTGACTGGGTCCCCCTACCCAGAGCTCCTATCAGGCAGCACTCATCCAAAGCTACCTGTTCTGGGTTCTGCTAACTGCCTCCCTCTGCATCTTCAGACGGACAGAGGGCAGCAAATTTTCCTTGGGAAAATTTCATGAGATGCCAAAATTAGATAACCTAGCAATAGGACTATTCAAGCCCTCCTTTGGACCGAAAGGTAAACAGGAAGCATTGGAAATGGCACTCTGTAAAGGACATATCGGTTCCAGAGTGCACATTCTAGAAAGAATGAGTGTTCTTAGTTGAACATTGGTAATGCCTTACATTGCAAACAACTCTTGCATAGCGATCCCCACAGCAGTGACAAGCCCAGATCCTTCCATGGCCAGAGACCCTCTGCATGGAAGTGAAGATCGGAGTTGGAAATGTCATCACCGAACACTGGCTCAGAGCCAAAGATGCAGCTTCCTCAGAAGACATGTCGGACATCCCTGTTGAGAAGATAAGCGTGATTGGAGGTGGAAAAGCGCTCGCGCACGGGAGGTGTCAGGGACGTGCCCAGCCCGGCTCTCCTGAGCACAGTGACAACTGAAACCGAACCCCTGACCTTTAGTAATTGCATGATTGCTCCCCATCCACCGCCAGGCCCTCCAAAGCCCAAAAGTTCATCTTAAAGTGGAAATGTGACCATTAGCCATGCCTCATCAGCAAGGAACCACATGCAAACATTCAGGACGCGGGTATCTTGGGTGGCTGGCAATGGAAGCAGCCCATGGCCGTGAGAGCCTGACCTTGGACACACGCCTAGTGAGTGGGATGCTTTGCTGGCTCCTTTGCCTCAATCACCAGATTCACCAGGGCTGCTGAACAGCTTGGTTGAAATCAGAGGTGTTTAAAATTACTCACCATTTTCTTCACTCTTGTATTTTTACCAAAGGTTGCCATGATGTGATGGATTTTTGTCTTTTCCTTGATAGGCTTGTAGAGCAGTGCTGCGATAACGTTTTTGACATGGCCGCAGTACAGGGCAGACTCCTAAACAGAATTTCTAGGGCTCTTCATGAGCCGGCCTCCAGCCCGTGACTTCATCTCTCATCCCCAGCACGTTGCTCCAGGCTTCAGGCTCTGGCAGAGAAAGCTATTTCTGGGGCCTCCCGTCAGGCCTTTGAGTCGTAGGACACGTGCTCTCCGTCTCCCTCCCCAGGGTAACTTGTGTCTTTCTTCAGAGATCAGCAGAGGCATCACTTCCTGCAGAAGCCTTCCCTGAACACCTCCCTTCTACCTGCTACAGAATCATCACAGACTGAGGGTTAAGGACAGAGGCTGTAAACTGGCCACCTAACCCCTCTGCGGCATCACTATCTTCCCTGTAAAATGTGCATGATATTAATTCCTATCTAATGAATGTTGCAAGAGTTTAATGAGATTATTAAGCCCTTAGAACACTGCCTGCAGTGTAAGCAGAGACTTGATAAATGCACACAGGCAATATCCCAGCTGCACGAGCCACTTTCTCCTTTGCTCTGTTTCCAGGGAGAGGAGGCTGGAATAGTTACTCAAGCCTCTTGTGTTGGGCTCTTGGGGCCCATGTCTTTGCCCACAATGTGCTCCCAGGTGAAATGTCTCTCTCCCCAACCCCACCCACCCAAACCCCACCCATTCCCCAGAGCCCTGTCCCACACAGTCCTGCCTCCTCCATGACCATGCTGGCCTTCACTTGTGATCCCTCTGTTGGGAGCTCCTACAGCAGTATCTGTCTACTAATGACAACAGTCATCTCCGATCACTGAGCACCAACAGTGCACCCAATACTATAACATGTGATTGATGTTTGATGTCAACTTCATCCTCTCAGAGGCTCATAAAGGCTGAGCTGTGATGATCTCCTCTTCAGGTGAGGAAATCAGGCTTGGGGAAGTTCTCAAGATCCACCCTCACTCCATGACATCCCCTGCTACCCATCCTGCCTACCTCACTGATTATAATTGTGGGTTTACTCTCCTCCCGTCCCCAGTAGAATGAAAGTGCCATGGTATCAGAGAAGGACCATCTTATTCACTGAAGTGTCCTGGGGAAATGGAATATAGAGCCAAGAGATTCAAGAGCTGGGTAGACGTGATGGGCAGGAGGAAGGCAGGGTGGCCGAGAAAGAGGGCGGGGAAGGCAGACTCGGGAGGGCCAGGATCTGGGAGCTAGAGTTGCCTTTCCCTAAGCTTCTGTGGTCTGTAACTTTGGGGGAGGGGTGAGAGAAGAAATTCCAATTTTCTGGTCCAGGAAGAGGTCTAAGATTGGAGCCAGACCCTGAGAGGGATTTGAGGGCAAGTTGCTAATTTGGAAGGTCACCCCAGGGGAGTAGGTGAAGTGAGGCCAGGAAGGGAAAGAAGCTAGTAGAAGAAGCTCCAAGGAGCAGATGATTCTGTGGGCACCTTCTCACTGGGGTCCTCTGCGTGGCCAGTTAGACTTGGGATCAGCAGAATCCTAGCCCACTAAGTGTTCACATGGCCCACGAGCTGAGAATAGTCTTTACATTTTTAAATGGTTGAAAGATAATCGAAAGAAGAAAAATGGTTTATGACACATGGAAGTTATTGAAATTCACATATCAGTGGCCACAAATAGTTTTCTCTGCAGACAGCCACGCCCATTTGCTTACATACTTTCCATGGCTGTTTGTCCTCCACACCAGCAGGGGGCAGTGGTTACAATAGAAGCCATATGGCCCTCAGACTAAAATACTTACCACCTGAATTCACAAGAAAGCTTGCTGACCCTGGTGGAGACCTTGCTGCAGCATCGTCCCACCCACAGGGCAAGGGCCTCCTCACTGGCATTGCCTGAGGGCTGTTGCCCAGGTTTGTAACTCCCAGCAGGCCCAGCCCGCCCCTTGGCCATCATCCTCCTGCAGCCTGAGAAGGCTTCCGGCAGAGTCACAGGTGCTTAGCGGCAGAGTCACAGGTGCTTAGCGTAGGAAGCTGTTTGCATATCTGGAAAACGGTGAGTGCCACAGGGGTTTGGGTGGGGTGGGGAACTTAAGCTCCAAGGGCATCTTCTCCAAATGGGAATGGACTCCTCCAGGCTCGTTTGTTGGGCGTCAAGTGTGGGGTGGGGGTGACATGGGGAGGAGTCAACCTCCTAAGACAATTGGTGGATAAAGGAAAGATTTGTTATAAAGTATCTAGAGTTTCTCTAGAAAGGGAAGAGTGGACCAGTCCGCTATTGAGGTGAGTGTGTGCTTGTATCACCGTCTGTTGGTGAACAAAGTGAGGCTGTGAGCCCGCACAGGAGCTGAGTCTTAGCAGCAAGCTTGGTGCAAGCAAGAAAGTGTGGGGAAGGCAGGCTTCAGGAGGGCCAGGGTCTGGAGCTGCCCTGAGAGTTGCCTTGCCTTAAAATTCTGTGCTCTTGTAACCTCAGGGGAAGGAGGAACAGAAGAGAATAGAATTTACCAGTCTGGGAAGAGGTCTAGAAACAAGTATCCAAATTGATGCCTGAAGCTATGAAGAGCAGTTGGTATTCTCCTATTCACTCGGTCTTTGAAGGTCAATGGGAACATCTTCATTCTTGGAAGAAGATGAGGGAGGGTCCCCCCAAGGGGATTAAAATGACCAGTTAGTAAGCAAGGGCACTGGGGCCAGAGCCTGCACCTCCGGTTTCTTGCCCTGTGCGTGTCACTCTGTATGTATCTCCTCTCCGTCATCCAACTCCATGGAGTGTGTCTCAGATGACATGGGAACGTCAGTTACTTTCTAGGTTTGGGGATGGGGGGAGTTGGGGCAGAATTCCAGTCAATCAGAAAAAGAGAAACAATCTAATAGAACAACAGCAAAAAATGAACAAAGGAAAGAAAAAGGAAAATCAGTTAAGATGAAATAGAAATGGCCAATAAATACATTAAATTAAATTGTATGCTCACCTTAATTAGGAATAGCTTTGTCCCTAGATTTCTATAATTGGGGAGGTCATGGATCAGAGCCTGGGTTCATTGTTTTCATCAAGGAAAGGATTTCTAGGGTTCTTGAGAGAGCAGGAAACACCTACTTCTCTTTCTCTGGAAAGAAAAGGTGGAGATGGGGGGGGGGGGAGGATTTTGATGGAGAGTATGATCTGAATTGCCCTTTCTTAAAACAGATTTTTTTTTCGTTTCAAAGAGGTTCCTGACTTGTTTTTCTACTTAGGGGAAGTGGTGGTGAATGTCCACAGTGGATTAGGGAGATAGTGCCATGAACCAGATATGTGATAACATTGATAATAACGCAGTCAATATTTTATCCAAACAATATGTGCCTTAAAATTCTGATGTGGTAGAGAAGCAGCTGAAGAGATGGGCCCTCTTTAGAATCCTGAGAGAGGCCCCTGGGGCCATTCCCTTTTCTGTGCAAGTACAAGTCCTTCGGAGCTTTAAAGCCAAGGTTCCTTGAGAAAGAGCAAAGTGGATTGGGTACCTCTTCTCTAAAGAAGATCTCA
Source organism: Balaenoptera acutorostrata (assembly GCF_949987535.1). Classification (NCBI taxonomy): domain Eukaryota; kingdom Metazoa; phylum Chordata; class Mammalia; order Artiodactyla; family Balaenopteridae; genus Balaenoptera; species Balaenoptera acutorostrata. The sequence continues at coordinate 62,064,260 of NC_080076.1, forward strand.
AGCAGGGTCTGAGTGCCCTGTGGTCCCTTTGGAAGTGTGTAAAATTTCTGACCCCTCCAAGACCTCCACTCCCTCTGATTCAGAGATCATGAATAGGAGTCTTCAGTGAGGTCGCTTATGAGATTAAGACTAATACAGCTCTTCTCTGCCTAATTTTATTCTGACACTGGAACCTTGTATAAACCCATGACCTTGGCACAGCAAATTCAGGCCCCCTGGATGGGTCTTTCTGTGTTTGTGCGTGCCCTGGCAGCCCTCCTAGACTCTTAACAGGTAATGTGGAAGCCCTTCCGCTCTTGACTAGATGCCTCAGGTTTCCAAGGAGCCAGAGCATGCCCATGATTGTCAGAAAGCTCTGTAGCTTGTTGCTGGATTGATGACAAGAGCCTTGTGTAGATGACATGGAAGAATCAGATGCAGTTGTGATTTGCAAGATGATGCCATGAGTTAAGAGCTGCTTTCTGTGTCCCCATTACTTAGACTAGGGGACGTGACTCTTTTCAGTCAATCACATCTGAATTTTTGAGCTTTATAGAACAAAAAGCTTAGAAGCTGCATCTGCTTTTTTTAAGATTAACACTTTTTAGAATATAAAAGTAAAACATATTTAAAACTTCTGTTGTAACAAAATAAATCCTAAAACAAAATTGAAAGACAAATGACAAGTTGAGGGAAATATTTGCAACAGTTATGACAGACACATATTAATGCTGAGAATATGTAAAGAATGCCTTCTAGTCAATCAGAAAAAGACAAATGATCTCCTAGAAAAAAAATGAATGAAGGAACAAAAAAGGAAAATCAGAGAGGGTGAAATAGAAATGGCCAATAAATGTATTAAATAATGCTCACCTTCACTAGGAATATGGAAATGAAACTGTACGAGATACCATTTTCCCCCATCGTAATGAAAAAAAATTTAAGTTTTCTAAAATTAATAGTTGGTGAAAGGTGTGGGGAAAGGATATTCCCATGATTGCTGGTGGGAACATAAATGAGAATGTTGGAGGATAATTTGACAAAACTACCCTTAAAACGAGCCTGCCCTCATGGCCCAACCATTCTACTCTTGGAATTTACCCTAAAGAAACACTTATTATGCAGAGGTTACCAGTTTCCCCCATATGTGTTCCCTACTGCTTATGTAGTAACACAATCTCTAGCTGCCCGGGTAAGACTACATTTCCCAGCTGCTCATGAAGCTAAGTGTTGACCATGTGACCAAGGTCCAGCCAGTAGGATGTGAGAAGAGACTGCAGTTTTTAGGACATGCTCTCCAAGGGGAGTAGTGTGCCCTCGATTTCTCCTTTGCCGCCTCTCTGCTGGCTGGAATGCGGACATGGGATGATTCATCTCGGACCATGCACGTGAGGACCACACCTTAGGGACTCAGACAAGAAAGAAGGTACTACGGGACTCTATCAGCCCTAGACTTTTTACATTCATACTGTTATATGAGAGAAAAAGATGCTTCTGTTTTGTTCCACTATTATGGTGTCTGCTGAACCTGAATTCCAACTAATACACATGCACCTATTTTAATATGTCACATACAAAGATGTGCATTGTAGCTATTCTTACAGTAGCAAAATTTGGAAAAAAATAAACAAACCAAATGTCCATCAGTATGAGACTGGCTAAATAAATCATGTGTAGTGAGTTGACTGGTGACCTTCCAAAACAACACGTCCATACCCTAGCCCTCAGAACCTGTGAATATGATCTTATTTGGAAAAAGGTTCTTTGCAGATGTAATAAATTAAGGATCTAAAGATGAGATCATTCTGGGTTACTTAATTTAAGACGAGCCCTAAACCTAATGACCAGTGTCTTTAATAAAAGAAGAGAAGGGGCAATGAGAGAGAGACACACACAAAGGAAAGACAAGGTGAGGACAGAGGCAGAGATGGAGTGATGTGTCTGCAAGCCATGGACACCAAGCAATGCTGATGGCCACCAGATGCTGAAGAAACAAGGAACCAGTTGTCCCCGAGAAACTTTGGAGGGAGTGTAGCCCTGCCAGCACCTTGATTTCAGACTTCTAGACTTCAGAACAGTGAGAACAACTTCTGTTGTTTCAAGCAACCGAGTTTATGGTGATTTCTTACAGCAGCCCAAAGAAAATAGTACACCCTGGTATTTCAGGCTCTGACCTCTAGAACTGTAAGAAGATATGTTTGTGTAGTTTTAAGACAGTAATTTTGTTGTAATTTGTCACAGAAACCATAGGAAACTAACCCACTTCTCTGCCCTGGCTGCCATCAGTGCTGGCCAAGAGCAGTGCGCTGTTTGGGAGGAACAGTGGCATGTGTCAACTCTGCACATCTGAGTTGTGATATGTTTGCCTCATTAGAGACAGGGTGGCCTAATCTTCCCTTGACCAGCCCTCGCAAGGAAAACTGACTCTCTTCAGGTTCCCCTGCTACTAAAAACTTCATTAAAGACTTCTTGGAAGTCCAGGCAGTCCCTTTGAAGAATAAGAAAGTCTGTGAATTTCAAGATTTTGCCTGATGATGAATCTTGAGATGTTAGCTATGATGAGAATAAAGACGTTCCCTCTTCTTCCAAATCTGAACTCTAAGTGTGCTTGAGCCATTTCAGCTCAGGCTCTGGGAAGCCAGAGCAAGAGGAGGGTGAGAACAGAACAGCCCAATTCTACTGCATATGATACCCAGCCAGATAAGACATTGTAAAGCCCTGCAGCCATCACTAGCTGCTTTAAAACTCAGACATAGGGCCTCCCTGGTGGCGCGGTGGTTAAGAATCTGCCTGCCAATGAAAGGGACAGAGGTTCGAGCCCTGGTCCGGGAAGATCCCACATGCCGCGGAGCAGCTAAGCCCATGCGCCGCAACTACTGAGCCTACGTTCTAGAGCCCGCAAGCCACAACTACTGAGCCCACGTGCCACAACTACTGAAGCCCGCACGCCTAGAGCCCGTGCTTCGCAGCAAGAGAAGCCACGACAACGAGAAGCCTGCGCACCACGACGAAGAGTAACCCCTGCTCACCGCAACTAAAGAAAACCTGCACACAGCAACGAAGACCCAACACAGCCAAAAATAAAAACAAATAAATAAATTTATTTATTTAAAAAAAAAAAAAAAACCTCAGACATAATTGCCTGAGGAACTCTTCTTCCCAAAGGATAGGAACTTCCCCTCACCCATCATCTCCCTCGTGACCCGGAGGTCAGGAATGCTGTCATCTCTCCACTACGATATGGACATTCTAGGGGATCAGAGGAAACATAGCTGACTGGGGCCGTCCACTGGTGACACAAAGATTCCTGTCGTACACCTCCCGGGAGATAAGAGAGACGCACATATCCACTGCAGAAGCAAGAGGAAAATTCTGTCTCTATGCACCCTCTTTAAACATCCACATCTTCTCCAGCCGATGTTCTCTCCCATCTTTTCATAAATTAGAGTTCTGTTCTTTTTCCGCTGGAATAATGGGACAAGTGTTTCTAAACCTACTTCTGGTCAGAACAGTTCCTTTCTGCTTGGGGTCTGCAGTGTGGACTACTGGTTGTCTATTCATCCCTCCTTCTACCCTTTCTCCATAGTAAACAGCCCTGGAATGAGTTGCAGTCCAGTGGTCTACTAGAGCCTGCTGGTACCAGCTCACAAGAACCAATGATTAGATTTTCAAGAGTTTTGTAAACCAGTTGTTAAAGCTTAGTAGCTTGAAATTGGCCATGGTGGGAATATGTACACCACAGAAATCAGCAAATGCTACAAGCAGGATTTTTTTTTCTTTCTTTCTTTCTTTTTTTTTTTTTTTAAATTTTACTTATTTATTTATAGCTGTGTTGGGTCTTCGTTTCTGTGCGAGGGCTTTCTCTAGTTGTGGCAAGCGGGGGCCACTCCTCATCGCGGTGCGCGGGCCTCTCACTATCGCGGCCTCTCTTGTTGCGGAGCACAGGCTCCAGACGCGCAGGCTCAGTGATTGTGGCTCACGGGCCCAGTTGCTCCGCGGCATGTGGGATCTTCCCAGACCAGGGCTCGAACCCGTGTCCCCTGCATTGGCAGGCGGATTCTCAACCACTGCGCCACCAGGGAAGCCTCTTTCTTTCTTTTTTAAAGAGGCAGGGGGATGTAAAGTTGGCTTACCAGAACACCACTGGGGGCGAATATGCAACTAAAGACTGCATTTGCCAGCCTCCTTTGTAGTAAGATATCACCAAGGGGTCAATGAGATATGGGAGGAAGTGTTGTGTGGGACTTCCAGAACAATTCTTAGAAGGGAGAGTTCCCCCTTTCTCAATATTGTTGCCTGAACTATGAATATGATGACTGGAACTCCAGCAGCCATGTTGTACCATGAGTTCAAGGCAAACTAGAAGGAACCTTGTCCCTAATGACTTGAAGCTGTCAAACCAGTGCCAGTTATTTAACTCCAGAGCAAAAGTAGACTTCTAACTTTTTAAAGCCACTTTTTATTTGGGGGTTTTCTATTATATATAGTAACATCTACTCCTAATTGTAGGGCCCAGATGAAAGTGAATTTCTCATCAAGCAGATACATGATATTTCCTGTGCAATACCACAGTGGCTCACAGATGTTGCTGCTTGACTACATCATGCTCTTCCTTATATGGGCTTCAGCTGCCATGTACCTTACCATCCTCAAACCTGCCTTCCCACAAAATGGCCACTAATGTTTTTTTTCTTAATGTTAACATTTGACAAATGATTAAAGTCTATCACAAGTCCTGGATTCTCCTGGAAATTTCACACCACAGCAACTAGCTGGTGCATTCTGCCATTGGACAGTGTCCTCATGGCCAGAGCTAAGCCTAGACTCAGCTCACCAGGAGTCTGTGTGGGGAGGAGGGGGGTACTTGGCAGGGGTGATCAATTCAGGCAAATTTAGGGCCGAGCTCCAATGAAAAAGGACTAGGGAAGGAGGAAATATCTGTTAAATGAGGAATAACAGTGATGCAAATGAACAGCTTTTCCTGTCTGATTTTATAGACTGTGCTATTTTAGGACCAGAACACAGGCTGTACCATCCTATTTTTAAACAGTGGGTTAATGGAATAAAAATGTAGTCTGTTTATAGTGTAATCGGGAGATTGATTTTTTTTCTGAATTAACTTAATCAACCAGCTCTTGGGTATTATAAGCATAACCTCTAAGTTTACAAAACAAGTCCTGTGAAATAAATGTAACCTACTTCTCTACTGAATAATCACAGAAATCACCCACAGAGACAGACACCTACTCTTAAAGTGTGTCAACGTGTCATTCCAGGACAGTGGTTTTGAAAATTCGTATTTAATGCCTTTTATTGGTTACAACTCTATTAGAGAAAGAATGAAAAGAGGGAAATGCCTCTTTTGTTCTTGTTGATTAGGCTAATTTAATCTTCTGGTCAATTATAAAAAATTTTTTTGCTATTTTAATGAGGTGAAAATGAAGGTGATCTAGCTGTGTAAATCTGAGTAGAATTGCAATATTGTGTTTCAAATGTAGTGTATCAGAAAAGTATGCATTTGAAGCCAGAGCAAATGCTTATTATTACAAAGATAATGAACTGTGCTTTGGTGGCTTTTGTAGGCAGCTGAAATGTCTTTGAGGTGTTGTTTATATTCATTGATTCCTGAATGGAATTAATATGTCTTGCCTTTCATATCTTGCTATGGGAGTGCCCTGCTGTTTAACTTGAAGTTTCTTAATTGAGATCAATTCTCTCCCTTTGCACAGGGCAGGGTCTCTACCTCCAAGGAACTGCCAGGGTCAAAGGTGGTGTAGACCACATAAATCCTCACCCCCTCCTGCTTTCCAACACTATTAGACAATTTGCTGAGCTAAATTAAGATGTCTTTTTTAAAAGAAGGGGACAAATATTTTATATGTTTAGAAGAAACATCTATTTTTCTATTTCTATGTTTACTTCTTTAGCAGAATTTTACATAGAAATAATTTTTTAACTTAATTCTAGAAATAATCACATGTGCTAACAAATCGTTATTTGATCCCTGGAGTCTTTTTTTTTTTAATTATTGAAGTAGAATTGATTTACAGTGTTGTGTTAATTCCTGCTGCACAGCAAAGCAATTCAGTTATACATATATATACATTCTTTTTTTAATATTCTTTTCCATTATGGTTTATCACAGGATACTGAATATAGTTCCCTGTGCTATACAGTAGGACCTTGTTGTTTATCCATTCTATATATAAAAGCTCACATCTGCTAACCCCAACCTCCCACTCCATCCTCCCCCAACCCCCTCCCCCTTGGCAACCCCCAGTCTGTTCTCTATGTCCATGATTCTGTTTCTGTTTCATAGATAGATTCATTTGTGTCATATTTTAGATTCCACATATAAGTGGTATCATATAATATTTGTCTTTCTCTTTCTGACTTACTTCACTTCGTATGATAATCCCTAGTTGCATACATTTGTTGCTGCAAATGGCATTATTTCATTCTTTTTATGGCTGAGTAATATTCCATTGTATATATGTGCCACATCTTTTTTATCCATTCATCTGTCGATGGACATTTAGGTTGTTTCCATGTCTTGACTATTGTAAATAATGCTGCTATGAACATAGGGGTGCATGTATCTTTTTGAATTATAGTTTTGTCTGGACATATGCCCAGGAGTGGGATTGCTGGATCATATGACAATTGTTTTGTTTTTGTTTTTTTTTATAAATTTATTTAATTTATTTATTTATTTGGCTGTGTTGGGTCTTCGTTTCTGTGCGAGGGCTTTCTCTAGTTGCGGCGAGCGGGGGCCACTCTTCATCGCGGTGCGTGGGCCTCTCACTGTCGCGGCCTCTCTTGTTGCGGAGCACAGGCTCCAGACGCGCAGGCTCAGTAGTTGTGGCTCACGGGCCTAGTTGCTCCGCGGCATGTGGGATCTTCCCAGACGAGTGCTCGAACCCGTGTCCCCTGCATTGGCAGGCAGATTCTCAACCACTGCGCCACCAAGGAAGCCCTGGTTTTTTTTTTTAATTTATTTATTTATTTTATTTTTGGCTGCATTGGGTCTTCATTGCAGCGCATGGACTTCTCATTGCGGTGGCTTCTCTTGTTGCAGAGCACAGGCTCTAGGGTGCGCAGGCTTCAGTAGTTGTGGTGCACGGGCTTAGGGTGGTGCACGGGCTTAGTTGCTCCACAGCATGTGGGGTCTTCCTGGACCAGGGCTCAAACCTGCGTCCCCTGCGTTGGCAGGCGGATTCTTAACCACTGAGCCACCAGGGAAGTTCCGACAATTCTATTTTTAGTGTTTTGAGGAACCTCCATACTGTTTTCCACAGTGGCTGCAACAATTTACATTCCCGCCTACAGTGTAGGAGGGTTCCCTTTTCTCCACACCCTCTCCAGAATCTGTTATTTGTAGACTTTTTAATGATGGCCATTCTGACCGACGTGAGGTGGTACCTCATTGTAGTTTTGATTTGCATTCCTCTAAAAATTAGTGATGTTGAGCATCTTTTCATGTGCCTATTGGCTCTGTATGTCTTCTTTGGAGAAATGTCTATTTAGGTCTTCTGCCCATTTTTCAATTGGGTTGTTTGTTTTTTGTTGTTGTTGAGTTGTATGAGCTGTTTGTATATTTTGGAAATTAAGCCCTTGTTGGTCGCATCATTTGAAAATATTTTCTCCCATTCTGTAGGTTGTCTTTTCGTTTCCTTTATGGTTTCCTTTGCTGTGCAAAAGCTTGTAAATTTGATTAGGTCCCATTTGTTTGTTTTCATTTTTATTTCTATTGCTTTGGAAGACGGACCTAAGAAAACATTGGTACAATTTATGTCAGAGAATGTTTTGCCTATGCTCTCTGCTAGTAGTTTCATGGTGTCATGTCTTATGTTTAAGTCTTTAAGCCATTTGAGTTTATTTTTGTGTAGGGTGTGAGGGTGTATTCTAACTTCATTGACTTACATGTGGCTGTCCAACTTTCCCAACACCGCTTGCCGAAGAGACTGTCTTTTTCCCATTGTATATTCTTGCCTCCTTCGTCAAAAATTAATTGACCATAGGTTTGTGGGTTTATTTCTGGGCTCTGATCCCTGGAGTCTCTTAAAAGCAATTAATATTATGAACAATAATGTTAGAAATAAAATTTTAAATTATCAATGTCAATTAAAATTTTTCCCTGTGGTTGCTTTCTTTCAAAGTTAGATTTAACATTAAAAAGTTCTATCGACGTTGAGTTTAATATAAAGGTAAATTTTTAAAGATATTTTTAGATATAAGGTCAAAAAAGTAGCAGACCTTTGGGAATGTAACTGGTTTATGCTCAGACTCATCAAATTGGAAGTTCGGCTTTTAGACAACCCAGTGGATTAAAAGCCAGGAGAACTGGGTTTCCAGTTCCAGCACTCATTGTAATGAGAGCCATCCCACTAGCAGTAAGTCTTCAGGCCTCATCCCTTTCCCCAAACTGAACCAAACCTCACCTTGTCTCTGCAGCTAATGCCCCTGCCATGGGCCTCACAGCCCTGCTGTGGGCAACACAGGAGATATTTGGAGAAATTTCAAACAAACCCTCCAAGTGTTTTTTATTCAGCCTGGAATAAAAGGGTAGCTAACCCAAGAGGCCCCAAGTTTTTGTTTGCTTATTTGTTTGTTTGTTTAAAGCAGGAACTTTAAGCAGGAAAGCCATAGATCCAAGTGATTCTGAGACGGCAAAGCCCTACATTACTCATCATCTCTTCTTCTGAAACACAGATAAGAAGGTTAGGAAGGATCACATGCAAGTTACCATAAAATAGAAATTAAGTCTATACTGATTTTTTATCTTGTCGTCATAACGTTGAGTTTTTACCTGTTTACTTAAAAAAGCAAAAAGCGTTGCTGTTTTGTTGAAAGATTTGTTGAACTAGTCCCAAGGACTCTTGGCGTAGGATCTTGAGATTATGGGTATTTGTTATAGGAACCTACACTGTCGTGCACTTTTTTTTTTTTTTTTTTAAATTTTATAGCTACTTTATTTATTTCTTTATTTTTGGCTGTGTTGGGTCTTCGGTTCGTGCGAGGGCTTTCTCTAGTTACGGCAAGTGGGGGCCACTCTTCATCGCGGTGCAGGGACCGCTCTTCATCGCGGTGCGCGGGCCTCTCACTATCGCGGCCCCTCCCGTTGCGGGGCACAGGCTCCAGACGTGCAGGCTCAGTAGTTGTGGCTCACGGGCCCAGCTGCTCCGTGGCATGTGGGATCTTCCCAGACCAGGGCTCGAACCTGTGTCCCCTGCATTAGCAGGCAGATTCTCAACCACTGCGCCACCAGGGAAGCCCGTCGTGCACTTTTGATATAGAGGGGGCAGTTGCTTCTTAAAAAAGAAGAATTTTGAAGTATCAGTGATATATGTTAATGTAGAAGTATCTTAAAGAAGATCTTGATGATTTATGCTCGTGACTTACAGCATATAGATATTAACAAATGTTGTTACTTGAGCATCATTGCTGTTAAAGTCCACTGGTCATTTTTCTTCCTAGGTCTACCCCATATCCCTTCCCCCAATATCACCCTTCCTCTCTCCCGACCCTTCCCCGTTTCTCCTCTTCTCCACATACCAGGGTCCCCAGACTCCATCTGCCAGGAAGAAATTGAAATTTTCTGGTTCTTAATCATTCAGTGTAATCTAACTCTACCTTAACTCAGCCATCTTCTCCCAGGCAAGATAGGCACACATGCAAAAAGCAACCTGCTGTCATTGGGCACATCTTCCCACAAGGAGTGCAGATGGAAACAAGAGGGCATTGAGAAGTAGGTTTGGCCCTTGTGTTTTCTCTAAGCAAACCTTGGTGGCTCGGGCTGCTGGATGGTCTACTATGGCTTCCTATATTTTGGTCACCCAAATGACCAAACTTTGGGCACCCTCCCTGCATCAGACTTGACATCGTGCTGTAGAGGATCTGGTCACACAGAGGTCACTTTGGCCCATGCAGAGATGGAGGCAAGCAAAGTGCAGCGAGATCTGAGTGCTATGATCAGGTAAGTGCCTTGTGACTGGAAAGGAGAAGGCCCTCTGACTTGTATATGTGATAGTAGAGGGCATCAATACTTTTCTTTTTTTCTTTAATTTATTTATTTTATTCATTTATTTTTGGCTGCATTGGGTCTTCATTGCTGCGCGCGGGCTTTCTCTAGTTGCGGTGAGCAGGGGCTACTCTTCGTTGCAGTGCGCGGGCTTCTCATTGTGGTGGCTTCTCTTGTTGCAGAGCACAGGCTCTAGGCACGCGGGCTTCAGTAGTTGTGGCATGTGGGCTCAGTAGTTGTGGCTTGCGGGCTCTAGAGCGCAGGCTCAGTAGTTGTGGCACACGGGCTTAGTTGCTCTGTGGCATGTGGGGTCTTCCTGGACCAGGGCTCGAACCCGTGTCCCCTGTGTTGGCAGGCGGATTCTTAACCACTGCGCCACCAGGGAAGCCCAATACTTTTCTTATAATACAGAATAGTACAAGGAGAAAATGAAATACTTATACAAAAGAAGTGAAACAGGATGAACAGATAAGGGAAAATAAAATAGCAGTTGCTTTTCATAGGGGAAAAAAAACATTTAGAAAGGCACACGAGCCGTGTAGAGTAGATGGTAATGGGCAGTATGATGGGAGGGGAAGGTACTGCAGAAAGAAAAGAAAAGTCCCCAGGATTGAGGAGCAGAATCAAGAAGAGCCATCTCAGCATGCTCGGGAAAGACTGGATAGGTCGCCAGAGTTCGCGGTAGGGGAGGAGGTGGCAGAAGGGGGAACAAGGGCAGGGGAGAACCTGGCAGGAGTAGGAGTGGTTTGCATTCTTGTGACCACAGAGGTGAGATCCACCAGGAGCAGACACAACTGGAGTTTGACCCAATGAAACACTGTGAGTCAGAGTCTAAATTGGACCTGACTACGGGGCCCTCTCATTGTGTAAATGGACTACAATTAGGGGAGCCGCAGAGATCCAAGTAAACAATAATCACAGGCACTCAGCTGCGTCCAGTTAAGTCCACCAGGGGGCCCGTCTGGGGAGACGTTCAGTAGTAGCCTGTCCCTCAGGTGAAGGAGGGGGAAGGATTTGACTTTTGTTTTTAATTGAGGTATAGTTAATGTACAATGTTGTGTTATTTTCAGGTGTACAGCAAAGTGATTCAGTTATACATATTTTTTTTTCGGATTCTTTTCCATGACAGGTTTTTTACAAGATATTGAATATAGTTCCCTGTGCTATACAGTAGGTGCTTGTTTGTCTATCTTATATATAGTAGTGTGTGTATGTTAATCCCAAACTCCTGTTTATCTCCCACCACACCCTGCCCCGAGGATTTGACTGATTGAAGCTGTGTGCTTGAGAGAACCGCTGGGTTCTGCTGATCTGCTCTTTGAGCTACAGGGATGCGCATGCACGTGGTCCCACCTGTTCTAATCCCCGGCCTCACCATCTCAAGGGAAATGGGTTAAGGTCAAAGTGCACGCTCCGAGGGCCCAGGTGAAATTGTCCTGGGTCCAGAGCAATGCAGGCACGCCCCTCTCTCCTGTCACTGCAGAGGGCTGGTCCTAGCAGAGGGAGAGTTGACCCCAGGACATCCCCCCAAATGGTGGAAGCAGCTGCAAGTGACTTCATTTTTTTAGTCACACCCTCTTCCTTACAGTTATATGTACAGCCCAATCCATCCTCTCCTTGTAGCTCTGATTTGACATTCCGGAAATTCTCTGAACTCTGTATTCTCCTGTTAGGATGTTTTCTGTAAAGCATTCCAGTTACTTCAAGAGTAGATGAAATTGCCTTTCTCAAGCAGGAAAATCTTCTCACTGTTTTTCCTAAATTAGAAAACTATTTACACCTCATTTATGGTGAGATAGGAGATCCCACAAAGCAAAGCAATTTCCTACTAAACATTATTTACCATTTTCGGTGACAATTCTGACATGCTGGCATAAGCACAATTTGAATGTATTCAGAGGCCACATTTAACACTAAGAAAATTGAAAACATCTAAAAAGATCTCTTGAATATCCATCCCCTCTTCTGTCAACATGTTCCACCTGGCATAGCAACCATTTACACTTGATTTTGTGTAACTGACAGATTCAGAGCACACTTGGCAGTCGTTGGGGTCTGCTTTTTCTATCCACACGGGCACCAGCATAGAGTGGTCAGCATTCTGTACACATCAGTGTTCAGGATGTGTTACAAAGAGTGTTTGTGCACAGCCTTCTAATAGGTAAAGAGAGCGTGGTTTTGAAAACATTCAAAAAGTTACAGTCCATTACACACACACACACACACACAAAACACCCAATTAGAACCAATAAGCAATTCTGCAAAGTTGCCAGATATGAAGTCAACAGACAAAATTCAGTTGCATCTCTATGTATTAACATAAGTGTTCTCAGCAAAAAAAATAAAAGGTAAATAAATGAGGTGATGAGTGTGTATTTAACTCAATGGTGGGAATTCTTTCATAATGTATAAATATACTAAATCATTACGTTGTACCCTTTAAATATCTTACCATTTTTATTTGTCAATTTTACCTCAGTAAAGCTTAAAAATCAAAAATAAAAAGGAAGGAAACTCTGACACACGCTACCGCATGCATGACCCTTAAGGCCATCATGCTAAGTGAAATGAACCCCGTCACAGAAGGACAGATACTGTATGATTCCATTTATATGAGATCCCTAGAGTATCAAATCATAGCGATAGAAAGTAAGATGGTGGTGGCCAGGGGCTGGGGAGAGGGGGAGGGGGAGTTATTGTTTCATGAGGACAGTTTCAGTTGGGGAAGATGAAAGAGTTCTGGAGAGGATGGTGGTGATGGTTGCCCAACAATGTGAATGTAATTAATTCCATCGAACTCTACACTTAAAAATGGTTAAGATGATAACATTTATATTATGTGTATTTCATCACAATCAAAAATAAAAATAAGAGAATTCCCTGGCAGTCCAGTGGTTAGGACTCAGCGCTTTCACTGCCGAGGGCTCAGGTTCAATCCTTGGTCGGGGAACAAAGATCCTGCAAGCTCTGCAGTGTGGTCAAAAAGAAAAAAATAAAATAAAATTTAAAAAGTTATATTCCTAGATAGATTCATTTGTCTCATATTTTAGATTGCACATGTAAGTGATATCATATGGTATTTGTCTTTCTCTTTCTGACTTACAACAAGGTCCTACTGTATAGCACAGGGAACTATATTCAGTATCCTGTGATAAACCATAATGGAAAAGAATTTTTTTAAATGTATATATATATATATATATATATATATCTGAATCACTTTGCTGTTTAGCAGAAATTAACACAACATTGTAGATCAACTACACTTCAACAAAAAAAGGACGCAAAAAAGTTATATTCCTTCTAAACTAGAGTTCCTTAATATGATTTTGTCTGAAAGCATGTTAATAATCAAACCAGTAGGGACTTCCCTGGTGGTCCAGTGGTTAAGACTTCACCTTCCAATGCAGGGGGTGCGGGTTCGATCCCTGGTTGGGGAGCTAGGATCCCACATGCCTCACGGCCAAAAAAACCAAAATATAAAAACAGAAGCAATATTGGAACAAATTCAATAAAGACTTTGAAAATGGTCCACATCAAAAAAATCTTTTTTAAAAAAAATAAGAGCAGTAAACAATAATGCAACACAATATGCTCCTGTTGTCACCCTTGGATTGAGGAGACTGAGGCCGACCAGCTGTTATTTCTGCACATTGGAAGCTCTGGGAGAGCAGATTTTGACTCAACGCTATCATTAGTATACCAAAAAAATGTCAAAATCAAACACTAAAAGATTAATAATACAAATGATAAGCTATACCAAAACAAGGCAAATAAATCAAGTTACTTCCACATTATAGAATTTAAAAAGTGCAATAGCAGGGTGCAGTGATGCTGTCCAGTTGTCACAGCACCTGGCCTGAGTCTCCAGGCATGAGTGAGACACCCAGATGCGTTCCAACACTGGGAGCGTGTTTCTTTGCAGCCCTTGATGTGAGACCCAGAGCAGCTCCCTCCATCGGACCAGGACACGAACTGAAGCAGCACAAGGATAACAGCCTTGAAACCATCTCCTGAACATGCATCACTTACCATCCTCACTGTGCTCAGCACCTCACAGCATGGCCGGCACAGAAGAGCTGCCTGAAAAATCATTGTTGAGTTGTTCAAGAACGCCGTGTGGTGAATGGCATTATTATTATCACTAGTTTACGGACACGAACTCTGGCACTCCGAGAGGTTAAGCTACGTGTCAAGGTCATCATCCAGCAGTGGAGCCAGATGTTCTTAGCCCCAGACCCAGCTCTGTCCTTCTAAGGCTCCTCCAAAACTTTCCGTTTCCCACACAACAGTCAGAGGGATCCTGTAAGGAGGTCATTTGGATCAAGTGACTCCCCTGCCCTCAAGCCTCCAAGGCTCCCCACCCCACTGGCCAGAAATCAAATGAAATTTCTCTCCCCAGTTAGGAGGCCCTGCTTTCTGCTCCCTCCCCAACTCCAGCCTGTCACCAGCCCGACTCCACCCTTCAGCTCCACCCAGGATAGGATGGGCTCAGACCCTTTTGTCCTTGATGGCTGTGTGCAAATCCCTGCAGTATCTCCCAAAATGTGGTCTTGCCTCTGGCTTACTATCTTGACCGAGCAATCACCCACGGGTCAAGGGTGCCCCACTGGGTTGACTCCTGCTTGTCCGGTTACGCAGGTATAGGCACTAAGCAGGTGTCATGGGGGGACCCAAGCCGGCACCCGAGAAGCCTGGGGGCAGGAAGCTGGAGGCTGTTGACAGGGATCTGTCCAGATGCAAGACACCTTGCGGTCACTCCTTCACAAAGCTGGTCAGAGCCTACACCGTGCAGGCAGCTGCAGCTGGAGCTGGAGCAGGATGTGGGGCTACTCCGGAGTACCCAGTGCACTGAATACTTAGCATTCTGGTAGGCAGATACAGAAAGAGACACATGTTTCCTACTGGATTGTGAGTTCTTTCAAGGCAGGTGTCCTTTCCTAAACCTCCTTTGTCAACTAACCCAGGAGTGTCAGGTAGACTTACTGAATAACATTTGTTGGTTGCATAAACCAATACATGAATTAAATGGTAAAGCAACATTGGATAGGAAGAGCCAGCTCACATTCAGGTTTTGCCATATCTAACAGACCTGAAAGGAAAAGTGCTTTGGTCAAGTCGTGCTTGCTTGCGCTGGCCTAGACGCAGATCTCGGGAGGCGATGGGCAACGGTGAGGTCTGTCCTGACCTGGAATACAACACAGCCCCTGTCCACGGATGCCCAGGACTGAGAGTTTTTGGATGGGCCCCACATTATTGATGGAGAAACCCATTTTCTCTCATCAGATTTCTTAAATATGCAGTCAGAGCTAAGAAACTGAAGAAGTCCTCAGGCAGTAAAGACTAAGGTTAGCCCACTTCCTCGAAAAGGCTGGGGGGCTTCCTGTGGAGAGGGACCATAGCCAGATCATCCGGGTGGCGTACAGGGGACTTTCTGTGTCTCCTGCTGGAGACAAGGAGGAAGGACAGCTGGAAGAGGAGACTGGCCTTAGCATCTGACTGCCAATGCTTTCTCCCCAGTGGGGAAAAAAATAGAGGCTCACACAACTCCTGAAGCCCGGGAGCCTAGAGCCCATGCTCTGCAACAAGAGAAGCCAGCGCAATGAGAAGCCCGGGCACCGCAATGAAGAGTAGCCCTCGCTCACCACAACTAGAGGAAGCCTGTGCGCAGCAACAAAGACCCAACACAGCCAATTAATTAATTAATTAATTAATTAAATAAAAAAATAGAGGCTCAGTCACCAGGCAAATGCCAAGATGGACATCCTGAGCTGGGCTAAAGGTGGAGTGGATAGTTTATGTAGAGAACAAAATAGAAAGAGGAAGAGGAAAAAGAGAAGAAGAAGAAGAAGGTGTGAGAGAGATTTTTTTTTTTTTAATTGGCTTCTCTTTTTTTCGTGGCAGAAGGCCCTGGTTCCACATTAACAAGCCGTTATTCCAAATATAAAATGACCGGTCCCAGAGGGGAAAAGTGACTTAGACTTTGGAAATGAAATTAAGGCAGCAGTAAGAGAAGCGCATGTTGTCTGGGTGACGTAGTGGCGTGGTCCTGACGTTTCTGCAGACACCCTGCCTGGTCCTGTGGCCGTGCCTATGGAACCTCCTTGAGGGCCAGCATCACCTGGAGAGCAGTCACTTCATACCACTGACACCAGTGAACACGTTCGGTATTAAAACAGCATTGTCAAGTTTAACCTTCACGTTTGGATGCCTCTTTTCAAAGAAGGACAAGAGAAATCTGATTTTTTTTTAACAGCATGACTATCAATGCGTAAATGCAGAAGAGTATTTGAGACAAACAAAAAAACCATACGTAATCTCGATTGAGGTACAAACCTTCCAAAATTTTTAAATCCTTTATGTACTTTCTCACTTGCTTACTTGCTGGACACAAAAGGATACATTATTCATAGCTCCATCTTTTTTCTAGAAGTCCTCTCCTGTGTCCTAATTCTGAACAATTGAGTGTAGAATAAGCAATTTAGACACACTCCTTTTTAAACTCCAGAGTGCTAGATAAGTGAAAGGTATTATCGCTTGTGGTTTGAATCCTAAAGCAGCGTAACCCTCAGATGTCTAACTTTTAAGAATGGATGGACCAACCAAGAACGAAGTTAGTTGCATTTAAAATTTTTCCAGACTATAAACAGCTTGCAAGTGTGGATCAATATCTATTTATTTATTTAAAATTAAAGAAATAAAAGGTGGGAATTCCCTGGTGGTCCAGTGGTTAGGACTTGGCGCTTTCACTGCCGAGGGCATGGGTTCAATCCCTGGCCAGGGAACTAAGATTCTGCAAGCCATGTGGCATGGCCAAAAAAAAAAAAAAAAAAAAAGAAAGAAAAGGGGGCATTATAAAGTGTATAATAGGATATAAAAGTGCAGGTTTTTGCTGAGACCCTAAGATGAGAAAGATCACAGGCCAAACCAAGGTTCCAAATAAAGATGCTGACATTTAGGGTTGGTGGTGAGAAACGTTCACCCTCGCCCACATTAAAGGTCAGAAGGTGGAGACTTGGGGGGTTTGTGCAGATAGAGCTGTCCAGTGCTTTAAGTCCCAGGCCTGGGGTAGGGGCAGGGGACACTTGCCTTCGAAAAAATCATTAAGGGAACCCCAAGGAGAGCCTCGTTCGTGTTCCATTTGGTGGGGGCCTCGGAAAGAAGTGTCTTGATTGCCACCTGAGAAATCTGAAGGGTGGGAGATGCAGCGGCCCTGCAGGTAGCAGAAGGGAGGAAGGGGTGGTCGTGTGGGAAGCCGGCACCCCCAAAGGGGCACGGATGCTTCCTGTGGGCCAGCTGTGGGCCCACCTAAGAGAAAGCCGTTGTGGGTCAGATCTTGTCCAGGAGGGACACCTGGATCGGCAAAGAGCCGCAGGTCATGCCAGACTCCTATGGCTCTGGGAGAAATACAGTGAACCAGAAGGAAGTGGTTACCTCCAATTAGGGAACTGCACGTGGGCGACACCTGCTCACGTGGGTGGGCAGAGGAAGGTCTCTGAGGCACTCACACAAACGCCCACGAGAGAAAGAGTCAGCCTTGAGCATCTGCCAGCACCAGAGAGCAAGAAGCCAACTCATGGCAGAACCAACCCAACCCTGATCATTCTTTGTCTTGTCTCCCCAGGACCCCAGGTGACCCCCAACCCTGCAGGTGTCAGAAACAAGGTTAGCCAACTGGAGGGTTTGGGAAGAAATAGAACACTGGACAATGAGAGAAAGACCCACTCCCCAGCAGCAAACTTCCCACCTGGTAGAGGAGAGACACATCAATAAAATCAAGTTTGAGTTTAGAAAATTGCAGGGCACTAGAAACACTCTTTTCTGTATTGAGACGATTTGCATTACGTAAGTGACTTCCAAAAGTCAGACAGCTGCTGGAGCTTTCACCCAGGCACCGAGAAAAACTAGTTCCACTGAATAAATTTAAAAGAACAGTGACAGATAAAGTTATTTCACGATGGCAGCTCATGAATCATGCGTTCGATGCACAAGTTACAAGTGTTCAGAAAACAGAAATAAAACTTGGGAAAATTTGATGTCTCCTGAAATACCTCTCTTATTACTTTTAAAATATAAGGTATTTTTTCAAATTATAAAAGTGGACTCATATGAGAATTTAGAAAATACATTAAAATATTAAAAGAAAACTTTAAAATACCCACAATTTCCTATCCCTATTTTTTAAAGTCTGAATAGAAAGTGCCCTTTCTCAGTGGGAAAAAAAAATGGCATTCAGATGTTCCAACTATTATCTTTAATGGTGTAATGATAGGTTTTCCCTTTTGTTGCCTGTTTGCGGAAGTGGACGGCTGCAATTTTGTCTCCCCAGCTCACTGCCCCTGGCACCTCGACCACCTGTCTACACTTTCCCGGAATCAGCCGCCTCTGTCCGTGAATCTGGTTACATCAGAGCTGCGTTTGAGGCCACTTTCTCTGTGGCTCTTCATGGTCTAAAGATGGAGCACCAACAAGCCAGGACAGTCAGAGGCCGTCCCTGTGAATTTGGCAATAGAATAAACAGCTCTTTCCTCTTCTGGGAACTGGGAAACAGAGTGAGATAAGAGAGAAGCACTGAAAGCAACACCTGGTGCTCAAGGGATGTAGATGAGGTGGGAGAGGCCTGATGGAGTTGGAGTCATCCCCAAGGTCCACATGGCCTTTCTGTCTGTGGTTTCCATGTGACGGGCCCATATCTGAAAACTAAATTCCCCTTTTTTGCTAAAGCTTATCATTTCTGTAATCTGAAAGTATCGATAAGTACATTATTTCATATCTTTACATTTTCTAATTTTCCTTTTTTGAAAAGAAGCATGTATACTTGCTTAACTAAAATTTTCCAGGGACCTAAGACTGTCCTTATTTACATGTGGGACCTGTGTCCACTCTTAGGGACACAGAAAAAGCACACTGGATGCTTCCTTTCCATTCTGCCCCCATGTGTGCATTTTGTCTATTCTTAAAATAAAAATAACAGTATTAAAAAAGGGAAGAAAAATCACAACATGACAGCTGAGGGGCTGTGTGTGTGCATGTATGTGTGCATTCGTGTGTGTGATTGTGTGTACGTGTGTGATTGTACGTGTGTGTACATGTGTGCTTATGTGTACATCTGTATGCACATGTGTGTACTATGCGATTGCACGTGTGTGCATGTGTACGCATGTGATCATGTGTGTGTGTGCATGTGTATTGCAGTGTGTACTGTGTGGTTGTGTGTGATTTGTGTACATGTGTGGTTGTGTGTGTACTTGTGTTGCATGTGTGGTCGTATGCACGTGTGTATTTGTGTGTGTACATGTGTGTGGTTGTGTGTGTCTGTCTGTCTGCTCTCTCCCTGGTCACAGGTAAAGTCATCACCGATTTCTTTCATGTCGAGTGGTGTCCAGGCTTTGGGGGTAAGCTGCTGGAGCCTTGTCCTTTCCATTACATTTCACTGTCCATTTGCCAGCCAAGAGGAGTAGGGACAGGAAGTGTGGTCCAGCCCAGAGGCCCATATCATGCTGGCCTTGTCTCTCATGCTGGTAGTTACACTTTCATCTCTACGGTTTGCTCACTCCTGGGGCTGCCTGCCTCCCTGACCCCAGATCTGAGGGTCACTCCTCAGGGATGTCTCGAGTGGATCAGGAGGGCACAGTTCCCATCCTGCACATGTGATTCTCCTCTCCCATCAGCCACAGCTCTTGTAACACCAACTGGACATTTGACCCAACTGGGTGGGTCAGGTGCCCTCTTTTGGAGACTCCAGATAGCTGGTTTGAGGCACAGGAGCTGAGAGCCATCACCCAGAATCAAGCTGGTGAGACCACCTGTGTCATGTGTGCATCACTTCAGAGAAAGCCACCTGCCTGTATATACAAAGAACGAAGCAGCTGAGCCAAAAAAGCAGAGAAGAGACTATGGGCTCCGCAGAGGTGGGACCCGTAACCTTATAACCTCTTGCGTGAGTTCGTGAGGGCTGCAGTAACAAAGAACCACAGGCCAGGGGCATTAAACAACAGATACTTATTTCTCACAGTTCTGGAAGCTGGAAGCCCAAGATCAAGCCATCAACAGGTTGGTTCCTTCTGAGGCCTCTCTCCTTGGCGTGTAGACGGCCATCTCCTCCCTGTGTCCTCATGTGGTCCTCCCGCTGTGCCTGTCTGTGTTCTCATCTCCTCTTATGAAGACACCAATCATATTGGGTTAGGGTCCACCCACATGACCTCATTTACCTTAATTGCCTCTTTAAAGGCCCTGTGTCCAAATGCAGTCGCCTTCTGAGGTGCTGGGGGTTAGGACTTCAACACATGGATGCACTGAGGGGTGTGGGGAGACACAATTCAGCCCAGAACACTCCGTCTGACTTTCCAGCTCCTGATTGTAGCGCCTCGTGGGGCCTGTACATCCTATCCTTGGGACACAAGATAACAAATTCTAACTTTTGACCTGTGATAATTGGAGTAGATTTCTACTCCTTCTGATCACATAACTCCTGACAAAAATAATTAGTCTTGTACAGCAAAAACTGCTCTGTGGTTTTCCAGAATGGGAGGACCAGAAATGTGACTACTGCCTTCATACATGAATTTTGTTTATTTTTTAAAATTAATTTACTTATTTATCTTATTTTTGGTTGCATTGGGTCTTCGTTGCTGTGCGCGGGCTTTCTCTAGTCACAGCGAGCGGGGGCTACTCTTCATTGCAGTGCACAGGCTTCTCATTGCGGTGGCTTCTCTTGTTGCAGAGCACAGGCTGTAGGTGCGCGGGCTTCAGTGGTTGTGGCTCACTGTGGCATGCAGGCTCAGTAGTTGTGGCTCACGGGCTCTAGAGTGCGGGCTCAGTAGTTGTGGCGCATGGGCTTAGTTGCTCCGCGGCATGTGGGATCTTCCCAGACCAGGGCTCGAACCCGTGTCCCCTGCATTGGCAGGCAGATTCTTAACCACTGCGCCACCAGGGAAGTCTCCATACATGAATTTTAAATAGCAACAATTTCCAAGTCCCTCTCTCGGTTCTGATTTTGAACTGAGCGCCAGCTTCTTGAAGCAGCTTCTTCCAGCTGAAATCTACCTTTGGGTTTCCATCAAAGACGCCAAATCCAAGGTGCTGTCATGAGTGTTCCTGCAACTTCACAGACACTTGGAAGTCACCCTCTGGTTCTCACTTTCTGAATCTGGGGATGTTAGATGCACTGTCCTGGTTAGAATTTTGACTTTCTCAAGGAAAAATAGAGGATAGTTTTTGGATAGGGGAGCGTAAGGGGGTTCTAGGGATTTCAGGGTTGAGCAAAGAAATAGACATGACCACCAGGTGGCAGTAGTACACACAGGCTTCTCAGGTGGGCTTTGACAGGTTTGCACCCCGGGAAGTCCGTCTGGGCTGGGACCATCCAGAGACTTCTGTGCAGGAGACCACAGCGTGGAAGAGGAGGGAGGCAAGGGACCTCCCCCAGGTATGCAGGGCTCACATGGTAGGTGATGCCTCTGGGCAGAGAGGCTGTGGATCAGAGAGCTCCAAAGGGCACAGCAGCTTGGGGTCTTTATAGCTCCTAGAAGCTTTATCTTCCTAGTTAGCAGATGTTAGGCACAGTTTCTCAGGGTATGCAAAGCAGGCAAGCTCTAAATGGCTAAAAATCTGCTTATTGGGGGTATGTTTAAAACAACTGAATGTATAAAAAATATTTTTGACAGCCTAAAATTTAACTTTATTTATACATTTTTAATTAAAATAGAATAGGCATAAACCAAAAAGAAGGGGAAAAGTCAAGATGAAGTGTCACTGTCACTTTGTTTGCAGGGAGGGGTCAAGAAATGGAACAAATTACCAGGAAAAAATTCTAAGACCATCCCAAAGCAGCTAGGTTACGTGTTATGTGTAAATGCCAAAATTAGGTATTATCCCACTTAATCTACAAATGAAAAAAGGGAGTCAAGGTTTATCCTATTTAGTACAAGAATTTTTAGAATGTATAAAAATTTGAGTTTGGTTCCTGCAGACTTTTGAGCTGACCCTTCTCAGCTGCCGAGAAGAAATTAACACTCCGGGGCCAACATACCAAGGCCACCTGGGCTCATCCATGTGACAAGGAGACAGGAATCCTGGAAAGAGGAAGGAGGTAAGTCATACACGTTTCATTATTTTAAAAAGAAAAGCCAGTCATTAATGAAAAACAATATACGATTATGGAGCTTCTGATTAAATGAAGGAATGGATTCTGATTCTGTAAACTCCCTAGGTGGAGCTGAGCTTCATTATCAACCAACTTGGAATTGGTTTATCCTTATTTATTTCTTTTGAAGGAGAAGACTTACATTTAAAACATTTGACCCAAAGATGGTTCCTTTGAAAGAACCCACATAGGATTTTCTTAAAAGCATCGTGTGTGTAAATACATTTTTTTTTCATAATGCAGAGTGCAAGATTTTGATGTAGACTGCCTTGTGTCAGCTACTTCCCATCTTTTTGACAGGAGGGAATATGACACCCACCACAGATACACATTCTAAGGATCACTTGCTTAAGTGTCATAGCTTACAATGATATGTTATTAAATAATAAAATGGAAACAAATATTGTTCAGTTGAGCCATTTCACAAAGGTAAAAATATTCAGGTCAAATGAAAGATAACATTTTAAAACTTCACCTGAGGGCTTCCCTGGTGGCACAGTGGTTAAGAACCCGCCTGCCAATGCAGGGGACATGGGTTCGAACCCTGGTCCTGGAAGATCCCACATGCTGCGGAGCAACTAAGCCTGTGCACCACAACTACTGAGCCTGTGCTCTAGAGCCCGCGAGCCACAACTGCTGAAGCCCGCGTGCCTAGAGCCCATGCTCTGCAACAAGAGAAGCCACCACAATGAGAAGCCCATGCACCACAACGAAGAGTAGCCCCCGCTCACCACAACTAGAGAAAGCCCGTGCAGCAATGAAGACCCAATGCAGCCAAAAGAGGGAGTGCCTGGGCTTTCTTTTCACTTGCCCAGACGTGGGGCAGCAGGGGAAGAGGACGGGGTGAGGCTTAAAAGATGTCAGTAGTCAAACATAAACAAATGGAGTCAGAGTCTCCGTTACAATGTCACTTCTTTCAAAGTCTGTTGGTGACTGGTCGCTGTGTGTGTTATTCAGTGCCGCCCCCTTCCCCTGACAGCAAAGTGTGTCATTGTGTTGCCTCCTTGTCTCCCAGTGCTAAACCCACATGACATTTCACAAAAATGGATAGTCAAAGGAGGAAATTGGTCACCAAAAAGGAAGGTGCATCAAAGAAATGAAAAGTGATCATGCAGGAAGGGAAACTGAATCTACGGGAATGGAGTTAGAGAAGAAATGGCTGGGGGTGGGAGGGAGGGAAGGATTGGGAGTTTGGGGTTAGCAGAGGCAAACTATTACATACAGAATGGATAAACAAAAAGGTCCTACTGTATAGCACAGGGAACTATATTCAATATCCTGGGATAAACCATAATGGAAAAGAATATGAAAAGGAATATATATGTATAACTGAGCCACTTTGCTGTACAGCAGAAATTAACACAACATTGTAAATCAACTATACTTCAATAAAATAGATTTTTAAAAAATGGCTGACTGCGGGATGAGTGACCTTGCTGCTTTTCGAGAGGTTTTAGATGTGCTGACAGTGGAGCTCAGTGAAGACCAGCTTATCAACACAGCGGAGGAAAATGGTTGTGGTGAAAAGGATGAAGCCAGCCCAGAGGAACGAATGCCAGCAAAAAACTTAACATTCAGTGAACTTTTGGAGATAATTCATAACATTGAACATGCAAAGAACAAAATGTTGGAAGCTGATCCAAACTTAGGAAGCAGTGTATCAATTCACCATGGCATGGAAAGGATGTCCACTCCTTATCCTAAGTCACATGACAAGATGAGCACTGTTCGAGCTATTCTTGATAAGTTTTCTACAAAGACACAAAACAGTTTAATTATCAATGTTTCTGATGTCTTAAATGACACTATCCTAAATAACGCTAGTTTTATTATTTCTTTCATTTTTTTTTGTTTGTTTATTTTTTAGGTTTTTTTTTGGTTTTTTAATTTTTATTGGAATATAGTTGCTTTACAATGTTGTGTTAATTTCTACTGTACAGCAAAGTGAATCAGTCATATGTATACATATATCCCTTCTTTGGATTTCCTTCCCATTTAGGTCACCACAGAGCATTGAGTAGAGTTCCCTGTGCTACACAGTAGGTTCTCATTAGTTATCCATTTTATACATAGTATCAATAGTGTATGTGTCAATCCCAATCTCCCATTTTGTCCCACCCCGCCCTTCCCCCTTGGTAGCCATACGTTTATTCTCTACGTCTGTGTATCTGTTTCTGCTTTGTAAATAAGATCGTCTATACCGATTTTTTCAGATTCCACATATATGTGTTAATGATATTTGTTTTTCTCTTTCTGACTTACTTCACTAGAGACTGTATGACAGTCTCTAGGTCCATCCACATCTCTATCATTTCTTTATACACTTATAACTGACAGTGTTTTCAGCATCTCGACAAAAATTTGTGAAGGTCATGGAACAATCCTAATTTTCCCCATTGATATGAAGATCATTTGAACTCTTTGAACTTACACAATCATTCTTATGGTCCCTTGATGCCATGCAGAGCTAGGAGTGCCTGCACTAATTTGACCTGACTGATCTGTAATGTTTAACTCTTGTGATTAGTCCCACCTTTGTAAACCACAGTCCTGCCTGTGTTTCCAGGACCCACTGTCTCCAGAATCCTCCCTCCCGCCTGCCTTTCCCAGGTTCGGTGGCTTCTCTTCCTTCGCCTGTCTTTTGGGCATTGGTGACCCCAGATTCTGTCCTTGACTCTGCTTCTTACTTTCCATGCTCTTCCAGTTCTGGTTGTTTGTAAAAGTTACAGCTTCTCTGGTCTTAGGTGGTGATGATGGCGCTAAGGTGACAGTGAAGAAAGGGGGGTCTTACAAAATGATAGGAAGGAATTTCCGGGGGGAAAGCAGGATGGCAGGGTATCCCCTTTATTTCACAATCTGGATTTAGAACCAAGCCCACAGAGCCGGCTACCTTTATCAATATGAATATCTATGAAATGTCATTTGTTCTTTCACAAACATCTACTGAATTGTACTGTCTCTGGTTCTATGTTCTGGAACACTATGTAGCAACAAACAGATAGTATAAAGCAACACTATGGATTTTAACTGTGTCCTCTGGGGGTACTACCCAACTCCCTGCCACTTAACCCATTAATTATCCTAGTGGAGGAAATTACAGGGCTGCTTTATGAGGAAGATAGTCTGTTATGGACAAGAGGGCCTTCAGCTGCACGTCCCACACCAGACACAGCTGCCTATTGGGACAGGCAGTGCTATAAATCAGGATGGACTGAATTCAAAATCTTGAGATTACCTTTGCGTATGTGTCTTGCTTTGTGAAACTGCAGTATTCCCGGAAAGTCTTGAGTAAATCAGGTTCTTTAATTCCTTACATTAACAGTGAGTTAAGGGGCTTCCCTGGTGGCGCAGTGGTTGGGAATCCGCCTGCCAATGCAGGGGATACGGGTTCGATCCCTGGTCCAGGAAGATCCCACATGCTGCGGAGCAACTAAGCCCGTGTGCAGCAACCACTGAGCCTGCACTCTAGAGCCCGCGAGACACAACTGCTGAAGCCCACAAGCCACAACTACTGAAGCCCGCGCGCCTAGACCCCATGCTCCTCAACAAGAGAAGCCACCACAATGAGAAGCCCGCGCACCGCAATGAAGAATAGCCCCCGCTCGCCGCAACTAGAGAAAGCCCGCGCGCAGCAATGAAGACCCAACGCAGCCAAAAATAATAAGTAAATAAAATAAATTTATTTTTTTAAAAAAACAGTGAGTTAATAACAGACTCTGCGTAGGTTGTTAGTAGATGTTTTCCTGACGATGCTGATTAGCAAGAGGGGTCGCTCTCATTCCTATAGAAGATGAGGGAAATCCACAGCTCAGAGAGGCTCCCTGATTGTGAGTGAGCTGTGCTTAACATAATAGAGATCTGACCATATTTTAAACACCCTAACTAATGAAAAGACTCCTATTGTGATTGCTTTTGGAACGCTAAGAATTCTCTTATCAATGTAAGCTTCCAATTTACTTTGTGGGCAATGCTAAATTTTTACAAATCACGTTTGTAGAGCAATAGCCATTTAGTAATGTACGCATTACTAAATCCACTTCTAAATAAAGCTGAAATTTGGTGGGTTACCTGATCATTCTCGGCAAATGTGCCAGCTCCTATCATGTTTAGAACCCTGTGTCCTGAGGTGCTCAAGTTCACGCTGAGGAATTTGCTAAACAAATCCCTGGCAAGGAGTCAGAGAGTGGTTTTCTGTATCCTTAAATCCTTTCAAATAGAAATGGCAAAACACACTGCCCGAGTCCACAATTACTAAACTTTTGGAGTGTCAATCTTGGAGTTTCTTACTGTTTGAATCTGAACTCATTCGCTTCCCCAAAGGGGCAGGCTATTTATTTGTTTTAAAAGTTAAACGGAATGAAAACTTCTGCACTTTGAATTAGTCAGCAATCAGGGCTAAAAATAACTGATTTCGCGAGTTTCCTATGGAAAATGTAAGACAGAGGTGATGAGTCACCTTCCCAAGCGGGGTAGGTGGGGTCTGGGCCTGAGCTAGGGGGGGTCTGCACGGGACTCCCAGGGGGCGGGGGTCGAGGCGGGGCCCGGCCAGGAACTTTCAGCGCCCGGTGACAGTGCGAGTTTGCGGCAGTGATTTGGGGAATAAGAGTTCAACAGGTTAGGGCGGAGACGGCTAACACACTGGCCTGGTGTTTGGGGGCTGCGCTCAATGACGGTAGGAGACAGGAGGAGGGAAAAAGGAGGGTAGGGACAGGAGGAGGGAAAAAGGAAAGGGGGGATGGGGATGGAGGAGAAGGGAAGGTGAAAGCCGCAGAAATAAAGGGGAGGGGAGACAGGACAGTGGACGCAGGCAGAGCAGAGGGGGCGAAAACACAAGGGGGAGGCGCGTGGGCGGGCGGTCCTCCCGCCGGCAGGGGGCGCGCTCCCGGCAGCCCCGCGCCCCGCCCCCCCTCCCCGCCAGCCGCGCCTGCGCCGTCGCCCCGCCTCGCCCGGGATGCTGCTGCCGCTGCTGCGGAGTAGCTGCTTCCCTTCGTCTTCCCCCGGCGGCAGCGGCGGCGGCGGCGGCGCAGCGGACACGGGCGCGGGGAGCCGGCCGGCGGCGCAGCTGCAGCGCGGAGCCCGCGGGCCGCCGGGGCCACTCGAGCGCGCGCTCGCCCAGCCCGGGGCCGACCCGCGGCGCGCGGCGGAGGCCGAGGGAGCGCGGGGGCCCGGGGCGCGCGGCGGGCGGCGGGCCGCGCGGGGGCCGCATGCGTGCATGGATCCGGGCGCCGCGCTGCAGAGGCGGCCCGCGGGTGGCGGCGGCCTGGGCGCGGGCTCCCCGGCGCTGTCGGGCGGTCAGGCCCGGCGGAGGAAGCAGCCCCCCAGGCCGGCCGACTTCAAGCTGCAGGTCATCATCATCGGCTCCCGCGGCGTGGGCAAGACCAGCCTGATGGAGCGCTTTACCGACGACACCTTCTGCGAGGCCTGCAAGTCCACCGTGGGTAAGGCTGGCCGGCCGGGCCGTGCATTCGGGGTCGGCCCCGGGGAGCCCCTGCCTCCTCTGCCCAGCGCCGGGCGGAGACCCCTGTCCCCACGCAGAGTCGTTCTGCGCCCCCGCCCTGCGCCGTCACGAGGCCGGGTGATGCGCGGGGCCTGTCCAGCCCGGAGCATCTCTCCCCGGAAACCCCCCGCCCACTCGTTACCAGGAAAAAGGTGGTGACAGGTGGGGGGCAGGTGGGCAGCGTGGTGGACTCGAGCTGTGCCCTGGTTAGATGGCCAGAGTGCGTCATGTCTGGTGAATTTTGATGCCCTAACTTTGCCGTCCTAGGAGTAGGGGTATTTCCACTGTCAACCCGGCTTACTTTCTAATTTTGAACTCACTTTTATGTTGCGCTGAAATAATGACGTTTTAAATTCCCTGCGGAGGACCTCCGGGGAATATTCAAACTAACGCTACACTAAGTTTCTTCTTTTAACTGTAAATGCGGGGCAGAAGGACTTCAGCTGTGTTTGTCCGTGACCTCAGATAACCCCCCAGGGGCTCCGAAAGTGGGGAGGAGGCCTCCGGCACCGCCAGGTGCGTGAAGTATAGCGAAGTAAACTACAGGACCAACCGGGTCAGGAAGTATCGTGTCCTCAGGATGTAAAATTGAAACTGCAGGGGAGTTTTCTGATGAAGTCACATGTACAGGCCTTGGCGTTGAGGTCTGTCAGGTCGCAGTCGGTAACAGTTGCTTCTATGGAAAACCCCTTAAAAGCTGTCAAATGTAGGGGAACCCCGCAGATGAGATAGTTCTTCGAAAGGAAGATCAGTCACCTTCAGTAATAGGGAGGGATTCCCCGAGGGGAGGTCCAAGAAACAGTGAATAAATGGTATGTAAATATGAAGTTCAGAATTAAAAGTATCATTCCACACACTTGTACATATATTTAGTATTGTAACCAGTGGTAGTTCCAAGTTGATACAATTTGGGGATGAATTGGCTTTAAGATGTCATGTAACAAAACACTACTACATTTAAAATGTCTTATTGGAAGACTAACCTCCCAGTTTTTGTACTGTGTTTTTGTTTTGTTTGTGAGAATGTGTTTCCCTTCATGCTTTTTTAAATAATAGATCATTTTGGACATATTTGTGCTTTCTGTACCCTGTGTGTTTTTAAGATCTTGGCCTTGGAGTCATGATATTAAAGTTCAGTAGCGTACCCTAGACCTGGTTCAAACATCCAATCTTGGATCATATAAAGTACAGGGAGTTATTAAACCATCCAACGAGGGTTTATACTCTTATTTTAGTACCTGGCATAGGTAAAATAGAACTAAAAGCAATTCAGAATTATCCATCTTTTATGGCTCCACACTTAAAAATATGTAAAACTGAAGAGTAACATAGCTGTACTAGGTGAAGAGAAACTAGCACAGGAATAATGGGTGGATAACAGGGCTTGGGTGGCTGGAGGGCGAGATGGGGGATGAGCACAGGTGCGCTTAGAACAGGGCAGAGGAGAGGTGAGGAGGGGTTTTTTAAGCCGGGGCCACAGCGGAGCAACACCCACACAATCTGGGAAGGAATCATTAGGGGACGTCGGGAATGAATGCCTCAGGACCTTGGCTGCCATGCCATGGAGTGTGGACCTTCTCCTGTAGCAGCAGGAGCCATAAAGGCCTCTGGGTACAGCCCTGGCAGGGTTGCATCAGGTATTTGGGAATCGGGAAGAAACCGGGAGGCGAGGGGACCAGGCAGTCGGTTTCTCTGACCCCTTAACAAACAAACATAAATGCTCACGCCTCCGCACCCACTGCTGCTGTGGGGTTCCCTGTGCACTTGGACTTTGTCATGCTCATATTTGTTTCCTCCATACGTAGCCTGTAGTACTTGGCTTGTTAAGTGTTTATTAGCTGTGGGAAGTTCAGAGAAAGATGCTAACTTCTGGTCTGACCCAGAGTGTGAGAACACTTTAAGAAAGTTAACTAACCCCCCTTCAATCTCTGCCTGTGAGGTGCTTTTCCCTTCCACTTATCAGATCACTTATTGAGCACCTACTGTATGCTGGTGCTGTGCTACCCACAGGAGCTTGAGTGAAGAGGACAAAGTCTCTGTCCAGATGTGGCTCAGAGCCGTGGGGCTCGGGATGCCCCAGGGTGATGAGGGCGATGTGGAGATGTGTACAGGCTGGGGAGCGTGGAGGAAGCCCCCCCAGTCGGGGTGGGATGAGAGCTGGAGGGGGAGGCTTCCTCCGCACTGGAATGCTGTAGAGACGAAGTTCATTCCCCGCGTTCCTTTAGAAAAGCGCGTTTAAATGTGGCACTGGGTGTGGTGTACAGTTGGGGTTGCCTCACCTGAATGCCTCCTGCAGGTGGCTCGTAGGGTCCTTCTGAGGCCAGTTGTTGAGTTTCGTGTCCCCGGAGCACAGTCAGCTCTGCAGATTCTGCTCCGCGGGGCCCCTTGCCCTCACCCTGTCTGGCTGGCAGAGTCTGGAAAAGACCATGCGCCCCGCAGCCCGGCACAGGTGCTGACCCAGGAGGGTCGCTCCAGTGATGGCTCAGCCAACCTCAGGCTGGAAGCACGCGTCTCCAGTGAGTCAGACTCACTGGATTTTCTGTAAAAGATTGTAGCAGAAATCCCAAGGGATTTGAGATAATAAACCTATTTTGTAAAATTACAAATGAACAGAATTATTTTTTTTGTTGTTGTATTATCAAATCAGAAGTTGATTTGGTTTACAAGACACACAGAACTCACCAGGGTATGAAACTGAAAAGACTGTTTTTAATAATTGACGTATTGCAACTTCCCTGGTGGCACAGTGGTTAAGAATCCGCCTGCCAAGGCAGGGACATGGGTTCGAGCCCTGGTCCGGGAAGATCCCACATGCCGCAGAGCAGCTAAGCCCGTGTGCCACAACTACTGAGCCTGCACTCTAGAGCCCGCAAGCCACAACTACTGAGCCCACGTGCCACAAATACTGAAGCCCGCGGCGCCCTAGAGCCTGCGCTCCGCAACAAGAGAAGCCGCCGCAATGAGAAGCCCGCGCACCACAACAAAGAGTAGCCCCCGCTCACCGCAACTAGAGAAAGCCTGTGCACAGCAACGAAGACCCAACACAGCCATAAATAAATAAATAAATAAATAATAATTGGCCTATTTAATGGAAATTAGGTGGAGTATTAGTTTCAAATGAGATTTTGTGTTCGTGGAATTGAGTTACTTAGTCTGATATGGCTGGCGTGGTTTGACAGGGGCTTTAAAAGCCTCAGGAACAGCTTTTTGAAGTTTAAAAAATGGAAAAAAAACTAGTTGGCTGTAGAAATTCACAAGTCTCAAAAAAAAAACAAACATAAAATTATGTATCTGTCAACCTTTGTTTTTTAACTATTGGAAGCTAACTGTTAAGTTTATTTGGATAGAAATATTTTTACCAGACAGCACCCTGCCTCCACCCACCCAGCAGCATTAAATTTCTAGAAAAACATTCTAGAAAACCTGGGTTCTTGATATAAGCTTTGCCATGAACTAGTTTGTGACTTTGGATAAGTAATTTATTGTCTTTGCATGTAAAAGTTTACGGTCTATTAGTGGTAGCTACATTTCTTGAGCATGTATTGTGTACCAGCAAGAGTATACTCTTTCTAAACTTTACAACAATCCTGTAAGTTTCCCCATTTTACAGATGAGGAAGCAAAGTCCCAGAGGGTAGACAACTCATCCACAGTGGCCCAGCGGTCAGCAAGTGG
Source organism: Balaenoptera acutorostrata (assembly GCF_949987535.1). Lineage (NCBI taxonomy): Eukaryota > Metazoa > Chordata > Mammalia > Artiodactyla > Balaenopteridae > Balaenoptera > Balaenoptera acutorostrata. Next base: position 62,095,576 of record NC_080076.1, read on the forward strand.
TCAGGGCCAGGGCTGCAAGTGAGTTCCTTCTATCTGTCTGTTCCTTAGCTTACTTTGAGATTTAAATTCACTTTATTCTGAAAATTTGGATGATTCAGAATCAGACACCATGAAACCCATTCCTACTTGCCTAATTGGGTCCCCCTGAGAGCCCTGTGAAGGTAGTGATGTCATCGATCTATGGTATCATTGACATTGACTTTCTTTAACTATGCCCCTATCATTTGTCACTTTCCTCTGGATATTAAAATACTGCTCTAAAAATTGCATTTCTTACCTAAATATTCAATTATTCAAATATCTTAAGGCTTTTACATATTTATTAAAATATATTTAAATAGAGGAAAAGGAGGAGTAAGACAGTTTGGACCAGAATTCTCATTTCCTGGGCAGTAAAGTTTCTTTCAAAGTGCCGGAGGCCAACATAGGATTGCCATTTCTTTTGTTTTGCCACGTAAGGACATTTTTTAACAATCCACTACCACCGACTTTAAAAAAAAAAAAGACAACATGAGGTAGACCAAAAAAATTAGGAAAGACAGAATATCAGAATTTAAAAGTTCTTTTGAATTCAGTTTGAGAACCTCACTACTCCGTCTTCATTTTTCTCATTTTGCATCCATGCATTAAACTTCACAGCCTGGCCCCTGAGAGTAAGTGGTCTTAGAGGGTTGATAGCGCTTGCTGGAAGCACTGTTCCCACTCAGTCACGTGCCGTGGTCTCTGTTCTCGGAGCACACCTCTTCGGGTCCCATGTGCACTCGGGAAGCCTGTTCCCAGGGCGGGGAAACCTCGTGGTGCAGGTGACTGTGGTTCATCGGGGCCATCAGTAGAGCCGGAAGCAGAATCGAGAGGTCCAGGGAACAGGTGGATGTAAATCCTGTGCAGGACTGGCTGTGGATTGGCCTTGAATGTTATGGGACGAGATGGATGAGATGCAGGCCATCGGTGTCTGGTCCGCTTTGCCTACAAGCGGTGGAGCTGCTGTCAAGGGAAATCGACTGCTTGTACTTTATTCTGGAAATTTAGGTCACAGATTTTTGTTCAGAAACCCAGAATGATCGTTTCATACTGGATTAAACTTATAAGCTGTGTGTTTTATGTTGCTTTTCTGTGATTGTGTGCAGTCTTTACAGCCATGGCTGAGCTGCCCGAGTGTTTCACTCACAAGGGAGTTAGGGAGAGTCGTCCGAATTCCCACTCCGAAGCCCAGACTCTGAAGCTCTCAGTGTCAGCCCCTCCCCTGCCGGGATGATGTAACAGGATGACTCAGGGAGAAGGGAGTGGAAGAGGAATGGTCAGTTTCTATGCCAGCATATGCTGTGCAATGTGTGATTTGGTTTACTTAATGCACTCAGTGCATGCTGATAGGCTTGTGCAGAGCACATTTGTGGAAATAAAGTAGCTATCTTTCAAAATAAGTGTGGAAAGTTGGCGATCCCGGTTGTTGAGGTTGAATAAAGATCTATTTAAAGACCTGGCTTATGTGCATTCAGCCTTTCTTTCAGTGTCATGCACTCACACTGCAGAAGGAAGTTCTGCTTATGCCCGATGATAGGGATCCAGATTCTTCAAGATTGCCTGTCCTGCAGCTGTGGGCTCTGCGGAACCATCGGCCGAGGGTCTGCGGACTGGCTTTAGAAGGCAGCCTGTAGATAGCTAGTGGGAAGCAGCCGCATAGCACAGGAAGATCAGCTCGGTGCTTTGTGACCACCTAGAGGGGTGGGATAGGGAGGGTGGGAGGGAGGGAGATGCAAGAGGGAAGAGATATGGGAACGTATGTTTATGTATAACTGATTCACTTTGTTATAAAGCAGAAACTAACACACCATTGTAAAGCAATTATACTTCAATAAAGATGTTAAAAAAAAAAAAAAAAGAAGGCAGCCTGGGTTCCTTCGAGAGCTGATAGGGCCAAATTATTCTCCAGCCTTGCATGCCAGAAACATCGTTCTAATAAAGCATTTGCTTGAATTTGTAAAGAAAGCTTAGTTTTGTACACTAGTCAGCAGATCTTTCATGAGAGGCTGCTCGTACTTCTGTAAGACTCCATTCTGCTGGCTATTTCATGGTGCAGGAAGCACACCTGCTCTCCTGGCTTGTCCTTTTCAGAAGGAGAAGTGAGTCCTGGAGATGGCCATGAAAAAAACCTTAGGGAGGATGTAAAAAGCTACACTTTAACAGAGGAGGAAGGGGATTCTTCTCCTTTTGTCCTTTAATTGCACAGCTTTGACATTCGGAAAGTATTCGGAAAGCCAGAACTATAAGCCTAAAATAGTGCCCTTAATTGGATGGGATTTTTTTGTTTTTTTAACCCTTGAACTTTAAAACCAGAAAATACAACACAGGCTTAACAGAACATTATATGCCACAGGAAACCTTTCCCCCCCAAATCTGACAGGCTCCTCTGTTTGGTGTCTAGTGCTGACATAAGGCCTTCTTAGTTTACAAAACCAAACCACAACTTGCAGACCCACCTCCGGCAAGCTGGTGATGGGAGTTGCCCATGAACGCAGGTCTCCTAGTTGTTCCAGCGTAATGTAATGCAGAAGCTAGGCCTGCTACACAATCACACACCCGCAACCAAACTTTCACTTTTGATTTTTCATTTAAGACACTGGACTGTCTCCTTGGCCACTCCTGTCATTCTCAAAGCTCCCGGCAGGGGGAGGGGTGGGGGTGAGAGAGAGGAAGAGTGTGGGCTTGGGGGGTGGGCATACAGTCCTGGATTTAAGTCCCAGCTCTGCTCATAAGCTGTCACTGTCTTTAGGCAGCACCTTAACTTCAGTTTCCTCCTTCATGAAAAGAAAAAATAGAACTCACATTCTGTTCCTGTCTGCTGCTACAGGAATGAAATAGCTTATGTACCTGGACCAGAAAAGGCAGCTATAGATGTTCCCTTATCCTCCTAAATTATACTACAGATGCAAAAACTCTGCAACACTCCAAAAAATAATTGTTATCCTTTAAGGGTACATACTGAAATACATACAGGTGAGCATGAAGTGTCAAAATGTAAGCACAGGACCTGGGCAAAGTAGAATTTCCTTTGAATTCCCCTGCATGTTTTATGGGCCCATCTGAGCAGTGTAAACTTAGTATTTAGCAAGTGAAGAAAATGTTACTGATCTGCCATTTGATCATCTGGGGGTTTTTCTTTTCCAGATCTTCCTCCCCCATCGACATTCTCTTCCTCTGGTGACCAGGAGGTTGAAATGACTCTATGGTTTTCAGCCGGGGTCTGTGTGTAGCCAGAGGGTAGAGCCAGGCCTGCTGGTGTGGGAGCAGTCTGAGCGGGCCAGTCCCTCACTCTTGCTTTTATATATTTCCCTAGCAACGCAGAATTCCCTTCTTGACGTAAAAAACATGTTTACAGCTCCCTCCCAGTAGTTGCCTCCATTCTTGCCTTCAGGTGAGGCTGTGCAGAGAGCCGGGAGGAGCCAGACTGCCTGGGTTCAAATCTGTGCTCTCACACTTAGCCGCCTGTTGACCTGGGCAGGGTACCAGCTGCCCGAGCTTCGGTGTTTCATCTGTAGAATGGGGACAATGACAGTATCTACCTATAAAAGCATCAAGAAGATCCCTGCGATGAGTTACTGTACACAGTACACCCAGGAGACGTTGTTCTTTGTCTGCGAGGGGAGCACGTCCTTGCCCATGAAACTTTCATGACAACAAACACCCACCTCTTCTGGAGTGCGTGACCTCAGACTCCCCTGTCCGTGCCGGATGAAGTTCATGTGTGTCCGTGTCTGTTCCAGCCAAGTGCAGGGCCATCTCCTGCACGTGTCCGGGTCAGGGATGGTGGGTGGTCTTTGCTGAGGTGCAGGCCATCCAGTCTGGACTGAGAGGGGCAGGTCTTGTTAGACTCAGGGTGGACATTTAATATCCTCAGACCTGAGAGCATTTTTTAATGATGCGCAGTCATTTAAACTATTTTAACAGTACCTGCTTCTGAGATGATCAAAGTATTTTACAGTTACAGTAACAGTTTCCGTTTCGTTGAATTCTCATAACTCGGCTTAGGTAGGAAAAGCCCCCCATAATATTAAACAATAGGGTTTCAGAGGTTCGGGGGCCTCCTGGGGTCAGTACTACGGGAAGGTGGTCTGCACTGCCTGCCCTTTATCGGGTGCTCTCCCCGAAAGGCGGTGGTCAGGCAGAAGGCTGGCCTCATGTTCAAGAGAGGGTTTCCTAATGTTAAATTTGCCTCTATCTGTGTGACCTTGACACATTTCCTAGTTTATTTTCTCACTGTCAACTCAGTGGAAATACTGGGAAGCCTCTCCATCAGTAGAAATATTAAGTCCAGGATTGGGTGACACTGTCAAGGATAGATGTCCTTGGAAGAAAAGCCAGTGTGTGCACCTAAGATAGTTATTATAAATTGGCAGTAACGTCGTAACTACCACTTGAATTGAGACTTATTTCAGAGTCTGTGAAATCCTTCAACCTCCTGAACATGTTAAGTAAACTAGAATCGTAGTCTGGTGCCAACTGCAGGTCCTTGTTGTTGGGGGCGGGGTGTGCGAGAGGAGGAGGAACGCTCAGCTGTCATCGCAGGCATGGGCCACCGTGTTATTTTTGCTTTTATTTTGCTTTTTGCTGGAAGGGAATGTGAAGAAAGAAGCTTCTGTTTATTTTTGCTATTTTCATTTTTGTAACTTTTTACGCCCCAGCAAAACGTAACACGGTAATTTTTTTTGGAATTGTTTTGCCTTCAAGGGAACTTAGAAATCTTATCAGCACCAAGTACAACAATTCTTTATGCTCTTGCTGAGATTTATGAAAGATAAATACAAAGATGACAGTGCAAGGTTAAACTCTGTTCTTTAACAGCCCTTTAACAGTGACTCTGGGCCATTTGCAGATTTCGCACTTTTCCTTGTTTCCACGCATCTGACTTTTATGATAACAACCTTTGGTTGTGGGCAGTGTTATAATTTTGAATCTAGGCTCTGCCCCTCAACTGGCAGAAGTGATAATGACTTTCAAGCAAATGACCTTGACCTCTCTAAGATGAGTATAATAGTGCCTGGCTCGCTGGGCTCTGAAGGAGCCCACATGCTGCATGTCAGGCACAGGGGGTCTGACAGATGCCCACTCTCATTGTTATTAAAGGAAATTAAGATCAAGCAGACTTGAATAGAATACATAGCTATACCCATTGACAGAGGGATTACAGCACTGTGACCTGTGTCCTTCCTGATCAAAATATTTTTAGGAAGACTTCATACATTGGTTAAGCTTAAAGAAGGGTAGGCCCCTGTCACGTGGCAGGACATTCACTTAGCGGACCATTTCCTGTCTATGTGACTGAGTAAACTGATACGGTAATAATCCCCTGGGAGGGGTAATAATCCCCTGGGAGGGGCGCGTGTAGGGAGAGGATCTGGACGTATTAAGACTGACCATCCTCTAAAGTTTTACCATCAGTAACAGGAATTGTAGGAGAAATGAAATGCTCCATTTCCAGGGTGATGGTGTGTGAGCTGGGCACCCTGAATTCCACCACTCTGCCCACCAGGCACACTCAGGACAGAACATCCGCCCTTCCTTCCTACGGTTTAAGCGTGTGTGTGTGTGTGTGTGTGTTTGTTTCATCATCAGTCCTGAATTTCCTCTTATTTCCAAGAAGAGTCAGCATTTCTCCTTACCCACCCAGCATCTGATGGAGAAGAGGGGCAGATTTCCATTCACCAGGTTTACTGGGTCGCTGTGGTGGGCCAGGCAGTGTTCTAGGCTCCAGGGAGCCAAAGGTGACTGTGCTCAGAAGGCACCTGTTCCTGTCACGTGGGGGAGACCAGCGGAGCCGTGGGTCAGGGCTGGAGGGGGCAGAACTGGTAACATGGATGAGGAACGCGGGTAAGGCGTGGGGCCGTCGGGAGGCTCAGATGGGAAGCACCTAGGACCGAAAAGGTTCCTGGGCAGAAAGGGAGGGTCTCCAAGAGAGAAGAGCAGAAGAAGGCCCTTTGCCAAGTGCCTGGGCTGTTGATTTAGGTCTGGATGACTCAGCTCTTCAGGGGCAGGACTGTCTCCACCACCTGGTGGAGTGGTAGGCTGGCTGCTTCCCCTGTAGCTTAAGACGCTATAGGAGGGGACTTTCCCGGCGGTCCTGTGGTTAAGACTCCTCACTTCCAGCACAGGGGGCGGGGGCTCGATCCCTGGTCGGGAACGAACATCCCACATGCCACGCGGCACAGCCAAAAAAAAAAAAAAAAAAAAATTGACACTAGGAAACTTGGTTTTCAACAAAAGTTGCCACTTTTTTTTTGTCCCTTATTTGTTTTATAAACATTGGTCCTGGGCGACCCTGCTCAGTCAGGAGTCTCTGTGCTGACTTTTCCCAAAACCAATCCCCTATTTGAGGCTATTGGTGACTTGTTACCTTTTGTTAAGGATCCTTTATAATTTCTATAACATGTAAATGGTAAAAAGAGACAGCACTAAGAGGTATTTTTGACTTGATGTAAAAAGCCTTTTAAAAAATGTGTAGTTGTATACTTTAAGGATTTGTTTCTAAGCTATAAATTGGAGTAAGTTTCCAACCATTATCAGCTACTTAGTGGCTATTAGATATGGTAAAAGAAATTTCATTGAAGAGAAAGGACTATTTTAATGATCTGTTTTCTTTTGTGGAATTTTAGATTTAGCTACTGGATATTTTTCTGTTGTTGTTAGTGATGTCATTAATCTACTCACTAAAACTAAGTAGTTTTGGCTAAACAGATTCTTAATCCTATTCGCTGTTGTTCATCTTTGCTATGTTCTCCTATTGAAATTAGTAGTGTATTTATAATCACATGGTGATAACATTACCACTTATTCCTGATTTTGACTATTAATGCCCTTTCCTTTTATTTTTACTCATTAAACTTTGTGGTTACAAAATAGCCACAGTGCAGGACTGCTAAAGTCGGAAAGTTGTTCAAGTTGGTTGAAAAAAAGGTCTGACATGTTCAGGCTCAGAACAGTTCTTAGCAGAGAAAACAGCCTAATCAAAACAAAAATTGTTTGTGCTGGCTGTTTGAAGGGATTCTTGTAGTTGACATGAAGCAGAGCTCACAAGAGAAGTATCATCTGCCAGTTCTTTTCAATAAAATGTAGCTGGCACTGCAACAAGTCTTAACAAGTTGCACCTCCCTTAAGTAAAATTTAAAAAAAAATCAAAGGAACTAGAAACAAAAGTAAAACAGAATAGTAGTCATGGCAGAGTATGAACTTGATTTGTAAATTGCCATCACAGAGTAACATGGTGAGGCCCTAACTTTATGCTAATATCAGGAAGAAAGGGTTTTGTCTGAGCTGTGCCTTTTTAAAATCAGAACCTAGCGTATAGGTCCAGGCTGGTTTCCAGGCTTGTAGAATATCACGTTAGGTAGGCTGTGCTCTTACCTTGTGGTTGAGTCATGAGGGATTCTGCTTGGTCTCTATTTGAGGATGTTGGTCGTGTACAGACATGCTTCCTGTTTCAAGGCTGTCTGAGAGTCAGTTGACTCGGAAAAGCAAAGCTTTTCCAGAACTGCAAGTGAAATTGGCTTAACCACCCGTTTGCTGTGACCTTTGAAATCAGGGCTGGTGCGAGAGATTAAGAACCAAAATGCAGTAGCCTATTCTCCAGCTGTGACATTTTATATTCCTGCCACTTTTCTTTGTTGTACAGACCCTGGTCCCACCCAGGGTTGTAAACATGTCTTTTGGTTGCATTGGTGTCTGCAGTGTGTTGCTAATTATAAAAGTCAGCCGCATGCCTGGGGCTTCACCTCAAGAACGTCATCTGACTTTGAAGAGCTGCATCACTGCCCCACCCCCCAGCCCCGCCCCGGTAGAGACCATCGGGACCCTGGATCCATGAAGCAGTCACGATATAGTTCCTGTAGAGATTATGTTTCCAGTTCCCAAATTTAGCTGGCATCCCTTTGGTTTATTTTTTCTTAGTTGTGAAAATTCTGTAAAAAATATTGTTTTGAAATCTTGAAGTTTTCTGTAAGTGAGAAGTATATAAGGTAACATCCACAGATGAAAATTTGGTTTAAAAAATTATCTGAAGCTTTAAGGGCTGAATTGGAAATGGGTGGTGATTCATGACAGTTTACTTGTTACCGTTAAACTAAATAAAAATTGAAATTAATTTGTATGAGTAAATTTTTAAAAAATAATTCCTCTTCCACGCTATTGACAGTATAATAAAGTCACTTTTGTGAACGCTAAAAAATTTAATACAATGATTTCTAAATTCAGACTAAGGCTGTTTGAAATCAATATTGAGTTTCCATTGTAACATGTAAGAATTTTCCCCGAGATAGCATGCTTATAAAGCCATTCATTTGTTCATGTAATGATTAGTGGTAATTTTTAAATGGTTTTTATGCTACATCTCTAGTAGTGATAAACTATTATGAATAGCAAATGCTGCATCTCAGGTTCAGGGTAAAACCGAACATACCTTGGCTCTTCAGTTGTGCTGGGAAGCACAGAGTGATGGTCGTCACGCATACTGGCAAACTTCTGCTTTCTCCTTTTAGGATTTAGTGTGATCAGTTTTTTGGGTTTTTCTGATAATGGCATAAAAATGTGCAAGTAGTATTATTTTTCTGACGAATTGCATTGTTTTTGCTTCATCTTCGTCTGTTTTATTTACAGGTGTTGACTTTAAAATCAAAACCGTGGAGCTAAGAGGAAAGAAAATTAGGTTACAGATCTGGTAAGTGGGCATCTACACCCAGTCCTGCCACGTGTGTTTACCGCTCCACATGCTTGTCTAATACAATTAACCGTTCAAGCTGGTGTGTCGCTCCTACGTCTCCGCTCCTTCACTCACGTTCAAGTGGAATGAACGGACCTTCCTTCAGGGGAGAGTTCACTTGTCAAGGGAGAGTTCAGGAAAGAGTCCACTTGTCTCAGATCCTATTTGCACATGGGAGTTGTGGGGAGAAGAATGTGACTTTTATGGCAACTAGTTTGGAGCCTTTAGTCTCTAGTTTCACATCATTTGACAAAACCGTCATCACTAAAACGATGGCTCCGCTGCTCGTCTGCATGTTTTTAACGTTGCTTTGCGAGCATTCAGAGAAAGGCCAGTGTGTTCCTCCCCGGAGCTGCGCTGTCTCCTGGCAAGTCCCCCACAGGCTGTGTCCCTGGTGGCCACCGCGGGACACGCGTGCCCTTGCAGCTCCATTGCCGGAGCCATGTGCCCTGAGGCCCTCCGTGCCCCACGGAGGGGAGCCCAGAGCCCCCTCCCTGCACGTCAGGAGCGTGTGAGAGACTAAACCAGCCGTGTGGCGGCCGCTCAGCACTCGGCCGCCCGCGGGGACCCCCGGAGCCCCTCTGGAGGAGGGCCCGGGGGCGGCGGCGGCAGTGGGAGCGGCCCCGCTGGGGGTGTCCCGAGTCGCCCTTGCTGTTAACACGGTCGCGCGGCAGCATCTCAGCCACTAACTCCTCCCGCAGGTAGACCTCAGCTCTGAGTGTTTGTCCGCCGTGTGTGTGTTGCTTTCATCCGCGTTCATTGCTGCCGCGTCGGCGGCTCCATCGTCACCTCGCGCTTGCGTGTTAGTGCCATGCCTCATGCTCACCCGTGTCCCTGTCCGGGGCGCCACTGCCCGCGAACCAGCGGAGGAGCTCGCCGGCCGTCAGGTAATGTCTGCATTGGTGACTGCTGACCGTCTAACCCACTTGAAGGAGTCGGGTGGGGGAGTGTTGCTTTTCTGTTTCGTGTTTTTGTTTTTCGTATTTTTGTTTGGGGCTTGACTATGAGACGTTTATGGTCTTGCCTAAATACTTGGTAACAGAAAATGGGTATTTCTTACTCTGTGAGCCCATGATTGGGGAGGCAGCAGGCTGTGTGTGTGCATTGCTGCCCAGGTTTTGAATTCTGGAAACAGCAGCAGAGTACCTTTCACATGAGCCGCTGTTTCTAACCGTACACTCTTTAAGGTAAAGACAGTCTTTAGGGACTTCCCTGGCGGTCCAGTGGTTAAGACTCTGTGCTTCCACTGCAGGGGGCACAGGTTCAATCCCTGGTCGGGGAGCTAGGACCCCACGGGCCACATGGCGTGGCCAAATTAAATAAAAAAAAAGACGGTCTTTAAAAGGATTCTCGGGGGCTTCCCCGGTGGCGCAGTGGTTGAGAATCTGCCTGCCAACGCAGGGGACACGGGTTCGATCCCTGGTCCAGGAGGATCCCACATGCCGCGGAGCAACTAAGCCCGTGCGCCACAACTACAGAGCCTGCGCTCTAGAGCCCATACTCCACAACAAGAGAAGCCGCCGCAATGAGAAGCCTGCGCTCCACAACGAAGAGTAGCCCCCGCTCGCCACAACTAGAGAAAGCCTGCGCGCAGCAACAAAGACCCAAAACAGCCAAAAATAAATAAAAATAAAAATAAATTTATTAAAAAAAAAAAAAAGGATTCTCGGGGTGTGTCCACCTCTGTACCTGGCACCTGTGGGGAGGTTGCCTCACAGAGGAGACACGGGTGATGTGAGAACATTTGTGACGCTTGCACAGTGGGTGACAGCAGTGTCCCAATGATGACACTGTCGCCTGTCCGAAGAGACACGTCCTAGGTGATGTGTTAATACTTGGGTTCCATCTCAGGCAGGAGTAATCTGATTTACAGAGATATTTACGTCCAGGTGTCCTGTGCCCTGGAACTCTGCTCACTACAGGCCTTTTGTGCCAGTGACGTTGGATTCTTCTGGAATCTAGCTGCCTTCCTTTGAATCTGAACTAAGAGGGCCCGACCTGGTGCATCCCACTCTGGGGGGTAAAGTGCGACCGTGCAGCTGTGGGAGATGCACGAGTGCCCCCACACCACAGTTCTCTGGGATGTAAAAGCCTCCTCCGGATCACTCCTCTGCTGTTCCTCACCCTTCACACTTCATTCTCGGAATTTTTAAAACTGCACAATGTTGGTGGAAAATACAACTGAGGGAGGGGCCATCAGATTCATTGAATTTTTTGAGAGGTTGATTGCCAGTTTTCTACAGGGAGCGTCCCAGGGATTCATTGAGGAAGTAGAGTTTGTCTTTTCCAGAGGGGTTTTCACCACTGAATAATGTATCTACTGACACCAGCTACCTGCTAGTCCCATAATACTTGAAACAGGATTCTTATCTGAAATAGGATTCTTATCTTCTGGAGTATGTTACTTAAAGGAAGGAAAAACCTTCTTTCCATCGCTGTGATCCCGTAGGTAGGAAGGAAGCACTGGAGCCGCGGCCCAGCCGGTAAAGGGACGCGGGGCTTGTTTCTACCCTGGGAGCCGTCCTCAAGCCGTGGCTGTTGTGACCTGCTGTGTCCCGGGTGTGCTGTCATCACTTTAGTCTGTCCCGGTCGAGGGCGTAGGGGAGCCGGTGTGTTGGAAAGAGCTCTTCAGAGAGCCTGTGCTCTGACCTAAACTCAATCCGTGGAAGCTTCACTGCTGGCCGGTTTTCACAAGGAGGTCGTGTTAGAAGACATGCATTTTTTTCTTGATGATTTCTGGATATAGCCAATCTCTAAGGAAGTATTATTTACTACAGATTCCTAAAGGTTTAAGGTACCAAAAGCTGCAGATGTCATTGTCATAGTTTTAGGTCACACTTTATGTCATTGCCACATTTTTAAGTCCCTTGATTATCTGTGGTTAGAAAAAGGACCATTTTCCCATCTCTGCTTGAAGCGTTTCCACGTGTGTGTATGTAGAACTTGATGTAAGTATAGCTAAAATAAGATGTCGACCGGAATGTAGTTTCATGAATTTATATCCACATGCTGTCCTGGAAATTATTCACAGAGACTTAGGTCTGTTGTGTTGAGATGGACTTGAAGCTGAGAAATTAGCCTCCCTCCTTTAGGCAAACACAGAATTAAGATGCTTCATATGAAGGCCTCTTGTTCTGTCCAATGCTCACTGTCAGGGAATTTGGTCTTCACCAGCGTTCTTACATAGACATCACGTTTGTGTCCTTTCATTCTCTGCTTGAAGAGGTAGAACGCTTCATACGCTGACTTTGGTTCCTACAAATTAAGAATTGCGTCATTTAAACTGATATATTAAATTTTTAAAATGACGGTCTTTGAATTTTCAGAGCATGGTTGTATTACCCAACTGTGGAAACAGGATAGCAGGAAGTTTTCAATTTGCACCAAAAGCAGAGAGAGAAATGATAGTGAGATTGCAGTCCACCCGTAATAAATGATGATTTGGCTGACAGTAATAAGCTGTAAATCTGTAAGAATCAGCTCTCGGTCATTACAGTGAAAATTCAGGTTCATTGAGATAAAGATGGGAAATACTAGGATTCTGTATCTTCATAGGTAGATAAACCGTGATCCGGGCATTGGTATCGTGTTATCATCTAGCTGTGTGAAAAGTGGAGAGTAGTGTGGAATTTTTGTGGTACTGGCTCAGCGTAGGTATTTAATAAACACTTAACTTTTGCAACCCGGACATTTTGGAAATGCGGAATAGTCTCTCAAGGGAAGACGCTTTTCTGCCTCAAGCAGTGAGAACCAGGCACAAAGTGACGGAGTCAAAGGAATGGCCTTAATGTCTCCTCTCTGGGGTCTTGTGAGCTGGCCATAGTTGGACTTACGTGTGTTACAGGTCGCCTCAGAGTTTGCCTCTCGAGGTCTCCGCCCTCTTTCTGTGTGTCTGACTTAAAGCCGAGAGTCAGCTAACTTCACAATGTTTCTAAGATCCCTAAGCGTGCTACTCATGTAGCGGGTTTTTTGAAACTGTATCACAAATGCCCGGTACTATCTTGATTCCTTGACTGTTGGGTTTTTATTAGAACTTCTCCTAGGGATCTGCTGTCCCATGTCGTGCCTGTAGGTAACAGTGCTGTATTGTACACTCAAAAAAGTCTGCCTTCAGAGGGCAGAGCTCATGTTAAGTGTTCTTACCACAATACAATCAAAATAATTTTTCAAAAACTTGTATTATTTCTAATTTCTCTGTTCTTGAGCCCCCAATTTCTGGATCCTGATTCAGTGAATATATGTAGGAACGAATGTGAAATTGATTTAAGCTAAAAGTCAGCTTAAAGCTACTTAACATAAAGATTCATGAAAGTCCGTGATTCCCAAAGTGCTCAGTGAAGACCTTGTACCTGATTGCTGTTTAGATTTGTGGTGCAGCTATCATGTGCTAACCACAGATTTCAGAGTAGCAAAATGTGTGTTATTTTTGCTTTTTAAAGAAATGAGTGAGAAATGTTTTATCAAATCCCAGCTTGAACAAGCCAGCACTTGTGATAAGAAGAGAAACCACAGTCTGAAAGATTTCACTCTTTTTTGGTTGGAAAGTATTAATTATGCCCCTAAATGTCTAGGACCCTGGAAATAAAATTGTTCAATGATTCCTTATATAAATGAATGGTATCTAAATTGGTTCCTTCTCACCTGATTTGAAGGTGCATTTTTGTGTCTCTAAGTTGGTTTTAGGAATCCTGAAGAACTCAGTCCCCATCATTTTCAGTGTTCCAATTTTAGGGCAGTTCTGGGTCAAAAAATAAAGTTCAGGGGACTTCCCTGGCGGTCCAGTGGTTAAGACCTCGCCTTCCAGTGCAGGGGTGAGGGTTCAATCCCTGGTGGAGGAGCTAAGACCCCCACATGCCTCGCAGCCATAAAACCAAAACAAAACACAGAAGCAATATTGTAACCAATTCAATAAAGACTTTAAAAATGGTCCACATCAAAAAAAATCTTAAAAAAATAAAATAAATAAAGTTTGTTTTGCCTTGACGTGACATCCACTTTCTGCATTTTACCCATGTAACCTTTTGTTCAACACCTGTGGATCGAGGGCCCGCAGTGGGCCAGGCACCCACTGGACCCTGGTGGACAAAACAGACCGGCCTCGGGTCCTGGGCCTTCCAGCCAAGGGCACAGGGCAGTCTTACAGCCTCTGGAGCAAAGAAAGTGGCCTTGCTTTACGTGAAAATGAATTTGCCAGCGAGCTTCGTTGTTTGTTTGGGCATAATGACATATCCCTAAGCGGAGCTAATTTGGTGGCAAGTCTAGTCTGATCAGAGCCGTAAGTTACAGCACCTTTGCTGTATGTGTTTTAGGGACACGGCCCCACAAGGTTCACCCCATCCGATGCGTTGGGAAGAGGTGTCACACCGTCTCCCCATTTCAGAAGCTCACATGCTGTCCTGTGAGAGGCTGTGGGCGCCTTGCAGGGGAGAACCCCATTTTCTGTGTACCCCACCGCCCCTTCGCTTCCTCTGCCGCGAGCCACCCATGTCACATGGCCCTGGGAGTATGCCGTGAGTTAGGGTTCTTCGGGAAAAACTAAATTATAGGTGGTCTTTAAAGACAGTCTGTAGATTGTCTTTAATTATAGATTGTCTACAATTATAGATTGTAATTAAAGATTGTTTTCCTGATCAGAAGGCCTGCTCTCTTGAGCCTCATTTGTAAATTTGTGATGATTCTCAAGTAGTTTCTTGGCTTCTTAGGTTTAGAAAATGGGTTTCAGCCAGCTTCTGTGCACTGTTAGTGTGCGTATATCTTCATGTGGAAACGGACAACTTTTCCTGGAGAGGAAATTAAGCTTTAGATTTCAGGGTGGCAGTCAGAGAGTGATGAGCTTGATTGTTTGCAAAGCTATTTGGTACCTCTTCTCCCTTTGCCTTTGACCACTTACTCTGGAGGGATTAAGAAGATAACAAGACCAATTCTATAGCATTTTTCATTAGTGGGAACTCCATCAGCAAAATCAGATATTCACCATCGAGTTCAGTTAAAAGAGTTCCAGGCTTAAATCTTTTCAGGTATCATCCATGCACTTTGTCATTGTTGATAACCACCTAGTTTATGGTGTGTTATACTTTCCACCATTTTACACAGCATTTACTTCTTTTCAAAATCTTGGTTTGAAAGAAATTGGGGCTTCCTTATGCTTTTGTTTGGATGTACCTAGCTCAGAAAAGCTACCCCCACTAAGAGTGAATATGCACAGATGTGTGAGGAGTTACTCACAGTTGGGCTGAGGCCCTCCCTGTTGTTGTTCAGAAACTAATTTTTGCTGCTGTTTCTTAGGGACACCGCAGGTCAGGAGAGATTCAACAGCATTACCTCAGCTTATTACAGAAGTGCCAAGGGGATCATATTAGTATATGATATCACTAAGAAGGAGACATTTGATGATTTGCCAAAATGGATGAAGATGATTGATAAGGTAGGTGTTGCATTTCTCTCTCAGATGTGAACTCTTTGTTTGTAGGTGTTAATCATTACAAAAGAAGAAGGGAAACATTTATGGAGCATGTTTTTCCATCCTGAATGTCATTTAATCCAGATGACAGCGTTCAAAGTAGGTGTATAGCCCTGCATCATAGATGAGGCAGAGAAGAACTAAAATGTCTCCAGGATCCCCTTATAAATAATAGACCCAGGATTTTTATTCTGGTACTTGGGCTGTGTGACTTCAAAGCCCAGACATGCTCATTGCACACTGTCCGGCTGCGTCCGTGGAATCAGATTCAGGACTCCTTGTTTCTGCAGAAAGTTCACTTGGACGCGCGCTTTGTGAGTGTCCACAGAGTGACAGCCTCCCAGGGACAGCCGTCTCCACTGTGCCTGTGGGACACGCCAAGGGCCTCGGTCACCACGGGACCTCTGCCCTCAAATGAGAGATGGCCTTCACCTCCTCACTTTGAACTAAAGAAGAGTTTATCCTTTGGACCACACTTGACTATATAGAGACAACCCAAGTCTGTATGAATAATGTAATCTGTGGGTTCCCCTCTGAGAAACGGGGACCCAAAATACACATGTAGACGACCCAGCCGCTGAGGGTGAGATGTGGTGGTCAACAGTGGCCACATTTTGAGAGTTTTTTCCCCCTTATTCAGTAATTTGATGTTTAGTTCCTTTGTATAGCAAGCACACTTAGTATATTATAAACTGGATTTTGTTTACAAATTGTATTAAACCCATCTGTTAGATGATGTTGGAGAATGTTCCTTTGCAGGTCTTACTAAGCACATTTTCAACGCGTGCCTCTTTAAAGTGTGTTAGGGACCAGGGTTGCCAGGGTTACGGAGATGGCAGGACCCAGGGCGGGTCTGGGCTCTGGGATGGCGAGCCTCCGGATGTGATGTCCTTTCCTCCTGAAGCCGCGGAGCGTGCTCCTAAGGACCTCAGACAGGGGCACCCTCGCTGCCCGCTGACAGCACAGAACCGAGGGATGGAGTTAAAACCGAAGGCAGTGGCCTCCATGTTAGGGGCTGCTGTTTTTTTTTAAACTTAGAAATGGAGCTTAACTTTTCCTCATTATAAAATTAGTGATACCTTGTCATTATGGAAAATTTAGAAAACCAAGAAAAGCACAAAAGTAAATTTTAAAAATCTTTAGTTCTGTCATCCAGAAAAAGTAGATTGGGTCCCTACTCCATTTAGTTTTACACCCTGCTTATTGAACTAAATATTCTGTCACAGGGGCCTTCCTGTGTCATCTTAATGTTCTTCCGAAGCCTTTGTTTTGTTCTGTTTTGTTTATGGCTTCATACTTTTGTGTACTTTATTTCATTCTTCACCTACTTTGTGGGATTTTTAGGTTTTTTTTTCAACTAAGTGTAAACCTTTGCCTATATTTTGAGTCATTTCCCTAGGATAGATTCTTAGGAATCATGGGTCAAGGGCTGAGAACATTGTGGTTCGTCAGGCCTGTGACCACGTCGCCATGAGCCCGGCAGGAACCCTGCCCGGGACAGAGTAGATGCTCAGAGATCGTGAAGCAAGTGGTCGGAAGGGTGAGACGTGTTGCCTTGGTTTATGTTTCCCATCATGTGTGATGTGCTTGTCTTTGAAATGCAGCTTCTTTTACAATCCCACAGTATGCTTCAGAAGACGCAGAGCTTCTTTTAGTTGGAAATAAGTTGGACTGTGAAACTGACAGAGAAATCAGCAGACAACAAGGTGAAAAGGTGAGGAAAGGGGGGCAGAGAGGGGGTCTCAGCACCCACGCTCTGTACAGTGAGCACTCCGTGTGCTTTCCCTTTTAATAAATGACTTTATAATTATTTCATAATTTTAAAAATGTGATCACTCAGTTGCATCCTTCTTATTCATTTGCTTTTGTTAACTTCCTGCTCCTTTAAATTCATTTTGAAATGGAGGGGAGAAAAACACATTAGTGTATCCTGCATTATTTATTATCTCACCTGACATTTTATACAGAGAAATATTCTTTTAAACCATACAATTGCTTTCGTGGTTTTTCTCTCACTCTGACCTTCCGTGGAGAAACGGTGATATTCATGTTTTAAATGTCAGATACACTACAGTTTAGAAACTTGGGCACGTAGTTTGACTTGGCATCACCTTACAGATTTTGTTTTGTTGTTTTCTTATCATGTAGGAAATTGGCTACACTTGTGAACTTTACATTTGAGGGTAAACAGGACTTTCCAGGCCTTTCGTCCCAGCCCTTCCCTGAAAGCCGAAGCCCCAGAGCTGTCCGTCCCCCGTCACAGGCCCCGTGCTTGTGCATTAGATTGTGTTGCATCCCCGCAGAGAAAAATAATGTGTTTTCTTAGTTTGCACAGCAGATAACTGGGATGCGGTTCTGTGAAGCAAGTGCCAAGGATAACTTCAACGTGGACGAAATATTCCTGAAGCTTGTCGATGACATCCTGAAAAAGGTAAAAAGAGAGAATCGTACATCGTGGAAGTGTTTCATCTGAAACCTGTTCATTGTTTCCTTTGCTATTTTTTGGTTGGGAAACTTTTACGTAGAAAGGGAAGCACGGGGGTCATCGTCAGGCTGAAGACCAAGGGGGCGAGGACCCGGCCCCAGGAGCCAGCTCGCCGCCGTGGCAGCCTTTCCCCACGTCCCTAGTGCCACGTTCCAGTCCTCGCTCAGCCTCACACGTGGTCTGGGGAGCGGGTGTGACTGCGGGCCGTGTTATGTGACTTTTGCTCCTCTCTTGTTGGAGTTTTCCCACAAAGGACTAAGTTAGATACAGACAGTGGAGGTCTTGCCCCGCCTTGGGGCCCTGCTGTCCGGCGGGGCCTGAGGCCGTCCCGGGGCCTTTTGTGGTGCCAGGTGGCAGGAAGATGGCTTCACTGGACGGCAGCACTTTGTTCAGGCATCTTTGGGCTTGCATCCAAAGATTTCTTAGTGAGATCTTTAAGTGTATTTGTATTACTATTACACATAATCGACTCGGTTCAAATGTAATTCAGAAGCTTCTAATACAATGGCTGTCTGTACAATTACCAGGAGAAGGTACTTCTTTCTTTAGTAATGGTATAACCCCAGAGAACACAGAACTGTTTTTTTCATTTTTTGGTACGTTAAGTTTCCATTATACTGGACTGTGAAAATAAATGTTTATGAGGTCCATCGGCTCTCTTCTGCCGTAGGGTGTGAAATAGGCTGCACAGCGTTTGTGTGATGGTTGAAGCTCCCTGAACCTGGTTCTTAGGTTTTGGCTTAATATTTTCATGCCTAATTAAATTCTGATGATTGAAGAGTGTTCTATAAAAAATACTTTTGTAGTCTTTACATATACATTGTTGGGTTAAAACGTACTTGTCTTTTTCTTTATCCTCAGATGCCTCTGGACATGCTAAGGAACGAGCTGTCCAACAGCATCCTCTCCTTACAACCAGAGCCTGAGATCCCACCAGAACTGCCTCCACCCAGACCGCACGTCCGATGCTGTTGATTCGCTACATTGGAGACAAAGTGGGAGCGATTCCTGGAGAGGGGAAGGTTCCATTCTGCACTACAATCATTTTGACCATTTCCTTTCGCACTTTGTAATCCAAGTCAGAGCTATACACTAACTTGTAAATACGCAGATATGCAATCCTGGGTAAGTTTTGGTTATAAATGACATATTTCCCTCCAAATTGTTATATTTCATGCATTATCCCGGTGCCTCGTGTATGTACACTGGGAAACGTAGTACTTCTAATACGAAGAACAGGAGAAATGAGAGCTATAATGTTTCTTGAAATAAATAATTGTCCTTGTTAATTATATTATGAGGACAGAGATATTCTGATAAGAAGAAAGAACGTGGTGCTTTGCTTACTGTTTTAAAGAAAATTTGTAAAACTAAAAACTTTTGGGGGGGGGGAAAAACGCTATCTTGAATGCTTTTTCTTTATTTACATTTCTCCCAGCCGTAGCATCTTTGAAGTGTTGGAGTGTTTCCCACAAAGCAAGCTCCATTCATAGCCGCCTTGAAGGTTATTTATTCACATTACGTATTACTGGTAGAATATGACTAGTTAGAAGGTAGGACTTGAATTGGTCCCGAGGCGCGAATCTCTCTGGTTTCCTGATGGACATACCCTGTGCTTTTAAGAACTACAAAGATTCAATAAAGAAATGTTTTTGAAACTATAGAAGATTTAAAAAGAACACTGCTGTCCTAAACAAATCTTGTTTAAAGGAATTTTAAAGAGATACATTTTACTATATCAAAGAAAGTACATGTATTTGCCTAAACATTCTATATACCTTTGTAATGATAAAACTTCTCCCCTTGATGGTGAAGGTTATTCCTATTAGGCCTAGACTGTGTTCTTTTTTTTTCCCCCCCTAGTCTGATAATGAATTTGTGAACTCTATCTTTGGTATATCTTTTCTTAAATTGCACTGTTTGTTTAGTCAAGGTAAATAAGTCATTATGTATTTGAATAACTTGGCGTGTCTTGAGTGTTGTGATATGAGAAGCATTGTGGTCTTTCTACACTAATGAAATGCAAATAAAATTTTGTATTTATGAATGACAGTTGAGTTACCACACTTATTTGTGCAGTTATAAATTACATATTTGATGATATTCTTCCAAAACTCCACATCTTAATCTTTTGAGTGTCTTAGATAAGAAAAATGCAGCCTCCTCCTCCATGGAAAACATTTTGATAGTTTCTCAAGAGTTTTAAGCATAGAACTACAATACCATCCAGCAATTCCACTCCTGGATCTACATCCAAAAAAATCAAAAGCTGGGGCACAAACAGATGCTATACACTAATGTTCACAACTTTATTCACAGTAGCCAAAAAGTGGAAGCAACCCAAGTGTCCATCAGCAGGGGAATGGATTCTGACACAGGCTGCAGCATGGATGAACCTGGAGGACATCGTGCTGAGTGAAATGAGCCCGTCACACGAGGGGCCTAGACTAGTCAAATCCATAGACACAGCCCTGGTGGGTGCCAGGGGCTGGGGGAGAGAGGAATGAGGAGTTACTGCTTAGTGGATACAGAGTCTGAGTACAGGATGATAAAACTTTCTGGAGGTGGATGGTGGTGATAGTTGCACAACAACGTGCATGTACTTCATGCCACAGGGCTGCACACTTGAAATGGTTAAATATATGTCTGTTTACAGATAGTGTCCTCAAGAGAATGTTCTGTTTAATGTCTCTGCCTTCTGCCGTCCAACAACCAGTCGTGGATTGTGCCGATCATTTACCTGTTGTCTCACCTCCACGACGGCCCTCCTGTGCTCTGCCCTGTGATGCCAGGGCCCCAGCTCTGAAGGACACCTGCCAACACCCCTGCTCTTCCCGTTTGACCTGCTGCTGGGAGGAACTCGGGGGGCTGGGAGGAGAGGGGAAGGGACTTGCCATTTCCCCCCCCCCTCTTTTCCCCTGCAGAGACAGCTGACCTTTAGCTCCAGCTCCCTGCGGACCCTCAGCTGAGCCTGGCTGCACCCACCGGAGGGGCCAGGGCAGTGGCACCGCTACACTGCTCCTTGCAAAGTCTTCCTTTTTCTACTTCCTGGATCCTTGAAGTGCTGTTTCAAGTTGGTAGGTGGTTTTATTTAACTAACGGTTTAATTAAAGTTTTGACTATTAAAACTGAGGGGTGGGGCTTCCCTGGTGGTCCAGTGGTTAGGACTCCACGCGTCTGCCGCAGGGGGTTCAATCCCTGGTTGGAGAACTAAGATCTCTCATGCCGCTGAGTGCAGCCAAAAAAAACCGAGGGATGAATATTAGTTGAGGACGCAGCAAAACAAGAGATTCGTCTTGCTTGTCTCAAGCTGTAAAACTACCTAAAATTAGTTGGTGGGTTTTTTTTGCCCCCCACAAATGACTTGCGTTACCAGGGAGAGAGAAAGTACTTGTCTTACAGATTATTTATTGCCTAGAAGTCGTAAGTAGGCCACAGACTGCAGCTAAGGGTGGGTCAGGACATGATATACGGGCTAGTATTCATGCCACGATACTGTGGTGAACAAAGGTTAAGTCTATTGCATGATTGCTGTTAAGCCAGGCCCTGTGCTTGGAGCTGTAGGGACATGACAGAGAGAGACCATAGGCAGACCCTGCCCATAAGGATAAGTTCGTCAGGTGCAACAGACGGACCCCTAACAGGAGTGCAGGGCAGAGTTTCCATCATGAAAGGACGGGTGCAGAGTCTGGGAAGCGGAGGAGAAGCACGGCCAGTGTGGGGAGAAGGGGTAGAGGGAGGTGGAGGTGCTCTTCCTGGGCTTTCAGGAATTGAGTAGGCTACTGACCGGTGGCTAGAGGGATGGTGTATTCACAAGTTGTTGATTTGAAACCAAAGGGACCCTCTGGAAAAAGCAGACCTCATAGTACAGCATGCACTGCTATCCCCATGGCTTATAGCTTCCTGAACACTTGGCCACTCCTTGGAAATGTTTGATTAAGCCTGTTCTCGTGGTAGAGACAAGGCAGTGACTGGAAATGCAGTCAAGCCGTTTGCATGCAAAACCTGGAGCGTGTCTGATTCCCATAAATGGACAGTTATTACTGAAGAAGGTTCTGGAGAACTGCCTCTGTGAGCTGATGAGTTTGGTCCATTTGCCAACAGGTCCGCTCTTCCATAGGCTTGAACCATAACCCTTTTTGACAATGTGAGAACAGGATAAACCAGCCCCAATCCACCCACTATTGACAGACAGCTCACCGCACACGCCCAGTGGGTGGAAGTTCCCAGGTGCCCTCCCAGCAGAGACAGCAGGGCCCCAGGGCAGTGAGGACTTAATCACCCCTGTTGACTGATGACGGGCTGGGGGTTTAAGGCTGTTGGGCGAGATCAGCAGTAGAATGCCTACACTGTACTGGGTTTCTTTCTTTAAAAAATTGCAGACCTTTCCAAAGACAGCTCAGCAAATGCTTGCGATTAAAATGCATTTTATTGTATGGAAGAGTGCGTTTTCTAAAAGACAAGGGTTGCTGCCGGGGCTAAAGCTCTCTGGAAGAGACTGTGGCCTCAGGGTGTGTCTCAGACCCATCAGTCCTACGGGGGTCATCAGCTTTACCTGTAGGGTCAGTCCATTAAAGATGTACCTCAACTTGTTGAAATGCCCTTTAACTCTGGAAGCAGCTTTTCAGTCCATAATTCGAAACAAAAGATTTTAGTATAAGTAACTTGTTAGTTTGAATCCCCATTAAAGTGTAATCTGGTGTTGCCGAGTACCAATAACTGGATATTGAATTGAGCAGGAGAGTGTTGGGTACCTGAAGGGGAATCATGAAAATAGGTAAGAAAATGGTTTAGAAAGAGAATGAGACCAAAAACAACTGGGCCAACTTCCATTTGGCTCTCTCCTCAGCCAGGCTAGACAGACTACGGACGTTCACCACACCACCGTGTCCCCCAGGCCCTGCCGCTCCTCACTCTTGGATGGTTGCCACCTACTGCGGCCTGTCATGGGACCATTGAAAATGTGTCCAATGAAAGCAGAAGGAAGGAAATAATAAAGATGAAGCATCAATAAATGAAATTAAGAACATAGAAATAATAGTCAATAAACCAAAAACTATCCACACAACAATTAAAAAAAAAACTTAACTTTTAAATGGGTAAAAATTAGTCATTAGGGAAATGCAACTCAAAACCACAAATGAGATGACTTCACACCAATGAGGATGGCCATTATCAAAAGAACAAAATAAGTGCTGGCAGGGATGTGGAAAATTTGCAACCTTTACGCAAGGTGGGAATGTAAAATGGTACAGCCACTGTGGAAAATGGTATGCAGTTCCTCAAAATATTAAACAGAATTACCGTATGATCCGGCAATTCCGCTTCCAGGTATGTGCCCCAAAGAAGTGAAAGCAGAGGTTCAAATAGATATTTGTACATCCATGTTCGTAGCAACATTATTCAAAATAACCGAAAGATGGAAGGAAGGAACCCATGTGCCTATTGATGGATGAATAAATGTGTTCTGTGATATATACTTACAATGGAGTATTATTCAGCCTTAAAAAGGAAGGAAATTCTGACACCACGTGCTACAGAATGGACAAACCTTGGGGACATTGTGGTGAGATAAGTCAGTCACAAAAGGATATACTGAGTGATTCCACTTGTATGAGGGACCTAGAGCAGTCAAATTCACAGGGACATAAAGTAGAATGATGATGGCCAGAGACTGGGGCAGGGGATAAGGAGTTAGTGTTTAACGGGTGCAGAGTTTCCATTTAGAAAGATGAAAAAATTCTGGAAATGGATTGTGGTGATGGCTGCACAGTAATGTGAAATGAATTTGTTGCCCCTGAGCTGTACATTTACAAATGGTTGAACTGGTAACTTTTATGTTATGTATATTTTACCACAATGAAAAAAAAAAATGGGGAAAAGGTATCTTTTAAACGATCAACAAAATTGACAAACCTCTAGCCAAGCTCATCAAGAATATAGAATATCGAGTTACCCATATCTGGAATAAAAGAGGGGACATCATTACAGGCACTTAAGACATCAAAAGAATGATAATGAAACACCATAAACTATTCTGTGCACATAAATTTAACAGCCTAGATAAAATGAACAAATGTCTTGAAAAATACAAACTGCCAGAGCTCATTAAGGAAGGAAAGAAACAGGAAATTTTCTCAACCTGCTGAAGGTCACCTATAAAACCCAACAGCTAACCTCATACTTGGTGGTGAAAGAATGATCACTTTTCCTCTAAAATTAGGAATAAGGCAAGGATATTTGTTCTTTAACTAACATCATACTAGAGGTCCTAGCCTGCAGTAGAGCACAAAAAAGAAATAAAACGCTCTCTATTCACGGATGGCATGATTGTCTACATAGAAATTCACAAAGAATTTACAAGAAAACTATTAGAACTAATAAACAAGATGGCAGAGCAAAGGTGGCTGTCCCTCCCCCTTATTTGTCACCCCTTCTCCATCTCCCCCGGGACTGATCCGAAAATAACTTACCGCAGCCTGTTTTAGAAAAGCCAGTAGAAGATGCAGTGGTTGCACATAAACTGGATGCCAAGAACGATGTTGGAGGGGCCCCCCATCGATCTAGCACTTGCATTAGGCTTTTTATTTTCCATCAGGATTGAAGTCACCCCTCCCATATGCTTGGTGCTTTTAAACATACGGACTGCTCTTCATCAGCTGCAGTTACCCATACTCCAAGCTGCTAAATTCAAATATCTGCTGCTCGACTTTGTCAAAAATTCCGTAGCTCGTAGTGGACAAGCCGTAGTCTCCGTTCCCTTCTTTCTTGTTATTCCCCAAGTCGGGACAGCTCATAGGAGAGCTGGGTAAGGAACCCGTGGTCTTCACTTCCAGGAATTGTCTTCACTGTGCCCTGATGTCATGCCTTCAGCTAACACGGAGCAACCCCCGGAAACCTCTCATGGAACCCATGCTTACCTTGAGTGAAGGGATGTGGTTGAGTGCACTGTTAGCCTGAATTTCTATTTATTTTTTTACTCTACTCCAGTGCATGTATTCATTAAGCTGTCTAAAATCCCTTGGGAAGCCACATGGACTATATAATGCAACGAAATATCTTTGTGGTCCAAGGATTATCTCTGAAGGACTTCTGCAATGATGCAAACTTTCCATTAGGGGGAGCTAGAGTACTAATGCTAAAAATACTGCAGGTTAAAATAACATCGTTTGCAAATTGCACAATTGTTTCTCAATTAGTCTTTATTATTTTCATGTTTTCCGCTATGTATAAAAGGCATACATAATTTAAAGGTATCATTTGAATATATGGTATAATTTAGGAGGGGAACGTGAATCTTAAAACTTATGCCCTACTTTTTAACAGTACTTTGAACAGACCTAATGAATTTGGTTTGAACTCAGGGGAATTTCCCTAAATCAAACGCTGAAGTTTTTTTAAGCCTAAAAATGTTTTAGAGGTAAACAGAGTACAATAAGAGTTTTAAAGATAATTCTTTTGGTAAAATGTATTGTTTGCTTTTTATCAGTCACTGAAGGAAGACAAAAATGTATTTTATTCACTAAATCTACCCGGCGTTTACTTTTTAAATTGTAGCCACGGACCACACTCAGAGATTAGGACTCACAGCTGTGGGCATATATCGCAGGACCAGTTAAGGAAAGGAGTGGGTGCTGCCGGGTAAGGAGTCCACAGAAGGCTGAAAGGGAGGGAAGCAAGGGACCGGTTTCCGCCAAGTGGCACAGTCCTCGTGAGCCTGGGGAAGGAGTTTAAAGAGGACACGTTAAGGTCAGATACAGCGTGAGGAGCAAAGAGCCCAGAAGTACAACACCTTCTCCGAGGAAGAGAAAAAGAGATGCCAACGTGAATTTTGTAAGTGTGTAACCCTTGGCCGGCATCCCTTTGGAGGGTTATGATCTAACTTACACCAGCAGGACGTAAAACAGGACTCCTCTGGCTACAGGATTGTGTTCGGTAATGATTCAGTTTAGAGTGTAAGCAGAGGATGTGAACTTCCCTCTGGTTTCTCTCCTTGGCAGTTGGGTTTAGGCAGAGAGAGTGCTTGGAGAGGCCATGGAGAGGTGAACAGGAGAAAGAGGAGAGAAATAGCAGGTGCTGAGGAAAGGTCGTTGTCTCCTGGTTTCTTAGAAGGTAGGGCATCAGCCGCAGGTGACCAGGGGGGTTCCAGGGGGGCGGGGGTCCCGGGGACTGAACGGAACAGGGCTTCTCAGCCCGCAGGCTCTCCTGGAGATTTTCTGGTTTGGTTCTGTTCTGTGCTATTCCAGTCATTTTTATGGCGATATAACATACATAAAGAAAAGGACGCACATCATAAGTCGTACAGAGGACAGGTTTTTCTCAAAGTGGACAAGAGTAGCCTCAAAGCCTCAGAAGTTGCCTCTGATGCACCATCCTAACTGCTAACGCCATAGCCCAGTCTGCCAGCTGTTGAACTTTATGTAAATGAGCCGTTTGTAAGGTGCTCTGTTGCTCAGAACAGGGCTGATAGGGACATTCTTGCTCTTTCATGTGGCGGACATAGGTGTGCACCCCTGTTGGGAGCACCTAGGGGGAGGATTGCTGGGTCATAGGGTGTGCTTATATACTCATAGATCCCAACGAAGAAGTTTCCCACAGGACTGGTACCAATTTACAGTGTCTGTGTATCCTGTTACCGAAAGTGGGGTCTGGCTGCTTGCTGTTCAAAAGCCAATAAAGAGCAAGGTTGGTGGAAAGGAAAGTTTGCTTCATTTCGGAGGCCGGCAACCGAGAGAGAGGGCAGACTCCTGTCCAAAGGCTGACTCCCCCCTGACATCAGTGGGCAAGAGCTTTTAGAGGGTGTTTCAGGGGTGTATAGGCGGGGGGAGGGGGCTACATGCAGAAACAGCACAGTCAGCCTTGACCGTCATCTTGAAATTGGTCATCGGTGGTCTGACCAGCGTCGTCTTGATTGTTTTAAGTACAGTTAGTCTTCAGTTCCAGGGTTGGTTTGTTCCCATTTCCTTGAGGCCAGTTCTCGGAATTGTGGCAGCTTATGTCATGGCTACAGTCTGATCATCATGTAGTTAACTTCTTCCACCTGGTGGAGGTTTCAGTATCTACAAGACAGCTCACAGGATATGGCTCAGAATATATCTAAGGTCCTTGACTGTGCTTAATGACTAAACTATTATTATTTAGTCTTGTTGGACTGTTTTCCTTTGCTTCTGCATTTTCCCACTTCTCTGATTAAACTTATGCTCTTTTTTTAATATTTATTTATTTATTTGGCTGCACCGGGTCTTAGTTGCGGCATGCAGGATCTGTAGTTGCAGCATGCATGTGGGATCTAGCTCCCCGACCAGGGATCAAACCCGGGCCCCCTGCATTAGGAGCGTGGAGTCTTACCCACTGGACCACCAGGGAAGTCCCTAAACTTATTCTCTGACTAAAGTTTCTCTACAGACAAAAGGCAGGCGGAGGACATGGTGGGGAAGGACCATAGGGTCCTGCTCCATTTTACTACCAGTGGCTCTATAATTAAGCTACTGGCATTTAATATTACTGTAGTAATAACAATCTATTTATCTTATAATAAAATACTATAATTATTCAAATAATCAAATATTTAACTAATTAATTATTAATGATAATTATATTAATAGAATCTCTTAACAACTGTATATGGTCAGGCCACTCAAGATGGCTGTTCTCTTGCTCTCTGGACATCCCCTGCCCGACCAGGGCCTGCTTCACCTTCGCCTTACTTACAGGACTGACCTCCCTACATACTTGCCCCAGGCCCCAGCTGGTGATTATTCTTATCAAAGGGGGTGGTGAGGGGCGTGCCCCTTTGCTGGTTTCCCTGGTAACTAATGAGCCCACCTGACGTCAATTTCCCTATAACTGGCAATCTCCCCTTCCCCTGCCCCCTGTCCACCGCACACAGTAGGGTGTCGCTCCAGGACCCTGCTTCAGATGTGTAAGCTCCCCCATCCATTAAACCACTTATGTCTCTCTTGCTGACTCTGGGCTCTTTCTTCGGTCTTGAAGCTGGGCAAGCAGAGGGTTTGTAGGCCTGTGGGGTACAGCCCAACGACTTGAAATTGCCCATCTTTTTTCATTTTATCCATTCTGATGGGTGTATTGTGTTATTTCATTGTGGTTTTAATGGGGTTTTTGTCCATTTTTTCTATCAAGTTGTCTGCCTTTTACTTACTGATTTGTAGACACTCTACATGTCCTGGATACTCTCCTGAAGTATTCGTGTAAAGCTATAAATGCTAACTCATGATATCAGAGAAACCGATGTCTTTGAGCAGACAGAGCCTCAGGGAGAAAATCGTAGATGGTAGAGCTCTTACTCGGTGGCAGCTGGCCTTCCCAGGACTGTGGTTCAAAAAGCTGCAGGTGCCAACGCCATTGTGTGGGTCACTTCCAGGAAAGAAGGGTGTAAGTTAAAAGCAACCCAAGGAATATGTGACTCTGATTTACTGGAAAACTTTTGTCTCATCTTCCAAAGAAACTCACAGTGTTGAGAGCAAGTTCTAGAATGAGGCATTCCTTCAAACTGTGGTCCACGTGGTCTATTGGCAAAACAAGCAAGCTTCATACCTGGCTAATGACTTGCTCTAAAATGAGCCCCACTTGGCACTAAGCAGAATCCTGGCATCGTCTCACTGTTTGGGAAACAGTAACATTGGTTCACTCAGATGAATTTATAAATACTGGCCATTGTCACTCAAGAGTTAGGCCTTTCAGGTTAGGCTGTGTGAGAGTCAGGAAGGCTGGAGGCTTTCTCAGGGGTGACCTTCCCACTCAGGCTCTAATGCCTGGTCTGCAACGCCCAGCAGGCTGGCCAGGGGTCCTCTTACTTCAATAGTGACAGCCAATTACTCACCCAGTTGGCCCCCTGGAGTATTTTATCTCTCACCAGGTGGATAAGGGCTTGGAGAACAGATTTGATAAAAGGAACTCCTGCGGATTTGGCCTTAACCTGACAATAAAGCAAAACTGCTCAAAACCAGCCTGACCCTTTTTTTGCATTTTGACCCTGGCATAATTTATGATGATTATTTGAAACTAAATAGTTTCATTTAAATTAAAGCCATTTTCACATTGCAAGAAAGGTCTGATTTCATAGGAAGAAATATCAATACTTGAAGTTTAAAGGCAGTGCAAAATCTCCAGCCATCACCAGCACTGATACAAAGCAGTTGGTGAACTTCTGGGTGCCGGTGGCCTCAGCCCTTTAATTTCCATCACAGACCTGGCTTTGTCATCGCCAAGGTCACTCCCGGTCCCTCCCGGACGCTGCCCTGGGCTGCAGGCGGAGGGAGCTGCTTCGGACTCTAATTTCCTTTTGCCTTTGGCTCAAAAGATCCAGGTTCCTTTTTTCTTTTGCCTTTTCTCCTTGGGCAGGAATTTAAATTGCGCCCTGAGGTTTTCTCACTATCCCAGGTCTTCGTTTTTAATGTCTGGCACCTGCTTCCTTTCAGGTTTTTCTGTTGGCTTTCCTTTTCTTCACTATTTGTGCAATATTTTCCATCATCACTATTTTATGATTTTTCCCTTCATTAGGAAGAAAAATGCTGTAAGTCTTACAGATGCTTGAAGGTCTTTTGGAACTGCTGGGCCCACCATACCCCCCTACCCCGACCCCATGCAAGCTTAGCAGCTGCCAGGCCTTCCTCCTCTTGGGACCCCACCCTGTGGGGTGGGGGAGGGGTCATATTGCCATGACAACCAGCAACCTGCAAGTCAGCTAGTTGAGGGTGTGCTAGCTCAGGTCTGGGGCGTTGGCCCAGCCTGGGGGCCCTCCCCAGCATTACCGGAAACAACCCCGTTGGGTGCCCCCCAAGTCCTGGCGTGCTCTCCCAGCTCTGTGCTCACTGGTCTTAGCAGCTACTTGGGGTGAAGCCCACAGCCAGGGAGGGTCCACAGAAAGTGATGAGTATTTTCTCTGCAGGGAATCAGTCATCACTCTGTCCTCAGTGTGTTTATTCCGAAGTCAAGAATGAACGTCCAGGGACTTCCCCGGTGGCGCAGTGGTTAAGAATCTGCCTGCCAATGCAGGGGACACTGGTTCGAGCCCTGGTCCGGGAAGATCCCACATGCCACGGAGCAACTAAGCCTGTGCGCCACAACTACTGAGCCTGCGCTCTAGAGCCCACAAGCCACAAATACTGAAGCTGCGCTCTAGAGCCCATGAGCCACAACTACTGAAGCTCACGTGCCTAGAGCCCGTGCTCCGCAACAAGAGAAGCCACTGCAATGAGAAGGCTGTGCACCGCAACGAAGAGTAGCCCCTGCTCGCCGCAACTAGAGAAAGCCTGTGTGCAGCAACGAAGACCCAACACAGCCAAAAATAAATAAATAAATAAATAAACTTATTTTTTAAAAAAAGAATGAATGTCCAAAGCCGCCATGATGGTCCGGCTTGGTCCTGACGCTGAAGGCAGGGGAGAGAGGAGGGCTCTAAGAAATTGGAGGGGAAAACCGGACAGATTTTGTACCTCATTTGCAAGGGCAGTTTTTATTTTAACATCTTGCCATCCTTAAACCATAGTAGTTCTTCCTAGGGAAGGCTTCCTGGGGGGGGCCCTGTGCAATGTCTGTCTTGAATGCTGCTTATCAACCAGCTTGAACACGACATGGATGGATCATGTATAAACCACTTTGAAACAGAAGCTCACAGGCGCTGGTCACCGGGAGACACTCCAGAGGCGGCTGGGGAGCAGGGCAGCGGGGAAGGGAGGCCGCCTGAGCCGGCGACTGGCTGTCCTGTGTGGCCCCAGCGGCAGAAGCTGACGGTCTGACCTTGAGAGAAAATCCCTATTGATCGACAGTTGTCTGGGCACTAACAGATCAGGAAGCAGAAAGGCCTTGCTCTTTGCTTCATGTGACTTTCCTGCTAATGATGCTGAGACGAATAACAGGACTCAAACCGAAACTCAATTTCCTCCCAGGCTGCAGAGGGAAGCAGGGGCAGCTGGCGACGGGGTGGCCGGTGATGACGCACCTCGTCTGCCCAGGGCGCGGGCGAAGCCAGCGCAGTCCATCACGTCCACCAACTGTAATTAGGAAAAGGCCCTGAACTCCGACAGATCTTGGTTGCAGTTTTTAGTCTGCCGCTTAGGAACTATGAATTTGGAAATTTCACCCGATTCCCTGAAGCTTCCATTTCCTCTCCTCTATAATATGAGATTGTCAGGATAAGAGCATATATGCAGGGTCCTGCCTGAGACAAACACTGGCTGGGAGTGTTCACATTTCCCCCATTTGGGGCCGAAACAAGGGCGTATCCCTGGGAGCCAGGCATGTGTGGATGGCCCCTGGGCAGATGTCCTAGCCCCCATCACAGAGGAGGACCCTCAGAATGGTTCATGGAAATCCCGGGGCTGAGTGGTGACAGAAGCCCAGGCCCCTCCCTGCTCCTGCTGCCGGAAGCTTGCACGCTCCTTGAGCCCGGCTCAGATGAACATCTCGACCCTGGTTCCCTCATTCCTTCATCGCAGGCAATAATTTCTCACCCGTAGGCTGGTTTCAGTGCTTAACTCTTCTGTTACAGCCTTTCTCAGGCTCTGCTTTGGATGGCTCTTTCCTCCCCTGGCTTCTACCACCGCAGACCAGCTCTGCAGTTTTTGAACTTCATGCAAATAGACTCACCAAGTGTGCTATTGGTGGACTTTTACAAAATGCTGGGTACATTCCCATCCGCTCTGGAATTGGAGGCAGGTGAGCTCCCTGCTCACGGACCCTGACCTGCCTGCAGGCCCAGTCAGGACCAGCTTCTGGAAAGAGAAGCGTTGAAAAAAGTAAAAAGCTTTCCACTGAATGCCCGATGGGAATGAAGCACGCAACAGCCCGGCGGGGACTGTGGCCACTCAGGTGGGCCCCTGACCTGGCTCCAGGTGTCTCGGATTCTACGTGGCTTCCTGGGTGGTTCTCTTGGATGTTATGAGACCTGTGAACTGGAAAAAAAACCCATATGTGTAAATCCAAGCCAAACAAAGTTGATTAATCAGAGTCATTACCAAATGATGGTAATTTCCTTGCTTTGCCAACGTGACCTAAAATGAATTGAACCTATTTTCAGGAACATATCCACACGTCTATCCAGACGTACCTGATTGGACCATGTTTATGTTTTCATTCATTTATCTGTTCCTTTATTTGCCCATCCTGCTTTAGCTGTCAGCCACAGGGCGGGAGCAGGAACAGGAACTGACTGTGAATATTAAGGTGACTTTCTTGACGCCACAGGCTGGTGAAGGCTGCTTGGTATTTGAGTTATAATTACTTCTTGAGTCTGTCCCCTGCAACAAGATTGTAAAGTATTTGAGAGCCTGGGAGGTTTCAACCTTTGTAAATTTCTCTGACCCAGAGCAAACATTCAGTGAATGTACCCTGATAATAAATGTTTCTGGACAGAAAGAAAGGGAGGGAGGGGAGAACAGAGAGGGAGGGAGGAAGGAAAGGAGGAAGAAAAGCAAGTGATGTGACTGTACAGAGCTGGGGCATTTCTGTAGGTACCTGGATGGATACACAGATACATGTTAACCACACCCCTGCAAAGTTCTTGAAGAAATGCTATTTCTGTTTCCTTCAGAGACAGAAGTCTACACTCTTACAAGCTTCACTGTCATATTGTAACTTGAGAATGTAGCATTAATTGCTACACAGAAAGCAAGTGTAACTCACTTGTGAAAAGGCAAATTGCACTGTTGTGCTTTATTTATTTATTTATTTGGCCTCTGAATGCAAATTGGATAATAAATGGCGAACAATAAAACTTGCCATTGATGGTATTGATTGGGAGAAGGATTAAGGCCCACGGTCCTCAGTGATGGCTGGAGGTCAGTCTTTACCAGTTGGGGGCGGTCAGGCCAGTGCCCCGGCTCATTTTTATTTTCACTTTTACTTCCTTCTCCTCCCTGTCTGTGACTTTACCCAGGAAAATAGCACCGCCTGTCACCTAGGAAACTGGCTCTCACGCTGGCAGGTGGAGATGGGTGACCCCACCCTGTCTCATTACAAATTTGCATTTGCAGCTGGGCTCTGGGTGACCTTGCCAAGGACAGAAAGCTAATCCGATGACGCTGGTGAACTGAGGCCCAGCCCCACCCACCTGGCGTCCTGAGGGCCCGACTGAGGGGTGGGATCTGCCTGTTTAAGCTGCTAAACACGCCCGTCTCTTCCCTTAAGAAGGAGGCTGCAAAGTGGTTTCATTCTGAAAATGATTAAGAAATAATCCTGATGCTCTGGATTGTGACCGTGCAAGACCCCGGGCCTCTAACTTTGACCACCTTCTTTTTCACCGGGTTCCCCGGAGCCAAGGGTTAGCATTGGACTTGAGACTGGGTGAGCTGAGGACAAAGGCCTTGGGTTCCTCCTTTAGTTATGTTAATTGAGAGAAAAGACAGGGGTGAGGGCCGGGACAGTGGGGCCCGGGCGGCCGCTGTCTGCGGGCTGCGTCTATTCTGCAGCTTTGGCAGTGACGGCTCCTTTCTGGGCCCTTTGTCGCTGTTGGCTCGGGGACCTCGGGACTGCGCTCCAGCTGTATGCAAAGTGCGGCCAGGGGCTCGGGGAGGGGGCCCAGCGCATTGTCCTTCTGTCACAGCCTCCCTACCATCCTTCCGTCCTTTATGTGATAACAACAGCCACCAGCACCTTTGGCTACTAGGTGCTATTTGAAGCCCTTCGTCTGGTGAAAGGACTTGATGCTTACGACAGCCTAGGGATGAGCACTGTGTGTGCTCTGATGACCACAGACCCCCAGGCTGCCTGACTGCCCGCGGGGGAGGTGGGCCCAGTGGGGAGGGTCACGCTCCCTCCAGGCGCCTCCTCCATCCTCACTGGCTGTCGACCTGTCTGTCCCCTGCCGTCTAGGGTGACCCGCCGGGCCTGGACCCAGAACTGCCGCGTCCTCCCCGCCTGGCGCCCCCAGTCCTGAGCACAGCCGGCTGCAAGGCCAAGGGCAGTTCCAAGGTAGGGTGCTCCCTGCAGGACAGTCCAGATTCCGGGGAAAAGACACCTCTTGCTTGTCTAAAGAGAGGCTGTGTGTGTATCTTATACCCAGGAGAACAATGATGGAATCGATGATTTTAACCTGCGCTGTAGGAGCTCCTAGCCAGGTGGTGCTCTGGGATACAGACAGCCAGGGGCCCACGCCCAGGAGCTGACCTTCCCAGGGCAGTAGGCAAACTTTTTCTTCTCTGTTTTTATTAAAAATAAATTATGAATTTTATTTATTGATTTTTGTATAACCCAACTAAATAAAAGCATTTTGACTTATGTATCCCTCGACTAACTTTTGTTCTCTACGTGTGTAATCCATGGTGAAAAACGAGGGCTTCCCTCACCCTGTTCCGTCTCCCATTTCTGAGCCAAAGAAGTTTGTACTGCTGTTTTCACTGGTTAATTAATTGTCTCATCTTTTGGTGGTTACAGTTTTAATCCAGGTGTTAGTGTTAAAGTTCTCAACTTTAATAAGGTTGAGAAAACAGGGCTAAATTTTTGCACTTGTAAGTGAAAAACATGCGTGTTGTCAGTTTCTCCAGCTGATATAAAATGTGACATGTTTCCTTAAATCAGTTGACTAAACTTCCTTAGGTTAAGAGAAGGTTTAACTTATGAACTTCTTTAGACCTTCATTTGCAAAATTGCCATATTCCCTTTATAGGAGGGATGGGGAAATTTGCAAAAAGTATTTAAATTCTGGAGGCCAAGCCTGTGCTTTTTATTGTCTCTTGAAATTCTCACCTGGAGTTTCCTTGCCAAAACGTCAGTGGAATGCAATAGCTATTTCCTTCAGGAATTTCTCAGGGCTTAGAAAAGACTTTCTACTGCGAGACTGAACTTGTATTTACAGATAAATGGGAGCTAGCAAGGTGTGGTGGAAAGGAAATTGCACCGAGGTAAGGCGATGCGGTGAGGGTGATGAATGGCTAAAACTCTGTTTCATATGATTTGTGTACTTTCATCTCTAAATATGATGTACAAAATCTTTTTAATTTTTTTTCTATAATTTAATGAGAGTGTTTGTAAACTACTGAAAGGTGGATTTACATAAAAGGTTTTTTCCCCCTTTTGAGGATGTCAGATTTGAGGCCCTTGCTCCTCCTCTCCGGAGCCCTCCCCCCACCCCTGTGCAAAGTCCCACAAGGTGGGACAGGGGGCTTAGGATGGAGGGGCAGGCAGGGAAGAAGGAGTCGGGCAGGGAAAGCTGCTCAGCTGCTGCCTGGTTTCTCTAGACCAGCAGTTCTCCAGGTATGGCCTCTGGACCAGCAGGCACAGCCTCACCGGAGATCTTGCTGGAAATGCAGGTTCTCCCCAGTCCTGCTGAATCAGAAGCTCTCGGTTTGGACCCCAGTGATCTGTATTGAAACAAACCCTCTGGGTGATTCGGATGCACACTAAGGATTAAGAATCACGACCCCATAGTCCCAAAGACAAGAGTACTTTCAAATTAAGAAGGCTCTATGGCCTCTTCAGATGCCAGTTCAAAGCAGGAAAACACAAGATGATGGGAAATAATACTGGATAAGAGCTTTTCTTTCTAAAATATACAAGAAGAGAAGTGTGGAAGAGACGTCACCACAGTGCACGAATGTTCATGATAGCTGGTGGACAAGACGTTATTTTCCATAATTTGTTCAAATGGTTTGAAAAATCCAAAAGAGAAAATGCTACTTTTCTAGTTAGAACTTTTCACTTTGCCTTTTCCTTTGCTAAATTCTTCTAGGAATCAGTGGTGTAAATTTAGGAGACACTCTTTGAAGTATAAACACAGTGAAATATATCTTCAGGATTTTCTTTCCTCCCAACATGAAAATGCTTAAAAACAGGGAATACCCTGGCAGTCCAGTGGTTAGGACTCCGCGCTCCCAATGCAGGGGGAACGGGTTCGATCCGTGGTCAGGGAACTAGGATCCTGCATGCTGCACAGTGTGGCCAAAAAAAAGCTTAAAAACAATAGAATTCCCAAAGGAGATAATTTCCCTATGTTCTTATGGTGCCTGGTTAGCCAATGGTTGATTTGACATGTGGCCAATAATAGTTTACTCCTGTCTACCTGCGGACCCCCAGGGAGGGGCTCCGAGCACAGGTATTAGGACATGAGTGTCCTCGTGACCTTTGACTGTAGCACAGGGTCCCCGCCTTGCCTTTTGTGTCAAGTTGTGATAGGTCAAAACTCTACCAATAAAAACACAACCTCTGTTGACAGAAAGTCCTCGAAATATTGGTAAAATTTAAATTCAAAAACAAACAAACAAAAGAAAGGAAGGAGGGGAGGGGAGCAGAGAGGAAGAAAGGAAAGGAATCCTCCCCTAGAGAACCTACCCAAACGCCTCATGCTGACTTTTATAAGCCATTGTCTCTGTTTGTCGGGCTTACAAAAAGTTTTTTTTTTTTCTCCCATAAACTGACCCAAAATAACACACATGCTATGAAATCCACACCTTCAGTCAAGCATTTGGATTACAGTTAACGATGTGGTTTAGACCCTTGAGATCAAGGTATAATTTTACACATTCATAATTTTTGTCACCTTTTCTGCAAAAAAAAAAAAAAAATTGACAAATGGTCACACTTCTCTGGAGTGTGAAGAGATGTGTGACTCCCTTGGTGTCCTGAGCTAACAGACCTGCTCCCGTGGAGCCGGGGCTGAGCATGTGCCTGAGCCCTGAGGTGACACTAGTTGTGTGGCTTTAAGGGCGCAGATCAGGGCTCAGAAGACCATCCTACCCCCGCCATCCTCCACCGGCGTTTAACCAGAATCCTCTACCTGGTTCTCTAAACCCCTACGAATTGGTGAATTTGCGGAAGAAATGAAGAAGAGAGGAAGCTTACCTTAGTTACTTAGTTAAGCTTACCTTAGTTACTACGAATTGGTGAATTTGCAGAAGAAATGAAGAAGAGAGGAAGCTTACCTTAGTTACTGAGTGCCTACGTGCCTTACACACAAAGTCCTGTGGAGGTAGGGTCCCCGAGCTGGTGGTAGCTGCCAGCGTCCATCTCGGCCTCCCTGCCCACACTCTCCTTTCAGGATGAGTGCGGTACCCTTCTCCCCAGGAGCTGGCAGCCCCCCTCACAGGACCAGGGGCAGACACCTGGCCCAGGCTGGGTCAACCAGATTTTCTCTCCTGGGAGCTCAGGGACACAGGGGCTGTGTCGGATAGATGTGGGGAGCAGAGCTGCAAAGGCAGGTGTGGTCAGCGGTCCAGGCCATCACTGCAGGAGACCAAACCCACAGACGGAAAAAGTACTAGAGCAAACAGCCACAGGGAGCCTAGACAGATCGCTGGCAGAGAGACGTCGAGACAACTCCGCTGCTGTGCAGAAGGCAAAAGCTCTCAGATTCCCTCGTGCCATGCAGCAGGGCACCGATTCCTGGAGGTCGGAAGGGGTAGCTCTGGGTCCTCCTTAGTGAACTTGAGCGGGCCTGTGATCCTGGTGTAGAAGAGTGTATGTCCCAAACCCAGTCGACTTCTGGGAAGACATTAACATTCTTCTTATTTTTTTTTTAAATTTATTTATTTGGCCAAGCTGTGTGGCACGCAGGATCTTAGTTCCCCGAATAGGGATCAAACCTGTGCCCCGTGTATTGGGAGCGTGGAGTCTTACCCATTGGCCCACCAGGGAAGTCCCAGCATTCTTGATTTTTAAAAAGTTAAAACAACAATTTAACAAATGATGAACTTTAATGGGATAAAGAACTTGTACTGGGAAACCTGTCACCTACCCACCCAGTCAAGTGAGACAAAAGTGATCTTTAATCAGACATCCTTTTCTTATGGTATCTGGTCTAACAACAATCATCTAATAACCTTTTCCTTTTCCTATAAAATGTCCTTGGCAAGAGTGAATCGTATCTCTCTGCCAGGGGCCTTTATCTTTGTGTGCAAGGTTGCACTAAATCTCAGATCGTGATCTGCAAGGTTTGCTTTAGGCACAGGGATGAGTCATGCCCTGAGGCAGCGGTGGTCAAACGTGGTCTCACCTGGGAACTTGCTGGAAACACAGATTCTCAACTCCCACCGCAGACCTACGAATAGGGCCCTGGAATGGAGCTCCAGGTGATGCTGATTCGGGGGAAATTGAAGAACCACCGCCCCGAGGACTCTGAAGCTCCTCAAGGTGGCTGTGGGATACCCGTCAGGCCTGCCCTTGGGTGGGCTGCATGGAAATGGAGAGACCCATCCATAAACCACTTTTCCATAATTCTTCTTGACTCCGAGAGGCCTCATTCCACTGAAATGAGCCCTCTCTCACTGAAAGGGGCCCAGACAGGGACCCAGCGAAAAGCCCACCTGCTGTTTACACTTAGCCGGGAGCTTTGTTTGGGGAGCACAGCCGGTTGGTGTTTCACCGCCCCGTGGTAACCCCAAGCTGTTGGCTGCCCACTTTCCCCGCTCGCTCGGGAGAAGGTTAATGAGCAGCCTGCTGAGCCCTCCTCAAGGGGGACAGGCCCCAGCAAGTCAGTGAGACCGGGATCTGCTTGCAGTTCTCAGCTGTGCAATCCCCCCACCCCGGCACATTTAGCTTGGGGATAACGTCAGCTCCCCAGTTGGGAGGCTCCAACTTGACAGATGGCAAGAGCTAGCGTCTTTCTTTAGAATGCGGATCAGGGAAGGAGCCTTAAAAATCAAGGGAATGCAAATTTGGAAAAGACAAAAGCGGTCACCTCCTTTCTAGACCATCTCTCACCAGCCCCCTCCTCCTTCATCAGGGAAAATCGTTCACCCTTTCCTCTGTGCCCACTGCACCCCTCTCCCCGACACAGTGTAACACGTCCACCTTGCTTGTTCCCTGGATGCTTAACAAGAGTCTTTGAGGCCAAAGCAATGGTTAGTCATATTTGTGTTCTCTGTTTGGCAAAATTTATTTGCTGAATGAATGAGGCTTAACTAGGGCTGATTCAGATGTTTGGGTGGAAAATGGAGTCAGCCAGCAAGTCCTGAGATCCATTCCAGCAAAGCTTCCTGACTATACAAGTTCCTCTTGGAATCTACATGCATGCACACGTGCACACACACACACACACACACACATCTTTTTTTAAATTGAAGCCTAGTTGATTTACAATGTTGTGTTAGTTTCAGATGTACAGCAAAGTGATTCAGTTATACATATATATATATATATTCTTTTTCAGATTCTTTTCCATTATAGGTTATTATAAGATATTGAATATAGTCCCCTGTGCTCTACAGTAGGTCCTTGTTGTTTATCTATTTTGTATATAGCAGTGTGTATATGTTAATCCCAACTCCTAATTTATCCCTCCCCGCCCCTTTCCCCTTTAGTAACCATAAGTTTGTTTTCTATGTCTGTGAGTCTGTTACTGTAAATAAGTTCATTTGTATTATTTTTTAGATTCCATGTATAACTGACATCATATGATATTTATCTTTCTCTGACTTCACTCGGTATGATAATCTCTAGGTCCATCCATGTTGCTGCAAATGTCATTATTTCATTCTTTTTATGACTAATATTCCATTTTGTGTGTGTGTGTGTATCACATATTCTTTATCCATTCCTCTGTCAATGGACATTTAGGTTGCTTCCATGTCTTAGCTATTGTAAATAGTGAACATGGGGTGCTATGAACATTGGGGTGCATGTATCTTATCAAATTATAGTTTTCTCCAGATACACGCCCAAGAGTGGGATTGCTGGATAATATGGTAGCTTCATTTTTAGTTTTTTAAGGAACCTCCATACTGTTCTCCATAGCGGCTGCTCCAATTTACATTCCCACCAACAGACACAAACACACATCTTGATGGTGATTTCAGGTCAGGTAAAATTCCCTTAGCTTCCAAAAGCTTCAAGAGGCTGTCATAGCTCATTGCAACACTCCATCCAAGTACAATTACCTTCCTCCGCCTTCCCTCCAGACCACAGGTGGCTACTGCTTACATGTGGGGTCATCTCTGTTCCCATCACTGAACCACAGAAAAATCTTGAGAATTCAACCTGCATTTTGTCAACCCGGTCAGTTCCTTAGGGGCTGCTCAGACATGGACCATTGTGTTCCCAGTGAACAAGCATTCGCTAACGAAGGGAGGAGGGTCAGTAAGATGGGACACTACTTTCTTGGTTGAGCTCCGGGGGCACAACCCAGGGACTGGCAGTGCCATTTACATATAAACGGTGTAATTGTAATGAGAGGAGGAGCTGGCAGAATTAGGCTGGTGTTTGATATGCTAATTACAAGTCTTGGTGAGGTTGACTTGCCCAAAGATCACAGGGCTAATTAATTGAAAATTTTCTGTGTGTTTCAAATGCACGAAAGGTCTTACATACAGTATCTCATTTAATCCTTGCAATGACTCTCAGATGAATATTTCATTACTATTAGCTGTTGGTGGAGAAGGGAAGCCAAAGGTAGTGAGTGAGGGATCCACTGTGGTCCTCCGAGATTTCAGCCGAGGTCAGTCTGGTCCCAAAGCCGGGCGTTTGCAGGTCATTCTTTCCTTACGGGGCAGACCTAAGTCTGGGTCTCCCAATTCTTAAACCGGCAAAGAACATATGCTGCCTAGTTCCCATTATTTGTATACATTAAAGCTGGTTTCTTAAACCAGAAGAAAAAAAATCTATACATTTTCTATAAATTCAAATTAGCCTTCCAGTTAGTTCCTGAATAAATTTACCACTAACAAGATATTTCTATTTCATTCTACTCACAAGCTAACTAGCAACAAAGGTTTTATTAATATTGCAAATCAGGAGCAAAAACTGTATGTCTTTTCCATTTCCCCTTTCATTTGAGATTTGCAGTGTATCCAGTGGTGATTGATATGACATATTCTCCGTCCTTACTTTTAAAAATTAAAAAAGTAAACATTCACATCTACATCTTTGGAGAGGAGTCCTTATATTTTGCACAGCAAAGGTAATAAATAAATGCATGGATAAATAAAATACATTTCTCCTTTAATCATTTTTCAGCAGCTAGCAGGGCATCTGTCAGACGTATCCTGAAATTTGTACACACCCTGATCCTGGTTTTTCGTGCAGGATAAATATGGGAATAAAGGAAAGCGATTCATATGCCCCAGTCCTGGTCAGGCCTTCCACTCCTGAAGCCTGCCAGGCAGCAGAGGAAGCAGGAGGCAGTCATTGCCCAGAGGCCTTAAGAGAGCTGAATAAGGTTGTTGACTGAAAAAAAAAAAAAGACGCAACCTAAAAGTTGAGAAGAATGTTTTATTTGGTAGACAAAACTGAGGACTTAAGCCCAGGACGCAGCCTCTCACATGGCTCTGATGGGCTGCTCCCAAGAGGTAAGGGAGAAGCCAGGATCTATAGGGGCTTTTGCCACAAAGACCAGGTAGTTGGAACATCAAAAGATTACTGTTAATTAAAGAAAACCAGGCATCTCAAGTTAAGGAATTTAGCGCTTTTCTATGTATGGGAAGATGTGAGTACGGGCTCACTGAGATCATTTCCTTTGACGTGCACCTCAGCTCTCTGGGGCCAGCATCCTGTGCTTTCCCATCCTGAGTCCCCTCAGGGTGCACCTTTGGGGGTGGCTGCAGTGGCTGAGGGCTTGATGGTGGGCATCCTGTTTCCATCCTGAGTGCCCTCAGGGCTCGCCGACAGGGCGGCTGTAATGTGATGGCTTGATGGCTGCAGCATCCTTTGTGTACTGATATGGCAGCAACATTTTTCATTCGTAGGGTGCAGGGTGGAGCTGAGGGGCTGGGATGGGGACGCAGGAGGAGAGGTGATGCCTGTGCCTGGTGTAAAGAAAATGCTCATTGAAGTTTTGGGAAAGCAGAAGGAGAAGGTGAACTCCTGGGACCTGTACCATCTTAAAGAGGCAGGAAAGCGGCATGAGAAGGGCCTTCTCTCCTAAGCATCTTCCTGCTGCTGTGTCCTCTAGAAGGTCTTCCTACTAAAATTTCAGGGGCACATGCCTGGCCATCCTTTTCCTCTCTCCGTAGATCAACCGTCAGACACAACACAGCCCCAGCAGACCTCAATGTCCTCCAAAACAAACAGAGGAAGAACGGGATTGTGGCAACCCTCTCCCTAATCTTTAATGTGGAAAAACTGCCATGGGAGACAGGGAGCTGAACACGTCCACCCCTGAGACCTAATAAGCTAAGCCACTTACACACACACACACACACACGCACACACACACACACACGCACACATGCAAAAGCATCCATAACATCACGCACCCTCATGGCAGGATTTTTGAATCTGTGATGCTATTACTATTTTCAAGGGCTTTCCTAAAATATCTGGTTAAATCAGCATTCGATCTGATCTCATTGTCATTGTGCTCAGATGAATGTCTGGGATTGAGATACTCATAGTTTTTGAAGCTGTGGGTCAAAGTCCTGCTTCTTACTCACCCTATAGCACGTAATGCAACCCAAGACCACTCTTGGTGGCCAACACTGGTCCACTGTTTATTTCACAAAGCAGCACGAGGGAAACTTGTCCAAACACAAGAGTGTCCTTGAACAGACACTGGAAAATCATGAGTAGGTTCCCTGATGCCTTAACAGTCTCTGTTTTCCCGAGTCTCAAAGAATCTAACTGCTTCCTCCTTTGGTCCTCTCAGATAACATTCTCCCGGGATCACATTTAAACTTCTGGAGGGATCTGTAGACAAGGAGTTATTTCCACAGCTTTAGGCTAGGCTTCCCATGTGTGGGTGACACTGCTCCGCACTCGATGGCCCTATTTACGTTTTTATTTCAAAAACTGCTTCCCCACCTTTTCAAATTCTAACTTACATAGAATTAGTTTAGCAGATCTTGCTCTTCCTGTATGGACACCCATGCACCACCAAAGACCTGCGATTCCTGATAAATCTAAAATCCTCCTTCCACTATCATCTCACCTAGGAGTGGAAACTCCAGAATGGCTCCCAGCTTTTAGAACCCAGAGGGCAGACAATCTGGCATTACATTTCCCATGAAGAGGGCAGACCCGTGGGCATCACCTGCCTGACAGTCATCAGTTCTTTCCTTCCAGCTGTCTCTCCAGAAGTTCTCTCCTCTGCATCTTGCAAGGTGGGCTGTTTCACTCCTGGGGAAGGTCCACAGCCACTCTGATGTGGGGGGGAGGTGTGTGTGCAGCTCGTGCTAGGAGTGGGGCGCAGAGTACAGTGGGGTGGAGGGTGTAAATGGGCACGGCACTTCTGAGTGTAAGCCTGGTCCTGCCACGTAACAGCCTTGTGTTTGGTGAATTACTTCTTTGTGCTTTGGTTTCTTCATCTGTGAAACTGAAAACAATTATGTCTAGGACCCATTATGCCTTGTGACAAAGCTCATTTTCTTCCTCCATCAGAGAGCCTCACCAGACTTAATTACTTCCCTCTGTGTGTTTTTGTTCTTGTTTTTCAAATTTGCAAACCAGAATATCAATTTATTATTTTCCACTGATGAAGGTACTATCAAGCACATCCATTACCTGCAGGCAGTTTGATACAGGAAGTTAAATTACTCTCAGAAAGTTGGTTACTGAGTGTGGAGCCCTAGATGCTGGTGTTTGGAAGCATCATCTCATACATTCGTCTCTACTAGCAATAGCTCATCTTCATTCAGGGCTTGCTAGATGCCAAGTCATATGATTCTAAATATTTATATGTACATTAAAGTCTAATCCTCACAATAACTCTATGATCTAGGAACCATCATTATGCCCATTTTACAGGCAAGAAAGCTGAGGCACAGAGAGAGTAAGTAACTTATCCAAGGATACAAGCAGGCAATGCTGGGGTCTGGCCCCAGAGCCCAAGCTCTCAGCCACCATGCTGTGCTATCTCTGCAGAAAGAAGCCTCCTGCTGGGCTCTGTGCTGCCCTTCACCACACCTTTCATCATGGACTTTCATGCCCCTGGGCGGGCTTCCTGCACATGACCTGTGCAGTCAGGCAGGATCCCTGCTTAGACAGGCTCCATCCTTGGCTTTTAGCTCTGCTGTTGCATTAAACTTGAAATTCTTACTATGTTCAGCTTTGAACCTGTTTTTTCAATTTACTTTTTATTTTATAATGGAGTATATTTGATTTACAGTGTTCTGTTAGTTTCAGGTGTACAGCAAAGTGATTCAATTATACACATACATATATCCATTCTTTTCCAGATGCTTTTCTCATATAGGTTATTACAAAATATTGAGTAGAGTTCTCTGCACTATCTGGAAGGTCCTTGTTGATTATCTATTTTATATATAGTAGTGTGTATCTGTTAATCCCAAACTCCTAATTTATCCCTCCCCCGCAACCTTTCCCCTTTGGTAACCATAAGTTTGTTTTCTAAGTTTGTGAGTCTGTTTCTGTTTTGTAAATAAGTTAATTTGTATCATTTTTTTTGGATTCCACATATCAGTGATATGATACTTGTCTTTCTC
Source organism: Balaenoptera acutorostrata (assembly GCF_949987535.1). NCBI lineage: Eukaryota > Metazoa > Chordata > Mammalia > Artiodactyla > Balaenopteridae > Balaenoptera > Balaenoptera acutorostrata. The sequence continues at coordinate 62,139,591 of NC_080076.1, forward strand.
TTACTTCAATTAGTATGATAATCTCTAGGTCCGTCCATGTTGCTGCAAATGGCATTATTTCATTCTTTTTTTATGGCTGAGTAATATTCCACTGTATATATGTACCACATCTTCTTTGTCCATTCTTCTGTCAATGGACATTTAGGTTGCTTCCAGCTACTGTATATAGTGCTGCAATGAACATTGGGGTGCATGTATCTTTTCAAATTATAGTTTTCTCCAGATATATGCCCAGGATTGGGATTGCTGGATCTTATGGTAGTTCTTTCTTTTTTTTTTTTTTAATTAATTTATTTATTTTTGGCTGCATTGGGTCTTTGTTGCTGCACGCGGGCTTTCTCTAGTTGCAGCAAGCAGGGGCTACTCTTCGTTGGGGTGTGCAGGCTTCTCATTGCAGTGGCTTCTCTTGTTGCGGAGCACAGGCTCTAGGTGCCCGGGCTTCAGTAGTTGTGGGTTGCGGGCTCTAGAGCACAGGCTCAGTAGTCGTCGTGCACGGTCTTAGTTGCTCCGCAGCATGTGGGATCTTCCCGGACCAGGGATCGAACCCGTGTCCCCTGCATTGGCAGGCGGATTCTTAACCACTGCCACCAGAGAAGCCCCCGGTAGTTCTATTTTTAGTTTTTTAAGGAACCTCCATACTGTTCTCCATAGTGGTTGTACCAATTTATATTCCCACCAACAGTGTGAACCTGTGTTTTTAAGGGAAGTCCAGTGGGACAGTGAAGCAGACGGATGAGCAGAGTAAACCCATGCTACATGCACGTCTGCTGTTCCCCGAGCCTCCTTTGCATCTGCATCCGTGATGCCCCAGAGAGCAGGCAGTTCCCGGCAGATCCACGGCAGACCCACGATGCGGGGCGTTCAGCAGACTCCAAGCGAATCCAGGTAAGTGTGTTATGTTTATGAGTGAGCAAGGGTGCTGGCGGCTCTTAGAGTCTTTCTTTTCGAATCAGAAACTGCTTTGACCAGAACTAGCTTCAAAACGCAGAAGGTAATGGTGTTCGAAGAAACATGAATGGCCAAGCAACTCTATCGTAGTATTTCTTACTTGTGCCACTCCCCTGAATTAGCCACGGATTCCACTGAAAATGACATAAAAGGAAAGGGGAAGAAAGGGCAATCCATCATTTCTTCTCCTTTCAGGGCTTTCCCTGAAGGTGGAGAATGGTGGGAAATGTGTGAATATTGAGAAGCAAAATAAAAACAGTGAGCTAGTTTGGGGAAATGTTTCCACTGTCTTAATAAGAATGAAACACATATACATGTATGAGAATCAAAATACAAATTGTGTAATTTCTGTGATTCAACATAGGAGCTAAGAGTTCCTGTTTTTGCATTTGGAAGTGGCATTGCACAGTGTAAAGATTTAAGGCAAAGTTCATGCTATTGATTTAAAATCTTAACTTTTCTTTACTTAGAGCAACATTAAATAGCAAATAAAAACACCAGGACAAGTTGAAAGAGAGACTGTGGATGAAAGGAAAAGCTTTGTTTTTTGAACTTTCATGGCATTTTCCCCCTGCTTTTTAGAACAAAGGGTTCCTGTACTGAGCCCTGCAAATTACGTAGCTGGCCCTGGGTTCTACCAGCATAGAAACTTTCTTTCAATATTTTCATTTTTTAAATGTCTGTCTCAAAAAAGAAAAAAGAAGTCTGTCCAGAAACTTCTCAAGGGCAGAGGCCAGTTGTTTTCATCTTTTATATAAATTCAGTGCCTGTGACAACAACATCTTTTGAAAGAATAAATGAAAAGTGTGTAGGAATGAATGAAGGTAACAGATGTCTACAGAACAGGTCACAGAGCCCCTCTGAGTTGTTTCTCCAGTCAGCAATCCCCAGAGACCAGGTCACAAAGCCAAAAATCTGTCCCTGAGTCTCAATGCTCTATGTGATTAGCTATTAGTGACATTCATAAACCAGGGAGATTGGTTCAGTATTTGTATTTTCCACATCAGATAGCTTTTGTCAGTTTTAAATGGACTGCTTGTCTTAACTTGGCTGAATTTTTGTTTTTGTTTGTTTCTTACATGTGTTGTTTTTCCGAGAGGTAAGCTGGGGTTGGTGGATTCCAGTTGGACGCAAGGGTTCTGGGCATCTTGAAGTTTCACAGGAAGGACCAAGTGGTATGAAAATACCAACTGTGGTTTAGTGAAGAAAGTTGTCTCTCAATTGCATCTTTCAGTCCACTTTATGTCCATTTCAGGAGGTATAAGACCCAAAATTTATATAAAAATTACACACTGTGACTCTTTGTATCTTTCATACCTCTCAAAAATTGCCCGCTCTCAGCAGTTCCTGAGTTTACAAATTCTTTAAAGGGTATGAATCTGCTTTGTAGTTCACACTGAAAAGTTCCAGGTATCTAGGAGGTATTAACTGCTGATGCTTTTGATTTTGATTTCTCTACACTTTATTAGTTGAGATGAAAATGAGTTTCTATTTGAAAAAGCTGTAAGATAACTGAACTTCTGGTCCATCTTCCCTCCCTGGAAGTATATATAGAAGTGATATAAAGGAAAACTTTGGTCACCATTATTTTCAGTGACTAAAGCAAAAATGAAATCTAGAATGTTCCATGTGATAGAATGTAGTCTAAGATTCTAGAATCTTTCAGGGTGACTAGTTGGAAGGAGAGATTTAAGCAGAGGACAGTTCTAAGTTTTTCTAAGTTCTAAGTAATAACTCCTTTGAACTTGATACATGTGTAGAAACTTTTAAAAGTAAGAGCAAGGAAAGAAAAACGAAGGCTACTTTTATGACTGCATACACTTGCTCCCCTGGTGACTGATATCAGTTATATAACAGGCAAAGACACATTAACTACCTACTGTTAGCAGATTTCTGTACTGCCCTGGGGCTCTGTACTAGGGAAGGTTACACTCTATGGAAGAAGCATGAATGTAACTATAGAGATGAAAGCAAACCCTTTGCCCAGATAAGAATCTTCTCTACAGCATCCTTGAAAGATGACCATCAGCCTAGGCAACATCCTTCCAGAGGCCATCCAGTTGTACTTCCGGAAACAGCCCATTCCACTCTATTTCTCCTATCTTTTTAGGGACAAAAACAATTACAGCCTTCAAATTATATTTTAGAAGCATCCTGCAGAGAAAATAGAAATGGATAAACACAACTTCAGTGCACGGCAGAGAGGACTTGAGAACACATGGAATCACTGACGGCTGTAGCCTAGATTATAAAATGGCATTATGTTGGTGCAAAAGATAAGATCCTTGCTTCACTGTGGAACAAAAGAAATTCATGGAGCTAAAAGACTTTCTCTTCATCTCCAAAGCAGGCTTTGATCTGGGCAAACAGTAAGCAGATTTAGCTGCTCAGAGATTTATAGCATTTAAATATATCGATAATATTTTTTTCCATATTTATGCCGTCTTTTTCAAAGAGAAACAAGACCCATTAAAGCACAAAAACTATGTTTCACATATTGATATATTTGTAAAACAGAGAATGGGTGCTATGTTAAGTTTCCTCCGGAGTCATAATTATCCTCACCTGGAGCTCACACACCGCGGCTGAGTACGTTGGGTTTATTGCCCATGGCAGTGGAGGGATGGAAACTGTGGGGAGCGCTCTGCAGGACATGGATTCGGACTTCTGTTAGGTGATTTGGGGAGGGTCCAGTGGAGCAGGGCTTTGGGGTGGATTGGATGCTGTCAGGAAGCAGGGATAATTCTATGACTGGGTATCTTAATCTCACCTAGAAGGAGGGACCACTTGAGCAAGACTGATGCTGTAACTGGTAAGAAACAGCAGCTCATATAGCAGGGAGAAAGGGATATTTGGTCATTTCCGTGGTTTAGACAATATTTGTGTTTTCTCTGTATTCAGACATGACTACAGAGTGGTCTTGACCCATCGCAGTCCCAGAGTGACCTGGTCTGATGTTGAGGTTCTGTGACATTGTTTATATTTGATAGGAGAGTGCCAGGGCTTGGCTTTGAGAGCCAGGCTAGACCCTAGGAACGTGGAGGCCTAGGTGATACGGAGGCCAGCTCTGGTACCTGGGGCAGCTTTTCTCTTTCTCATTATATTTTCTATATGAGATGATGAGCCCTATAAAGGCAGATGCCATGTTTTTTTCATCCCTGCTATTCCCGATATCTATACATAGGCTAGCATTTTAGAAGGGGTTCAATAAATAATCTTCTTCTTTTTCTTTTTCTTTTTTTTTTTTTTTAGGCTGCATTGGGTCTTCGTTGCTGCGCGCAGGCTTTCTCTAGTTGCGGCAAGCATGGGCTATTCTTCGTTGCGGCGCATGGGCTTCTCATTGTGGTGGCTTCTCTTGTTGCAGAGCACGGGCTCTAGGTGCAAGGGCTCAGTAGTTGTGGCTTGCAGGCTCTAGAGTATAGGCTCAGTAGTTGTGGTGCACAGGCTTAGTTGCTCCATGGCATGTGGGATCTTCCCGGACCAGGGATCGAACCCGTGTCCCCTGCATTGGCAGACGGATTCTTAACCGCTGCACCACCAGGGAAGTCCCAATAAATAATCTTTGAATGAATGAGTGTGTACATGAGTGAGTGGATGAACAGGCTATGGAGATTCTTTAACAGGCTTCTCTCCCAAGTATATTTAAAAGAGATAAACACAGTGAAAAGAGTTCATGTTCTTAGTGTAGGTGGATGTAAACATGAGTCAGTCTGACCCAATCTGGAGACATTCTTACCTTGAGGAATGGACATTAATCACAGGTGACCGTACAGCCTGAGCCGGCTGCCCTGGTCCACTTCAGGCCTGTTGTCTTGTGTAATTACTAACTGTGCCCCCTTTCATTCTCAAACGTTATACGGTCTGGATGATAAATTATACAATCACCCTAATTATGGAAGGGAGGTCTGCTTCAGAATTACAACCAGTGGATACCAGCCACGGGGTTTCCCAAATAGGAGCTGATGAACGAGAGGATTGCAGTGCTTTCTCTCTGCGCTCAAATTCCTAGATCCTGATATTTAAATATTTAAAGAGGCAAATATGAAATGGACTTATCCTAAGGAATAATACTGAGAATCTCTTAAAAACATGATTAACTCTCTATAGTCTGCCCCAGTACTGTAAGTAGGAATATGTCTAACGTTTGTCATACTTATTGCATCCTATTAACCTTCTAAATTATACTATTCTTTTTTTCTTTATAAATTTATTTTATTTGTTTTTGGCTGCATTGGGTCTTCATTGCTGCACAGGCTTTCTCTAGTTGCGGCGAGCAGGGGCTACTCTTTGTTGCGGTGCACAGGCTTCTCATCGTGGTGGCTTCTCTTCCTGCGGAGCACGGGCTCTAGGCACGCAGGCTGCAGTAGTTGTGGCTCGCGGGCTCTAGAGCACAGGCTCAGTAGTTGTGGCGCACAGGCTTAGTTGCCCTGTGGCATGTGGGATCTTCCCGGACCAGGGCTCGAACCCGTGTCCCCTGCATTGGCAGGTGCATTCGTAACCACTGCGCCACCAGGGAAGCCCTAAATTATACTATTCTTGTATGAAAATTAGTTCATATTCTTTGAGGGTATTTTGTCTGAGAATGAACAGAGGTGACCTACAGTTTCCTATGAATAATCCCATGTTGATAATTAAAATAGCACTGAAAAGTTTACTTCAGTCCTCAGATATGTGAAGCCGCGACATACACTAAAGCTTCAGTTCAACTCTCTAACTTGGTAGATTAGGCCTTGAAGGCCCAGGAAGACTGAGCTCTTTTGTCCAAGGTATCTGAACAAACCACTGTGCCCAGGCATAGAACCCACATCATTCTATCTCCTCGTTCCTAAAATGAGCCTGACGGTAATTTTATGAGAATTAATAATTAAAATGTATTTTATGTGTGATTTTCTTCTGGGGGGCTGTGCCATGCTATGCAGCTTGGGGGGTCTTAGTTTCCCAACCAGGGACCAAACCTGGGCCCTCGGCAGTTAAAGTGTGGGGTCCTAACCACTGGACCACCAGGGAGTTCCCTTGTGTGTGTTGTCTTAAACAGTATCCCATCTTCTGTATTAATCAGGAAATGTATGCCCTAAGTACTGTCTGCTATGAAACCTACAAATGCCTGTTCTATTTCTGCTTTCCATGTGAACCTACTCTTATTTTGTATGGAAAGATGAGCATTGAAGTTGGGCAGGAGGAAGTCGTTATTGGCCTCATATCTCCATTTCTGTTCTGAAGGGTTGTAACTCTGTAAGGAGAGAAATAAATAATGGTGAATTACAATAAAACAAGAAATGCCATGCATTTCAGGACCTGCATGAGGAAATGAGCAATGTTCTAAATTAAAGCGGTGACAACATAGCCTATTAATTTCCCTGAATTTTTTCAGAGTCCACATGTTGCCGATCGGGAAAGATAGAGTACTTTGCTGAGTTTTCCTTTTTAAAATTTTATTATTATTATTATTACTTTGGCCACGCCAAGGTAGCATGCGGGATCTTAGTTCCCCAACCAGGGATCGAATCCACGTCCCCTGAATTGGGAGCGCGGAGTCTTAACCACTAGACCGCCAGGGAAGTCCCGAGTTTTCCTTTTTTTAGCAATATGTTTTCCATGCGCATCAAGCTGAGAATCCCACAATCGTTTTTTAAAAATAATTTTACAAATTTTAGCAGTTATGTTGTAAGAGGAAAGAAGTCTGAATTTTTAATTTCAAGTATAGCAAACATACAAAAGCTTGCATAATGAAACACGGCTTCCTTTAATGAAAGGACACGTCTTAGAATCACCAACCTCCTCTTCCTCCCCCCCAGGGGACGCTTCTAGATTCTGCAGTTTTCTTCCTGTGGGGGAAGGGATGTCATCCCAACGCCCACCACGAGGGGGCACTCTCCACAATAGCTCAGCTCTTTCTGGGCAGAAACCCCGATTCCCAACAAGGGCAGCACATCGCCCCGTCTTTTCTTACAAATGCCCTTTCCTTTCGTGAAATGAGAATCAGTTAGTGTGTGAACATCTCCCCAAAACATGTATTTTTTAAAAATCAATACAATGCTTTGATAGTAATGTGAAAGAGAAATAATAAGAAAGTTATTTATAACAAAATAGTATGTATTTAACATATAAAGCTTATAAATATACTAGAAAATATATACAATGAAGTACTCAGATCTTATACATAGAGACGATTGCAAAAATGCAGACAAATACAGGTGTTATACTGATGACTCAAATATTTTGAGTGGCACTGCCATCAATGACGAAATGATCAAAGATGAAAAACTCATTGCAGGGCTTCCCAGGTGGCGCAGTGGTTGAGAATCCGCCTGCCAATGGAGGGGACACGGGTTTGAGCCCTGGTCCAGGAAGATCCCACATGCCGCGGAGCAACTGGGTCCGTGCTCCACAACTACTGAGCCTGCGCTTTAGAGCCCATGAGCCACAACTACTGAAGCCCGTGCGCCTAGAGCCCATGCTCTGCAACAAGAGAAGCCACCGCAATGAGAAGCCCGCGCACTGCAACTAGAGAAAGCCCGCGCACCGCAACTAGAGAAAGCCCGCGCAGCAATGAAGACCCAACACAGCCAAAAATAAATAAATAAATAAAATTAAAAAAAAAAACACAACTCATTACAAATCTCCAAATAAAATGAAGTCCAGTCTTGATTTCTATTGCAGCTGCATGCCTTAAAAAAAATCCAGTATATAGTGAAACAAACTAAAAATACTGCCTTATATGTAAAAGTGTTGTGTTTAGGTGTGAAACAGTGCTATAGATTGAATGTTGTGTCCCCCCAAAATTCATGTTAAGTCCTAATGCCCAAGGTATTAGGAGGTGGGGCCTTTGGGAAGTGATTAGCTCATGATGGTGGAGGCTGCATGGCTGGGATTAGTGTCCTTATAAAAGAGGCCCCAGAGAGATCCTTTGCCCCTTCTGCCAGGTGAGGACATGAGATGTTGGTCTGTAACCCAGAAGTGGGTGCTCTCCAGAACTTGACCTTGCTGGTGCCTTGAGCTCAGACTTCCAGCCTCCAGAACTGTGAGAAATAAATGTCTGTTGTTTATAAGCCACCCATTCTGTGGGATTCTGTTACAGCAGCCCGACTGGACTAAGATAAACAGTTACGTTCCAGGTTCAGATGATGGTAAGCAAAATTTTTTTTTTTTTTTTACCTTCATGAATGTTTCAGGAGGACATTTGGAAGTTGTGCAGCGTATGGGGCAATTCTTTGGGGTTATTGCAAAACATTCAGCATCCCTGACTCCCCTCCTAAATTCGGCTAGTGCTCCCCCACCCAGTTTTTGCAACGACAGAAAATACCATAACAAACTTCCCAAATGCTCCAAGACGGAGCTCCCTCCTCATAAAGAACCACTGTTCACAAGCAAAAAGCCTCCTTGCCACCATCTAGCCCCTTCCTCTGGGTTCTTGGATCAGAGAGACACTTACCACTTAAGACTGCCTCTAGGACAGGCCTGGACTTTGTGACATTGTCTACAGCTGGGGCTTCACTGGCTAAACCTTTATCCTGGTCTCTGCATCTCTTATCTGCCAGAATCTCATACCAAAATTGGAAGGACTCTCAAACAGAACCAGGAGGAAATGCAAATGATAAGCATGTGATGCTTGGAGCTGTGTTTGAAACACTAACTCAGGGCTTCTCGGGTGTGGTCAGAGGGTCATCAGCATCAAAAGTACTTGTTAAAAGTTCAGATTGGGGCGCCACTCCACACCTTTGAAATCAGGGCCCCAGGGCGTGTGGCCATAGAGCCTGCATTTGTAACAAGCTCCCCAGGTGCTTCTGGTGTCCTCAAGATTTATGAGCCTCTGAAGCCATCATCATGACCACCACCAAGCCATATACAGGGGCCAGTCTGGCCATGTGAAGGGGTCTGTGGGCCCTTGTAGGATTGGCCTGTGTCAAGTCCCACGTGGCATTTTGGCAGTAACCCTGCAGGGGCAGCTGGGAGGCACCTGCACCCCACGAGGGCCACCTGACTTCCAGCTGTCCCTTTTCAACCCCACCTTTCCTGAAGCACCAAAAAATAGCCCACTCTGTTAAAAGTCTCTTCTTTCCACTCTTTTCAAAGAGGATGACTTCTTCTGACTTAGACCAGGAATGATTTCATATTCTAAAGTGCCTTTGTGTTAAAATAAGGGAAATAACTGGAAAACAGATAAGTACTGTGGACAAGGTTTTGAGGGTGCAGAAGTTCTGCAAAAAACTCTGTCGTCCAGAGGCAGTCATATTTTTCCCCTCTATGAGTCAAACAAGAAAAAAAATTTGTTTCGCTTTATATAACTGTACAGACACAGGCTAGATTTCTAACTCTCACTCCAAGTTCGCTTTGCTCACACTTTAAAATATTGGAGATTATTCCACTGGTATTAAATCATAGTGATGATGATGATATTGATGATAATACTTTATCCAAGGCCACAGAGAGTGCAAGTGACTTAGGCAGGATTTGCCCCAGATCTGCCTGGTGGCAAAATCTCAGCTCTTGTTACTGTAGCACGCTGCTCTTTGACAAGGCTGTGGATGCAGTCATAGCAAATTACTCCTTTTTTTAGAAAAAAAAAAAAAAAATTATTTAATCCGAATTTTCTCTTTATTTTTCAGTGAATATTTGTAATGTATTTTCTTTTCAGTTATACATATTCATATATATATATTCATTCTTTTTCAGATTCTTTTCCCTTATAGGTTGTTACAGAATACTGAGTATATCCCTGTGCTATACAGTAGGTCCTTGTTGGTTATCTATTTCATATGTAGTAGTGTCTGTATGTTAACCCCACGCTCCTAATTTATCTCCCCAAACTACTCTTTACACCAGTGCTGCATGCAGGCCCTAGACAGGCACTGCAGTGCGGGGACTGGTTATGGGATGGGGGGATCAAGGGCCAAACAGGGGCAGTGACGTCACCCACAGATTTGCAGCCCCAGGAAGCCATGACCATCCTTGACTGAGAGGCTTATGAGGAGATGAAGTTACCGGTGGGAGCAGGTCATCTGGGGAAAGCTGGAACCCCAACAGGCCAGTCCACAGAGGAGACCCAGCCGCTCAGAAGCCACTTGAGGCACAGAGAGAGGATAAGAAATCCCCTGATTTCTTCCTTGCTGTTACCTTCCAATCTCCTGACTGCACCTTCCAGAGGCCAAACCCAATCGGCAAACCCAGGAGCCCAGCAAGCCCACCTTTGTGGGTTGTTCCCTGGCTACACAGAGCAGGGGGCAGGGTCTGAGGGCAGATGGACCCGAACAGCCACACCCACACAGGATTTTGTTGTTGTTTTCCAGAACAAAGCACTTTAAGACTCCTTTAAATAGCAAACCCCTAATGCCTTAAGACTAACTTGATTTAACAAGAACAAAACGTTATTTTAAAATCATCTGTGACTTTAAAAACATCTATGATGCAAGCAGGTATCTGGTACACCTGTAACGCACTGACTGCTGGGAACAAAGGAAGCATTCCTGGACACCTCCTTGCCAAGGTCCAATGGAAACAATCGCCAGGCTAATCGTTCAGAGGATGAAGTTTGTTTGACTTACTAGCTGAGGGAAAGGAAGCTGGCGACAAAGAGTATGGAACCTGGCTGATATTTTTGGAAGACTAGCTTACGGAAACATTTTTGAGCTGGTCTTTTGCATGATTAGATGCAGCGTGAGGAGCTGGCAAGCTGGTGCTAAGAGTCCTGGACATTATTCTCGAGAAATGTGAGGGTGTCGGGGACGTCTGTCTCTCTGGAAGAAGGTCGAGGAGAAGGTCCCAGAGTTCCAGGCGGCTGTGCTCTGGGCACTGATGGCTGCCACTTTCTGATTAATCACTGGGCACCAGGGAGAGTTAGAGCGCCCTCTAGGGAGAGCTGGATGGGCCTGGCGTGGGAGCAGGGCACCTGTCAGCCTTTCTGCACTGTTGTCACCACCTGTGTCCTTTTTCTCCAAATACGCCATGATAGATGGCTGTGGTCTTATTAGCTATTGCATCAGTGATGACTTTATCCCGCACTTTTTGAAGGAGGTGGCTAAGTAGGGTGATTTAAGGTTAAGATCACAGACTTTGGAGTCTATGTTTTCCCTTTTTTTTTTAATTTACATTTTATTTATTTTTTATGTATATATTTTTTTATTGAAGTATAGTTGATTTACAATGTTGTGTTAGTTTCAGGTGTACAGCACAGTGACATATATATAGATATATTCTTTTTCAGATTCTTTTCCCTTATAGGTTCTATTTTTCCTTTCATCTTCAAAAGTCTGTCCCCTTTTCTCTATTCCTACTACCACTGCCCTTATCTGTGCTTTTGGCCACAGCCACTAACTGCTCCCTGTCACCTGCCTCCCTCTCCTTGCCGCTGTGGCCACTGGGATCCTCCTAAGTAGAGAAGATCAGTCATGCTCAGCATCCTCCAAAGGCTCCCCCAGCCTCGAGGATAATGTCCCACCTGCAGCCTCTGCCCTGGCAGGTCCTGGGTACTCACCTACTAGACCAGCCCATCCCTTCCTGGGTCAGGGTCCGTGCCGACCCCAGCAACTTGTAAGCACTGCCCGCCTTCGCCTCCCAGCAAAGCCAAGTCTAGACGGCAGGCTGGCCCTTATTCCTCTGAGTATTGCCCACCATCCTGTTACTGAGTCCAAGCTTGTACTGCTCGCTGCACAACTGGCCAATAAATCCAGAGGTGAGCTGTTGGGGCAAGGAGTAGTGACTTTATTCAGAAAGCCAGCAGGCCACAATGCAGGGGACACAGGTTCAAGCCCTGGGCCGGGAAGATCCCACATGCCTTGGAGCAACTAAGCCTGTGCGCCACAACTACTGAGCCTGCGCTCTAGAGCCTGCGAGTCACAACTATTGAAGCCCGCGTGCCTAGGGCCCGTGCTCCGCAACAAGAGAAGCCACCGCAATGAGAAGCCCGTGCACCGCAACGAAGAGTAGCCCCCGCTCGCCGCAACTAGAGAAAGCCCACGCACAGCGACGAAGACCCAACACAGCCCAAAAAATATAAATAAATAAATCTAAAAAAAAAAAAAAAAAGCCAGCAGGCCAAGGAGATGGTGGCCGAATGTCCCAAAGAGCCATCTTTTCCAAGTTAGAATTCAGGATTCTTTTATACTAAAAGGGGAGGGGGGGTAGAGTCCTGTTTCTGGCCAAACTCGGAGGCGAATATGTTAATTTCTTCCTTCCTGCAGCCATTCACAGGTGGGCCTGGTCAGGAGGTTTCCTGTGAGCTTAACGAAGGTGTTTTAGCTTAAAGCTCATTTCCTGGGAGGTGGGGTTCCCAGAGACGGGCGGGTCATTATGTATAATTTAAGCTTATAGGCAACATCCCTTTAGTGATTAATTTGTAATAGGACACGAAGGTTCTTTTCTATTACAGTCCAACACCTGGGACAAAAGCTGCACTCAGTGATACAGAACAGCACTTTACAGCTTACACAGTGTTTTCTCATCCTTGCTGATTCACGCCCCACACTCAGGTGGAGGTATTTTCTAATTATACAGAGGCGGGAACAGAGGCTTGAAAAGGTCAGTGAGCCACGGTAGAATCTCCAGTGGTCGAAGCGGCGCTCAAGCTCTGGGTTCTCCGAGGGGACAACATGTAGCACTGAACACTGCACAGACTCGGGTATGAGTCTCAGCCAGCGTGCACTGGCTGCGGCACTGACTTCACCTCCCGCACCCATGTCCTCATCCTTCAAGAAGACAGAAGTAATTCGTAGTCGGGTTTGTTATGAGGATGAAATGAAACAATGCCGCTGCCCGAGCTGCTGGAGTGTCTTAACAGGGCCTGGCTCGCAGCCGACACTAAATGTGAGTTCGCTTTCTGACGCCAAGCTTGGCGAGATGCTTCTCCTACTCCGACAGCGGCTTCTCCTCTGAGCTCCAGAGGCTACTGGGGTGCCAACTCTGGAGCCCCGTGCGCCTTGGACCCGATAAGTAGCTGCGTCGGGTCCCAGCACTCCTTAAAGGAGGGTGGAGACTTCGGCCCTGAGGGAGAGGACGGCGGGGCGGAACTAAGGGGCCCTGGGAGGCTGGCCTGGATGCGGGGGCCTGTGGGGGGGCGTTGTTCCGCGGAGGGGACGCCGGCGCCCCGAGGGTGCACCCTGCGGAGGGGCCCAGCCACCCTCCCGGACCTCCAGCTTCCCGCCACACCGGGGGGCAGCGCCCGCCCCCCAATTCACCTCTGCCCCTTCCCCCTCCCTCCCCAGCTCCCGTACTGCCTCCCCGGCCTCGAAAAGCACGAGGGTCCCAGGGCGGAGAGGGCCGGGGGCCACAGCCGGCGCGCAGTCCGGGAGCGCAGCCCCGCCCCCATCGCGGCGCCGGCTGGCGGGAGGCGGGACATGCGCACCGGGCGGCGGGCCCGCGCTGGGAGGGGGGCGCGGGCCCGAGCGGGCGGTGCTGCGGGGAGCGGGCTGGGCGGGGAGCGGGGCGCGGGAGCGGGGAGCGCGCCGCCAGCGCCGCTGCCGCTGGACGAGGGCGGGTGTGCGAGCCCGGCGCGCCGCGCGCAGGGGATGCGAGCGGCAGGGAGCCGCCGCGCCGCCGCGCCCGGAGAACGCGAGCGCTGGTGACCTCAGCCGGAGGAGAGCCGGGAGACGGAGGCCGCGAGCCCCGCGGGGATCCTCGGGGCCGGGGTGCGGGGGACGGCGGCGGCGCGGGAGTGCGGGGCGCACACCGGGCGGGGCTGGTGGACAGTGATGAGCGGGCGCGCGGGGAGGCTGCACGCCGCCGCCGCCCGGAGCATCCGCCGCCTGAGCTGCTGCTCGCGGCCCGGGCCCCGGCCATGGAGACGCTGAATGGCCCCGCGGCCGGCGGCGCCCCGGATGCGAAGCCACAGCCGCCCGGCCAGCACCACCGCCACCACCACCTCCACCCGCTGGCCGAGCGGAGGCGGCTGCACCGCGCGCCCTCGCCCGCCAGGCCATTTCTCAAGGACTTGCACGGCCGGCCCGCGGCCCCCGGCCCGGCCCCGGCCGCCCCTTCCTCGGGCCGAGCCCCGGCGCCCGCCGCTCCGCGCTCGCCCAGCCTCGCGGGCAAGGCGCCGCCCTCGCCGGGGCCCCCGGCCGCGCCCGGCCGCCTCTCCCGGCGCAGCGGCGGCGCCCCCGGCGCGAAGGACAAGCCGCCGCCGGGCGCCGGGGCCAGAGCAGCGGGCGGCGCCAAGGCCGCTCCGGGCCCCAGGAGGGCGGCGCGCGCGGCGCCCGCCGAGCCGCTGCCCCGGGTTGGGAAGCCGCCGCCCGGGGCCGAGCCGCCGCCCGCCGCTGCCAAGGGCCGCAAAGCCAAACGCGGCTCCGGGGTGGTCCCCGCCCGCGCCTCCGGGCCCCGGGTCCCCATCGTCCCGGTCCCCGCCGTGATCCTCGCCGTGACCTCCGCGACCGGCTCCCCGGCCCCCGGCTCGCGCATCAGCCACACCGACAGCAGCTCCGACCTCTCTGACTGTCCCTCGGACCCCCTGTCCGACGAGCAGCGCCTGATCCCCGCCGCCAGCAGCGACGCCGAGTCCGGCACGGGCTCCAGCGACCGGGAACCCCTGCGGGGAGCCCCCACGACGAGCCCCGCGGCTCGGGGGGCGCCGCCGGGCAGCCCGGAGCCCCCCGTGCTCCTCGCCGCGCCCCCCGCCGCCTGCCTCGGGGGTCGGAGCAGCCCGAGCGGGGTCCCCGTGGGGTCCCCGGGGCCCGGCGTGGCGGAGGATGCCGGGGGGTGCGCTCCGCCGGAGCGAACGGTCCCTGGGAACCCCAAGGAGCACGGCCCGGGTGAGCAGCCCCGGCTGGTACCGGCGGCGGAGGAGGAGGAGCTGCTGCGGGAGATGGAGGAGCTGCGCTCGGAGAACGACTATCTCAAGGTGCGCAGCCCGCCCCGCCGCCGGTGGCCCGGAGGCGACCCCACGTCTGGGTGCGGGCTGGAACCCGCGAGCCCCGCCTTCCGCTTTCTCCTGCTGCCATTCACTTTCCTGCCCCCCGCACACACCGGGCGCTGGGAACTGGAGCCAAAACTTCTGGAAGGAGCAGCAAGACCTGTGGGTCCGGGCTGCTTCTCAACCCACTTAGCTTGTTTCTAGAAGTCTTGCTGCTTTCCGCGGATGCCTCTGCCCCTGTTGATGCTGCGTTGATGATAGAGTGTCGGCTCTGGTCACTTTTGGGATGTGTAGCCGACCCCCAGACCCCTAGCCTGTGGGAGCGGCTTTTCCCCAGCCGAAGGGCTCTGGGCCGGGCTCCGTGGGAGGAGAGTGGCGTTCGGAGGGTGTGGTGGCCCAGGCTGCAGACTCGCCTGCCGCTTCTCCCAGTTACAGAAAGCCGGGCGCCCTCCGTGTCTCCCCCGGGGCTCACAGAGCAGACAGAGGGCCTCAGCGTTTTCAGTGAGTGATAAACCTGCAGTTCAGGAGTCTCTTGAGTGCGGCCTGAGCGGAGGGACCACTGTGTGCTGCTGGCCGGTCCTTTGTAAGCGTCCACCAGCTGGGTTTTCCGTGTCAGGAGAGGCCACTTGATGCCCTGCTCACGCCCGGGCACTTTTGAGGGAATCGCAGCCTCTGCGTCCTGTCTCAGCACTTGGCGGCGGGGCCCACTCTAAGGGGCTTCTGGGTCCTGTGAGCTTTGGGGCACAAGTCTGACTCCATCTTTTCCAGGAGGAGGAGGGCGCTGCAGGAAAGAGGATTTAGGCAGTGTTGGGGGTGGGGGTAGGTCACCTGAAACTAAGGAGAGATCTGTCCTGAAAGCAATTGTTTTAATTTATTGTGATACGCAGGTTGGTAAATAGCTCCACCGGTGTAAATCTCCTGTTTCTGTTAAGACAGTTAAATATGTTTCCTCCGAAACCTCCTTTATCAGTGGGTTTTGTGATTCGCCCTGTGTTCTCAGCAAATGCTGACGGTCCCTGATGGAGGCCAAGTGTTGGCTGGTGGGACCAAGGATGTCAGCTTTTAAGGTGCTTGGTGGTGAAGCGTGCAGTTCAGACTGGGATCAGAGCAGTGAACTGCTGAGTATTCCTAAACCCCGGCTGCAGAAGCTGCTCTAACCCACTGAGCCCAGTGGTTATTTTATCCTGTTCAAAGAGGCAGAGGAGGAGAGTGGTGGGGAAAGAGAGCAGATGGAGACTTGGAGTGAGACGTTTCAAATGGTATATTTGCCTTTTTTTCTTTTTTAATTCATTTATTTATTTTTGGCTGCATTGAGTCTTCGTTGCTGCGCGGGAGCTTTCTCTAGTTGCAGTGAGCAGGGGCTACTCTTCGCTGTGGTGCTTGGGCTTCTCATTGTGGTGGCTTCTCTTGTTGAGCACGGGCTCTAGGCGCACGGGCTCAGTAGTTGTGACGTGCAGGCTCAGTAGTTGTGGCTCGGGGGCTCTAGAGCGCAGGCTCAGTAGTTGTGGCACACAGGCTCAGTAGTTGTGGCTCACTGGCTTAGTTGCTCCGCGGCATGTGGGATCTTCCCGGACTAGGGCACAAACCCGTGTCCCCTGCATTAACAGGCAGATTCTTAACCATTGCGCCACCAGGGAAGTCCCTGTCACCACCGACTCTTATGTAATAGACAACAGAGTGAAATTCAGAGGTGTGGAAGAGAAAGAGCCATGGTATCGTGTGTGACTCTTGTGAAATCAGCACTTTTGTAAATCTGCCCTGGAAGTAAGCTCCCTGAGGACAAGGAAGATCATCTTATTGAATTTTGTAGCCTCAGCTCTTAGCCTAATCCCTGACCCACAGCGTTTCTGATTGAATGATGTTTATCCAAATCATGACAGCTAAGTAACAGAAAATTAAGGTTTTTAAAATTTTTTTTTGAAGAAAAGATGTTTCTCATTACATCTTTGCTCTTAAGGAAGGCAGTCATTTCGGGGTTCATTCCTAGATGACTGGTTATTTGCTTTATTTTTTCATGTTGGATTCTCAGTGAAGGAAATAGGTGTCTGACCCTGGCACCTAATCTGATGTATTTGATATTTCAGTGAATCTCACAGCAACATAGGGTATCATTGTTATATTTATCATAACCCCAGTTTCACAGACAAGGATGCTGAGAGATGAGAAAACTTAGTGACTTGCCCAAGGTCATCTAGCTAGTAAGCGATGCAGCTTGTATTTTCCCTGCCCCCAGACCTCTGTTCTTTCCCTGCTCCAGGCTGCAACCCTATTTCCATGAAGGCTCCTTTTCTGAGCACACGCTTGCCTTAGAGTTTTTTATTAGCTCAAAATGTTCCCAGTGTTTAGCTTTCCTAGGGGCCCTCTTTTTAGGTGAAAGGGCCACCAAGAACACCTCTCCACTAGCCTGTGGACAAATGGTCCCATAAACCCCACTGGCAATGTTTAATTTGTGGGAAATGTCAGTTGCCATTTCCTGTGGAGAAAGGTTACGGCCGACCATTTACGATGCCTGAATCCATCTCCCAGCCTTTCCTCTGACAGCAGGAGAGAAGCGGAGATAGAGGAGGTCTGCGGAGGCTAGGAAATCAGAAGAATGATCACAAACACATGTGTGAGTTACATGATTGGCTATTCAGAACCTTAAATGACAGTAGTTCAATGTGGGAAAGAAAGACAGCAACCCTGCTAGACTTTTCTAAAGGTCAGCGAGCCCGCCCACTTGTGCAAAATGGGGCTGGGAGCATCAGTGACCTCATGGGCAATGACTTTTGCTGTAGGCCTGCCTTTTGCACGTGAGGTTTAGAGCGTGCGCATTATAAGCCCAAACGTCTCTTTTTGTTGCTCTTGTTCTCACTGGTACTTTTTTTGATGGTAGATAAAAGCGAGTCCTTGACCTACTGCTTTCTTAGGGAACGCTGCACAGAACTCTCGCGATTAGAAGGGAGACTCCACCCAGAAATTTTACTTTGATATATTCTGGAGGATGGTGACCACAAGTATTACAAGCTTTCCTGAGTCAGTTCTGCCACCATTACTGTATAAGACAGTTTCTGAGCGAGAATGACCTAAGAGTAATCCAAGCAGAAAACTAAGGCCTCAAAACTGTAGGAGGATGTGTTACTGATCAGGAAATTCGAGGGGAATTCTCTTGGTTTTTACCAGCCTGCTGTATTTTCTTAAAAATCAACTGTCAACAGAGAAGTGCCCCCTTCTGTTGTGTGGAGCTGTACGGGGCCATCCCTGACCCTGCTTCCCTACTGTCATCACAGGGCACCATGGTGACTAGATGAGAAGTGCATAATTACTCAATCCAGGTAGCTGGCTTTTTGTGTGAAAGCACAGTCAGAAAAGCACTCTTGGCCCTTGACCGCTGATGAACTCGCATGTATTGGGAAGGCTTCAGGAATTAAGGTGCGAGATTGAGTTCAGTTGTCGAAAGACATTTGCTTCTTTCTCAGACCAGACCCAGGCACATCTTAGTGATGACGGCGTCCACGAAACGCTGCTGGAGTGTTCCTTGCCCGCCGCCACTGCGTTTTTGCTCGATTGCTCCAAGACAATCAGACAAGCCCTAGAGCTCATTGTGAACATATTAATTATGTTCTCTGTTTTCACAGGCTTTTCAGGAGGGTTTAATCGCTTTGAGTTTATTGGCCTATTTTGAAAATGCTTCTCGTGTTACTGGGGATGCTCGCACGACACCCTTCCCCCTGACCTCAAATAGTGTACCCCAAAGTGCCCGTGTCCTGCGGGGCCCGCAAGGTCAGTGGGGGAAGGGCTGCTGAGTTTGCTCTGCCTTTTCAGTTACTTCAGAAGAATTACTTCTGGTTAAAACAAAAGTCAGCGCTAGCTACAGAGCAGATACTGTTGGATTCTTGGAGAGGAGTGATTTCTTAGGGAGACCACTGGTGAGGCCATTTGGGTCGAGAGGTTACAGTGTATCAGCACCGATCCAGCCTCACCGCCCTGCGTCTCACTTGGAGTCTTTGGAGTTTCAAGGTCTGAAAGGATTTGGTTAAATCTGGCTGCTCAGGGTCCAGATGCTCAGCGCCGCCTGGAAAGGGAGGGTGTGGGGTGGACACTGAGGCAAGAATAAACAGTTCGGAGCGTAAAGCACTTCAGCCCCTCCCTCCCTCCCCAGCCCTCCTCCCTTCTTCTGGAAGGTTAAAGCAGACAGTATCCCTATTCTTTCCTGACCTTCTGCTTTCCACACCCACTCTTTATTCAGCTTGCGAAAAAGCGGCTGTAATCACCTTAGGTGGCAAGATCATGTAGACCAGGGAACACAGGGCCGTCGCTGCCGGATGAACCGTCACTTGGTAAACAATGGGAGGGTCCCTGAGCCTTCTGAGTCTCAGCTGGGACTCTGCAGAGAACAGTTCCATTGTCCGGAGGGAAGCGAGGTGGATTCATTGTATATTACAACAGACGATAAGGTCTGTAACTCCCAGAAGAGGGAATTATTGCAACAGTAGCCAGCTGACTGCTCTCACTGCCTAAGTTGGGTCTATTTAGAGAGGGGTGATTAAAATAGGACTAGTTATTGATTTCAGGTTGTTTAAAGGCAATTAAGATCTGATAAGATTGTCAGTATGATCAAGAGTTTTCACTGCTTTTACCATGTGGATTTGGTTTTTATATTGGTGGATAAAACTATCTGCAAAGAGGTTTTCGTTGAAATTTTAATCTTGGTTTATTCTAGTGCACACATGGTACCTCATTATTTCTCGAATTTGATATGTGTCAAATAGATGTAAAATAACGCTTGATTTGTTATCTGCAGGCAAAAGGGAGTAGTTGGGGAACTTCCCACTACATCAAGGTTTCATTTTATATACAAAATTTGAAAAGTATATTTAGTTAAAACTAAATTAGCTTTTCAATGTGATAATGATCTAACGTTTGAGTATCTGACAGACCTGATGTTAATTCAATATAAAACTTGATTAAGGGCACTTTTTTTCTTAATATCTGTATTAAAAAACAACAGCAATTTTCCACTTTTACTTACTATGTGTAAATGTTGTCTGCCAGAAACATTATATTTTCTGCTTGACTTGGTTTTTTTTTTTTAAGCATTTAGATGGCAGACATCTTTAAGGTTCTTTAATGTTTTCTAAAGTAGAGCATGCTGTCAGAAAATTAATGTAATCTTAGTTTGAAAATCACTCTCATCATGACCCGAATCTGAATAATCAGTTTTGGTTTTTCAAATGTCTGCTGCTAGCTTACGTGGTTCATAATTCGCTTTTCTTAGAACTTCTTTTCATTGAACCTGAAAATTGCTTTTTTCAAGGCTCTATGAAAAGAGCTGAAACCCTGGCCTCGTCCCATCTCTGCTACAGGCTAGTGTTGGGAAGCATTTAAACTTTTAGAATTTCAATGTCCTCATTTTACAAAAGAGGGTATTGATACCTTTTCTGCATATTACAATGCTTTCGTGAGGACAAAGTGTGAAAATAAGTATACCTGCACATTGACAATGTCAAAGTCTAAACGTTAGCTTGCTTTTATTATTTTACACCGACGGTGGACTTTTAAAAATATGATTTAAAGCTTATTGTTTCATTTGTCCTGGTTGTTGCAGATAATTTCTAGCACTTACCAGAAAGAGCATGTGTGTGGAACCAGACAGCCTGGGTTTGTAGCTGGGCTTCCATTTATTAGCCGAGAGGATTTGGATGTGTTTACCAGCTTGGGTTTGGCCTCCTTGTCTGTCAAATGGGGGTCGTGTGTCCCTGGTAGGGTTATTATGAAGTAATAACCCAGGCTTAGTAATGAAGGTAAAGTGCTTAATAAAAGATGCCTTCTGTTCTACAAATTTAGATAAAATGAGTTACAAAAGCAATGATTCAAATACATGCAATTATGGTCTCTTCCTAATTTTCTTTTCAGTACAACTAATGTTAGTGATTACTTATGCCAAAAAATATTAGCTGTTTACATCTGGCCTACTCGGTGATCTGGAGGTGTGGGTTCGTCTAGCCCTGGAACAGATTTTTTCAGCCTGCAGCGGGGGTGTAGGCGTCTGTAGGACATAGCCAGCGTTTAACATTGGGCCGATGAGGGCCTCCCCCAACCCCATGCCACCCCCATTACGAAGTCTGAAAACCAGAGAACATTTTTTACCTGGAAGTCGTATCATATGTCTTTATGGCTATGTCACATTTTAAAACTCGTGTTTGAATAATAGATCATTTCAGGCATTAATGACTTGATACGCTTTCTAGAAGGAAAAGCAATCATAAACAGTTCCTTCCATAAACGGAATGCCCAACACCACTGGATATTTGTATGTGTACATACATTTAGTGATTATTGCCTGTATTGAACTATTTTTTATTAGTTACCCAGTGTAACAATTTTAACTATTCAGACGTGTGTAGAGGTGAGGCTTTTTCTCAAAGTCAGATCAGATTCACAGATGGGATCTGAGTGAAGCTTGACCTTGATTTTGAAGATCCGGGACTAACTCTCTACCCTTTATGGGAGGATGGCATGCACAGGCCTGTTTTGAAGCTTGCAGCCGGTGGTTGGTCTCCTCCAGCGTGGGTTGGGTCAAGGGCACAGCTTCCATGGCTCAGTGCAGGGATCGGGCATCAGGAACAACCTCTTTGCTGCAGGTTGAAAGGACCTTCCTGAAATAGGTGGGTTCTCCAGGCACCTGAAGAGCCCAGCCTGCCCATTCTCTTCATGGATGTTCCAGTGACCGGCCTCTGTGCTTGGCCCAGTAACTCCCAGTGCCAACAAATTTTCCTACCAGGAACAAGATTGATAGGAAGAGATCTCCACGAAGGAAAAAACAGCAATGAAACTTGCTTATACATGACAACATTTTCAACGTTAAGATTTACCTTTCTTAAGACACATTAGAACATCTTATGTTTTTAATGAGGCTGTCATCACTGGTACAGAATTTCTGTAAGAACACTTAGCCGATGAGAACAAAAACATTTTATTCATTTGACTACTAGGGATGTGGGTAAAGCTTTCCTCTCTAACATGCGTTCTCCTTGGTGGTCCGTTGAAGCAGGCTCCACTTGGAGTCATGGTCAACTGAGTGAGTAGGTGATGCTCTTGGTCAGGTGGTGTGGACAGAGTGGGAGAACCGACAGACTGGGGCTTGGGGGGATGAGGGGCCACATCTGTGCCCTTTCCCATACAGGTGATGGCTGCACACGGGTGGGGTTGGCTGGACAATTGTTCTCACCCCGTTGGCGCCAGTCTGTATTTTTCCACAAAGCTTCCCAGTTCGTTTGTTACACTTCTTGGACCTAATCTTACCCAGGGTAAGATACTCTTCAGGAGATTCCTTTCTAGTCAGTTTCTTGTCTACCTGAGACTCTGGTGTTGGGAAGCTCTTGTTCTTTATTGTCAGTAAATCCCTGGTTTTAAGAATAAATGCAGGATTAGCAAGGGTGGTCAGACTCCAGGAACAAACTGAATAGGGTGAGAGCTGACAAGTTAGGGTGTCCACGTTTGGGAGAGTTTTTCCCTTGAGCCTCAGTATTAATTGAACAAAACAAATGGGAATGGGGAATTCCCTGGTGGTCCAGTGGTTAGGATTCCTAATGTTCACTGCCGAGGGACCGGAGAGCTAAGATCCCACAAGCTGCGTGGTGTGGCAAAAAAAAAAAAAAAAAAAAAAAGATGAACGAGTGTACCCTAATCTGGAGGCATTTATGCCATCAATTATCAAACTAATCAAGACAGTTCTAGAATGCTTTTCTTAATCTCCCGTCTTCCAAATTGCTCCTTGTTGAAGTCTTTATAATAGAATTTATATCTCATCACATGCTGCAGCTGTGTTTATGGGTTTGGGAAGAATTTTCCAGGACCAGACTACAAGACTGGAACAAAGCAAAGTGCGGGGATGTCTGGTTTGGGTCGTGTTTAGGATTTGGTCTTTCTAGGTGTTGACCGAGGTTCATGGGTAGTCATTCCACAAATATTTATTGAGGGCCTGCCGTGTGGCTCACACTGCCCTGGACACTGGGAGACACCAGGTGTCTGCCCTCCTGGCACTTACCTTCGTGGGTGGACGACAGATAATGAACAGGAAGAAACACAGATAACATTAGGCCGTGGTAGGAGGTGGCGGGGAGGGGCAGGGCCTGGACTAGAGACTGGGGGTTGGGGGGTGGCATTGTGTGCCTTCCAAGTTGTGTGACCGTGTGACTGTGAGCTCCGCAAAGAGCCGGGGAGGAAGGGGAGTCCATAACAGGTGAAAGGCCTCCAGCCGCCTGGACCCTGTGGAAGCAGCAGGGTGGCAGGGAAGGAGGGGGTAGCATGCAGGCGCTGGGGAGGACCTGGAAGAACTTCCTCTGTGTGATGCGGAGCCCCCTGGAGGGTATGAGTAGGGGGAGGTGGTCTGAGTTACTTATGAAAAGGGTAAGTCTGGGTGGAGCCTGGGCTATAGAGGGGAAGCAGGGCACCCAGGTGATGGGCTTACCTGTGTAAGTCTTACCTGTGGCTCCCTTGAGAGCGATGGAGGCGGGAGAGCCGCAGGTGTTTGGAGTCTTGAGCTGACAGCACTGCATTGGCTGTGGCCTGGGATGCGGCGGGGAGGGAGCCGGGAATGACTCCTGGGTTTCTCCTGTACCCGCGTGTCTTCATGTTGACACCAGAGTGGAGTGGAGATGGGAAATGCAGGGCAGGCGAATGGGAAAAAAACAGCGCACAGGTTTTATCTTTATTTTTTTTTAGCATCTTTATTGGAGTAGAATTGCTTTACAATGGTGTGCTAGTTTCTGCTTTATAACAAAGTGAATCAGCTATACATATATCCCCATATCCCCTCCCTCTTGCGTCTCCCTCCCATCCTCCCTATCCCACCCCTCTAGGTGGTCACAAAGCACTGAGCTGATCTCCCGGTTTTATCTTTAGAATCATGAGTCAAGACAGAATTTTAGGGACATTTGCGGATATGTTATAATTCCCAGACAAATCACAATTATGACCCCACTAAAGTCTGTGTTCTTTGCAGGCAGTGTCTGTCTTACTGCCTAGATTGTGTCTTAGAGACTCGGGTTTAGGTCAGCGTTTGGTTTGAATCTAAAAGTTTAATTATCTGCAGAGATGACTTCGTTTATGGTGATGATTATGTAAGGAAAGATTGGGAGCAGGGTAAATGCTGAGAGCCTGCAATGAATAATCCATGCTCGTTTTTGGCTTCTGGATCCATAAGATCTGAGCAGACATCTGGTGATAATTGTCTTGCATGAGAATTTCCAGTGTCCCTGTGTCGTATCACACAGTTGTGGCCAGAAGCCGACAGGTAACTGTGCAGAAAGATCACAGTATTGCAGAGCAGGGGTGGATGGACGACTCCATCCTTTCTGATGGACCTGGCTTCTCAATCTCCTCTGTCTGGCTTGTGTAGGATGAGTTGGATGAACTCCGTGCTGAAATGGAAGAGATGAGAGACAGTTACTTAGAGGAAGATGTTTACCAGCTGCAGGAGCTTCGGCGGGAACTGGACCGCGCCAATAAAAACTGCCGAATCCTGCAGTACCGCCTCAGGAAGGCTGAGCAGAAGAGCCTGAAGGTGGCAGAGACCGGGCAGGTGGATGGCGAACTCATCCGAAGTCTGGAGCAGGACTTAAAGGTGAGTGAGCCAGGTGGATGGGACATGCCTTCCCCAAAGGAGCTGCTGGGAGTTTCTGTACAATTCCACAGATTTGCCTAGATTGTGTCTTAGAGATAGTTTTCTGTACCATTTCTGTACAATTGCAGACCTGAAACACAACCCTCAGAAGCCACTTACACGATGTTCTGTTAGTGTTTCTCTCTTTCAACAGAATTCAGCTTAAACATTCTTCATTCACGTGATGGTTTATAAGGTGTGTGTAGCCATATGGCTTTGGACCAAGACTTAAATCCCTCTTATCAACTGGAATCTTAACCCCCCCAAAAAAGAAAAGAAATTATAGTAATAGATGTTCAATAAAAAAAGAATTAATACCTGCCCATTGATCTGACCGTTCTTTAGAAATTGTGCAGAAACTCCTTCTACAGATCTGGAATATCTGACAAGATTGATTATCAATTCAGTTATAGTCAAAGACCACTTTTAAAAGTTGATCATAGTCACTTAACTTTTTTTTTTTTTGGTTAAGTTTCTAGGATGCAGAAAACCTGAAAGTACCATAACCCAAGTAAGACTTGTAGTGGTGATTTAACTGAAAGAGAAATAGGATCATAACTTATTGTCTAAAGTGTCTTTGAGAATCATTGGTGGAAGTGGGAATGAGGTGAAGAAATCCGAGACTTTATTCCACTTGTCCTCTCCACCATGGCTTCTCTCCTGCCCCAATTATCAAATCATTTATCTAGAGATGAATTATGTATAATGTCCTCCTTATTGGACGAGTCCTTAGGAAATCTCATTTAGCCTTTCATTATGATAACAGGAAAGGAATCTTTGTAACTCTCAAATGTATAAACCACTAACAAAATGTCATTCAATGTGATATAAAGGTGATTTATATTTCTCTCACAAAAATCTCCTTCCTTATTTCCTTTTAGAAAGTAAAAATGTTTAACTGCCTTTAGCATTCAAATATTTTACCAGAGTAGACAATTTAAAACTTGACTACATGAAACATCTACTGCATACAGAATTACTTCATTTGTTTTTTTTAAGCAGGTAGGTTTTGTATTATTTTGGGGAACAGAAATGTTTATTTTTTTGATGATGATGGTGATGATTTTTAACTTGTCATTTAAAGCATGTGCTCCTGGGATATTGGTATTCTAGAAGGAGCAGGGCCTTGCAAAGTGGCCTTTAATCCAGATGAATGTCATATTTTCCCTTAATGTGGATTTCATGTTTCAAACTAATACCTTCCTCCTTTAAAACTAGGTTTGTTAATATTGCCAGGATCTTTCCTTTTTGGTGTAATATAATATTCCTTAATGATTCTGCCTCTGAAGTTGTTTGGAGGTACCCTTAGCACACAGAAAGCTTCCCTTCCTGATGACGGTCTCTGTGGGTTGATGCAGGTGGCCAAAGATGTGTCGGTCAGGTTGCACCATGAACTTGAAACTGTGGAGGAAAAGAGAGCTAAAGCTGAAGATGAGAATGAAACTCTCCGACAGCAGATGATTGAAGTGGAAATATCCAAACAGGCCCTCCAAAACGAGCTGGAGAGACTGAAGGAGGTAAGTC
Organism: Balaenoptera acutorostrata; assembly: GCF_949987535.1. NCBI lineage: Eukaryota > Metazoa > Chordata > Mammalia > Artiodactyla > Balaenopteridae > Balaenoptera > Balaenoptera acutorostrata. The sequence goes on from NC_080076.1 coordinate 62,165,546, forward strand.
AGACATGGATGGGGATTTGCCCCTTGGGTTGAATTGTGAGGGACTTGGGACTCCAAGTGTCCTATTCTTACCATGGTCTAAGGCAGGGGTTGGCCAGCAACGGTTTGAATGGCCTGGGAACGAAGAATGGTTTTTACATTTTTCATAGCATTGTTGGGGGAAAAAAAAATCACACAGAAAATACACCTAAAAAAGCAAAGATGATGGTGTGACAGAGGCTGTGTTGCTTGCAAAGCCTGAAATATTTGCTCTCTGGCCCTTTATGGAAAAGGCTTGTTGAACCCTGCTCTAAAGCTATTTTTTATAATTTCCATTCCGATGAGCTGGCCATTAATTCCCTTTATGGGTCCAAGCGAGGTTTATTATTACTAGAATACAAAATAAGGCGGTAGCATTTTTCTCGAGAGCCTTCTCTTCCAGTGAGCTGGAAAATACGTTACGCTTGTTCATTATCCTGTGTCAGCAGATGATGGGTGTGTGCTGCCTATGTCTGTCATTCAGCCAATATGATTTATTTATTTATTTAACATCTTTACTGGAGTATAATTGCTTTACAATGGTGTGTTAGTTTCTGCTGTATGACAAAGTGAATCAGCTATACATATACATACATCCCCATATCTCCTCCCTCTTGCATCTCCCTCCCACCCTCCCTATCCCACCCCTCTAGGTGGTCACAAAGCACCGAGCTGATCTCCCTGTGCTATGAGGCTGCTTCCCACTAGCTATCTGTTTTACATTTGGTAGTGTATATATGTCCATTCCACTCTCTCACTTCATCCCAGTTTACTCTTCCCCCTCTGCGTATCCTCAAGTCCATTCTCTACATCTGCGTCTTTATTCCTATCCTGCTCCTAGGTTCTTCATAACCTTTTTTTTCTTTAGATTCCATATATATGTGTTAGCATATGGTATGTTTTTCTCTTTCTGACTTACTTCACTCTGTGTGATGGACTCTAGGTCCATCCACCTCACTACAAATAACTCAATTTTGTTTCTTTTTATGGCTGAGTAATATTCCATTATATATATTGCCACATCTTCTTTATCCATTCATCTGTCGATGGACACTTAAGTTGCTTCCATGTCCTGGCTATTGTAAACAGAGCTGCAATGAACATTGTGGTACATGACTCTTTTTGAATTATGGTTTTCTCAGGGTATATGCCCAGTAGTGGGATTGCTGGGTCGTATGGTAGTTCTACTTTTACTTTTTTAAGGAACCTCCATACTGTTCTCCATAGTGGCTGTGTCAATTTACATTCCCACCAACAGTGCAAGAGGGTTCACTTTTTTTTTAATAAATTTATTTATTTTATTTATTTATTTTTGGCTGTGTTGGGTCTCCGTTGCTGTGTGAGGGCTTTCTCTAGTTGTGGCGAGTGGAGGCTACTCTTCGTTGCGGTGCACGGACTTCTCACTGAGGTGGCCTTTCTTGTTGTGGAGCATGGGCTCTAGGCGCGCAGGCCTCAGTAGTTGTGGCACGTGGGCTTGGCCGTTGTGGCTCGCGGGCTCTAGAGCGCAGGATCAGTAGTTGTGGCGCACGGACTCAGCCACTCTGCAGCATGTGGGATCTTCCCAGACCAGGGCTCAAACCCGTGTCCCCTGCACTGGCAGGCGGACTCCTAACCACTGCACCACCAGGGAAGCCCGAGGGTTCCCTTTTCTCCACACCCTCTCCAGCATTTATTGTTTGTAGATTTTTTGATGATGGCCATTCTGACCTGTGTGAGGTGATACCTCATTGTAGTTTCGATTTGCATTTCTCTAATGATCAGTGATGTTGAGCATCCTTTCATGTGTTTGTTGGCAATCTGTATATCTTCTTTGGAGAAATGTCTCTTTAGGTCTTCTGCCCATTTTTGGATTGGGTTGTTCGTTTTTTTTTGATACTGAGCTGCATGAGCTTGTAAATTTTGGAGATTAATCCTTTGTCAGTTGCTTCATTTGCAAATATTTTCTCCCATTCTGAGGGTTGTCTTTTCATCTTGTTTATGGTTTCCTTTGCTGTGCAAAAGCTTCTAAGTTTCATTAGGTCCCATTTGTTTATTTGTGTTTTTATTTCCATTTCTCTAGGAGGTGGGTCAAAAAGGATCTTGCTGTGATTTATGTCATAGAGTGTTCTGCCTATGTTTTCCTCTGTTTTATAGTGTCTGGCCTTACATTTAGGTCTTTAATCCATTTTGAGTTTATTTTTGTGCATGGTGTTAGGGAGTGATCTAATTTCATTCTTTCACATGTAGCTGTCCAGTTTTCCCAGCACCACTTATTGAAGAGGCTGTCTTTTCTCCATTGTATATTCTTTCCCCCTTTATCAAAAATAAGGTGACCATACGTGCATGGGTTTATCTCTGGGCTTTCTATCCTGTTCCATTGATCTATATTTCTGTTTTTGTGCCAGTACCAAACTGTCTTGATTACTGTAGCTTTGTAGTATAGTCTGAAGTCTGGGCACCTGATTCCTCCAGCTCCGTTTTTCTTTCTCAAGGTTGCTCTGGCTATTTGGGGTCTTTTATGTTTCCATACAAATTGTGAAAATTTTTGTTGTAGTTCTGTGAAAAATGCCATTGGTAGTTTGATAGGGATTGCATTAAATCTGTAGATTGCTTTGGGTAGTAGAGTCATTTTCACAATGTTGATTTTTCCAATCCAAGAACATGGTGTATCTCTCCATCTGTTTGTATCGTCTTTAATTTCTTTCATCAGTGTCTTATAATTTTCTGCATACAGGTCTTTTGTCTTCTTAGGTAGGTTTATTCCTAGGTATTTTATTCTTTTTGTTGCAATGGTAAATGGGAGTGTTTCCTTAATTTCTCTTTCAGATTTTTCATCATTAGTGTATAGGAATGCAAGAGATTTCTGTGCATTAATTTTGTATCCTGCTACGTTACCAAATTCATTGATTACCTCTAGTAGTTTTCTGGTAGAGTCTTTAGGATTCCCTATGTATAGTATCATGTCATCTGCAAACAGTGACAGTTTTACTTCTTCTTTTCTGATTTGGATTCCTTTTATTTCTTTTTCTTCTTTGATTGCTGTGGCTAACACTTCCAAAACGATGTTGAATAATAGTGGTGAGAGTGGGCAACCTTGTCTTGTTCCTGATCTTAGTGGAAATGGTTTCAGTTTTTCACCATTGAGAACGATGTAGCCAGTATGATTTAAACACAGATTTCTTTTAAATTTTAAGGAGTGAATGTGTTCTAGCAAAGTGGTCTAGACAGTGCATATGTATTTTTTTTCATTTGCTACAGTAATGCAAATCCTGTTTTGTTGTTGACTTCCATTATACAATTAAAGCTGAATGTTCTCTTGGAAAATATCCTGCCTATTGATGAAGTTCAAAACTGTTTGTGAGGGCTTTAAGATGATGGCTAAAGCCAGTGTGTTACCTGCCAACAGCCTCACTTAGCACTTCGTGGTTCCTTTGGGTTTGTTTCCTGATTCAGCCAGTCCTTGGTCATCCGTCCATCTGCCCTTCCACCCACACTTCACTCAGGCCCTGACTGGGCCCTGGGGGAGGCGGATGTGAATATGGCAGCACAGGTGCTGCCCTCAAGCTGTTTACTGATCTGACACATTATGGATTTGGGTAAATTCTGTGTACGTCGCCACTTCCGTGAAAGTGCTGCGTGTTCTATTTCTTCGTCCCTCATCACTGTCCCCTTTGTGAATACTCTGTGGGCTCTGTCCGGGTCACTGAGGGTGCCTGCAGCAGTGCCTGCCCTCGGGGGACATTGGGGACTCGCCGGGTGAGTGGGGGATGAAGATGAGAGCGTGGAGCCGTGCCGAGCTTCACGGTGGAGGAGGGGGAACCCGGGCAGGTTTGTCCCCGTGGGTGACCCTCCTCTGGTTGTGATCTCACCTCTACACTTGTGCGTTCTAATAACTTACTTCCCTCTTTTCCCTTTGGTCCGAGTTTGCCAGGAGGTAGGCCGTAATGGTTCCTTTTCTCAAAATTTCCAGCTTGAGCCTGACCTTGAGGGTACAGACAACAACTTTGAAGTATATTTTATAAATTTTATATGCGTGTATGTTTTTATATAAATAGGTAAATTATACATACATAAGTAAAGACGTGTTGAAAGCGAGCAGGGATTCTTTTGCACACATTGAAATGGATTTGTGAAGGACCTGGCATCGGGTCACGAATAGTTCTTTGGGGTGAGAAATGATCACTGACATTGGCGGCCCAGGCTGGCTGTGAGGAAGGGGTGGGGCGCTGGCCCCTCCCTTTCTTTACAGCTTAAAATTACTCAGAAGGATTGCTCACTTGGGACACAATCATAGTATTTTACCTCCAGAGTCGCAGTCAGACTGGTGGGGCTGCATATTGACACCAAAGTTTTCAACGAAGCATGAACCTGAGAGTCTGAGGAGGGTTGGACGCTGGTGGACCATTCTGGAAGCAGAGAAGGATGAACCAGCCACACAGGGTTCAGAGGTGGCAGAGGAGATGCTTATCAGAAAATTCGAGCTGGGGTCTCCGTGAATGGGTTCTTTGTAGCAAAGCCAGAACAGACTTTCTTGTGGGTTTCGCTCTAGAGGGAGGATCATGTTTTCTCTGTCCTGAGCCGTACTGGTTATTGTTCAGCTCTGAAGTTTGGTAAGTGGACCATGCGCCACATTCTGAGAAAGGCCAGGGCAGTTTGTGCGTGTGTCTCCACGACAGGCGTGGTTGCAGATGTGTCTGTGCCCCTCGGAGGACAGTGACACGCTGCATCTCTGTGCCCCTCGGCTCTGTCTCTGGGGCTTCTCTCTGCAGCTGCAGACTGCTTTCAGCCACCTGGTGGCCTCCTCCAGGGTGGGTTTCTGGTCACCCTTCAAACTCAGACTGTCCAGGAACAGACTTGTCACCTTTGCCCCCACCTGTACCTTCTTTTATCTTTCCCAGCTGTGTTAATGGTGTCACTGTCCTTTTAGTCACCCCGGCTTAAGTGATGGCAATTATCCTTACCCCTCCTGCTCCCCACCCTCAGTTGCCTGCTGCTCTGCTTTCACGGTCTTAGAAATTCTTTCTCACTGGTACATGCTACATGGACGAACCTCGAAAATACACCAAGTGAAAGAAGCCAGACATTGTGTGAGTCCATTTATAGGAAATGTTCAAATAGGTAAATCCATAGACAGAAAGCAGCTTAGTGGTTTTCAGGGACCGGGGGGAGGGAGAAAGGAGACTGACTGGAGTTTCCTTTTGGGGTGATGACAGTGTTTTGGAACTGGATGGAGGTGATGGTTGCACAACATTGTGAATGTACTAAATGCCACTGGATTGTACACTTTAAAATGGTTAATTTTAACCTCTTAAACATTTTGACTTTCTCTATCCACGCTTTCACTCATCTCTCAAATGAGTATTTGAGGGCAGACACTCTGTGGTCACCACATTAAAGGATGCACTACTTCTAGTCGTTCCCTTTTCTGTTTTACCTTCTGTATCCCCCAAATCCGACAGTGTTAATGCTCGGCTTAAACAAACAAACTTGCCTTGGGCCGGATTGTCTAGAGCTTTAGCATGACAACAGAGGTCCTTTCCCGCCTGGCCCATCCCTGTCTCCCAGCTGGGGTTCCCACCCCTTGGCAGGAAACCCTGCAGTGAACTAAAAGGCAGTTGAGAAGGATGAGAAGAGACAGGCCCTCTGGTCCTCTTGAACTCGTAGAGGTGTGTCTTGGAAAAGTCGCTTTCTCCACAGATAGATGAGACGCTTAAAGAAGGCTGATAGTATTAACCCCTCTGGAATTGTCCCTTCTGGATAGCAGCTTCCTTGCTGGCTGGCTTCCTGTGCTGTTCATGCCATGTCCATGCCACATGGATGAACCCCCATATACCATGGTACATGCTACATGGACGAACCCCCATATACCCAAACCCCCATATACCACTTCACTTGTGCAAAGCTCAAAAATTTTTTGCCCTTTTTTTGGGGGCATATATTTCTTCTAGTACTCTTTCTATGGTGGAATATCTCAAAAGGTTGAAAATAGTTAACCTTAGTTTAGTTTCAACTCCCTGAAGATTGCCCAAGTGCTTTCACTCAACTGTATTTCTTTCATTCTACCGAAAGGTTTTTTGAGTACATGCTAGACACAAATAATAACTAGCCAAGTTAGTTGACACTTGCAAGGGACAGAGGCATGTTTTAGATCACTCCTGGGAACTAGGGTTAGTGAATGGAACCACAGGAACCAACTAGCTGTCAGATAGCTCTTGGGAACATCTGTCATCACCATTCAGGACATGATACTGATTCCCTGGGTTTGGTTGAGACTCCTTGTGTGCCAAGTAAATGATCAGATTTTGTAACTTTGAGTGCTTGAGAGGAATTGTATATGCTCTAGTTTTGGGGTGAAGATGTTGAATCCATTAGACTGAAGACTTTCCAACTTGAACTATAACTCGCAACAGGAAGGACATTTTATACCATCACTGAATAAACAAATGGAAAGGTTTCACCAAAATGCTTATTTTTTTGCCATATAGGATGCGTTCTGATATTTTCAGTTCTATTTTTTTCTGATGGTTGTAAGTTCAATCCATTACTAGATTGCCACAATTTGGAGAAAAAAAAAGTATCAGATCATTTGTTAATTGTGTTGTTCATATTTTCTATATCCTTTATAGTTTTGTTTTGTCTGCTAAATACATCTCTTTAAGATGAAGATGTGTTAAAATCACCCATTATAATTCTACATTTAAATTTTCTTCTTGTAATATGTCACTTTGCTTTTTAGACTTTGAATATGAATGCATAAAGATTTAGAACTTTTTTTTGTTGTGAGTTGTTGCCTTTATCATTTGATAATGACCTCTTTATTCTGATGTCTTGCTTTTTGCTGTAAAGCCTACTTTGTCTGCTTTTATCATCTACACCAAATTTCTTTTAGTTAGTATTTGCCTGGTATAGCTTTTTTTGTGATTCTGTAAGTTTTATTTTTTCTACACCATTATGTTTTAGGTGTATTTCTTCTGAATGAACTATAGCTACCTTTAAAAAGGAATCTGGGAATCTTTGTTTTAAACTTGTAAATTTAATCCAGTTACATTTATTGTGGTTATTAATGTGTTTGAATTTATTTCTGTCATTATATTTTATGCTCTCTATATTCCATGCCTTTTCTTTTTTTTAACATCTTTATTGGAGTATAATTTCTTTACAATGATGTGTTAGTTCCTACTTTATAACAAAGTGAACCAGCTATACATATATCCCCGTATCTCCTCCCTCTTGCGTCTCTATCCCACCCTCCATGCCTTTTCTTTGTTTCTTTTTTCTATTTATTTTTTTAAGATTTTTTTTTTAAATTTAATTAATTAATTAATTAATTAATTTATTTATTTATGGCTGTGTTGGGTCTTCGTTTCTGCGCGAGGGCTCTCTCTAGTTGTGGCAAGCGGGGGCCACTCTTCATCGCGGTGCGCGGGCCTCTCACTATCGCGGCCTCTCTTGTTGCGGAGCACAGGCTCCAGACGTGCAGGCTCAGTAATTGTGGCTCATGGGCTTAGTTGCTCCGCAGCATGTGGGATCTTCCCAGACCAGGGCTCAAACCCGTGTCCCCTGCATTGGCAGGCAGACTCTCAACCACTGCGCCACCAGGGAAGCCCAAGATTTTTTTTTTTGATGACCATTTTTAAAGCCTTTACTGAATTTGTTACAGTATTGCTTCAGTTTCATGTTTTGTTTTTTTGGCCACAAGGCATGTGGGATCTTCACTCCCCAGCCAGGGATCAAACCCGCACATGGTCCCCTGCATAGAACCACTGGACTGCCAGGCAAATCCCTCTATTTTTTAATGTTGATTTCTCTCTGAGTTTTTAATTCCCATGTTCTCTCTCTTGGTTAGGAAGTTATACATTCTATTACTATTATTTTAATGATCACTCTTACTTTTTTTTGTTTTTTTTTTTTTAATTTTATTTATTTATTTATTTATTTATGGCTGTGTTGGGTCTTCGTTTCTGTGCGAGGGCTTTCTCTAGTTGCAGCAAGTGGGGGCCACTCTTCATCGCAGTGCGCGGGCCTCTCACTATCACGGCCTCTCTTGTTGCGTAGCACAGGCTCCAGGCATGCAGGCTCAGTAATTGTGGCTCACGGGCTTAGTTGCTCCGCGGTATGTGGGATCTTCCCAGACCAGGGCTCAAACCCGTGTCCCCTGCATTGGCAGGCAGATTCTCAACCACTGCGCCACCAGGGAAGCCCGATTCTTACGTTTTTAACATGCATGTTTCTCAATGTCTAAAACTAATCACTGTCTATATTCTTTTCCTGAATAATACAAGCATCTTAGAAAGCTTCAACTCCAACTCCTTTCATACTATTATTACCCAGTATTTCAGTTTCATCTTTTTAAAATCATCTCCCCACCTAAGCTGACTAATTTCATAGCTAATTCTTATTTAGATTCATTTGCACATTTTCCAGTCTGTTATCATTGCTTCTTGAGTGTTGCTCCTTCCTTCTGAGTTCAGTTTCCTTCTCGCTGATCTATTAATACATCTTTTAGTGGTTTATATCAGTAAATGATATTGTCTAAAATACTTTTATTTCCTACTCAGTCTTGAAAGATATTTAGTTGGGCATAGAATTCTAACACTTTGAAGATAGTATTTTTATTATCTTTTGGCTCTATTTTGCTTATCAAGAGGTCTGCTGTTAGATAATTCTCATTTTTGTAGATAATCTGTCTTTACTTCCTGGTTACTTTTATGCTTTTCTCTGCGTGTTTGGTATTCTGTAGTTTGAATCAAATGTATCTAGATTTATTTTTATTTTGCTCAACACTCATTGCCAATCTGAGTTTTTGTCTTTCATAAACTCTGAAAAATTCTCACTCTTTGAATAGTCTTCTGTAGTGAAACTATCTCTTTGAATCACGTTTCTTCCCCATCCTCTGTATTTCTTCTAGAATTCCTGTTAGTCTTATGTGGGCCTTATGTTGGCCATTCTTATTCCATCTTCCGTCTGGCATCTCACTTACCTGTTCTTTTTTTTTTTTTTTTAAGATATTTTTATTTTTATCTCTCTGTGCTACATTCTGGATAATTTCTTGTCCAAGTTACTAATTCTCTTCTTTACAAGAGAATTACAGTTTTATTCATCCACTAACTTTTCATTTCTAGAAGTTTTAAAAAGTTGCTTGTTCTTTTTCATAGTTTCTTCTTTCTTCATCATCTCATAGTTCTTGCTTTAAATCTTTAAACATTTTAAAATCAGTCTTTTTCAGTTCTGTTGAGTTCTTGATGTTACTAAGCCTTCAGTTTGTCTGATCTGGTGACTCTTACAGTGGATTTTATTACGAGTCCTTCTTAGTAGGAATTCCATGAAGTTTGTCGAAATGTCCTCCTAGGGAGCTTTTGTGTTGGTCTTTTCTGGAGGCCTTGGTGGTATCATTGGTCCAAATATAGTCCTTAATTTTTGGCTTGTGGAGTTGTGTACCAAATGGGTATCAGTTGGACATTGAACTTGCATAGGCCTAGGGTATTTTCATATTTCAAAAGAGATTTTTTTCCACCACCCAGTGTCCTGAGCAGAAGCTTACCCTCCCCTCCTCGAGGGATTTTTAGTTTACTTCAGTGGGGGTGCATCTCCACAATGGGTTGCCTTGGTGCATTGATCGAAGCCTCTTCTTACACCCCTGGCCTATTTCTGGTAACTCCCACCATCCCCTCCTGCCCCCCTTAACACATACCCTTGTGCTCATGGCTCTGGTTTCCAATCCCTTAGGCACTGCGGACACTAGGGAATTTTCCTTCTTTGTGTGTGTGAGTTCAGCTGTGTATAAATTTTTGCTTGTTATATTTTCTCTAGCATTCCTAGCTGTTTACTGGGGGGCGGGGCTCACGATAGCTCCCTGTGCCGTGTTGCCAAAACAGGATGTGACCCTTCTGGGGCCCCAGAGTAACCCCGTGTGTCCTCTGTCTCCCGACCCAGCACTTCATCCCTGCCTCTTTCTGTGGCTCCCCGACCCCCGAAGACCTCAGAGCCTTTCCCTTTTCATGGCTTCTCCACGTTGTGCCTCCTCCTCACTATCTTCTCTTGCAGTGGCTGCTGTAGTCTGAATGTCTGTGTTAACCCCAGATTCATGTTAAATCCTAATCCCCAATTAGATGCTGTGAGGAGGTGGAGCCTGTGGGAGGTGATTAGGTCATGAGGGCAGAGCGTCTCCCACTTCACAAGGATTAGTGTCCCCCTAAGAGGGACCCCATACAAGCACCCTCATTCCATCTATCATGTGAGGACACACTGGGACCTGGCCGTCTATGAACCAGGAAGCGGGTCCTCACCAGACAAGGAATCTGCCAGCATCTTGATCTTAGATTTCTCAGCCTCCAGGACTGTGGGAAATGATGTCTGTTCTTTAAGCCCCCCAGTCTCTGGTATTTTGTCAGAGCAGCCTGAATGGATTAAGACAGTCTTTCTACTTTTTTCTCACCCAGTGGGTGAGGACTTTTTTCTGTGTGTCATTATATTCAAACTATCAGGTGTCCATAATGTCTGGAAACAAAGGTGTACAAACATAGTAAGTGGCTTTATTGCTGTCATGCTACACTTTAATAGCATTGTCTGTGATTTCAGAGTTTATGGTCCCCCTTGTAAGAAAAAGATGTGTGTGGGTGAGTCGGTGTGAAGCATGTATGGGCAGAGTCCTCGTGCCTGGGTGCCTCCCGGGCCCTGACCAGGTTGTCATCGGCCGCCGTGGAGTCCCTCAGGCCTCGGCCCTGGCCGGTCAGCAGTGGACAGAAGGACGGGCAGGCCGGGTGGATGAGGCAGCCATCCTATGTGGGAGCCTGGCGGGCTCTGTGGGCGCCTCAGGGAACACGCAGCACCTGCTCTACTTTGCTGACCTGAGTTTGGAGGGAGGGTGACAAGCTAGAGAGCAGGATGGGGAGAGCAGTCCGGTGTCCTGAGTGGTCTCGGTTATGTGCCTGCTAACTTAATAACGAGGTGACATGGGAAGGAGTGGGAGCAGGAAGAACTGGAGGTGTCTGGTTAAGTCCTTTTCCCAAACGCTGAAACATGAGTCTGGGGGGGGGTGTGTGCGTGTGCATATTCATGTGTGTGTGCATGTGCATGCAGTGTCAACACAGGGATCTGGAGGGAAACGGCCTTTGTGTGTCCTGCACACACCCCGAGGGCAGGGGTACGATTGGACTAGAGCCCCATCAACCAAGGGAATGACCCCTAAGGCCGGGAGATGCAGAGCTCAGGGGCCTGGAGGGTGAGGAGCAGGGCAGGAAGCACAGGAGGCCTTGGCAGGAACAGCTTTAAATGCTTCAGCCATGGGGCTTCCCTGGTGGTGTAGTGGTTAAGAATCCAACTGCCAGTGCAGGGGACACGGGTTCGATCCCTGGTTCGGGAAGATCCCACATGCTGTGGAGCAGCTAAGCCCGTGTGCCACAACTACTGAGCCCACGTGCCTAGAGCCCGTGCTCTGCAACAAGAGAAGCCACCACAAGAAGCCCACGCACCGCAACGAAGAGTAGCCCCCGCTCTCCACAACTAGACAAAGCCCGCGTGCAGCAACAAAGACCCAACACAGCCAAAAAAATTTTAAAATAAAATAAAATGCTTCAGCTGTAAATGGCACAGTTTTGGTGTCTGGGAAGAAGGGGAGTGTGTGTGCAGTTAAACAACCATAAATAGCACTAATGGCTGATTCACTGTTGTTGGAAGGGATGGGCGAGAGCCTGTCGAGCGCTGTGCTGGTGCCCGGAACCCGGCCCTCGAGCCATTTCTTGTGGAAATCAAGGTGGAATCACATCAAGGTTTTCTACGAGGCTAGTGAAGGTCGGGCGGCCCCCTCACCGTGGGTCCTGGCCAGGCTGGGACTTACCCACGCCTCCGACCCAGCACCCCTCCCCTCTCCTCTGTCCTCCAGACCTTGGCTCAAGCCCCACCTCCTCCTTTGCTGTGAACTTGGAAGGAGGAGGCCGGTGGGCAGGTGGGCACTGTAGGGGTGGAGGGGAGCTCTGTGCAGACGCCTGGACGGGGGGCCACTGGGGAAGCTGCTGGAGGAGGAGTGGGTCCAGGAGGAAGGGCATCTGCCTCTTGCTCTGACCCACTAATGCTTCTCTATAAAATTAATTTCTACTTTTGGAAGTATTCATTAAGCTGCTGCTTTCATCTCTACTGAGAAAATTATAGGAAGAAGGAGGGCAGAATTCACCTGTAGAGTGAGCACAGCCCTCTCAGCCCACCTCACCCCTGCTCCCCCCGGACTGTACCTAGAGTCCCACCTCTACTAGTGACATGCAGCCCATCCTTTAAGATTCTCCCAGAAATGCCATCTCCTTCTTGAAGCCTTCCCCAGCACTCTTTTTCTGAACTCTTTCATGAGGCCCTTGCAGATTCTCATGCAGTTGTAAGAAATAATATAGAAAGGTCCCATGTACCCTTTACCCTGTTTCCCCCAAGTTTTTGTTTGTTTTGGTTTTTCGGCCGCACTGCCGGGCATGCAGGATCTTAGTTCCCTAACCAGGGATCGAACCTATGCCCCCTTTGCATGATCGAACTCATGCAAAGTGCAGAGTCTTAACCACTGGACTGCCAGGTAAGTCCCTCCCCCAAGTTTTATTAGGTAACATAAAACTCTGGTATGATCTCACAACTGGGATATCACATTGGTTCAGTCAAGCTACAGAACAGGAATCCATCACGTTGATCTTTTAGGCCACACCCGCTTCCCTCCTGTCCCAGCTCCCATCCCGCACCCCTGCACCCACTGCTGTGGTCTCCGTTTCTGTAATTGTGTCATTTCAAGAATATGACAAATGGAGTCACACAGTGTGTAACCTTTGGGGACTGGCTTTTTTCACTCAGCATCATTCTCTGGAGATCTGCCCAGGTTGTGGACACATCTGTGGTCTGTGCTTTTTTTTTTTTAATTAAACTTTTTTAAAATTTATTTTTCGCTGCGTCAGGTCTTTATGTGGGCTTTCTTTAGTTGTGGCAAGCAGGGGCTCGTCTTCATTGTGGAGCGTGGGCTTCTCACTGCGGTGGCTTCTCTTGTTGTGGCTCGCGGGCTCTAGGCGTGCGGGCTCAGTAGTTGTGGCGCACAGGCTTAGTTGCTCCGCAGCATGTGGGATCCTCCTGGACTAGGGCTCAAACCCATGTCCCCTGCATTGGCAGGTGGATTCTTTTTTTTTTTTTTTTTTTTAATTATTTATTTATTTATTTATGGCTGTGTCGGGTCTTCGTTTCTGTGCGAGGGCCTTCCCCAGTTGCGGCAAGCGGGGGCCACTCTTCATCGCGGCCTCTCTTGTTGCGGAGCACAGGCTCCAGACGCGCAGGCTCAGCAATTGTGGTTCACGGGCCCAGCCGCTCCGCGGCACGCGGGATCCTCCCAGACCAGGGCTCGAACCCATGTCCCCTGCACTGGCAGGCAGACCCTCAACCACTGCGCCACCAGGGAAGCCCCCAGCAGGTGGATTCTTAACCACTGAGTCACTAAAGAAGTCCCCTTTTTTTTAAAAATTTATTTTTGGTTGCATTAGGTCTTTGTTGCTGCGTGTGGGCTTTCTCTAGTTGCGACAAGCGAGGGCTACTCTTTGTTGCGGTGCGCGGGCTTCTCATTGTGGTGGCTTCTCTTGTTGTGGAGCACAGACCCTAGGTGTGGGGGCTTCAGTAGTTGCAGCACATGGGCTCAGTAGTTGTGGCTTGCAGGCTCAGTAGTTGTGGCGTACAGGCTTAGTTGCTCCGCAGCATGTGGGATCTTTCTGGACCAGGGCTTAAACCTGTGTCCCCTGCATTGGCAGGCAGATTCTTAAGCACTGCTCTACCAGAGAAGTCCAGTGCCTTTTTATAGCTGAGGAGTGGTCCACGGTGACCATGCACCACAGGGGGCTTAACCAGTCTGGTTGAAGGACATCTGGGTCGTTTCCAGGTTAAGGCTATTATGAATAAAGTTGCCGCGAACGTCTATGTGCAGGTTTTTGTGGGAACATCAGCCTTCATTTCTCTGGGGTAAATGCTCAGTTCCTGGGTCATATGGTAGTTGCATATTTCTTTTTCTTTCTTTCTTTTTTTTTTTAAGAAAGTGCCCAACTGTTTTCCAGAGTGGCTACACCATTTAATGTTCTCACCAGGCATGCGCAAGTGCTCCATTGCTCTGCGTCCTCACTGGCATTTGGTGTTGTCACTTCTTCATTTTGGCCATTCTGATAGGAGATATCTCTTTGTGGTTTTAATGTGCATTTCCCTAATGGCTAATGATGTTAGATATATTTTCATGTCATATTTGCCACCTGTATGTCCTCTTTGGTGTCTTCATGTCTTTTGCCCATTTTCTTTTTTTTAAAATTAAGTATTTATTTATTTATTTATTTATGGCTGTGTTGGGTCTTCGTTTCTGTGGGAGGGCTTTCTCCAGTTGTGGCAAGCTGGGGCCACTCTTCATCGCGGTGCGCGGGCCTCTTACTATCGTGGCCTCTCTTGTTGCGGAGCACAGGCTCCAGACGCGCAGGCTCAGTAGTTGTGGCTCACGGGCCTAGTTGCTCCGTGGCATGTGGGATCTTCCCAGACCAGGGCTCGAACCCGTGTCCCCTGCATTAGCAGGCAGATTCTCAACCACTGCGCCACCAGAGGAGCCCTCTTTTGCCCATTTTCTAATTAGATTGCTTATTTTACTGTTGTGTGTTTTTTTTTCTAACTGCTGAGTTTTGAGAGTTCTTCTAGATACTTGGTCAGATAAATGGTTTACAAGTATTTTCTCCCACTCTGCAGTTTGTCTTCCATCCTTTCAGCAGGGTCTTTCCCAGGGCAAGTGTTTTTAATTTTGATGAAGTTCAATTTATAAATATTTCCTTTTATGGTATCAATTCTCAGAGCTCTTTGCCTAGACCTAGATTCTGAATATTTTCTCCTGTGGTTTTTTTCGAGCGGGGGTAAGTTTTACAGTTTTACGTTTTATAAACATTTCAATCCATGGTGTCCATTTTGAGTTCATTTTTGTACCAGGTGTGAGACTCAGGTCAAGGTTCATTTTTTGCCTATGGGCCTCCAGTTCTGGCACCATTTCTTGAAAAAGGCTATCTTTGCTCCATTGAGTTACTTTTGTACCTTTGTCAGAAATCAGGGGATGTATGTGTGTAGGTCTGTTTCTGGGTGCAGTTCTGCTCTGTTGATCTCTGCCCACACAGCCTCGATTACTCAGCTGTATAAATCTCGAAAGTGCTTCCTTGGTAGGTGTCTACTCCAACCCACAGTTTGAGGGTCTCACGGGATCCCTCAGTGGCATTTCGGACCTCACATCTCTGACTTATCGGGTATATATGTGTGTCTGCATGTCCTTGCCCTTATCAAGCACTCAGTAAATATTTGTTGAATGAGTGAAGGTTTTGTCATCTTTATCTTTCTTTAAGAGCTATAACATTATCTTAAAATCTCTTGGCGGGGAATTTCTGACTCTGTAAGTGATTGCCTCAGGACAGTTCATACAGACCTGAGATTCCAGTTGAGGTCAAGTATTAATATTTTGATGATGACTGAGGGCCATCAGATCGCCCTGTTTGGTTAGCTCTGAGGTTCGGGGAGGGTCCCTCGCTGGGGTCGTGCCACACCCGGTTGTCCCTGTGAGCGGGCAGCCTCCTCTCTGCCTGTTTCCTGTATCCCTGTGGGCACCCAGGTGGCCTTTCAGGCAGAAGCAGCGATGCTATGTGAGCGGCCATCAGCTTCAGGCCACACTCACTCCCCCCAGAGATGTAAGACCCAGCCCTTCCTCTGCCCTCAGCATGGTCTGTCCTGGCACGTGGGACTCTTTTATACTGTGGAGGGCGGCTGTCAGCCTGTCATCTGCTGTTGAAATAAGGAGCTTGTGAATTTCAATGACACAGACACCACCGTTCAGGTGGCTTTTCTTAAAAAATAATTAGGGGGCTTCCCTGGTGGCGCAGTGGTTGAGAGTCTGCCTGCCGATGCATGGGACACGGGTTCGAGCCCTGGTCTGGGAAGATCCCACATGCCGCGGAGCGACTAGGCCCGTGAGCCACAGCTACTGAGCCTGTGCTCCGCAACGAGAGGCTGCGATAGTGAGAGGGCCCGCGCACCGCAATGAAGAGTGGCCCCCACTTGCCGCAACTATAGAGAAAGCCCTTGCACAGAAACGAAGACCCAACACAGCCATAAATAAATAAACAAATAAATAAAAATTAAAAATAATTAAAATGTAGCCAGAGGGACTTCCCTGGCGGTCCAGTGGGAAAGACTCCGCGGCTCCACTGCAGGGGGCACAGGCTCCACCCCGTGATCGGGGAACTAAGATCCCGCATGCTTCACGGCACGGCCAAAAAAATATATATATATATATATATGTAGCCATAGCACGTATTTCTGGATAATTTAAACTCCACTAGACGGCTAACTGCATCCAGTTTGTGCTGCGGGAATAAATAACAAACACTTCTCTTTTCAAAATTTACATTTGATGCTGGGGGGGTGGTCTGTCAAATTTATACACTGTACGTGGTGTTAGTGACGTCGTACGATTTGGATAACTTTTATCCTCAAATGCAGAATCAAGAGTCAGAGAAATAGAAATGCTTAGAAGATGCTGTCTGGTATGACTGTTTCCCGAGTACACTTTCTTGGCATTTCTCTGACTCAAGTGAGAACCATCAGACATTGAGTGGTATGATCATGAGCCAAAGAAGCTGTTTTCATTTTTCCCCTGCAGTCGTCAGGAATTATTCAGCACTGAAAAGACGCCAAGTTATATATATAGTTACGCATCTGTGCAGAATGTCTTGCTGTTGAGCCGTTGATTGCCAGCATTTGAATCCCTGACATAAGGATGAGCCTGGGAGAAATGAGAGAGAGCCCTTGAGCCTCCAGGGTGCTTCGCCCTGGGTTGGTCAGTTCCTGCGCTGAGAGAAGACTTGTGTGGGAGGCTTGGTTCTCATTTGCCCCCCCAGCATCACAGATGTTCTTTTTTGTGACCCACAGCAGGTTGACTGGGACAAGGGAATGTCCAAAACACGGAAGCGTTCATCAGATGGTTGGTGTTTGAGCATAGATGCTCTTCATCTTTGGATGCTGGGAGCTGGTCGCCCAGGCAAAGCTGTATTTACTCACCAAGCCCCTGCTTGATGAGTGGATGATTTAACCCTGAACAGCTGCAGTAGCCTCTTGTTGGTTGTTTCCCGTCTCACGCGGCTTCCCCTCTTCCGGCTGGAGGTCTCACCATAGTCTGAGCAGGGCTGGGAGCTGGAGGGGGCTGTTTGGGGGAAATCAGGGGTGGGACGTTGCGGCACCGGGTACCGTTTCCATACCCCCCGCCCCAGGGACTATTGGTCAAGGCGCTGGGAGGGGGCTGCGAAGAGGCTTGTGGATGTTCCATCATCTGTGCTTATTCAGGGGGATTAGCAACAATGTTTTTCATGAGTGAAACAAAGTCACTTCTGAAAAATCCTCCATTATTTTTGTGACTCCTAGGAAACAGGACAGTTTAAAGTTGATGTAATTTTATGCAACAGGTGCCTGTCTGTCTGGGTCTAATGCACGTGTTTAAAACACTCTTAATGGTCGAGAGCTTTTCACGCTCCTCTTGGAGGAGTCAGAGGAACTTCTCTGGGTGAAATGAGATGCTTTCCTTCTGGCCAACTGAGTCCGTGGTTGGGCCTCTCGCTTCCTTTTCAACTTTGAAGTGTCGCTGGGAGTTTCTTGTTGTTTCCAAGGGTTCTCTTGTGTAGGGTTTGGGTTTGGATTTATTTTTAAACCAGGTAACTCACAGGGTCACTAAGTGATGGGGCCCAGGTGTCGCATAACCCTCACATTGTCGTATAACATTGCACATTGGGATTGCCCGACGAATCACTGCTGAGCCAGCGCTCGGAGATGGTTTCTCAGCCTCGGCTCTGTGGGTGTTTTGGGCTGGATAACTCTGCCGCGGGAGGCCACTCTGTGCCCTGTAGGATGCGTAACAGCATCTCTGGTCTCCGCCCACTGGATGCCAGGAATAACCCTCCGTTTGTGCCAGTGTCTATGGGGAGGGGCCGTAAGTCACCCCCAGTTGAGCATCACCGGCTGGGGGAGAGACACCACGTGCACAGGCTGGCCGGATATCTCTCCCCCCAGCTCCCCTGGAGCTTCGGAGGGAAGCATCCCTGCAACCAGATGGGCGTGTGGTGCTGTCCATGTGCCCCTGGCCTTGACAGCGGAGTCCTGTTCCTCCTCTCGAGGGAGGGATGGTTTGACATGATTGTGAGGGGCTGCATAGGTTGTTCTGGTATCTCCGGAAGCCTTCTCATCTCCCTTCTCGCTCTGTACGGGCTCACATCCCCCTCCTGAGCCACCCCAGTGACGTCTGAGCTCAGCTAATTATTAGATTTTCCCAGGGGCAGGCTGGTGACACGATGTGCAGAAAGCAGACACTGCTCGTTCGCCTTTGCTCTCAACCTCTTGACAAACATCTTCAGAGGTGCCCTTTGAAATGGGAGGGGAGGGTAGACGTTTGGGTCTTTCAATGCAGGAGGATTAGAGACCAGCAGTGCTCAGAGCAGGGAATAAGGTGCGCCCTGCTCCTCGGCCTTTATTAGGAGGTGAAAGGGGTCTTGTAAACCCGTGCCGAGGACGAGCCCTTGAGCCCTGTGACACTCACCCCAGCTGCCTGGTAGAAGAATCCCTGGGGAGGTTACAAACCCCAGATGCCAGGCCACCCCCTGGCCAGTTGCATCAGAACTTCTGGGGGTGGGACCCAGGCATCTGAGGGGTTTGTTTTGTTCTGTTTCTCAGGCATCTGTGTTTTGTAAAACTTCCCGGTGCTTTTAGATCAGCTGCCGTCACTGCCCTGAGAGGATGTTGTGTCTGGAGCATCTCTGTAATTGTAGCTAAATAGTTTCCACCTAGGAGTGGAGCTGTGGGTTGGTGAGATTAACGAAGGGTAAAATAAGAGTTTGCAGGACAGGCATTTGGGGAAGAGGAGGCCTTGGAGTGACCTCTTTCCATCGAAGCAGAGGTCCAGACGACGGGCGGCAGCGTGTAACTGCCCTCGGGCGTGAGTCGGTGCCCAGCCTCGAGTTGTGTGTTTCTGAGCACAGCAGTTGTAAAGGGCCATGACCATGGGGCTTCCTGTCCATTAATTATAGTTTTCCTAAAGCACATCAGAGGCCGGATTCCAACCTGCTCATGACAGTGGACTTACCTCTCTCAGGTTCGTTGGAACCTGCCACTCATCAAATTTGCTCTGCCCCTTGAGTTGTCTTTTTTCTCTTCTATCTTTTCCCTCTTTTGCTTATCTGCAGCATGCACGCTTCTAGCTGTTGTGGATTGTGTTGTTTGTGTGCGACTCTGGTTCTCCAGGTGACCAGTGGGACAGGAACCCGCATTAGGGGGCAGGGTGGCTGTGTGGTCAGTGTCTCCTGTCCTCCTGGTAGCCTCTGAGCCTCTCCTGGGGACTTTGAAACCACCCACCCGAGCACTGGGACTTTGTTTCATTCAACTGAACACATTGTCAGTAAAAGGACACTCTTGGGACTTCCCTGGTGGTCCAGCGTGCTTTCCCTACAAGGGGTGCGGGTTTGATCCCTGGCTGGGGAACTAAGATCCCACATGCCTCGTGGCGAGGCCAAAAAATTTCTTTTTAATTTTTAAAAAGGGAATAAAAGGACACTCTTGAATTTAATGTATATAAAAATATGACTTTTACATTAAACAAATGGGAAAACATAAAATAGTTGATTACTCCCCACAATTGCCTACTTCTAATTTATCTTATGGGTCTAGTCCTTCCTTGCTTCTTGAATGAAATCTGGATCTATAATTTCTATGGTCACTCTTGAATAATACATAGCCTTCTGTTCACTTTTAACTCCCCCAAATAGTCTCATTTCTGTAATTAAAATAATGATTCTTTTATAATGATCAAACTCACTCAAGGCCATGATATGTCCCACCAGTGGGCCCATCTGACCAGTGGGTTGGCTTTCTTGTCTCTTGCTTTTGGGGCCATTTCAGCAGAATAAAGTGAATTTGGTTTGGCAAAGTGTTTGCTACTTTATTATTGGGTGCATAAAAATTCACGATTATCATAACTTGGTAGGTGGTTCTTCTATTATTAAATGCATTATCTCTGTTAGTGCTTTTGCCTTGGATTCCAATGTGTCTGATGCTGCTCTCAGTATCACATTGTACCAATATTGCTACATCGGCTTTCTTTGCAGTATTGTTTGCTGGTATAATTTTTTTACTTTTTTGTTTTCAACTTTTCTCTGTCATGTTTTAAGCAGTTTAAGGCTGAGTGTGTGTGAGAGGTAATCCACGTTTATCTTAATAAGTGAGTTTGTTCCATCTAGAGTTATTGTGATTGCACTTAGAGTTGGACTTGTTCTGCTATGTTATTTACTTTTCCTGCCACCATGTTTTTCTTCTTCTTTTTTTAACCTTCCTGCATTCCATCAAAAATACTGGGCTTGTTTTTTTAATTCTCTCTCTGTTGGTTTAGACTTTATATCTCTGTTCTTTGCAAATTTTAACAAACATACTTAAAAGTGTATTTACCATTCTCCTGAAGGACACAGACTCCTTCTGACACTGTGACTTGCTGAAAATAATTTAGTGTCAAATCCCCGCTACCCCATTTTAAGCTTCCATTTTATTTTAATTGTAAGTACTTATGCTGATTCACCTTTTAGATCTAAATTTACCAACTTTGGTTACCACTTTTCTTTCCAGGTTCTGTTTCTTCTTGCTGGGATGCATTTAGTGTTATTTCAGTAAGCATAAGTAGGAGGTAATCTCTGCACAGAGGCCTTTGTCTATCTAAAAAATACTCTCAAATGGTAATTTAATTGGGTAGAGAATTTTAGGTTAACAGTTGTTTTCCTCAGCACTTCTAAAGATACAATTCCATTATTTTTTTTTTAAACTATATTTTTTCCTTTTTTTAAATTTTTTTTTTTGTCATTTTATTTTTCTTTATTTATTTATGTCTGTGTTGGGTCTTCGTTTCTGTGCGAGGGCTTCCTCTAGCTGCGGCGAGCGGGGGCCACTCTTCATCATGGTGCGCGGGCCTCTCACTATCGCGGCCTCTCTTGTTGCGGAGCACAAGCTCCAGACGCGCAGGCTCAGTAGTTGTGGCTCACGGGCCCAGTTGCCCCACAGCATGTGGCATCTTCCCAGACCAGGGCTCGAACCCGTGTCCCCTGCATTGGCAGGTAGATTCTCA
The DNA here is from genome assembly GCF_949987535.1 of Balaenoptera acutorostrata. Classification (NCBI taxonomy): domain Eukaryota; kingdom Metazoa; phylum Chordata; class Mammalia; order Artiodactyla; family Balaenopteridae; genus Balaenoptera; species Balaenoptera acutorostrata. The sequence continues at coordinate 62,186,702 of NC_080076.1, forward strand.
ACCACTGCGCCACGAGGGAAGCCCCCATTATTTTTTGATATCTGTTGCCATTGTAGCAACTGTCAGCCTAATTGTTGTTCTTTGCTGGTAATCTGACTTTCCCTCTGGTTCCTTTTAAGTTTTTCTTGTTACCACTGCAGTTTCACTTGCAGTGATTCATCTTGATGTGGATTTCTTTTTTTTTTGTAACTTTTATTTTATTTCAGTTTTAATGAGATATAATTGACATGCAGCACTGTATAAGTTTAAGGTATACAGCATAATGATTTGACTTATATCATTTTTTTTTTTTTTAACAAGAGAACAAGTCCACAGTTTTATCTACTTTTCAGTAAGTTTAAATCCTTGAAGGGTACAGCATCACACGGATTCTGTGTCCAGTGGCCTTAGCAGGAAGGTTGCTTCCAAATTTGGCACAAACCGTGCCACTGTTTCCATGAGTGCAAGTTATCTTTCCCCAGATTACTCTGGTTTTAGGTTTTCCACCCGGAGTTACTGTGTTGTTCTTTGCTTTGTACATAAAAGCACATCTCTTGCCTAGATAGAATTCAGTTTCATCTCGAGCATATACACCTTCAGTTTTCAGGAGAGCTGTGTGCTCCCTCTGGTTCCGTACACCCTGCTTATAGTCAGCAAAAATGGCCTTGGACCACAGCCTTCCAGACATATTTGTCATTTTAGAAGTCCTGTTCCCAGCAGGCTGGAGCACCCATTCTCGGAGGTCAGGGGACCAGCACCGTCAGTCCCGTATCTCCTCCATCCTGTCCTCCCTGTTGCTGGATTCCATAGAAATCATGAGCTGGTGGAGCCTCGGAGCCGCACCAGTGCCTCGTTGAGGCATATAGCCGAGCCTACCCCACTTATTTGCCCCCAAAGTTTCATATATCATGAAATGATTATCACAGTAAGCTTAGTAAACACGCATCACCTCATATAAATACACAATAAAAGAAATTTAAAAAATTTTTTTCTTCTGATGAGAACCCTGAGGATTTACTCAGAACAAATGTCCTATATGTGGATTTCTTCTTATTTATCCGCCTTGGGACTTGCAGTGTGTTCTCATTTCTTATTGATTGTGGTGGCCCAGCCTGTCTAGCTCAGGGTATGTTTGCTGATGTCTGGGTCCAATTGCCCGGCAGTGTCTGGCAGGCATAGCTGATGACGCAGAGACTGGTAGCAGAAGGTCTCAGTAGGAGCTTCTGGAAGTGAAGATCTGTGTCCCCGAAATACAGGCTCTCTGAGGTGGCCACCGTGTAAATCTTACTGGAGTGCATTGGTCTAAAAGAATAAATATATTTCACTTTTCTTATTTCACCTCTAATGCTCTTCATGAAATAACAGTTTTAGTCAATTTCATAGTCAACAGCATTTCCCTCCAAAAACGTTTTGCCTGGTCTCCCTTTCCCATACTGGAGGGATCCTTTCTTTCCTTTCTGTCTGTAGCTATTCACTGGAGCCGCCACCGCCATTCGACTAAAAAGCTTAGGAACCCTCTGCTCTGAGCTTACTAGTGCGGTTTTTAAAAGATAATTTTATGCATTAACCATTTGCTATAGGGCAATATTGTCATTCTAGCTAAGTTACTCTATATACTAATAAGTCTTTGCATTTATGGGTCTTACAGATGTATTTTTGTCCCCAGTTTAAAGTAGGAAACTCAAAGAGTGAGTGAGTAGGCGATTTTGGTTTTCTCTTGCAAAGTTATTTTTTATAGGTGCTCTTTTATTTATTTATGTTTTAATTGAAGTATAGTTGATGTACAGTGTTGTGTTAGTTTCAGGTGTACAGCAGAATGATTCAGTTATATATATATATATATATACACACACACACACACACACACACACACACACACACACATATGTGTATGTATATATATTTATATTCTTTTTCAGATTCTTTCCCATTATAGGTTATTAAAAAATAATGCATATAGTTCCCTGTGCTATACAGTAGGTCCTTGTTGGTTATCTATTTTATATATAGTAGTGTGTATCAGTTAATCCCAACCTCCTAATTTATCCCTCCCAGTCCTTTCCCCTTTGGTAACCATGAGTTTGTTTTCTATGTCTGTGGGTCTATTTCTGTTTTGTATATATGTTCATTTGTATCTTGTTTTTTAGATTCCGCATATAAGCAATATCATATGATATTTGTCTTTGCCTGGCTTACTTCACTTAGTATGATAATGTCTAGGTCCATCCATGTTGCTGGAAATGGCATTATTTTAGTCTTTTTTATGACTGAGTAATATTCCATTGTATATGTATATTCAGCACATCTTTTTTTTTTTTTATTCAAAAATCCGTCTACATTTATTTCACATCAATTTCAATGATCATTTGTGAAATCTATAAAATATCCTTTCTGCCTTTCCTTCTTTTTTTATGGACGTAAAATTGGTATGTAAGTTTCAGGTGTACAACATTATCATTCAACATCTATGTTCATTACAAAGTGATCATCCCCCAAAGTTTAGTTACTATCCGTCACCATATACTTGACCCTCTTCATCCATTTCAACCACCCCCAGCTCCCTTCCCCTCTGGTAACCACCTATCTGTTCTCTGTGTCTATGAGTTCATTTCCATATCTCGAGTGTTGTAAATAACACTGCTGAGGACATTGAGGTGCATCTGTCTTTTCAAATTAGTGTTCTTGTATTCTTCAGATGAATACCCAGAAGTGGAATAGCTGAATTGTGTGGTAGTTCTATTCTTAACTTCTTGAGGAATCTCCATACTGTTTTCCAAAGTGGCTGCACCAATTTACATTCCCACCAACAGTGTATGAGGGTACAATTTTCTTCACATCTTCACCAACACCTGTTATTTCTTGTCTTTTTGAGAATAGGCATTCTAATATGTATGAAGTGATATCTCATTGTGGTTTTGCTTTGCATTTCCGTAATAATTAGTGACGTTGATCATCTTTCATGTGTCTGTTGGGTCCTCTGCATATTTGAAAAATCAGGTTGTTTGGGGGTTTTGTTGTTGTCAAGTTGTATGCGTTCTTTATATATTTTGAATATTAACCCCTTGATGGATATGTGATTTGCAAATAGCTTCTCTCATTCAGTAGGTTGCCTTCTCATGTTTTAAAAAAATTATTTATTTATTTGGCTGCATCAGGTCTTAGTTGTGGCACATGGGCTCTTCATTGTGGTGTGCAGTCTTCTCTCTAGTTGTGGCAGGCAGGCTCCAGAGCGCGCGGCCTCAGTAGTTGCAGGGCAGGGGGCTTAGTTGCGCTGCAGCATTTGGGATCTTAGTTCCCTGACCAGGGATCAAACTCGAGTCCCCTGCATTGGAAGGCAGATTCTTTTTTTTTTTTTTTTTTTTTTAACATCTTTATTGGAGTATAATTGCTTTACAATGGTGTGTTAGTTTCTGCTTTATAACAAAGTGAATCAGTTATACATATACATATGTTCCTATATCTTTTCCCTCTTGCGTCTCCCTCCCTCCCACCCTCCCTATCCCACCCCTCTAGGTGGTCACAAACCACCGAGCTGATCTCCCTGTGCTATGCGGCTGCTTCCCACTAGCTATCTATTTTACGTTTGGTAGTGTATATATGTCCATGCCACTCTCTCACTTTGTCACAGCTTACCCTTCCCCCTCCCCATATCCTCAAGTCCATTCTCTAGTAGGTCTGTGTCTTTATTCCCGTCTTACCCCTAGGTTCTTCATGACCTTTTTTTTTTTTCCCCTTAGATTCCATATATATGTGTTAGCATACGGTATTTGTTTTTCTCTTTCTGACTTACTTCACTCTGTATGACAGACTCTAGGTCCATCCACCTCACTACAAATAACTCAATTTCATTTCTTTTTATGGCTGAGTAATATTCCATTGTATATATGTGCCACATCTTCTTTAGCCATTCATCTGTTGATGGACACTTAGGTTGCTTCCATGTCCTGGCTATTGTAAATAGAGCTGCAATGAACATTGTGGTACATGACTCTTTTTGAATTATGGTTTTCTCAGGGTATATGCCCAGTAGTGGGATTGCTGGGTCGTATGGTAGTTATATTTTTAGTTTTTTAAGGAACCTCCATACTGTTCTCCATAGTGGCTGCACCAATTTACATTCCCACCAATGGTGTAGGAGGGTTCCCTTTTCTCCATACCCTCTCCAGCATTTATTATCTGTAGACTTTTTGATGATGGGCATTCTGACCGGTGTGGGGTGGTACCTCATTGTAGTTTTGATTTGCATTTCTCTAATAAGTAGCAGTGTTGAGCATCTTTTCATGTACCTTTTGGCCATCTCTATGTCTTCTTTGGAGAAATGTCTATTTAGGTCTTCTGCCCGCTTTTTGATTGGGTTGTTGGTTTTTTGATATTGAGCTGTATGAGCTGTTTTTATATTTTGGAGATTAATCCCTTGTTGGTCGCATCATTTGCAAATATTTTCTCCCATTCTGTAGGTTGTCTTCTCGTTTTCTTTATGGTTTCCTTTGCTGTGCAAAAGCTTTTAAGCTTAATTAGGTCCCATTTGTTTATTTCTGTTTTTATTTCCGCTACTCTAGGAGGCAGATCCAAAAAGATGTTGCTGTGATTTATGTCAAAAAGTGTTCTGTTTTCCTCTAGGAGTTGTTTAGCATCCAGTCTTACATTTAGGTCTTTAATCCATCTTGAGTTTATTTTGTGTATGGTGTTAGGGAGTGTTCTAATTTCGTTCTTTTACATACAGCTGTCCAGTTCTCCCAGCACTATAGGTACTCTCAATGCAAAGCCCCGTGGGTTGATAGCATGATTTTTGAGGAGCTAGTCTTTAATATTTGGAGACAAGTTGGCCAGTAAACACAAATAATTAGAAAACTACCTTGGGAGATTTGGGAAATCTGGCGGACCATTTGCAGAGAATGAAGGCATGGTGTTTCGTTTGCTTTTGGAACGGGAACTAGAGCTGCCTCTTGTGAGCTTGCCCTGCAACACCCCGCCCCCGAACACATTCTGCCCAAGAGCTGCCTTTTCAAGTCAGGTTGGACTGACCTGGTTCGTGGGTGAGTAGAACACGGTGCTTTGAGAGTCGGGAGGGAAGCTCACCGAGTCCTTCTTGGCCAACTTCTACCCTGCCTGGCTCTTGCCGCTACAGCGTAGCCACAGACCAGGCTCCACGGAGCGAGACATCACAGAAGAAAACCTCAGCACCAGGTGCTGTGTTGGAGGGAGGGTCCAGTTAACTCGTGGAAGACACCGCAGAAGCCTGGAACTGGTGGGTTTCAGCGCATGTCCTGCGCATCTGAGAAAACATCCCTGAAATGTGGGAGCTAAGGGGTGGGGGCAACTGTAAGGGGCGGCAGAGGGCTGCTGCCGGGAGGCAGGTTCCCCGGCAGGACTGGGGTGTGTGCACAGTAGGGGAGAGGCAGTGACCGAGGCCTGCCTGCCAGGAGCATGAACGTGCCTTCCTGTAGAAATCCCTCTGCGTATCTGTGGCGTCTATAAGAGATCCTGTGCTGCCTGGGATGTTTCTTCCCTTGTTATTAAGGACACATGTTCCAGAGATGCACGCCAGCATCTGTCAGAGAGGTCAGAGTAATTCAAGAACGGGCGAGAGCATTATTTATCTTGGTGAAGTCTGGTCAGGGAGGGCTGTGTGCACGTGGATGTGCTGGACGGAGGGTCGCCCCCGATGGCTGTGATTGTAAAGAGGAGGGGGGAGTAACGTAACTTGTCTCTGGGTTATGAAAACAACCATCTCCTTGGAAAACAACTGAGCGTCTCCCGGAGCCTGTTCTGCTGAGTGAGTTTGGAGGCGAATGTGTCCTAGTAACTGGTTAGTAAAGAAATAGTTGTATGTTGCTCTTTCACTCACTCACCTCCATCTGGCTTGTTTCTTCCGCTAACCAAAGTCCAGTCTTTAGAGCTCTCTTACTGCGTTCAGGGAAGCAGAAACCTGCTCAAGTATGAGAAATCCTTAACAAATAAGATAATGGCCATTTCGAGATAGTGCTTCATGCTTGGGGTTTATTTGCACCTTTCAGCCCCTGTGAGGGGAACTGTTTCATCACCCCCATGGGACAGATGCCCCCGAGCCCAAGGAGATGAAGGCGTGTAACCTAAGACAGTTCCTTGTGAGAGCCTTGTGGCTGCAGAGAGTGAGCTTGCTCAGGGCAGGGACTATGGCTGTCATTGTGTCCTGAGTGCCAAGGTGGTACCTGGGCCAGAAGTTGCTCTCATATTTGGTCAGTGAAGTTAAAAATGGAGCATCAGAGCAGGTCTCTGCCTCTTGGGTCTTCACCCCCCAGAAGCAGTGTTCTCGCCACGAAGCAGTCCCAGACCATCTCCTCTTTTGCAGAGGACAGTGTTGGGGCCCAGAACAGTTAAGCGACGTGACCAGGGTTTTCTCAAGTGCCAACTGAGTGGTCTTCTCACCGCACGCCTCATGCGGGAGGATACTTGCTTTGGGCGAACATTTCGAAGTGGGATGAGTGGAAGGTTGGAGGGTCGTGGGATTTTTGTTGTGAAACCTCGGTCAGGTCTGCAAAAATGATATGGGTTGCTGATGGCAAACCGCACAACCGAGAAAAGACTGCGGGATGGGAAACGTCAGTGGAATAACAGCTGAATAGAAAACTGCAGGAGACGAGAGGAGAAGGCCCGATGCACCCACCGTCCGGGAAGGGCGTGAGGGAAGTAAGCAAACAAATGGTTTACTCTCGACCCACGCGGTAGGAACTCGCACGTCAGTTAGCGGGTGCCGTAAATTGCGACGCGCTTGCTGCCGGGAGTTCATTTCTCTGTGCTCATCACATCGGGTTAATGGAGAGTTAAATGGCTCTTGCAACAGGCTGGCTGGAGGAGCTGGGAGCCGGGTCCTGTGTCCCGGGGCCTGGCCGTGCTCTTCAGGGGAGGCTCCCTCGCCCCTGCTCCGAGCTGCTTCCATTGCTGCCTGTCTGGCTCCTCCCGGGGGGGCTGCAGCAGAAGTAAGTCACTCGCTGGCTAAAATGAAGGTTTTTCAGGACTGTGTTCCTTTCTGGAGGCTCTAGGAGAGGATCCATTTCCTTGCCCTTTCCAGCCCCCAGGCACATCCTCATTTCTGGGCTCAAACCCTCTTCCTGCATCTTCAGATCCAGCAATGGCAGGAATCTCTCTCCTGCTTCCATTTCCAAGGACCCTGATGACATGGAGCCCACTGGGATAACTCAGGAGAGTCTCCCTATTTCAAGGTCAGCTGATTAGCCACTGTAATTACCCTTTGGCATGTGGCATCATGCAGTCGCAGGTTCCATGGATTAAGGAAGCGGGCCTTTGGGGGAGGAGGGAATTGTTCTGCCTACGGCAGCAGGCAAACAAGTTTAGAACTGGTGAGGCTAGAGCTCATTTATTCTTTCCTGCAATTGCATAGTTGGGAAATTGAGGGCTGGGGCATGACATTTATTATGCACCACTGGGTATTAAATGCTTCCAATGCTTGTCTAATCTTCACGACCACCCTTTGAAGTGGGCATTTTTATGTTCCCACTTTAATGATAAGAAAACCGAGGCTCACGGCTGACAAGCCTGCCCTCTGTCAGCCTGCTGTGTGTCACAGCCGGTAAGTGGCAGAGCTGAGAATCTCACACCTCCAGGTGTCAGAGGGCCCAGCCCATCCATACCCTTCCTACCACATACCACATGCTGGGTGGGTGTAGTTCCCTAACAGATCTCCGGTTTCCTGCCTGGTGTTCTTTTTCCGTTATACCATTCTGCCAGCTCACATTTTCCTCCAGTGATGGAGCAATAATACATTTTCCAGAATGTATTATTCCTTCCTTTTTCAAGGAAGATTGCAGTATCATTGGTATTTTCGAGCCTTTTTTTTAAAAAATAAATTTATTTATTTATTTATTTATTTATTTTTGGCTGCATTGGGTCTTTGCTGTGCACGGGCTTTCTCTAGTTGTGGCGAGCGGGGGCTACTCTTCGTTGCGGTGCGTGGGCTTCTCATCGCGGTGGCTTCTCTTGTGGCGGAGCACCGGCTCTAGAGCGCAGGCTCAGTAGTTGTGGCCCATGGGCTTAATTGCTCCGCGGCATGTGGGATCTTCCCGGACCAGGGCTCGAACCCGTGTCTCCTGCCTTGGCAGGCGGATTCTTAACCACTGCGCCACCAGGGAAGCCCTTTTCAAGCCTTTTAAACTTTTGTAGCTCCTGTTTGCCGTCTCTAAGGGGCACCATGTTTTTCTCATCCCCTCGGAGCATGATTTTTTATTGTATTGATAAATTGCCCAGTTCAAACACATCAGAAGATTTACGTGGAAATTCTAAGATGAAAACTTCACCTGGTCCCCATTCTTCTCCCTACCTCTTGCTGTTTCTTGGGACTGAATCCTGTATTTCTTTTATTGTCTTTGGCACATTCCTTCTGTCTGTTTTGTTTTTTCTTTAACAAGCTTGGATACTTTTAAAAAGAATTGAACTCCGATGTGCGTATGACCCATTTGAACCCTGGTGTAATATCTGTCAGGTTCTGTGAAAAGCTACAGCAGCCCCTTTGTCAAAGACCAGGGCCCTTACATATTGTTTTCTGTTCCTTTTAATCTTTGTAAGGCTCTGGGCTGGGCTGCACTGAAAATCTGAAGAGCCCCTCATTCCCCAACCCAGCCTCATAGGTTCCCTTGTTCTGACGCCTGTGCAGGGCCCAGAACAGGGCAGCCAACCCCACAGAAGTTGTCCAGCCGTGGTCTTCGGTCTCCACGAATCCCATGATCCACAAGGGGATAAGAGCTGGGGAGAGGTCTGGGCTGCTCACAAAGGATCAGAGGGACAAAGTCACCTCCTAATATGTGAGAGGGTTTGAGATTTGGAGCGTCTCAGTCGTGAACTAAACTCATTATCTTTTGCAAATGCTATTTTTAAAAAACATTACAAACGATATTATACAGAAAAATAATATATTTAAAATATGTATACATATATGTATATATACATGTATATATATTACATATAATATATATAAAATTTAAAGAAGAAAGTAAAAAGAATACTCATCTTAGGCAGTAGAATGTTACCAGTTTGTTTGACAATCCGTGTAAGATAATCTGTCACCCTCAGGTCAACATCATCTTGAATTCTGTTTTTTTCCTTGCTTTTCTTTATAGTTTGCCAACTGTTTGTATCCCAAAGAAGTATATTGTTTATTTCTTCTAATTTTTATTTTATATTGGAGTATAGTTGATTAACAATGTCGTATTAGTTTCAGGCATACAGCAAAGTGATTCAGTTATACATACACATGTATCTATTCTTTTTCAAATTCTTTTCCCATTTAGGTTACTACAGAATATTGAGCAGAGTTCCCTGTGCTATACAGTAGGTCCTTCTTGGTTATCTATTTGAAATATAGCAGTGTGTATATGTCAATCCCAAACTCCCAATTTATCCCTCCACCCCACCTTTCCCCTTTGGTAACCATAAGTTTGTTTTCTAACTCTGTGAGTCTATTTCTGTTTTGTAACTAAGTTCATTTGTATCATTTTTTAAGATTCTGCATATAAGCGATATCATATGATATTTGTCTTTCTCTGTTTGACTTACTTCACTTAGTATGATAATCTCTAGGTCCTTCTATGTTGCTGCAAATGGCATTATTTTATTCTTGTTATGGCTGAGTAGTATCCCATTGTATATATGTACCACATCTTTATCCATTCCTCTGTTGATGGAGATTTAAGTTGCTTCCATGTCTTGGCTACTGTAATAAATAGTGGTGCAATGAACACTGGGGTGCACGTATCTTTTTGAATTATGGTTTTCTCCAGATATATGCCTAGGAGTGGGATTGCTGGATCATATTGTAGTCCGATTTTTAGTTTTTTAACGAACCTCTCTACTGTTTTCCATAGTGGCTGTATCAATCTACATTCCCACCAACAGTGTAGGAGGGTTCCCTTTTCTCCACACCCTCTCCAGCATTTATTGTTTGTAGGCTTTTTGATGGCCATTCTGACTGGTGTGAGGTGATATCTCATTGTAGTTTTGATTTGCATTTCTCTAATAATTAGCAATATGTTGCAATGTTGGCATTTTCACGTGCCTCTTGGCCATCTGTATGTCTTTGGAGAAATGTCTATTTAGGTCTTCTGCCCATTTTTTGATTGGGTTTTCTTTTGATGTTGAGCTGCATGAGCTGTTCGTAAATTTTGGAGACTAATCCCTTGTCAGTCACGTCGTTTGCAAACATGTTCTCCCATTCTGAGTGTTGTCTTTTCGTTTTGTTCATGGTTTTCTTTGTTGTGCAAAAGCTTTTAAGTTTAATTAGGTCCCATCTGTTTATTTTTGTTTTTATTTCCATAACTCTAGGAGACAGATCAAAAAATATATTGCTGCAATTTATGTCAGAGTGTTCTTTCTATGTTTTCCTCTAAGAGTTTTATAGTATCAGGTCTTACATTTAGGTCTTTAATCCATTTTGAGTTTATTTTTGTGTATAGTGTTAAAGAATGGTCTAATTTCATTCTTTTACATGCAGCTGTCCAGTTCTCCCAGCACCATTTATTGAAGAGACTGTCTTTTCTCCATTGTCTAGCCTTGCCTCCTTTGTCATAGATTAATTGACCATAGGTGTATGGGTTTACTTCTGGGCTTTCTATCCTGTTCCATTGATCTGTATTTCTGTTTTTGTGCCAGTACCATAGTGTTTTGATGACTGTAGCTTTGTAGTATAGTCTGAAGTCTGGGAGCCTGATTCCTCCAGCTCCATTTTTAAAGATTGCTTTGGCTACTTGGGGTCTTTTGTGTCACCATACAAATTAAAAAATTTTTTGTTCTAGTTCTGTGAAAAATGCCATTGGTAATTTGATAGGTATTGCACTGAATCTGTAGAGTGCCTTGGGTGGTATAGTCATTTTGACAATATTGATTCTTCCAATCCAAGAACATGGTGGTATATCTTTCCATCTGTTTGTGTCATCTTTGATTTCTTTCATCACTTTCTTATAGTTTTCAGAGTACAGGCCTTTGCCTCCTTAGGTAGGTTTATTCCTAGGTATTTTATTCTTTTTGATGCAATGGTAAATGGGAGTGTTTCTTTAATTTCTCTTTCTGATCTTTCACTGTTAGTGTACAGGAATGCAAGAGATTGCTGTGTATTAATTTTGTACCCTGAAACTTTACCATTCACTGACAAGCTCTAGCAGTTTTTTGGTAGCATCTTTAGGATTGTCTATGTATAGTATCATGTCATCTGCAAACAGTGACAGTTTTACTTCTTTTCCAATTTGGATTCCTTTTATTTCTTTTTCTTCTTTGATTGCCATGGCTAGGACTTACAAAAGTACGTTTAATAAAAGTGGTGAGAGTGGACATCCTTGTCTTGTTCCTGATCTTAGAGGAAATGCTTTCAGCTTTTCACCATTGAGTATGATGTTAGCTGTGGGTATGTCATGTATGTTGAGGTATGTTCCCTCTATGCCCACTTTCTGGAGAGTTATGATCATAAATGGGTGTTGAATTTTTTCAAAAGCCTTTTCTGCATCTACTGAGTTGATCATATGATTTTTATTCTTCAGTTTGTTGATGTGGTGTATCACACGGATTGATTTGCGGGTATTGAAAAATCCGTGCATCCCTGGGATAAATCCCACTTGATCATGGTGTATGATCCTTTTAATGTGCTGCTGGATTCAATTTGCTAGTATTATGTTGAGGATTTTTGCATCTATGTTCATCAGTGATATTGGCCTGTAATTTTCTTTTTTTGTTGTATCTTTGTCTGGTTTTGGTATCAGGGTGATGGTGGCCTCATAGAATGAGTTTGTGAGTGTTCCTTCTTCTGCAGTTTTTTGGAATAGTTTCAGAAGGATAGGTGTTAACTCTTCTCTAAATGTTTGGTAGAATTTGCCTGTGAAGCCATCTGGTCCTGGACTTCTGTTGGTTGGGAGTTTTTTTTTTTTTCTTTTCTTTTTACCCTTTTGGGAAATTTGATATTCTAAACTAGGTAACTCCAAATTTTAAAATGCCAGCTTTTTCATAAATTTTTGTACAATTCCATTTGCAGTTACATATAAACTTAGATGTTAGTGATATTTTTAAAAATAAAAGGGAAGGCTTTTGCCAACTTTAAAAAAAAAAAGTTTATTTATTTATTTATTTTCTTATTAGTCATCCATTTAATACACATCAGTGTATATATGTCAATCCCAATCTCCCAATTCATCCCCCCACCCCCCCACCACTTTCCCCTTGGTGTCCATACGTTTGTTCTCTACATCTGTGTCTCAATTTCTGCTCTGCAAACCGGTTCATCTGTACCATTTTCTAGGTTCCACATATATGCGTTAATATACAATATTTGTTTTTCTCTTTCTGACTTACTTCACTCTGGTTGGGAGTGTTTTAATCACAATTTCAGTTTCATTACTTGTGATTGGTCTGTTCATATTTTCTATTTCTTCCTGGTTCAGTCTTGGGAGATTGTACCTTTCTAAGAATTTTTTCATTTCTTCTAGGTTGTCTATTTTATTGGCATATAGCTACTTGCAGTAGTCTCTTATGATCCTTTGTGTTTCTGTAGTGTCTGTTATAACTTCTCCTTGTTCATTTCTAATTTTATTGAATTGAGCCCTCTCCCCTTTTTTTGTTGATGAGTCTGGCTAAAGGTTTATCAATTTTGTTTATCTTTTCAAAGAACTGGCTTTTAGTTTCATTGATCTTTTCTATTTTCTCTGTCTCTATTTCATTTATTTCTGCTCTGCTCTTTATGATTTCTTTCCTTCTACTAACTTTGGGTTTGGTTTGTTCTTCTTTCTCTAGTTGCTTTAGGTGTAAGGTTAGGTTGTTGATTTGAGGTTTTTCGTGTTTCCTGAGGTATATTGTTTAGTTTTGCTTATTTTTGAACAAGCAATGGGATGGAGTCATACTGTAGATAGTCTTCTGTGACATATTATATCACTGGATGGTACAGTTTTGATATTCATCCATGCTGATGCAGGTAGCTGTAGTTTATTCATTGTCGCTGCTCTTTGTGACGGGCACTGTCTGGATTTCCCTTCTTTTGGGTTGTTTGGTTGCTTCTCATTATTATAAAACCGTGTTTCTGGTTATTACATAACTATGTCATAAAAACATGCCTCGCCATCTCCTGGTTCCTGTGTGTCATAACTTCTCCAATGTATATTCCTAAGAGGAGGTGTGCTGGGCTATAGGATGTGTATGTGTTCAATTTATGTTATTTTTATTATTTAAAAATTGTGGCAAAATATACATAACATAACATTTACCATTTTGACCATTTTTTGGTGTACAGTTTAGTGACATTAAGTTCATTCACATTATTGTGCTGCCATCACCAACATCCATCTCTAGAGCATTTTTTCATCTTATAAAACTGAAACTCTGTACCCATTAAACACTAATTTCCTATTCTCCCTCCTTCCAAGCCCTTAGCAGCCACCATTCTACTTTCTGTATCTATGAATTTGGCTACTCTAGGTACCTCACATAAGTGGAATCATGCAATATTTGTCCTTTTATGACTGGCTTATTTTTCTTAGCATGATGTCCTTGAGGTTCATGCATGTTATAACACATGTCGGAATTTCCTTCCTTGTTAAAGCTAAATAATATTCTATTGTGTGTATTGACCACATTTTGTTTACCCATTAATCTGTCAGACACTTGGGTTGCTTTCACCTCTTGGCTCTTGTGAACAATATTGCTATGAACATGGGTGTACAAATATCTCTTCAAGTCCTACTTTCAATTCTTTTGGGGTACATACCCAGAAGTGGAATTGCTGGAACAGATGGTAATTCTATTTTTAATGTTTTTGAGGGACCTCTATTCTTTTCCACGATGGCTGAACTCTTTTACATTCTATCAGTTATGCACAAGGAGTTCCAGTTTATCCACATTCTCACCAACACTTGTTATTTTCTAATTTTTTCATAGCCTCCGTCCTAATGGGTGTTAAAAGGTATCTCATGGTGGTTTTGACCTGCGTTTCCGTAATGACTAGTGATGCTGAGCATCTTTTCATGTGCCTATTGGCCATCTGTGTCTCTTCTTTGGACAGATGTCTATTTAAGTCCTTTGCATATGTTCCATTTTACTAAGAAATGCCAAATGGTTTATCAAAGTGGTTGTAACAGCTTATACCTAACCAGCAATTTATGAAAATTTCATTATGCATATCTGTGCCAACTCTTGTATGGTCAGACTTTTTGCCATCTGCTGAATGAAATGATGTATCCTTACGGTTTTAGCTTGCAGATGCTATAAATTGTCATCTTCTGGTTTGTGATGTATCGTTCTCTTTTTTTTTGGTAATATCTTTTGATGAACAGAAGTTTAAATTTTAATGTGGTTAAATTGTTCAGTCTTTTCCTTTATGGCACATGCTTCCAGGTCATGAACATATTTTCCTATAATTTTTTATAGGTTTGCCAACTTTCATAATTAGGCTCTTCACCCAAATAGGATTTAGCTGTGAGGTAGGGTGTGAGTGGAGCTTTTCTCATTTCCCCAGGTGGATGACCCGTTGAATTGTTTCTTAGAGCAGTCTGCCCATTATCAGGGACCTTCTGCAAACTGTACACCCCCTTCCCCCTATTCTGACAAGTGAATCCTGAAGTGTGTGTGTGTGTGTTTGTGAAAAAACACCCAGTGGACTCTGACCTCTGCTCTTGCCTGGGAAGCGCTGCCACGAGGGGGAATATCTCACCTGTTGACGGGCTGCTGGAGTGTATTAGTAGAGTGGTCTGTTAGTCACGTGTCTTCAGCTCTGTTCAGAGCTAACCGGCTGCCCTCTCAGGGTTGGGCCTGGAACCTTGTCTTGTATTATATACTTTTACATGTCTGTGTTCTGAAGAAATGAAGAGGGTTGATTGGCAAGTTTATCACAGGTAACATGAGGCAGATGTAAGGATGCAGCATGCTGTGCGTAGCCAAAGGGGTGATGGCACTGGTTTTCCCACCTGGCAGATGTTTTCTTGACCTGTCCCCCCACGTCCTCCCTGGAGATGATGTTTCCTAGGAGGCCAGTGTTTTCTTTTTTAATTGGGGTCGTTCCTGCCTCCCTCCCTAGGCAGGTGGTCATGAGGACTTGGGAGGCGTGTCTAGGTTGCCTAGGGGATACAGCCATGGCTGTCACTGCTGTTACCGGCATTGTTATTTTGGGCCAGGTTGAGGGGCATGATGGGGGGCGTCCCATGCAATTCCAATCCACAAAACCCTGGAGATGCTAAAGTGGGTGCTCCCCCACGTGATTCCTTGTCCTCTTTGGAGTAAAATAAGGTTGGGGGTAAA
The DNA here is from genome assembly GCF_949987535.1 of Balaenoptera acutorostrata. Classification (NCBI taxonomy): domain Eukaryota; kingdom Metazoa; phylum Chordata; class Mammalia; order Artiodactyla; family Balaenopteridae; genus Balaenoptera; species Balaenoptera acutorostrata. Next base: position 62,201,939 of record NC_080076.1, read on the forward strand.
TCGGTGGTCTTCCTTCTCGTAAGGAAGTCTCTCTCCCAAGGTGCTTTTAGGAGCTGCAGACCCTGCTGGCACCTCCCCGCCGCTACACTTGCTCACCATCCCGCCACCCCTGGAGAGCTGAGTCCTCACTGTGGCCGAGCCCAGAGCTCCTGGAGCGATGGATGTGGGTTATTGATGCGGGATGATTAAACAGATAATTATCTCATGATATCTGGTTGTAATGAATAAATACCTGAGGATTGGGTGTGCCTACAATGGGATTTTTTTTTTTTTTTTGAACTGGACTGATCTCTCTGGGCTTCCCATGGGAAAACTCTGTCCTTAAGAGACTTAAAACGCCGAGTTCACTGTAAATGCAGAAAAGGGGGGGCGTTCTGTTCTCAGAGAAAGCAGACAGCAGCTGAATGGACAGGGGGCCAGTTGCAGGTTGAGCTTGGGAATCTGGCTAAACTTGCAGGTTCGCTTCTCTCCACTGATAATCACAGCGGTCATTCTTCCCGAGTGTCCTGCAATGGCCTGGTTCTTCCCAGTGGAAATCTGAAAGGATGCTCAGCTTTCTGGAGTGACTACGTCCACAGCCTTAGACCTTCCCTGCCGGGTCCCCAGGTGCTGCCAATCCACATGGGTACTGGGGACCCCTGGGCTGCCATCACAAAGTGCCACAAACTGGGTGTTGGCTTAAAAACCAGAAGTTTATTCTCTCCCAGTTGTGGAGTCTAGAATCAAGGTGTCACAGGGCCACGCCGTCTCTGGGGTGGGGGGGTTCTGTCCAGGCCTCTCTGCCCTTCTGCTGCTCCCGGGCTCCCTGGCTTCAGCTGCCTAACTGCCGTCTCTGCCTCCGTCCTCACAAAGACATCTTCCCCTATGCGTCTGCGCCCCACAAGCTGTTCTCTTTCTCTCCCTCCCTCTCTCTCTCTGTGTCTCTCTGACTCTGCTCCTCTAACGAGGACACCAGTCATGCTGGATTAGGACCCACCCTCCTCCAGGTGACCGCATCTTACCTCAGTGACATCTGCAAAGACCCCGTTTCCAATTAAGGGTACATGCGCAGGTACGGGGGTTAGGATTGACCAGATCTATTTATTTATTTATTTATTTTGGTTGCACCAGGTCTTAGCTGCGGAAGGTGGGCTCCTTAGTTGTGGCATGTGGGATCTAGTTCCTGACCAGGGATTGAACCCGGGCCCCCTGCATTGGGGGCGCAGAGTCTTAACCACTGTGCCACCAGGGAAGTCCCATTGAGCAGATCTTTCTGGGGGACACAGTTCACCCCACAGCACTGGACGCCCAGAGATGGAGAGAAAGCCCCCGGAAACTCTCGTAGGAATGTGACATCCACACGCAGTGGGCTTGCATGTTGGTAATTCATTTTATTGTCCTTCTCTTAAACTGGAGGGTTCGCCTAAGCAGGGCTGCCTGGCCCCGTCCTCACCGCCTCCCCCCAAGTCCCCCACGCTGGGGTCCCCCGAGAGAGGCCTCCCGCGGGGGTCAGGACAGCTGGCTGGACGTCACCCCACCTCCCCTTCCTCACTTCCGTGTCGTGGTGGGTCCACTAGTCCTCAGTTCCCAAAGCCAAACCCTCAGAACCGCCCTTAGCCGCCATCTCTGCGGGCCCCGTGGGGTCTCCTGGTCCTGCCCCTTCGGTTCCGGCCTCTATTGCAGGGGTCCCATCCCCCCTCCTCGGCCCCGCCCTCCAACCAGTTCTGCACAGTCTCTCCCGGGCCCAGCAATCACTGGGGACTGGCTTTCCGGTGGATGAAGTAAACTCCTTAGCCGGGCATCAGGAAGCCCTTTCCACCCTAGTCTTCCACCCCATCCCCAGGAGCCCTGGTGACGGCCCAGGCCACGTGCCATACACCTGCTCCTGCCTCTGGGCTGCAGCCCCCTGGTCAGCTGCCCCTGCAGGGCCCTCTCCCCTCCAGTCCCTGGTGCTGAGGCTCCCAGATCCCTGAAGAACCCTCTGAAAGTGAGTGCTCCCCCCTGGGAGCTCCAGCACGCATCACACACTGCCCTGTTTTGTTCTTATTTGGGTGTGCATCTGGACATCTCTGCTGGACCCTAAGCTCCTGGAAGGCAGGCACTGTCTTAGGCGTTTTTATCCCCATCACAGTGGAGTTTTATTTAACATATAGTCAAACTCAAATGACTATTTGCTGAATGAATGAATATCTGTGCAAACTGAAGCTGAGCAGCTGAGACCACTCTGGTGAAGGTGAGGGCCCCTGGCACGTGCATCCCCACGCAGGCAGGTGGAGTCCCTCTCCCTCCCCCGCTGAGAATGCAGGGCCGTCATGCGTCACCACTACATTAGCTGTTGGCTCCAACACACTAAGTTGATAAAAATAATTTTTTTTTTTTTAACTATAAACATTTCTACCTAAGTCCCTTAAAACTCCCCATGGTTTCTGCTTTTTATTGACAGTGAAGTGTTTTATGACTTTGGTACAATACATATAATGAGCAAGGTAAACTCCCACTTGGAGAAAACACTAAACAAAAATTTCGACAAGCTTAAAGAAACCAAATATTTATAACCAAGGGAAAGAAAACGAAAATAGTTGATGGCGACTTATTTAATAACTGAGAATGAATGAAAATTCAGAGCTACAGAAAAATATCACTGACTCACGTTTTCAGATGCTAGGCTGTGAGATATATACCCATATATAAGATACATAAAATATGTGTAACATATGTATTTCTGTTGGAACTATGGAAATTGATGGATTAGAACAGATTCTTCAGAATTTCTTTTACGTTAGTTCAGGGTCAGCCGCTTCTGTGTTTTGGGGTGGAATCACTGGACCGAGGGTGAGATGTTGGTGAGGGAACTACTTGGTTTGTAAACTGGGACGGACACCAGATCCTTGTATCTTACAACCCGAGGTCATAGGTGGTCACAGCTGCTTCTCAGGGGCTGTCAGTGACCTAAGGGGTTCTGTCCTTTCAAAGCACTTTCGTGCACAAGGACAAAAGAAGTGTCCTCTGGTAGCACCACCAGCACATGACACCACCATCGCAGTGTCAGGCCTCATCTCTACTTTTAGTCCTGTTTATAAATGGAGACCCAGGGCTCGCCTCGGGTGACCTCAGGAGACAGTTGACTACTTACCTTATTTGTTTGGCAGCAGTAAAAGGTGGGGGTTTTGATCAACCAGCATTTTTGATTTCTGAGGCTTTCTTCCGTTTGCAGTATCCCCAAACTCATTTCATAAAGGCATCGGAAAGCAATTAGAAGATAACAGCTGCTCTGTGGCACACTGGCTGCAGTTGCCCAGCCTCCGGCCTTGGCCTTGGCAGTGATGGAATCGTTTCAGAGTGGGACGTGCTGGAATGAGAGGGAGGGGTCAGACCGCCTGAGCGGGGCCTCAGGCCATGCAGTGTGACCGCCCTGGGGGCACAGGGTGTGGTGTGGCCGGGTTGAGCTGGCCAAGGGCAGACCACATGGGTCGTGTGTCCGGGCTCGGATTGTTGGATGCTTTTCTGAAGGCAGTGGAGCGCCCCAGGAGGGCTTTAAAAGGTGAGTGACACGATTAGAATCGCCTCTTTGGGAGATGCCCAGCAGGAGAGTGAAGCCGGAAGAGAAAGGCCAGTTTGGAAGCTGTTGCCACCGTCTGAACGGGAAACACCAGGCTGGACCAAGGCAGGTGCAGCAGTGATGGGTTTGAGCTCGTAAAGGCTGTGCCACCTGCTAAAACCCATGAGAACAGTACCTCCCGCTGTAGTGGCATCAGCCTCAGCGTACAGTGCTGGGGAGCCCAGGGTCTGTTCCCCTGTCACTTCCTAACCATGTGTCTCAGGCAGATTGCTTAATTATTAGAACTTGAGCATCTGCAAGTGTAAAATAGACTTGTCCCTACCTACCTCATAAGCTTGTTCTGGCACTTAAATGAGATAAAGCTTTGCTCCAAGAGGAGGTCTGGGCTAACATAAAATTATATTTTGAATTCGTTGTTGTTAATCTGTGAGAATATTAAAGTTGTCAGCCGGTTGGCCGTGTGAGACTGCCACGGCCGGACCAGCCTGGACAGAGCCCAGACTCGGGGGCTGGGCACCCAGTGCCCTGTACCCAGCACCGCAGGAGCTGTCGCCTGGCTGGCTGGCTGGGCGAGGAAGGAAGTTTCTATCTTATCGGATGGAGGGCAGGGAGCAACTATAGAGAATGGCCCAGCTCTTCCTTGGGGTTGCAAACCTGGACCCCAAATGCATACATCCGGAGGGACGCTGCTCTGCCACAGGCTTGAGAACAATTTTTCTCAGCGTGGGAGGGGTTGTAGCAAGATTATTGAAATGCTTTTTGAATGCATGGCACTTATAATCAGATTATTCATCTGACTTGAGGGAGTTCTTGGTTTATTAAAGTGCCTTTTCTTCATTACAGTTTAGCGACTTGCCAGTAGAAGTTTTTTAGGGAGTCACAAGATAGGCATCTGTGGGTTTGCTGGGGTTGAGGCCTGCGGAGCTGCCTTCTGTTTGTGTGTTGATGTATTTATTGGACCAGCATCGGTAGAGAGTTACTGGAGAGGGCGCCCCCCCCCCCCCGGGGGACGCATCGGGGGGCGGTGCCACCTCACCGCGCATGCGCACCTCCGCGGGTCCCTCCCCGGCCTCCACGCGGGGAAGATGCGATGCGCTGTGGTCTGGGTCCCGGACCCAGGTGACTGTGCCTTTTCATGCCCCACGTGCACCCCTCTCAGCACTCGGGTTGTGTGTGTCTGGATTCTATTGAGAAGAAAATATTTGTTCAAAGCAGATGTGTAAGGCTCACGCTGCCACCGACCTTGCACTTTGACTTGAATGTTTATAAGGAATTTTAACATGTTTGGACATAGCTTGTGTGTGTTCTGTCAAAAGCAGGCTCCAGAAGAGTATTCCACCAGGCGCTTGGTTCTCTGTTTTAAGTTTTGTGTGAGGAGACATTAAACACGTCTCTTTCAATGACCACCCAGGAGTGTAACGTGATATTTTATCTGTGCTTCTGGGGATGCGAGCAATGCCCTTACTACCGTTCTGGGTTGTGCTCAAAAGGTGGCCATCCCAGTCCTTCCAGAATAGATTGGTGGTGTTTTGGAACAAGATCATTTAAATTTTGTGCTGTAATTTCTCACTGGGATGCTGTTTTTGACACTCATTGCCCATACGTCAACACTAAAAACAAGTGCTTTTTGTTCTTGGGGAGGGGTTTGCTCCTTGCCCTTCAACAGCCAAAGAGACACGCGGCAAACTTTTCTCATTGTTTTGAATCCCCCATATCTAGTGCAGGAAGGGCAGGTGTAGGGGTGAGATACAGGGGGGTCTGCAGGAAGGGCAGGTGTAGGGGTGAGATACAGGGGTGTCTGCAGGAAGGGCAGGTGTAGGGGTGAGATACAGGGGTGATATGCAGGAAGGGCAGGTGTAGGGGTGAGATACGGGGGGGGGGATATGCAGGAAGGGCAGGTGTAGGGGTGAGATACGGGGGGGGGATATGCAGGAAGGGCAGGTGTATGGGTGAGATACGGGGGGATATGCAGGAAGGGCAAGTGAGGTCCGCTGCTGCCCAAAGAGGAGCCACTGCTTTTTGAGAGGGGACATCACAATAAAAAATAGTTCTATTTTGGTTGTCATGTTGCAGGTGAGATTAAATTAGAAATGCTTGGCGCTGGGACAGGTGAAGTTGATGATATTGTCTCTGGAAAGTTTCATTAACCTGGGCGTAAGGTGTTGAAGAACCTAGCTTAGGGTAGTGATGCCGGAAATGCGGGGGACTGATACACATGGTGGGGTATCTTGAAAGGGGGTCTGTTGATGAATTGATAAGATGGAACAGAAGAGAAGAGGTTGTGAGGATTCCAGTGCTTTGAATCTGGGACATCTTGATGGCAAGTGGAGAGGGCTGATTTGGGGTGAAGAGGCCGAGGTCAGGGTTGGCTTGTAGAATGAGAAAATCAAACATCATCTAATGTTTTAAGTGAGAACAGCTAAATAATGTTATTTGAGGAAGATGTGTAAATTTCATTACTCTGTGTAAGAATCATCTGCATATTAGAAGTAGTGGATAGTAGTTTTTCAGACTGTTAAACTTTTTTCTTTTTTTAAACATTAAAGCTTCCACATACTAGTTGCATAATAATGCATAATTTTGCATAATAATGAAAGAGAGCTGACAGTTGATCACTTCAATAGAAAAAACATTTTTTAAAGTTTTATAGTTGTCTCTAGCAACTGTGACTTGTTTTTCCAGGTTTATTTGGAGGAAAGTTTAAGAAAGGCCAGGTCTGGTGCTTTGTCTCAGAGAAAACCACACAGAAGAGCAGATGAAACAGAGTGAAAATATGTCTAGTCTTAGGTGCACTGTAGTTTTTAGGCCAGATGCAGAGTGCTTCTAAGGTTCTGGGGGTAACTGTTTAAAAATCTTACTGGCTACTTTCCCACTTTTTAAACCCAATAGAATGTTATTGAAAAGTATTGTTGCAGGTGAGTTCTAAATGATGATCATTGATCTAGGCACTCCTCAAGGATGGTGGAGCTGCTTTGGGGGTGCAGGCGCCCTCTTGCCGGACACATAGGCTGTTGCAGGACCACACGGCTCCTGCCCGGCAAGAGGGATGAGCGGGGCAGGGTTTGCCCAGAAACCATAGGGGAGGCAGAAGCACTGGGCCGTGAGAAGCCTCAGGGATTGCGGAGGGCGAACTTGGGCACCACTGCCATACCGTGCCCGTTCTGATCTGTTTCTGCAGGGAGCCAGGGTGGAACTGAGCCAAGGCAGAGGCTGGCTGCACTTGAACTCTTACTCTTGGTCCCTAGGCCAGGAAACCAGTTGGCATAGCAGAGCCAGGGAGCCCTCAGAGGGGGAGGAGAGGAGAAGCAGTGAGGCCAAACCCCCAGTCAGGCAGTAGGGTCCCCTGGCTGGGCTGATGGCGTCACAGACGGGCGACCTCGTGCACGCTCGGAGCTGCACGTGGAGGAGCCCACGGTGGGCAAGGCGGTTTTCACCAACAGTTCAAATGTCTTTTTAAAGTATCAGATGCTAAATTCTCTTGCAGGCATGACCTTTTAATCTAGTGGTTTTCCTTTCATTCAGATATAAAGTCCATAGGCAACACTCAATCGTTATTTGAAATAAAGATATTGACAGACATGGCATTTATTGATACAAGCCAACAAGCTAGCCTGTTAGTGTTCCAGGGATGCTGACGTGAGGCTCTGGGGTCAGAAACAGAGGACTTTATTACTCAGGGCATAGCAGGCAGTATCACCAGTCAGGTCCCCAAGTCTAGGGAGCAGGACCCGATGGGCTCAGATGGATGTGCTCACAGTGGGCTTGTGTCCCTGCTGAGGAACTGAGCTGCAGTGACCCGCTATTTCATAGCACACGGTAGGCAAGCCTGCTCTCTGTTGCAGAGGGAGATGTTACCGAATCCCTCAAGGTTGCTCCCTGCAAACACAGGCTGAAAAATGGTCCAGGTATAGACTGGCCCGAGCCTTGCATCCACGGCACACCCAACAAGATGTGTAGGTATGTGAGAGGCCCACAGATACCATCTCCTAATGATATAAAAATACAAATATCATGATGTTAGAGGTGAAAATCTGGGAAGAGTGTTAAAATTTGTGTCTGTTTAATAAAGGCCCAGTTCACAGCATGTAATTTGGCTATATATTTCAAATTTAAGATATATATTCTTATTTCAAACTATTTGAAAATCCTATTGTTTTTCCTACAGACTGTGTTATAAACAACTGCTCGAAAAATGTTCTCCCCTCCCTCTCTTACTCTCACCCTTATTTTCAAACAGTCACGTATAAAATATCCGCTGTGTGCACAGCATTCTACCAGGTGCCATTGGGCATACGGAGGAAGTAGGTGATTCAGTCCTAGCCCTTGGTTTTATGACATATTAGGATGATGAGACAGGCTTCCATGAAGCAGCCAAAGTAAATCTATCAAGTGCTTGATAATGCAATACCAATGATGCCAGAGAAAAGTGAACCAAATTATTTGGTACGATTTCCATCAAGAGTGGTTACATACTTTTTATTTTTTATTTAGTTTTGTTTAATTAATTTATTTGTGGCTGCCTTGGGTCTTCGTTGCTGCACGCGGGCTTTCTCTAGTTGCAGTGAGCGGGGGCTACTGTTCGTTGCGGCATGCAGGCTTCTCACTGCGGTGGCTTCTCTTGCTGTGGAGCACGGGCTCTAGGCGTGCAGGCTTCAGTAGTTGCAGCACGCGGGCTCGGTAGTTGTGGCTTGCGGGCTCTAGAGCGCAGGCTCAGTAGTTGTGGTGCACGGGCTTAGTTGCTCCGCGGCACGTGGGATCTTCCCGGACCAGGGCTTGAACCCGTGTCGCCTGCATTGGCAGGCGGATTCTTAACCACCGCGCCACCAGGGATGTCCCGGTTCCATATTTTTTAATCGGTCTGCACTCCCGTAGCCATAGGCACCGTGGTTCCTAACAGCTATAGTGCAGGCGCGTGCAGTTCTGCAACATATCTGCTACCTGATAGTGCCACCCCACTCCCCTCTCTGTGTCTTGTGTGCTCTCTTGTTCTCTGTCTCTGTCTCCCAGGCATGAAGCATAGGGGTATCCGTGGGAAAGGGGTTTAGTTCCTCAGGCTTTCTGGTGGGAGGAAATTGCTCACGGGTGGAACTCACACATCAGAAAATGTCCCCAAGGCCACGCTGGCTCTTTGGTCGTTTTCACACGACAGTGTCAGAGCCCCCTGGCTGGGAGCAGCTGGCTTGACCAGGAGGGGGTCAGCCGACACTGAAGGTGAAATCACTGAAATCATTACTTTAGAGTCTCTGGGAACCTGTGACGTAGACACGCTACATAACGACGTAGCACCTTTGAGTCATGCCGAGCACATCCGTGCCACGGGCTCGGTCCCTGCCTCCACTCTGGGGGGCGTCCACCCACGGGACGGCGTGGCCCAGGGCCTTGCCTGAGGTCATACAACTAGCGACAGGACAAGGTCCAGGACTCAGGCTTTCTGATGCCAAGGTCCCAAGTGCTTTTTGGGTTTTTGGCTGTTATTGTTGTTTTGTAAACCAGGATTTATTTGAGATGAAAACAACCATATCAGTGCAAAAACCTGGTATGTCCTCGATGCTCTCCCCTCATTGAGCTCAAGTTTAGTCAGTGGTGGGGGACAGTGGTGACACTGGCGCCGTTCCTTATGAGGGCGTGATGACCCGGCAAGGCTTCCTTTCTGCCAGGGACACTCCAGGGGCATCACGCAGCCGTGTCCTTGCCTCCCCTGGGACCAACTCTGTCCCAGAAAATCCTCTGGAAGCCACTGCAGCTTCTTAGGATTCCAGGACATCTCTCCGGGGCCCCCAAGACAAACCTGCCCTATTTTGTGAAGGGTCAGGACTATTTTTAGTGTCCAAGCCGCCTCTGAGAGAACATAGTCCCGTGAGGTCACAGGGAGCCGTGTGTGGAGCAGGCTGGATGGGGGTTTGTACAGCAAGTTACAGCACATCACACAAGTGTGATTACCCTCATCTGTTGTGCTGGGCTTGTATTCAGTGTTAGAACCAGCAGGCGTGGGGTGAGCGCCGTAGGCTCTGTCCTGGGAGCAGGGTGCCTGAGCTTTAGCACACGAGGCTGTGGTCTCTTTTGTAGGGAGCCGGGCCTTTCCAGAGGGAGCGAGGCAGTTTGGGGACTCGGGCCCTCGTCTCTTTCCATTATAAAACAGTGTGGGATTTCAGCCCTCGCCAGCCATGAAGAATTGAGTGTAGCAAAGGCAAGAGATTCAACTTCTCACTCAGAGTTTCAGGACTATTGAAGGAGGAAGGCAAACTTTTTGGATATAAAAAATTTAGAGACTTTACAAGAGAGGGAGAGGGAGAAGATAGAGTGTGAAAGAGGAGAGGGCGTCTTTACCTGGAATTCAGGTGTCGTCAGCTTTAAGCACCTAGATCATGGTCACAAACCGCAGAGTGCTTAAAAAATGCTCCGAAGCCCCAAAGGCGCTGTCAGGAATGCCAAGAGACGCATGTGGCAGGCGAGGTCTCCTCCTGGAGCCCTTCTCCCTGATATTGGCTGGATTTTACCTGCTCGTGCTCATCCGGTCCCCCAGCCCCTAATCAATTGATGCCTGCCGGTCAGCTGGAGCCAGGCAAAGGCTCCACTGATGTCCTAAAGACCAGTGAGGGGGCAGCTCTGGCCCCGGGCACAGTCAGCCAGAGAGCCTGCGGCAGAGCCCACGAGACTGGTAATGGGGTTCCAGACAGGACGACAGGTTGAGCCTGCGGCAGAGCCCACGAGGCTGGTAATGGGGTTCCAGACAGGATGACAGGTTGACCTGTAAACCCCTTTAAGGAGGCAGGGGGCATGGAGGACCTGTGTCCAGGTGGAGTTCAAGTGTTACCGCCATTGGGGGTCCGTCAGAAACGATGAGGGAGGGTCTGGGAGGTCATAGTGGCTCCGGAACAGGAAGGGTTAAGGCTCCACATTCTAACCCATTTCCCGGTGCAGAAGCACATCTGTGGCGAACACAAAGGTATATTCGGAGATGCACGTATAGAAAAAGGAGGTCATTTGTGGTTTTGAAATGGTTTGTGAGGATCTGATTCTGACACTAATTCCAACGTGTGATTTCCCCCCAACCGCACCACCAAGGAATTAACTCAGTTCTGTCTACCTGGAGGTGACGTCTGATTTCACAGGTTAAGGGCTCAGCCCCACCTTCAGATGCCAGTCACAAGTCCAGGTGGTTACCTGTGCTTCTGCTGGACCAGCTATAGATGGAGTTTCCCACGACCCCCTTCTTTCAGTTTGATTAATTTGCTCGAGTGGCTCACTGAACTCAGAAACATTTTACTCCCTACAATACCAGTTTATTAGAAAAGGATGTAACTCAGGAACAGCCAGGGAAGAGGTGCACAGGGCAGGGCAGGAGAAAGGGAATCACAGCCTCCGTGCTCTGTCCAGGCCCCACTCTCCCTGAATCTCCACAGGTTCCCCAACCCGGAAGCTCTCTGAACCCCATCCTTTTGGGGGTTTATGGAGGTTTCGTTATGTAGGCACGACTGTGATTAAGTCATTGACATTGGCAGTTGATTCGATCTGCAGCCTCTGTCCCCTCCCCAGAGGTCAGAGAACTGGGACTGAAAGTTCCCACCGCCTAATCACATGATTGGTTCCTCTGGCAACCAGCCCCCATCCTTAGGTCCAGAAGTCACCTCATTAACATAAACTCAGGAGTGCTTGACAGGCATTTATTAGGAATATCAAGACACCTTTATTGCACTCATCACTTAGGCAATTCCAAGGGTTTTTGGAGCTTCGTGCCAGAAAGAGCAAATATCAGTGAAGGTCAAATATATATTCCTTATTATACATCACAGTATCACAGTGGAATATTGTCTTCTAATGAAGGTGCTCTGGTAAAGTGTCATAGTTCTTTAAAAGCAATATGTTTTTACTGTATTAGGTGCTGTTGTTGTCTTCAGTTGTTGTTGGTATCATTAATAAAATGTCCATGTTCTTTTGATATAGACATTCTTCCTGTAACTGGTTTTACAGCTATAGATTTGGCTAAACAAGGTTTTTAAAGATTGGTTCGGCAGCTTTTTATCCAAGAAAGATAAAAGAAGTGTTTGCAAAAATGACTTAAACTAGATGGTAGCACCCCCTCTGCTAATCCTTCCCTCTGGAATTACTCCTGACAACATGGAAAGGTTTTCCTAGTTATCTGTGACTCACTTCACATTTCCCAGGTGGAAATAATTTCATGTTCTTTTATAGATCACGGTGGAGCCATCACCTGGGTTTTCTTTAATCCTTAGGATTTAGGGTCAAAGACAGTAGATACTTTTTTCAGGCTGATTAATGTCATCTGTGATGAGCTTGGCATTTCTGCCGTAGGGTACTAGTTAGGCTCATAGGACTTGATAAATCGATAAAAGTCTGATCTTGCATGAACTACGATTGGCTGACTTTGGGCCGTTGACATTTTCCTGAAAACCATTTGTGCTAATTACATACCGAGGCACTTTTTCTCTCAGGAACCCTGGCGCCCTCAATGAATTGTGAATTCTTGTTCTCAGGTGTTTGCAATCAAACAATAGATAGCCGATCATACGTGGCACAAGGAAACAAAACCCTATTATTGCAAATTGTGCTTGATACCCTGGCAAGCCAATGCAGGGCTTTCAAAATAGAGATGAGGGGGAGCTGAATATACCAACATGGTAGATTTCTCTCAAAGAATCCTCCTTTTTTCTCCCCTTACTGCAGACCGTAAAATATGGTGAAATACTTCCTCCAGAACCTCAGTCCAGGATAGCAGTAGTAGAGGAGTAGAAGGAGAGGACCCAGAGGGATGGGGAGTGTATTTGTGGGGTGGGGTTACTGTTCTATTCCGCACTTGGGATCACTTTGCGAGGAAAAGTGCCTTGAGTGGAAAGACTTAAGTAGCAGATGGCACACACAAATGATGCAGAGCGCTTTTTTTAACTGAAAAAAAATTTTTTTAATTGACGTATAGTTGATTTACAGTGTTGTGTTAATTTCTCCTGTACAGCAAAGTGACTCAATTATACATATATTCTTTTTCATATTCGTTTCCATTTTGGTTTATCCCAGGGTAATGAATATAGCTCCCTGTGCTACACAGTAGGACCTGGTTGTTTATCCATCCTATATGTAATAGTTTGCATGTGCTAATCCCAAACTCCCAAGCCTTCCCTCCCCCACCCCCTCCCCCTTGGCAACCACCAGTTTGTTGTCTATGCGAATCTGTTTTGTAGATAAGTTCCGTTTTGCCGTATTTTAGATTCCACATATAAGTGATATCATATGGTATTTGTCTTATACTTCACTTAGTATGATCATCTCTAGGTCCATCTATGTTGCTGCAACTGGCATCATTTCATTCTTTTTTATGGCTGAGTCATATTCCATTGTATGTATGTACCACATCTTCTTTATCCATTCACCTGTTGATGGACATTTAGGTTGTTTCCACGTCTTGGCTATTGTGATGAATAGTGCTGCTATGAACATAGGGGTGCATGTATCTTTTCGAATTATAGTTTTGTCAGGATATATGCCCAGGATTGGGATTGCTGGATCATATGGCAACTCTCTGTTCAGCTTTTTGAGGAACCTCCATACTGTTTTCCACTGAGTGCCCTGAAATTCAGTGTAAAGCCTGCCAGGCTGCCGAGCAGGCCTGTCTGTGAAGTGCATCCATCCGTGTGGCTTATGGTCTGGAAGTGAAGGCAGGCAGGAGGAAATCGTGACGGGTCCTCAGGATTCGTCCTGAGCTCAGCGCTTTCGTCCATCCTCAGGCCTAGCTGGTCTCCCGCTGCCGGGTTCGGGAGGAATTCCGCCAGAGCTGCTGAACCTTCTCCTGTCCTTTCTCTGTTCTCACTTTGTCATGGGACTGTTTCCCCCAAAGACCCCCTGAGACCCCTCTGATGGGGCAGCTGGAGAGGCTTTCGTTTGTCACGATGTGGAAACAATCTCCTGGGAAGAAAGGAGGTTCACAGAGCAGAATGCCAGCCGTCATAAGACACTAATTAGAAGGCGGTGGTCCTCTCCAACCCAGGATTTGTGGAGAAGCGTGTAACTGGCATAAGTTTCTAGGGTGTCACATCCATACATGACCAGCTGTTATTATAATATATTATTATAATATATAATAGTATATTTCTGTGCCCACCAGTAACCCAGAAAACACTAGACCAGGTCTGCAGGGTCCCCAAGCTGGAAGGGGGGAGAGGGGACAGTGGGGGAGCTGAGGGGGGGTCACGACAGAGGGCGGTGCATGGGATGGGACCCAGGGTTTTCCAGGGGCCACCTCGCAGGGGGCTGTGGTCTGCTCACTGGGCACGCTACAGAATGGAGTCCTTTCTCCCATTTGTACGAGAGGCGAAAGTGAAACAACTCTAGTCTGTGCTTCTGGCCCCTCTGCGCCCCCAAAACGTGAAGGGCAGAGCACTGTTCCCTGTTGCATCCTCTGCTGGGTTGGGGGCCGGACTCCCAGGCCACCTGGAGTGGGAGAGCAGTGGCAGCGGCGAGGACCCAGGCGGCCTGTCTTCTGTGCGGAGTCAGGCTGGGAGTGGTATGGTGCGGATCCTGCAAAGTAGGCTGTCCGAGCTTTCCCCACATCTGAGATGAGAATAGTAAAACCCCCCCAGTGGGGATGCCGTGAGGACAGATGGCGGATCGCGTTGGTTCTGATGGAACACGTCATCAGATACACAGTACGTTGATGACAACCCTCCAGTGGGTGTATTGTCACCTCATCAGGTTTGCCTGACTTCCCCATCAGAAAGCTGGGTCACTGTCTCGACGTGTCGGTTGACCCTGAGGCCAAGGTCCACATCAGCCAGAGCTGTCTGGAACTAGAACATAACGCTTGGATTCACTTCCCTTTTTTCTTTCCAACTTCCTTAACCCTTTTCATTTTTTTCTTCCTCTATTTCCATAAGAAGCAAAATATGTGTGTATGTATAAGAAGCAAATATAAAATATCATAGAAGGTACTCCTGCTTTGCTTCTACTGAGTGTTAAGATTTTGAACTCTTGTGAAAACAAGTAAAATTTCTACCACTAGTATTCTCTGGTAAATTTTAGATTTTTTTTTCTACAAATAAATTACAATCACTGAGAGAAGGTATTGACTTCTTATGAAGAAACCATGTGTGTAATAGTAATTGTTGATTAAAATATAGTGACTTGAAACATCAGTAGAGGAGAAACTACCCTTCAAGATATAATAAAATAAAAATTTTTTAATGTGTGCCATTGTTTAAAAAAAAGTCTCTTGGAGAAAAAGCTTGCTAAGGCTTAGGTCACAGTTTAAAAGCTGCCTTCAAAACATTTTATAAACAGTTTGAGTCCATCTGAATGTATATTTTACAGGTTAAAAACAGTACTGGCTAATCTTAGCTTCTTGGCCATAAAAGGAGAAAAAGAATGTATAGTATTGTACACGTGGAACGTGAAATCAATCAAGGGACCTTACAGGGACACCCAAAACGGAAGCTAGAGCAATCCACAGAGTTCTGTTGGGAGTGCTTTGTCATGGCTCTTAATTTTGGACATAATTAGTTTTTTTATTGTGGTCAAATATACGTAACATCAAGTTTACAATTTTAATCCTCTTCAAGTGTATAATTCGGTGGCATTAAATACATTCACAGTGTTGTGCAACCATCACCACTATTTTCAGAACTCATTCATCATCCCAACAGAAGCTTTGTACCCATTAAATAATAGCCACCCTCTCCCCTGCCCCTTCATGCTCCCACCCAGTCCCTGGGAACCTCTATTCTACTTTCCATCTCTATGAATTTGCCTGATCTAGGTATCTCATATACGTGGACTCGTACAATGTTTGCCCTTTTTTTGTCTGGCTTATTTCACCTGGTGTAATGTTTGCAAGGTTCATGCGTGTCTCAGAATTTCCTTTTTATGTAAACTGTGTGGGCAGAGCAGAGACCCTCAGCTCCGAGCTCTCCGTGGCCTCGTTCCTGCCCTCCGGAGGCAGCTGTGGTGGTCGAGTTCAGCCAAGCAGCCCAGGCGGAGCTGGGACTCCCCCCTCCACCCCCCCCACCTCCTGATGTCCTGGGCGCATTGGGCAACCTTTCAAGCCTCGGTTTTCTCCTGGTCCTGGGGGACCACGAGCTCTGCTGTGCATCCTGGTGCGGTGCCAACACCTGTGCGGTTCTAGGCCCGTGCCACCCTCCCCGACCCCAGTCTGCTTTGGGTGGGAGTGGGTTTGCTGAACGGCAGAATCCGAGAATCTAGAGGTTGGAAGGACCTGGCGCATCTGCTCTCATCCCTGGGCAGGCGATGGCGCAGGGCAGGCACGCAGGCTTGTCAGGGGTGAGCAGCCTGTCCCAGCAGGAACGGCCACGGGAGCTGCGTCCAGGGAGGAAGCAGGACCAAGCTTTCAGGCAGATGGTACTTCCTGATCAAGCTCTTTTCCTGTGTCAATTGAGAAACCATTAGAACCCGGCTTGATTGCACAAATGGGTCTACAGGCAGCCCAGGGAGGAGCCATTGTCGTAAGATGCTCCACGAATAAAGAACGGTCTCGCCCTTTATACCTAGATGAGGTCCTCTCTGTTTCGATGGCTTGCGTGTAAACATCTAACAACATCTGGATTTTCTCCGACTGGCTTTTCAATGGGAGAAGCGGGTTATAGATTTGGTGTCATTTAGAAGACGAGCAGCTAGACTGCAGTGGTCGCAACAGCACAAAGCAGATGCCACACACAAGATGGCAGCAGGCCTGCAGCCCTGCGTGTCCCCAGTGCCACGCCGTGGAGTGATACCTCACAGGCCACCTCCATCGTTCCCAGAGAGTCTCGTCCACGATGTTCCATCCTCGGCAAGACACGAGCTGTCGGGGCTCTTTGGGGGAGAGGAGAGCTCCCCGCGGGGAGTGCCCCTGGGCTGCAGGACAGCTCCTGGGGCTCTCTGACGTGGTCGCTGAGTCAGAGCCTGGGGCCTGGCGGGCTGAGGGGGGACTTGAAGTGATGGCGGCTCTAACCTTGGCCACCCTGCTCTGGCCGTGAGGGGCTGCAGTGGAAACACCTGGTCTGGCAGCCGATTGGGCTTGTAAACACCGTCTGGGAAGTTCTGTGCTGTCATCTGCTGGCAGAAATATGTGTGGTTTGGGGCGGCCGGCTTCATAGCCTGTGTGTTCACAAAAGAAGACAGCACCACCTAGACAGTAAACCTGGCTTCTTTGCTTTTAATCACCTGAACCAGGGCTGTTTTTATTCCTCCACAGGAGGCCTGCTCCTAGCCCCATAGCTCTAGCCTTGCCTGGGGCCGTCCAGGGACAAGGCTGGGTCCGGCTGGGCAGGGGGCGCAGGGCCACCCTCCCTCTGCTGCTCCGGCCCGGCCTGAGCCCAGGGTCCTGAGCCCGGGGTTACGTCCCGCTGGGAGCGCGTTGCTCCCCGCACTGCTCACTGCTGGCCCAGCTCAGCAGGCTGGGCTGGCGGCCCCGTCCATGGCCCCAGCAGCCCTCAGGCCTCCAGGGCTATTCTCACACTGCAAGAGCAAGCAGCATCTGCCCTCTTCCCGCAGGTCAGGGCCTGGTCTCGGCTAATTGAATCATCTGTAGTTCCCCGAAGGTGCTGGAGGCTCATGGAGAATACCGAGAGCCTTTGCTCCCTTGTGAAAACACGGCGCAGGCATCCCCGCTGCCCTTAAAACACGTGGAGCGTGTGCTTGGTGTCAGAGTTGGGAATCCAAGTAGCCACAGCTTGGAGATGAGAATCGCTGAAGAATTACCCAAGGGGCGGGAGTGGCTTTGTGCAGAGTGCTAGGAGGGACACTTGGAGATTTCAGAGCCTCTTGGTGGGTGATTCACGGAGCTGAGTGGTGGCTGCAGACAGCAGGGCTCCCGGGCAGACGTGGGTCAGCAAGTCGGTCAGCAAGTCGGCCTCAGTCTGCGGGGGAGCCTCTTGGAGAGGAAGCCATCAGCCCTGGAGGGCAATTAGAATCTGAGCCGTTTGCCGTGCCCAAATGTCCATTAGGCCCTTCCTTGTCCTTTGTGCAAAGATGCATTTGATAATCCCCAGCAGCACAATGCTAATCCTGCCCGGGGGACTAATCCTCCAGTTTCATTTCCTGTTCATTTCTACCTGGCTTCAGGGCTCTCCGTCCATCAGATCTGTCCACTGCAGCATTAGGTGTAGCCGGGTGTTTGCATCACGAGTCAATTCTGTTGTTTTCAAAATATAACATCTTTTCTGATCTGAAAAAATAGCATATGAATTTTGACTCTTTCAGAGAAATTTTTTAAGTCTATGAAGAAAAACATGAAGTCATTCATAATTCTACTGCCCATTGGTAAGACCTCTTAGCATTTTAGTGTATTATTTGCTTCTAAACATTTCAAAGACAAAAATATTTACTCTTGATGAGATTATATTAAATTTATGTTTTTCATCCTGCATTTCAAAGGTTGGCATTTTGTGGAAAATTTCTCATGTCATTAAAATGTTTTAGTAATCATTTATAATGGCGATGCAACATTATGTTAACTGTTTTCAGTGAAATGGGAAACATGCTTGTTTTTCTTCTGAATACTATGAAAGTTTTCAAACATAGAGTAGAGTTTAAGGAATTTTCTAGTGAGCACCTGTATAGTCACCACCTATATTCTACCTCAGCATTTTACTGTATTTGTTTATCAAATATCTTCATTCATCCATCTATTAACCCATATTATTTTTTTGATGCATTTGAAAATGTAGACACCAATTCACTTTTCCCTCAATACACATTGTTAACTGGAGCTTAATTTTTGCTGATACTTTGCTGATACTTTGAGTTAATTTACATATACTGAATGCACTCATCTTAAGTTTATATTCCCTGAGTTTTGACAAATATGTGCATACATGGTAACAGTATAACAGTGAGGTCTATTATTTAGTACAATACTCAAGTCACATTAGAAGGTCCACAGGCAGATTATTATGAAATAGAACCGTAAGTAAATCAGAACTGTTCCCTATGCTCTTTTTGAGTGCCAAGTGTTTTCTCATGTGTCATGCGCCTGAAAAAAAAAAAAAAAACCAGTGATGAACGTTCTCTGAAAAGGGGGCAACACTTGAATATATCATTTATTTGTATTTTTTGGTTTTGTTTTTCAAAGTACTTCTAACTCTTCTCTATTTCATCAGAATAGGAAATAATTGGCCTCTCTTGAAGGACGGGCGAGTATATTTCTTTGCAGGAGACCAGTGGGAGCTAGGAACAGATTATTTTTAAAAATACACAAGCTTTCTCTTCAGTTCTGACAGGCAAGTGAAGTGGGAAACATTTCTATGGATTTTCAGACTCCGTGAATGCCCAAGGGCCTACTGATCACCTACTAAGTGAGTCAGAGGCTTCTGAAATGTGGATTCTAATTCAGTATTTCATGTAACGCTTGGTGGTGTGGCTGAGTGCCTACATGTGTATGTGCACAACGAGAGTTGAGGTTCCTACAATCTGGGGAACAGACACTTTGTTTTTGCTGCAGTCATCATTTTGATCTTCCAGTAGTCATGATTTTTCATGTTTCTTTTCGCGTATTAATGATAATTTGTAGTTTTACTTTACCATCTCTATTTTGTGATGTCTGGTTGAGAGTACTGTGCTGTGACATGGTTTAACCAGCAATTTTCTGATTACTTGGCCTCCAGACACGTGTCTCTGAGGTTTAAAATGAATCCACCAGCCCTATGATAAATCATGTATGTGTCACGGTCCCCAAATTTGCATGAGCAGCGACTTGTCATTTTTATCATCATGTTCTTTCTTCTCCCAGGAGAAAGTGGCGTCTGATAGGCTGGGTGTGCTGGCGGTCCCCATCTGTCCGAGTGGGCCTCGTGGCCCTGGACGGTGTGTCGTGTGGCCGGGCAGCTGCCCCTCTGGCCTCCCTCTCTGCGTCTTGGCTGAGGGATCCCCACCCAGCTCCGACTTTGATGGCTGTACCTTTCTTCTGCCGAAGTGGCTCAGTATAACTTTCCTCCTCTTCTCCTCATTTACTTTGTGGTATTTTGTCCTCTGATAATGAGTTTTCTGTCTTTTCCAAATAAGGACTTTTGCTGTCTGCAGCCTCAGATCCTTTGGAAATCATCACGAGCGCTGGCAAATATTTCACTGCTTCGAGGTACCTCGTGAATTTAGCAGTTTGCAACCATTCCTGTAATAGTCCTTGATGCTCTTTTGCTAAAGAAAGGAGAGACTAGTTGGATGAAAAAACCCCAGCCATTTGGGGCTCAGAAGCCTCAAGAAGACAAAAAGAAAACCAGACCAGATGGGGAGATTGGGCTGTCGGGCCTGGAGCGTGGCTCTGTGGGTCAGAGGGCTACGAGTCAGGGTCAGGCTGGTGCCCCACCTCCAAGTTGGGGGACCTTGAAACATGACCTGACTTCTGTGTCTTCTTGCCTGTTAACCAGTGGTAAGAGCGTATCATATATCTCGGGGCTCTGTGAGAAGTAAATTAGGTTACATGTATCGAGAAAGTTCAGCATCGGGCCTGGCATGAGTAAGTATCCAACAAGAGGCAGTTGTTAATATCCTAACTATCCTCCCAGGCAGGCCGAGGAGAAAGGTGTCCTTCCCATTGCGGCTTTGGAGGGTTTTCCACAGGATCCCAGGGGCTTTTGTGTATTGGAGGCAGCAGTGTAACTGTGGTGCAGGTGACTTCAGCAGAGTGAAGGGAACCAGTCTCCCTGGGCGATGTTTAGGGGCCAGTGGAGAGGACGAAAGGGAAGGAAACGTCTGCCAGCGGGGACCTCGTGCTTCCGGCTGAAGGAGAACCTGGTAATCCCTATCCTTCACCTCTCTTAACATAAGGAGAACTGTAATGTGGGTGAAATGAACCTTGATAATGTCCTCCTAAAAGGAAGAAGATCTAGGCACCTTCATTTTCTTATTCGGATGGTATAACTGTGTGCTGCAAATCAGCCCCCCAAATCCAAACAACTTTCTAAATAATAAGAACCTGTAAGAATTCTGAAATCTTCTGCTTCCATCCTACTCTTTCCCATACTGACTCATGATTTACAGCATTCTAAATTTCCTCTGCCTCCTTTTATTCCCAATCTAAATTTCAAGCCCAAAGCCTGTCTCTGAAACATTGTAGCAATTGAGAGCTTGTTAGTTTTTCTGAAATCGCTTGGAAGAAACTGGCTCACTTAAAGTAGGAAGCGTTAAGAATTGACGTTCAAGTCCAAATTGCCTAACTTCATGTTTTATTTAATCACATTCAATACTCAGCCAATGCATCAGCGTAGATGGATTCAAACTCAATTTTTTCCCCTTCTCAATAGGAATTGAGAGTTGATTTGCTGGCAGTTGGCCAGACTAAAAAGGAAGAGTGGACTGAATCACAGGGGAGCCGCCCTTCTGGGTTGTGTTTATCTGATAGTCAGCATTCACCCCTTTCCTTACTGTTTCTTGGTAGAGACACTCCACTGGATCTGAGTCATCCAGAGGGGTGAACCGGCCATGATGCTCATACAACTCCTTCTGTACCCAGGGTCCCCAGCCAGCGCACCCAGAGCACAGATCCCTGCCTGGGCGAGACTTGAGGCGTAAGCGCAGAGGGGCCTGCACCCCGGCCGGGGGCTCAGGATGGCTTGGCACCTGCCTGCAGTGCTGTGGGGGTACCTGGCCGGTTCCTGCTACCCTCAGGGGGCTTCCTGGTCTTTTTCACCAACCGTATACGTACCAGTCATACCTCAAGGACCAGACTAATAAAAACAATATCACCTTATGGAAAGAGACCCAGAAGTTGGCAGAAAACTTCTGCCAATGAAGCACCACTGAAACCCTACATAGGACATCAGCGATAGCCTCTTTCCTCTGACCTCTTTACAAACAGATTCTAATTTCCTGTTTTTTTTTTTTTTAATTGCAAAGGAAATAGTGTTCACTGTCGATAATTTGGAGACTTTGAAAAGCCACAAAAAAGAAAATTACTGACTCACTCTTAATTCTGTCATCCGAAGAGGATTGCTGTTAACATTCTGATATACATTTCTCTAGTTTACTTTTCTCGCATACACATGTAATGCATATGCATACTTTTGAAAAAAAAAAATTGTATTGGAGTAGAGTTGCTTTGCAATGCTGTGTTAGTTTCTGCTGTATAGCAAAGTGAATCAGTTATACGTATACATATATCCCTTCTTTTTTTGGATTTCTTTCTCATTTAGGTCACCACAGAGCATTGAGTAGAGTTCCCTGTGCTATACAGTAGGTTCTCATTAGTTATTTTATACATAGTATCAGTAGCGTATATATGTCGATCCCCATCTCCCAATTCGTCCCACCCCCCTTCCCCATATGCATACTTATAACTTATTAGATATAAAGTGAAGTCACAAAACACATGGTGTTTGTCATCTGCATTTTCCTTTCGATGTATTATATTTCTGGAATCTTTAAGTATTCTTCAAAAACATCATTTTAATAACCTGCGCGGTATTCATTTACTATTATAAAAGGTACTGTGACGAGCACTCTTGATTCATTCAAATCTTCACACAGGCCTCTGCGTTTTTCCTTAGGGTACGTTCCCAGAGGTGGGGTTCCTGGCTGACGATATATGCACTTGTCAGACTGAGCTGCCCACTGGAAGTGCTTATAGGACCCCCTCCCCCACCCCCGCAGGCCCCTGACTCATGCTGATCGGTGGGGGGCGGCTGCCTCTGGGGACACTTGCGAACACTGGATGTCATACTTCTTTTGGTCCATAAATCTCGAAGTGAGAAACAATACCTTGTTGTTTTAATTACTAGTCATCATGTTTATTGGCCATTTATTTTCTTATTAAGATGGTTTTATTGCTTGCCAAATAGTATTCTTTTGTCTGTCTTGTGTTTGAAAAATCTTTTTTTCCATTTTATCATTTGCTTTTTAATACTGTAAGTGGTTTATTTTGATAATATAAAAATATTTTAATCTTATAAATCCACTCTATCTTTTCCTTGGATGTTTCAGCTTTTGTTTCTTGTGTTTATAAAGTTCATGCCCCCAAAACAAATAGAAATTCATCTCTTTCTTTCTGGGATTTTGAGTGTATATGTGTGTGTGTGTGTGATTTCTACATTTAGATTTTTAAATCATCTGGAATTTTTAAAAATACATGGTATAGATCTATTTTTTCTGATCCATAGATGAGGCGGTGCTCCAGTAAAACTTAGTCACAGAATAGGCTGTGGGTTCATTGGTCCTGACGGCCAAAGTTTGCCTATCCCTGATCTAGTTGAATTTTTAATCTTTTTGTCAAGTCCTTCCATCCTCTTATCTCCCTTACAAATACACAAAAAGTATGTGTGTGTGTATGTATTATATACTCACACACACACATACTTTTTGTGTGTATATATGTTGCACTATGTATATATGGAGACAGAGAGGAGTTTGGTTAAAATGACTTATAAAATTATGTGGGAAAAATGTGACATCTTTGTAACATAGGTCTTCCCATCAGACAACATCTAGCATTCATTTATGTCCATCACCAAAGTTTTCTGGTTTCTTTATTGCTGGTTAATCTCAATCCTTGCAGTGTTTTTTGTTGTAGTTGCCATTGTGGCTGGGATCTATGTCGGGGGTCCCACAAACTCCTGCCTGTTCCCTGATTCGCTAGAAGGATCACAGGACTCAGGCAGTTTTGTTCAGGGCGGGGCAAGGGAAAAAGACACCCGGGTAGGTCAGAGGAATCTGTGCCCGGGCCCCTCCAGCAGGAACTCCCCCAGAAAGCACCCCTTCCTCCAGCACCGAAATGCAGCAACCGTGATTCTGCATAGATTTTCAGAAACTTCTGTCTCCACTTCGAGCTTTCCTCTGGCTTCCAGACAGTTTTCTTTCAGCAAGTGCAGAATCTGTTTTCCGTTCCTTGGAAGATGTGATGCGGGCGGGCGGCTTGCAGAAGGCAGGCTTGCTGCAGTCACTGTGGGCCCTGGTTGCGACCACAGTCCCAGAATTAAACCCCTCAGGCTGAAGCCTCGGGAACAGCCTCTCTCCCTGATGCTTTATTGTAACTCTTCTCTATAGTGAATCCTCAGAAGCGTTCATCTCACTCGGCTCATTCAGATCAAAGAAAACTCCTTCACTGCAGCGTGAAGAATCTTGGAAAACCTACTCACAATGGGTGCAAAAACTCAAGCCCTTCTTAAGACAGGCTCAACTTCACCTGTTGGAGGAGATGGTGGTTCTCTTGGTAGTCTGACCCTGCTTTTACTGAAAAAGCTAAAGGAAAGAAAGCCGCTTCTGCAGCTGCGGTTTAGGGACAAGCCTCCACCCCCCTTGGCTGGCTGGGGAGCGCCCACACCCCATGCTGACTCTCCACTTTCTCATGCCTTCTCTCAGTTACCTTTCTCCCCAGGCCTCCAGCCTCCGAGAGGCTTAGGGGCAGCTAGAATTTCAATTGTTTCTTAACCCTGAAATTCATCCAATAAAGGGCATGGTCTGACCTTCTGACATTGAGACACTGTAATGTACACAGAACTGAGTGAATTAACGTAAGATCTGATGTCACGGAGGCGACTTGCAGAAGAGCCTCCTTCCCAGGCTGGGTGGTGTGCGGGGTGCAGCAAAGGTACGAAGCAGAGAGGGCACTGCGCCTCTCTGGGTCAGTTCCCAGGGGACCCTGGTCCCCCTCATTCAGGTGAAGCTGCAGAGGGGACGGGGGTGGCCGTGGGGGGAGTCTCTTAACTTTCCAAACTGCTTTCTTCTAACTTGTGCTGTGATTACATCCATCCTTTCAGGTTTCAAGTTCCTTTGTCTTCCCTTCAGAGCTTCTGGCTCTCCGTCCAACCGTTCTTTCTGTCTCCACACTTTGTGTGAGCGGGAACTGTCTTGGCTCGCCGTGCTCCTGTCTCAGACATCCCTTGGCCCTTTGATTTACTTCAGACACACTTCTTGCCCATAGCAGGCAAAGGTGTGCTGTAACGCATGTAAAACTAGGCTGGGACCCAGCCTGGCCGCTTCCCACGTGAAGAGATGATGAACTTGCTAAGACCTAAGAGGTATGTTTAATCAGGAATTGGCGTGGGTTCGTGGAGAATGTTGCAACCTGGACTCTCCGTAAACAAGGGCCACCGTCTCTCCCTCCGACCACTTTTTACCTCACTGCTTACCACAGGTACTCAGGAAATGGCAATTGATTTTGATATTAGCCCAAACAAAACATAATTCGTAAGGTAAGGCAGCTCCAGAAACATTACATATCTTCTTCCCAAAACTTCCTACCCTCTTCCTTTTCCCGTCTCCCCTCCACAGTCACAATGACCCAAGACTCCCTCCACCTTTGGGAAACCCCCAAATCCAATAATCAGGACTTAAAGCCTCTCAGGATGCGAAGACCTCCCTGAGCTCACCCAACTCCCTTTACTGTATTGTATTGTATTCTTCTATATTTATATTTACATACTTTTTTGGCTGCACCGCGTGGCTTGTGGGATCTTAGTTCCCTGACCAGGGATTGAACCCAGGCCATGGCAGTGAAAGCTCAGAGTCCTAATCACTGGACTACTAGAGAATTCCCCCGACTGCCTTTATATTGTTGACTCTAGTTTGTTTCTTGATTCCAGTGACAAAAAGAGCCTCCGTCCACTGTGTGTGTCCCCTCCCAGTGGGGACCTGCCACCTAGTGCCAGCTCCCACGTGTGACACCCCCCCCTCCGTAACAGAATGTCACCTGGATCTATTTCAGAGTTCCCTGAAGAGAAGAGGCAGCCGGGAAATGTACAAAGAGAAGAAAGCCTTCACTCAGGTAAGCAGCGTTCTACTCTCATGTTACGACGTCTCCTCATTTTGAATTTTCTCAAGTGTTAGTGTCACCTTTAATATCGTCAAAGAAACATGAGCTGCCCAAACATCTGGACTCATCCAAAGCCTCTGTGGGGGTGAAAACTGTCTTCCCAAACCAACAGCTCTTTTGTTTCTCGCACCGATCAGCTGGTGGTTTCTTCAAGAAGGAAAGGAACAAACTGGCTTCCTGAGCCAGTAACGCATAATTGCGTGCCGTTCAGGGCTCTGCCGTGCTCACAGCTGGTGGCAGGCGTTCTGGCCTTCGAAGACATTCACACAGTAAAGTAGTAAAATAGCACAGCTGCCGTTGTGTCGGGTCATCCATAAAGCATCGTTTTGAGTGTTGGTTTTTTTTTTAATGTACAAACTGAAGGGTGTCTTAAATTGTCCTAATTGAAAACCAGGTGTTCTCTCCAAGGTGGTAAGAGTGGGGCCCTTTCTGTGCACATGGCACGTGGCCTTCAGAACTTCCTTAGCTTTTCTGAACACTCGCTTTTCTAGATTCCTTCTTTTTAAAAAAAAAAAAAAAAACTGCTAGTATTAGGTGTTGGCGAGAACAAGGCATCATTGGGGTGTCAGCTTCCTGAGCTCTCAGGGCAAGGACTAATTAGAGAGATGCAGTAAGTCCAGGAAACCACGAGCTCCGAGGCCCAGGGCCGGCCTCGCTGTGAATCCCACACCTGATTCCCTTTGCTTTCTCCCCTCTCCAAAGTCCCCCATCCCCAGAGCAGCCTTCATGGAGGGCCTGGCTGCGTGAGCGGGAGGAATGCCAGAGGTTAACTGTTCTCCACGTCTCTGCTCCCCAAATCTAACTTTGGAATCCGCTAAGAAGGGCGACATTAAAATCTGTCGTCCCCACTACTGGGAGCTTCAGCCCCCTTGGGCTTTGAGTCTGTTTCAACGTACTGGCTCCTGACCAGGGAAGAGCTTCTCTTTAAAAGGGTCATCTCTACCCATCGCGGGCTGGACAGCGTGCAGTGCACTCACCCGAGGGTCAGTCAGGCTGGGGACAGGAGAGGGGAGGCCCGGGCTCGGGAGCAGTTTAAGTGCCCAGCCTGCGGGATCGTTGAGCGAGCAGTTTCTGTCTGGCAGAGCGGTGGAACGGAGCGCCTTGGGAACTGCAGGTCCGCAGCCAGAACTCAGAGGAAACTGGCGCCCCGGCGCAAGGTAGGCGCACGCGCACTCAGCGCTGGGGGAGCTGGCCAGACGGCAGACTTGCAAGCCAAAGAATATATACCCGTAGCGATATATTTCTGTCGCTTGTCAAGGCCTTTCCGCTGGTGGTGGCGGCAGTGGCCCTGTGTGTGTCCTCCCCCTCATGCCCTGCTTGCCTTCTCTGCCTGCACCAGGTGTGTCACGTGGGAAGGTTACTGGACCTGCTTTCATACTGCATTCCTGAGCTATCGGACCATCTCCTGAAACCAGAGCCTGAGATCAGCCTAGACCCCTCCCCTGGAGTCTTGGCTGAGTTTTAGAAAGCCTTCAGTTACAAGATGAGATGGGTATCCAGCCCGTGCTGCTTTAGCTGAGGCTGTGATTCCCCATCTTGTTAGAAGGAGTTGGCTTCCCGCCCCAGAATAGGCTGAGCCCAGCTCCCTGCACACCCACCCCCAAAAACACTGCTCCAGCCGCCTCCACTGAGCGAGGAAGTCTGATCCCTTTGTTATAAGCCACACACTCCCTTGGCTTCAAAGATGGCCTTTCTGTCAAAAACCGCGTTAGTCTTGGTTTAGTCAGGCCTAGTAATGCATGGGTGTTGCGTAGAAATGAAGCACGCTTTAATCATCTAGTAGAATTTCTTGTATGTGGGTAGTTTCTTTAAGGAACAGGAAGGCTTTTTGGATATTTGATCAATCTTCAGGTAATCTATGAATTGGACACTCACTAGGGTATATCATAGAATCTTTTTTTTTTTTTTTTTTTTTGGCTGTGTCTGGTCTTCGTTGCTGCAAGCGGGCTTTCTCTAGTTGCGGCGAGTGGGCTTCTCATTGCGGTGGCTTCTCTTGTTGTGGAGCACAGGCTCTAGGTGTGCAGGCTTCGGGAGTTGTGGCTTGCGGGCTCTAGAGCACAGTCTCAGTAGTTGTAGTGCATGGGTTTAGTTGCTCCACGGCACGTGGGATGTTCTCGGACCAGGGCTCGAACCCGTGTCCCCTGCATTGGCAGGTGGGTTCTTAACGACTGCGCCACCAGGGAAGCCCTATCATAGAATCTTGTTTCTTTACCTGACCTGGGTTTAAGTTCAAGGAGACAGAGAAGGATGGTTGTAGTTTATAATCAGACTGTGGGGAATGGCAGAGAGGGGGTGGGGGCGGATGGTGTGAGGTTTCTAGAAATCAAGGCAATTTGAGGGCTCTCTGGGGTTTTTTTAACCTGTATAAGCGGGGCGCAGATGAGTACTTACAACCAAGTACAGAACCCTTGGGGAAGGCCCAGTCTCCATGTGCTTCTCGTGTGCCTTCCCCAATTTCTCAGTTCAACTTTTGGGGGGAACCCTCAGGAGAGATGGCCTGAGACTCTCTGATCTTGGTTTGAGACAAAAGCATCCGGAACCATGCAGGTGACTCTGCCCCTTGGCCTCCACCGTCTCAAGGCCTCACCAGTTGTGAGTTTCCAGGGAAGTAGGGTCAGGACACGGGTTACGGCTGGGGCCCTGCACATCCCTGGGTCCGCCCAGGCTTCAGTCCTGGGCTG
The DNA here is from genome assembly GCF_949987535.1 of Balaenoptera acutorostrata. NCBI lineage: Eukaryota > Metazoa > Chordata > Mammalia > Artiodactyla > Balaenopteridae > Balaenoptera > Balaenoptera acutorostrata. The sequence goes on from NC_080076.1 coordinate 62,229,903, forward strand.
GAGGTGGAGTTCCCTTGTGGCTGGCAACAATCTCCTCTCCGATCTCCACGGCTGTCCCCAGGCACGAAGGTGAATTTCTGTGCTTCCGGGGAGATAGGATCATTTAGGTGATTTTGGACACAGGACAAACACTGGCTATCAAGTTAATGATGGGGCTAAGGGTCTTCCTATCCCAGACTTGTCACCCCCAAACTGATTCATTTACAAAGTATTGACAATCTATCTCCATTGATATGTATTTTAGCTTATTCAAACTCCATTCCTTCCTGTGACAACAAAGACCTCTCTGTGTATTTGGATACAATAGATTTCTTACAAATCTATGTTTACCAAAAATTGAAAAGATGCTTTTGATTGTTCTACTCTCAAAAGTTCTAAGAAACTGGGTTGTTTAACATGCCAATTTCTGGTACAGAGTAGGTATTCAGTATTTACTGAAGGAATGAATGAATCAACAAATAAGTATGCTTTCCCCCTTAGTATTAGGATTAAATATAGTATGTCTTTTACAGCCCGTGTATTCTATGTAGGCCCTTTAAAAATATATATCATTACCCCAGCAGTGATAACCCATCTTGCTCCATTGAGCAGGGCAGACAGCTTTATTTCTAGTTAGTCACAGAAACCCTTGTTATGTCTGCCTAAACAAAAACAAACCGGATCCTTAATGTGATAAGTTCTTAGATCACGAAGACCATGCTCTCCTCCCAGTGACATTTATATATAACTCTCCTGATGTGCAAACAGGAAAAAAAAAAAAACCAAAACAGAATTACTGGCTCCTTTTCCCCAAATTGAGTTTCAGACAAAGCAGAAGGTTGGCTTCAGCGTGCTGGAGTGTGGAGATTGACCACATACAAACCACTCAGCTATATGCTGTTCCTTTTGACCTTCACAACGACCTTGCTTGAGTTGAGGGTTCTGCTTTGGACATAAGGAACAGGTTCCCCAGGGCTCTGCGCTCAGCCCCTGCTGCCATGGACAGAAGGAGCGGGACCGGTAGGCCCTCTGCTAAGAGGTGGCGTGAGAGGTAGTCCCTCAGAGGGCGCGCAGGCAGCACCAGGGCTGCTTTCCGTGTGGTTCTGGCTCACAGCTGGCCTGTGATTTTTCTTTGAATCTTACCTGTCACTCTGCTTTTCTTTCCTTCCATGGGTTTGTGGCTCGGGCAGGAGGGGTCTAGGGGTGGAAGGAGGAAAGGTGGGGGCACCCGGGGAGGTGTTTCTATGTCTTTCTGCCCAATGGTAAGCGAGTGGCAAGAACAGGGTGGAGAATGAGCCGTGTTCTCTGAGGATGGAGCTGCGCCAGCCCTGCTGGCCTGTTTGCGCACAAGTGATCTGGAAGAGTCATCCCCCCCCAGGGGGCTGACTTGCTGTGGTTTGATGACTCTCCCTCCCCTGGGTTGATGGGGTGTGACCACCACCCAGCGCATCACTGAGTTTGTGTGGCAGGGGGAGCCTCTGCCTAAGTCTTTGTCCCCATGACAGCCTTTTGAAACTTGGTAGCCAATCAAAGAGGAGTGATTCATGAAATTGGTCACTGTTGCCAGCCACTGAATGTGAAGAGTTCATGCAGCTTCAGGGCATTGAGACCTGCGCTGCGAAGGCAGAGTCCACTTTCCAGTTGGTCCAGAAACTGCCTTCTTGACCTCAGCCGAGCAGTGTGGGCTTTTAGTAGCCGCGAGCCTGCTCCGGTGACCCTCCAGAATCCTCTGGGATCCCGATGACCACCACTTCTCAGGTTTTAAACCAGTTAACACCTTGCCTTGGGTTTCTGAGTTTAATTTCCTGCTGTGTTACAGCCACTAAAGGTGCAGAACGTAACCAAAGTCAAGTTCGCATGGGGAGAGGGTGCGAGTCACCCGGGCTTAGGTTTGCAGTAACCATTTCATACTAACCGTCAGAGCTTGGTACTTACTGTGCAACTCGGCTTCCAAAGCACCCTCATGCCCATCATCTCGTGATTTGTCCTCATGCCATCCCTGTGATTCGTTGCGGGAGGGGAGGCAGGCGAGGAGGAGCGTTGGGTTGCCGTGTCTCAGGTTCCAGCAAAGCCGGGCTCTCATTTGGGGTCACCTGGCCTCCCCATCCTGTTAATACCTGTGAGGTGCTGGCCCGCCCCTCTGATGAGGTAGGAGGTAAGTGGCAACAGGTGGAAGTGGCCACAGAGGCCTGTCTACCTGCCCCAGGCTGAGCAAGGGGTCTGGGGTCTCTCACTGGTCAGGGTGGACCCACAAAGTAACGGTGGGCGGGGGTGGGTCGCCGCATTGCTGACGGGGCTGGGGTTCATCTCATTCACTCCTCTCCACTCATCTCCTGGGTGATGGTTTTCGTGTGCACGTTTTTCCAAACTAATTGTTTGGTTTCCTTTGTTTCTGTGACAAAGCCACCACCAGCAGTCCTTGGTGCCCCCATGAAGGCCCTGGGCTCACCCTGGCTCTGTCGTGGTCCCTCTAACGAGCGACTCCACACACTGACGTGAAGATCGGTGTTTTGTGTGTGTGTGTGTGTGTCGGGGGCGAGGTGCAAGGGAAATCGTCAAAAACAGGAGCATTTGGTATTTTCAAATAACCCTCCTCTGGGCTGCTCTCTCTTGGCAGGATGACAGTGCCGACCTGAGGTGCCAGCTCCAGTTTGCCAAAGAGGAGGGCTCGCTGATGCTCAGGAAGATGGCCAAGCTGGGGCGGGAGAAGGACGGGCTGGAGCAGGAGCTGCAGAGGTACAAGGCCCTCTACGGGGACGTGGACAGCCCCCTCCCCACGGGGGAGGCCGGCGGGCCGCCCAGCACTCGGGAGGCTGAGCTGAAGCTGCGGCTAAAGCTGGTAGAGGAGGAAGCCAGCATCTTGGGCCGGAAGATCGTGGAGCTGGAGGTGGAGAACCGGGGCCTCAAGGCGGAGATGGAGGACCTGCGGGGCCAGCACGAGCGAGACACCGCGGGCCGGGAGCCCCTGCCCGGCGTTCCGACCTCGCCCTTCGGGGACTCCCTGGAGTCCTCCGCAGAGCTGCGCCGGCACCTGCAGTTCGTGGAGGAGGAGGCGGAGCTGCTGCGGAGGTCCATCTCCGAGATCGAGGACCACAACCGACAGCTGACCCACGAGCTGAGCAAGTTCAAGTTCGAGCCGCGGCCGGAGCCCGCGTGGCTGGCGGGGGGCGCGGGCGGCGGGGCGCCCCTGCAGGACGAGCTCCAAGCGGCGCGGCTGCAGATCAGCGAGCTGAGCGGGAAGGTGCTGACGCTGCAGCATGAGAACCAAGCACTGCTGTTGGGCGCCCCACGCTGTGACCCGGCCGCGCCCCCGGGCCCGCGCGCCCCAAGCCCCCGCGACAGCGACGCTGACAGCGATGCGGGCAAGAAAGAGAGCGACGGGGAGGACGGCCGCGCGCTGCAGCCCCGGCGGGAGGGTCCCATCGGCGGCGAGAGTGACTCGGAGGAGACCTTCGAGAAGACGTCGGGCTTCGGCAGCGGGAGGCCGTCGGAGGCTGGTGAGTGCCCGGCGGAGCTGCTCCACGCTCGGGAGGACTCGGAGCGCCTGGCGAGCATCAGGCACGAGGCCGAGCGGCTGGAGCGGACAGTGGAGCGCATCATCAACGACACCGACGGCTTCACGGACGCAGCGCTGCAGGGCGGTGGGGCCTCGTCGGGAGCCGGCACCAAGGAGGAGCCCCAGCTGCTGGGGACCCTCAATGCGAGGATGAAGGCCTTCAGGAAGGAGCTCCAAGCCTTCCTGGAGCAGGTGGAGCGGCTGGGGGAGGGCCTGTCCCCTCTGCCCCACCTCACCGAGTCTTCCAGCTTCCTGTCCTCTGTGACCTCCGTATCCCGGGACTCCCCCGTCGGGAACCTGGGGAAGGAGCTGGGTCCGGACCTGCAGGTAAGGGGGCTCCCGGCTCTGCCTCCCTGCTCCCTCCTGCTCCTCCTCCTCCTCGCTGGCCTTGCCGCACTCCAGCTCACCCTGCTCACGGCTGCTTGGTTATGATCGCACACCTGCCTTGTACTAAAGCCTCAAGTTTCAACCAAAGCCTTTCTTTTGGTTGGGTTTCTCCTTTTTTTTCCTTCACGCCCCCTCCCCACGGTTTGGTTTGATTTGGTTTCGCTCTCTTTTGTCTCCTTGTTTCTTTCCCCCTTTTCCTCTGATTTTTAACTGCGCCGCCGCTGCTCTTAGCTGAGAAGTCCTCCCTCTTGACACAAGGCTAATCCTGCTGGCAGCGCTAGGATCGTCGCAGTCTGTCCCTTTTTTTTGTTTTTGGCGTCCCAAACGACCAGCCATCCCAACGAAGAAGCAAAGAGGAGTTTTAAGACGCAGTACAAACGCTCTGCACGGTCAGGATAATTAGCAGACTTCCCGGGAGCGCGTGCATCCCTGCCTGGGTTCACTGCCCCAGGGACAGTCCAGCCCTGAAGGCCGTAGGCAGCCCACCCGCTCCCTCTGCGACACAGCCCGGCCGGGCGAGGAGCGCGGCGGAGAGAAGGATGGTTTTGATGGCACCCCCGGAGCAGCGGGCGGCGAGTGGAGTAGCCCCAGGACTGCTCTCGCGTGCGCCGCCCTGGACTGTGGCTTTCGCTGCGCGACCACAGAGAGGAAGCAGCAGGAGCCTTGTTTCCGTATCCTTCGTGGGTAGTGCGCTTGCGGGCGAGTCCGACTCACGCGTCCCCATCGCATGTGCCTCGTAACCAGCGTGTTGCATTCTTCTCCCCGTTTCTCTGTTTGCTTTTCAGATCTCTCAGCCCGCCATTTTGCTCAGCCTCATCTTGGCTCTGTTCTCTCCTCTCTCTGAGGCCGCTGTGTTTACGTTGGTTTCTCTGGTCATGCTTTTCCTCATCCCGTAGTTTTCCAGCCGTCTGTCTACCTGCCCCACCCCACCCCGCCCTCTTGTCCTTTGTGTTTTGTTTAAAATTTTAAAACAAAAACAAAAAACAAATCCCTCCCGTGCACCTAACAGTCCAAACTGAGAGATCAGCTGGAGTGGCAGCCCGGGCAGGAGCGAGGGGAGGAGCGGGGGCCCCTGCATCTCCGAGCCACACGGGAGCTGCACCGTCGAGCCGACGGGGACGCGGGGAGCTGCCGGCCCGGAGCCCAGAGCTGCTTCAACCTGGAGGTCAGCAGGGGCGGGTCCCAGCGGCCACGCCCCCTCCCACCCCTCCTTCGCCGTGTGTCGGTGTGAGGGTTCCTACCTGGGTCCGAGGCCCCTACGGAACGGGGAGGGGGGGCGATGCGGAACCAGGGGAGACTTAACTGAATCAGAATCCGTTGCATGCAACTGAACTGAGGGGTCCATACAGGGTGAGGGCAGGGGGACTGGTTCTCCTGGGTCCTCGGGCAAAGCATATGAGACTGATTGGGGAGTGCTCTGTGGCTTCTTGTCAGACGGTAAGGAAAGCAGGACTGAAAACCAGGCCATGTCCCTCCTGTGTCTTGTGGGCCCGCCCCACGTTTTCCATGCTGGCGCTCCAGTCGTAGGGCAGAATCAGGGATGCTCTCCTGACCCGGCGGCTCTTCAGCAGTCTGTTGTCATAGCAACCCATGTCCACAAAGCTCGCAGCCCCCACAAATACTCCATTGTATGCAACAGTTGTCCTCTCAGTGAATGCTCTTCCCTGCAAGTAATTCAACCCAGTACAGAAGGACAGGTGGCCCCGAGGAGTGAGTGTCTGGCTCTGGTACTGCCCGTTGAGGCAGGTTACTGCAGGGTTAGAGCCGCATGTTATGTATCAGAAAAGGTCGGGATGAAGGGTCTTCTTCATTCATCAGTCCCAGCGAGGATGTTGCCATTCAGCTTTGAGGCATCAGAGCAGTTCCCAAAAGGCAGGAGAGAGGACGAGGAGTGTTGAGGCTCCTGTAGCTGGTACCGATTTTCTTTTTTTTCCTGTATGATTTTATAACTATAAATATACAGTAAAAATGAGCAAAAACTAGCCAATCAGAGTACATCAAATGATAGGACACGTAAGGCCACGACCGGCCCATCTGCGTCCTGTCTTGCACACGGGGTACTGGCACCAAAACCCATGGCCAGAGGCGGGGTGTCGACACCAGTTTTCTCTGCCCACCTTGGCCCTTCCTCGTTTTCCATGGGCTGCTCCCTGGTCCTGTCCCTGGAGCCCTCTTTCCTGTGATACACCGTTCAGGGCGTGTCCCACGTAACCACGTCTGGTTCACTCTGGTGAGTGTCGGAGGGCCCCTCTCCACACACCCCCAGGCCCTGCTGGATCCTGTGGGCGTGACGAGTGTGCTCCTCGCTTGCCCAGACACGCGTGCTTTTCAGAGCTTCAGAAACTGGCAGTGGTTCTGGACAGAGGAAGATGCTTCGTTGAATCAAACCATGTTGTGGGAAAACTAAACCTTCGTAATAGGTCCATTAGCAGAGTTAGTTGTTGCCATGTGACTTAGGGTCACTGAACAGTGTAGCTCAGAAGGGATCTTCAGACGAATCCCCTCATTGTGCGGATGAGAAGGAGTGTGAAGCAGTGTCAGCAAATTCTCCCCACCCCCCAGCCGGTTGGTGGTGGAACTGGGTCCAGAACCGTTTCCTTGGGCCTGGTCAGTCCTCTCCCCACCCCGACCCCTCCCATGAGGAGTGCTGCCTGTACAGCAGGGACTGGTCCCCACTGGGCCTGGACACCTCCAACACGAGCTCTGTCTCCTTGGGGGCGGTGTTTCCAAATGCAGATCACCCGGGGGACTAATTGTATGGCCAGCTATCTTGCCATGGAATGTTTCTTCTTTTAAGCATCTGTCTGGTTTCCTTTAATTTTATACGTTTTAAGGAGGAAGTAAAAAAAACTCAAAGTGAAAGGTAAGGTCCAGGAGCATCGTTTTCTAGAAGGGGAAATAGAATTACTCAGGAGTTAAACATCCTTTGTTCTCATTTTTTATTCACCAAGGCATGTCACACAGAAGAGAAAACTCAATTATGTATGCAAATACATTGTATATTAAAATACTTTCTAAAAGATGAAACATATTCTAGGACCCCTCTGATGGCTCCCTAGCTTTCCCTTTTATGAGAAGAGCCGCATGGAGATCGCTTGTAGGGTCTGGGGCTCAGTGGAGCTGCTGTGTCCCTGGGGTGGATATCACCCTGACAGACTGCTCAGTTTGGTCTTTGAATATTACTTTGGATTAAAGAATTGTACAATGGACCGTTCTAGGGAGCAGAACTCTTAAAACCTTTTAATGAAAATGTAACTGAATTCATTGCCAGCAATTGCTTTCCTGTGAGGCTTTAATGCAAACAGTGCACACAGCTTCCGTCAGGTAGCAGGGAAGCTGCTCTGGGTTAAAGACACACGTCACATGGCATGGATGTCATTTCTGCTGTACAGCAAAGTGATTCAGTTATACATATATACTTTTTCATATTCTTCTCCATTATGGTTTATCACAGGATATTGAATATAGTTCCCTGTGCTATACAGTAGGACCTTGTTTATCCATTCTATATATAGTAGTTTGCATCTGCTAATCCCAAACTCTCAATCCATCCCTCCCCCTTGTTAGCAGTTTTCTTTACTACCTCTTCCATTGCCCTTGAAATGGCCATGGTTTGTCTGCACAGCTAACTACTCCTGTACACGTGTGAATTTCCTTCAGCTCCTGGCCCTTAGCTCCTCGGAGGGGGTGGTGGAGGGACTGATAGGACGCCCAGGATCAGTGGCTTAAAAGAAGAAACAACTTTCTGAATTTAAGCTGAAGTTCAGAAAATTTCTCAATTCCAATTTCTCAAGTTCCACTTGTGAAGTGCTTTCTATGTTTTTTGCCTTATAGATTTTCAAGTTTGGGGAAAGGGGAAAGAAGTTAAGTGCTTATTTGACAAGATTTGGGTGTTTGGCCAAACACCCAAACTTAACTACTACTAGTACTAGAGTACCAGTAGCAGCAGTAATAACAACAAGGCGAAAAAGAAAAAAACTACCTTACTTCAGGGTACCGTGTTAACAGGTAACAGATCTGTGCAGTGAGAGGCCTGCCCCTCTGACCGCACACGATAAGCTTGGGAGGGGAAGGTGTATCTACCCAGCCTCTCAGAACTGTCACAGCCAGAGAGAGCCGGAGTCACAACCTGCTAACACCCACTAACCTACTAATGTAACCACACAAAAGTTAACTGCTCAGAGGAGAACAACCAGACTTCAGAAGGACCAATATTGCTGTTGCCTGTTCCTCTCGGTAGATATCAGCAAGATTCTCATGTGGCACTGGATTCTTCCCTGACTTTGCTCCCTGTGGCTCCCGGCAAATCTGCTGAGAGATTCCCATCTGTTAAGGAGAGCAGGGTACGGAATATGTGGTTTGGAATGTGTGGGGTGCCTTAAAAATAGTTCTGAATGAGGAGTAGCCAAGCACGGGCACTGGTCAGATTACACACATAAATGACACCGAGCCTGTGCCCAGAGGATTGAGTTTCTGGGTCAGAAATCTCAGAGATCTTCTCCTGAGCCCCTCCTCTTGTCCTTTAATCAACGAGCTATCCCTTCGGCCTCAGCTGTGACATACCATCCTCGATAAAACGACGTGGGGTTTATGCCAAGTATGTGTGCACAGGTGTTGACCCGATAAACCACTTTGGAAAGAAGGGGTAGCAAAACCGGCCAGAACAAAATGGAAGTCACGGGAGATGAGGTCACAGGGATACAGGTGGAACGGAGTCCTAGTTAGAAAGTAGTGTTGCTAGTGTCTAATAAGTGGCTACAATGAAAAGCTTTTTTTTTGTTTCATTTTGTTTTTGGTATATCGAGATAGTGAAGTTGTCTCCTTAAGTGTGGAAAGTAATTTATAAGCCACTATCTCTGAAGATGCCCAGGAAATTAGCAGTGTAAATCGGCGTGGGACACGCCACGTAGGGGCAGGTGTGGGCTGCGGGCTTCCCAGCAGTAACACACGGAGGTGGCTGTGGTGTCGAGACGAACACGAGCCCACAGCCTGGGGGCCACTGTGGAGGGTGTCCATTCACGTAAACGGTCTGCGCAGGACGAGATCAGTGCGTTCTATGTCTAATCAGAATCTCAGGTGAGTGTGCGGAGGATGGTTTCAGAATCTAACCTTCGGGAACATGGCGATGAAGGGAAGTATGTATTTTCCGGAGATCTCTGTGTTGCGTGAAAATGCTGTGAATATGGCAGTTGTGTGGCCCTGGATGGAAATTTCTGTCATAGCCTGTTTGTATTTTGGCTTTTGTAACGCTGGAGTAACGGCATCCTGACAAGGAGCAATTAGTTGTCCATAGAGTTTAATGTTCCATTAGCAAAAATAGACCAGAAAAGAGGAAAATGTGTTGTAGATGAGGAGGATCTAGAAGTTTCTGTCGTTGACCAGCCTCCACAGACGACACGGGAGCCACTGTAGGTGAATCAAATGTCCCAGGTGAACATCCTCATAGGACTTCAAGGGTCCTTTTCTGTGACCCTTCCAAGGTGAGGTTCAGAGGAACACATTTTTAATCAAATGACACTGAAATAGGAGGCCTGTATATTTGTTCAAAATAAAAAGTTTATATAATTATTTATTAAGATGACAACCAAACGAAATAGTGTAATATGTAGAAACTAAATTAATAGGTCTTTGCTTTTCTTAAAAGGTCAGCTTGATTTCAATGCTCGTTTTAACATCTAATAATTCAGAGCTTTGGGCTGGTACCAAATGTGTTAAAATACAGAGGATTTTCATATTTTAAATGTATAGAGTAGCATGTAACTCAAAAGTAAATCTGGGACTTCCCTGGTGGCGCAGTGGTTAAGAATCCGCCTGCCAGTGCAGGGGACACGGGTTCGATTCCTGGTCCGGGAAGATCCCACATGCCGCAGAGCAGCTAAGCCCGTGCGCCACAACTACTGAGGCTGCGCTCTAGAGCCCGCGAGCTACAACTACTGAGCCCACGTGCCACAACTACTGAAGCCCATGCACCTAGAGCCCGTGCTCCACAACAAGAGAAGCCACCACAATGAGAAGCCCGTGCACCACAACAAAGAGTAGCCCCCAGTCGCTGCAGCTAGAGAAAGCCCGCGCGCAGCAACAAAGACTCAATGCAGCCAAAAATAATTTATTTGGAAAAAAAAAAAGAAAAAGTAAAGCTGGAGGAATTCTCTGGTGGTCCAGTGGTTAGGACTCGGCGCTTTCACTGCTGAGGGCCGAAGTTCAATCCCTGGTTGGGGAACTAAGATCCTGCAAGCCGTGCAGCATGGCCAAAAGGAGAAAAAAAAAAAAGTAAAGCTGGCCGTAGAGCAACCAGGTGACCTGGAAGCACTCCTGTGCCAAACTCCTCGAGGGGCAGGAGGGAAGCCCCAGGAGGGCAGGGGTCGGGGGCAGCTTACTTACTGCTGTGTCCCAGCATAGAGCCGAAAGCTATAGGCACTCAGTAGATAGAAAGTACTGCATAAAATATCTAATGTCCTTTTAAACATAGAGCTCTATTCCCAAGAAAGTTAGGAAAATCTTCAAGGGTTGGAATTGACTTCAGAATTGAAAATGGACAGGGAGAGAAATGAACCAGGACCACCCCCGCAAACTGCCCTCTATGAAAGGCTGGAGAAGCGTCTGTCCATGGCGGGGGGTGGGGGGTGGGCAATAGGACAGCTTGCCCAGCCGCGTGGAGCCTCCCCAGGGTACCCGTCGGGATGGCGGCCTCACCAGGAGCAGGCTCTAAGCTGAACCCCCGAGGAAAGGAGAGTTTCTGTTCAGCTGCTGGCTTCTGCAAATTCAAGACCGCCTGCGGGCACATCCTCAGCCCAGGCCACACTCGAGATCCTAGCTAATGCCCCGCCGCCGACGCGCTCCTGGCGCTGGCGCAGCAGCAGCTGGAGCCACTCTGAGACCTCCAGATCCTAGAATTAGCAGATAGAGACTGTAAAAGAAGCGCTCTCAGGTCGACCAAGGGCCAGCAAACAGGACAAAAAAGTAAGTCGTACTGTAAAAGATCCCACATATTAAAGAAAATAGAATAGAACTTTCAGAAATGAGAAATTAGTCATTGGGGTAAATTCGATGTGTAGAGAAATACCCCGCTTCAGAGAGAACCCCTGACTCTGCCTAGTAGATACAAAAGGCTGCAGTAATAATATCTAGTAACCAGCAAAGTTACAGAGGCATTTCACGGTCTCAGTAGTTCTTGAGTTTCTTGAAAAGAGGATGACCTTAAATCTCTAGCTTTCAAAAATTGTATCCCAAAGTGGTGAGTTCCCAGTGTCTCTGATATTCGGTCTCCATCCTTCTTTCTGTAAATTCTCTTGTAGTCAACCCTGTGCTAGGGCAAGTGCTCTGCTCTTTTATTGTCTGCATTTCCTACTCTTGGGATGTGATCTTCACTCATGACAATCCAGGCAACACCAGCTTATATCAGAGGAGAACAGCGGTACCCTCGGTGAGAAATAACAGATTAGTTAAACGTAATCAGAATGAACTAGCGAAGTGACAACTGTTTTTCTTGCAACAGACCACTCTAATCCCCAGCTTTATAAATCACCCATCTTCACGCAGCAGAAACCAGTGAGTAGCACGGCATGCCTCAATTTTAATGATGACTGAGATTTTCAATATGACAGCGTTTCCATCTCTAAAAAACATTTCAAAAGGAGAAGCTCGGCCTCTATCATTGCCATTTGCACATAAAAGATGGATTTTACCAATAACAATTATGTTAAAGATTCCTTTAAGTATTTTAACCTAAAATGTAGCAAGCAGATCTTATGTAGCTCCTCCAAGGCACCATGTGTGTCTGTTCGGTGAAGGAGCCCCAGGCCCATTACCTAGAGCATCCTGGGTGGGAATGTGAGGAGGAAAGAGAGGCCTCCCATGGGGCAGGAAAAACTCTAACAGGAAAGTGTACGAACTCATTAACTATGCAACTGAGAGGCACATGTGAACTTGGGCAGTGAACCTAAGAGGCTGTGTGTGAGGTGGTCATGCTTGACCATCAGGACTGCCAGCTCTGGCGCCCCCAGCATTTAAAAAGCTGTCTCGAAGCTGCTATGGGGGCTGCCACCTCTTGGCCTGGTTTGTCTTACCGTGGTGGCCGAAGCTCAGGTGCTGGGTACCGCTTACCCACCCGTCTGCTGGGTGAGAGATGCAGGGCAGGCGGAGCCCAGGTGAGGCTCTGGGGGAGCTGCTGAGGGTCACTCCTCTGCCACCGCGCCCACGCGTGCCATGTCACTCCATGTGTGTCCCTGCCTTGTGCACACGTTTGTCCTGCATCTTCAGCTCAGACCGAGTTCTTGCTGCCACTAAACCCCTTCCTTTGTCCCACCAATCAGCTCAGGGGCTCCCCTGTTTTACCTGAACAGAGTGTATTGATAAAGGAGCTGCAGGGTCAGCTTGCGCAGGTGGCCAGAATGCATCAAGAGGAGGCAGAGAGATTTACAGACACCATCCGGAAGGTAAATACGGACCACGGTTCAGCACCACCATCTCTGTCTGCAGGGCCCCTTGAGAGAGAGAGAGGACAAGAGGTGTTTTACAAGAACTCTGTCTCCTGCACAGGCTGGGCAGCCTGGGCTCGGGGGTGGAGGGCGTGTGGAAGGGACATCCCTTCAAGCTGCCCCCTGGGGGTCTCATAAAGATCACTATCTCCCTCCCTGCTCGAAAACATGCATTTCCATGCTGACATTGTGGTCTCGGGAAGGTCTTCCTAATATCTAATCTAAACTTTCCTGCAGCCAGAATCAGCAAAGTAAAGTAAGGGCCCTAAGCGCCGGACATTAAAGTGTGTCCATAACTTTCACTGTCCTGCAGATTGATATGTTTTGACAATATTAGGTTAATTTTCTGAGAGAAACATCAACAATTCACCCATTGTTTTCAGAAAGCTGCCATTAACTGAGCTGTGGCCTTATCAGCTCTTTCAGCTGATTTAGAGTAACCTGTTCCTGGCTCCTGATCCCTCATCCACTCAGTCCTTCCCCAGAGTTCCTAGGAGACGGACTTCACTGCCCGCAGGCCTCCGAGGACCATCCAGTTCCCGCCACCCCGGATCTCCTTGGGTTGTAAACAGATATCCAGGCTCGGAATTGCCAAGGCTGCTGCTTTTTGTATTTGTTCTTGAAAGATATCTGTATCTTTAAAACCAAAAACCAGTTGATCTTGAAATGGTACCACGGTATTTTAAATGCATAGCCTATGCAAAATAAGGCACCTGTGTATCCAAGAGCTTATTTTGGCAAGGAATGTGAGTTACACCGAAGCCCCGTGTTGCCGTGGTCGTGCTTATCTAAATGGGTCAAAAAACCGATTAAGGGAGCCCCTTCTGCACCTTGCCACGCAGAGCAGAGCCGAGCCGGGTACCATCCTTTACCACTAGATGTGCACCCCTTTTTAAAAGTTACATTTATAGGTCAAGTTTCATGTATCATTAGGTAATATGAAATTATTTTCCTTTTGTAAAGGGTAAATTCCTACGTAATTTAACTTTTTTTGCATTGCACCAAAAATCATGTTTGAGTGAATTTATCCCTGGAGACGCCGTTAGCAGAATGGCAGGGTCCCAGGTGTTTCTAGTACTTGGATTCAGGATAAAGGGGTGGGTGTGAAGAGTCTCCCAGTCCTCAGTTGGAGGTGGTGAGATGGCATCTAGGCTTGTTCAGAGGGGAATGGAAGGGGTCCCCTCACCTCCCTGAAGGCAGAGGACCAGAACTCTGAGACTTGGGAAGTGTGTGGGGTCCTGGAGGAGAGGTCAGAGCCAGCGAGTCAGGAAGGGTCGTTTCCAGGAGGTTAGGGATGAAAAAACCAAGAGAACAGCCCCTTCCCAGGGCTGCACCTCCAGCGGCCAACCCTGGGGGCCCCTCTGGGACACCCGCCATGCACTGGGCACTGCACAGCATGAGTTAGCGGCACTCAGCAGCTGAAACTTTACCAGGGTCAGTCGATAGCCTAAGATAACCACAAAAATAAATTGCAGACACTGGATTTCCAGCAGCTGGGCTGCCGCTTCGTCACTCCGTCCTGTCCTGCATCCACAGGGGAGCGAGCCCGTGGTGGGACTCAGGGCTGCTGAGAGCGTGAATGAAATCGCCAGTGCTTTATGTTATCCCAGCTTCAAGTGCAAACTCGGTCTGGTATCACGACAGTGGCCGTGCAAGTGACCACATAGCCCAGGGCCTCACAGAGCGGCCTCGCTGGTCACCGGCCTTTAGCACGTCGGTCAGACCGGTGTCAACCTCAGGCAGCCACGGTCATGCTCCCATGGTCCCATGGCTTCTGAGCACCCATCAAGTTCTTTAGGGAAACAAAACCAAACCCACCCATTGGCTTTTGGCACAAGAGGGGGTATTAAGTTAGGATAACGATAAGGCTGGCGTTGTAACCCTCTCTTTGGTCTGTGGAACAGAAAGCTTTCATCCCAGGTATCACTTTAGCTACTATGGATGTTATTCCTGTGCCCTTATCTGTAAGTTCAGATTTTATTCACACCCTTTTGCTTAGTCATTATTGACACGTAACAGTTGTTTACCGCTTGGAAGAGTGTCTATACCCATGTGGAAAAGGCAGCAACTAACATAGTGATGGAAAACATTTCTTTCCCAGCAATGCTTTTGTTTCCCTGAGTGTCGCCCATACCTGATAGGAAGGTGAGGTCTCAAGCGTGGAAGTAGCTTGTTGGTCTCTCCTGTGTGCTCACCCTCTGTGCAGTCTAGTACTAGCTTGTCCTCTGTCAGGGGGTGTGGGGACCACAGGGCCCAGGAAGTCAAGGGGAAGGATTCCCACTTGCTTGGCCTTGACAACTGCAATCTACCTTGGGTACCAGCCCCTGTGTGGAAGGCAAATGGGGTCTGCATATAAGTCAGCTGTGAGCCATCTATTCCAAGAGACAGTTCTCCTGACAGAGTTTAGAAACATCTAAAAACACCACGAGAGACTCCATAAAGAAAATTGATCCTGACACCTCCCCTTGAAAGAGCACTTGCTTCTGCATCAGAAAACGCTCAAGGTTTCGTTTCTGAGCGAAAACGCTCAAGGTTTTGTAAATAGCGAACCTCTCAAGGAGTTTACTAAACGTGGGGGAGCTTCTGCGTTTCACGTCCCATGTGCAAAATGGCACGGATTGGATGGCCGTTTGCAGAGACCCTTGGTTTGGGTGCCAGGTCGGGACAGGTACCTGTCACACCGTCTCTTTTCTTCTGTTCAAGATGGAGGAGGAGCACCTGTGTGCCTTGCGGCGGCGGGAGCTGGAGGTGCACAGCCTGGCCCTGCAGAACTCGCTGCACGAGCAGACCTGGAGTGACGAGAGGCTCTTGATGCAGCAGGAGCTGTGCTCCCTGAAGCAGAACATCTTCCTTTTCTACGTCAAACTCAGGTGGCTGCTGAAACACTGGCGGCAAGGGAAGCAGACGGAGGAGGACGCGGAGGATTTCACGGAGGTACCTGTGCCTGGGGAGTTCCTTGTCTTTGCATCTGTTTTGCTCTTGCCCCCACACCCAGCCAGGCCCTGCTGTCCCCCTCCCCTGACACGTACAGTCATGTTCTGCTCCTTCAGGGTGTTTTGTCAAGTCCAGTCCAGGCAGTGGAAATGCAGTGGGTTGTCCAGTGCTGCCCTTTGACCTCGTTTTAAGAGCACGCTGGTCTGTAACATCATCCTGCAGACAAGTGTTCCTGCCACGTCTTTTGTTGCTGACAGATGAATTCGTTAGTTACCACCCTGAGGTCCTTATCGGTTCATTCCACAGTGATGGTTTGTAAAACCTAGTTCTAACTTGTTCTCTCTTCTTTCCATTTTAGTGTTTGGTCCTAAATGCCAGAGGCCGTTCTGCCAGTGCAGTTTCATACGGTCTCTCTGAGCTCCAGGGGGTACTTTCTTGCCACCTCTGAAATCTGTATACGCTTCCTTCTTATGCCTCAATTCCCAGATTCACAACAGAACCAGAACTGAGTTATTTGCTTTCTGATTTTTATCGCTGAAGGCAGAGTGACCTCCAGCTCTGCAGGCTCCTTCCTGGCCTTGCTCTCTGGTGAACACAGGGCTGGAGCCGCTGGTGTCCGTGTGTTCTGGACATCCACGCCCCTGGCTACCTTGTCGGCTGCTTTCAGGGCTCTGTGACTGTTGGTTCCTTTTAGCCCCTGAACACCTTTCCTCTGCTTCCTACTCTCACAAACAGTGTATGTAATTTTAAGACACCCTATGAATGGGAAGATACAGTGATGCTCTTGCCTCAGGGTGAAGAATGTCTTCAAAAACGAATTCAACCTGCTTCCAAATAGCCATGACCTAGAAAACCATCATTAAGCAAAACCTAGTAATAGTTGTAAGTTTTCTGTTGATCAATACTTTGGAGTTCCTCCTTCTCTAATTTATAAAACTGTTAACTGTGAGCAGTAATAATTTATAAATAGTAATATTTCTCATCTCTTCTAATAAACCTGGGCACCCACTCCATAAAATGGAGAAAGTAGCCAATGAGTGCCATGGCCAGAATGAGCCTATTAGGGGAAAGGGCTGAGAAGCAAAGACATGATAACCCCTGAAGTGGGTAATTACCCTCAAACACTAAAAATCAGGCTTCAGGGCAAAAGGATTCGGGCGGAGCTGTGATCATCCCCTCCTGCCGTTTCAGAGTGAGCTTCCAGAGACCTTCCACAGGCTTGGGGAGCCTGGCGTTCAGGAGGATGCAAAGGTGGACGGTCCAGACCAAGATGACGACGGTCCAGGCTGTGGCTTTTCCCTGGGGGAGCATCCTCCACAGTTTGGTGTGCAGATCGGTGACCACGGACCACGGCTGCAGCCCACAGACGGGGGACAGCTCCACAGGCAGGTGGGTGCCCATGCCGGGGAGAGGAGACCCCTAGTCTGTCATCAGTTCACGTGCTGTTGTTCCCAGGGCGGAAAGGTCTCGTTTATTTGGCTTATTCACATAAATAAGGACATGATAAGGTCACATGGATTGTGTCCCCTCAAGGCCAGCGAATGTACCTCAGCAGGAAGGAAAAACAGTATTGGATGGAGTAGTCTGTGCCTTATAAAGGTTGACCATTCTTCCAAGGAGGAAGTGCCATGACCATGGCCAGAAAAGGAACTTAGGGCTTTGCTGTTGTTTGCTGAGTGGGCGTCGGCATCATCACTAAACTGGCAACATAACGCACAGGAGGAAAGACACAACAAGTTTGGTCTTTTAAATCCCCAAACATGTATAAAGTGTTTCAGGTTCTTTTTAAGCCACGTGAAACATAATGTCCCAAATAAAAATATTTGACGACACTTGGAAAAAAAATTAAAGCGTGTGTAGAGAGGTGGGATTTCAGTGTAGAACCTTAATTATTAGTGCTGCCAAACACCTCATTCATTTTTATAAGCAGACAGGCCCTGCTGAATAAGCCAAAAGATACCATGGCCCCCAGAGTTTTTGCACTTTTCTACAAAACGGCAGCCGTAGAGGGTTTGGCGTGCTGAGGTCCTGCGAGACTAAGGCTTTCTTGCTCCTGGGCACCGTGGCCTGAGTCCCTCCTGACCCTGTGTTGCTTCTTTGAGGGTCCGGCAAGCAGAGCCTGGCTCTGGGGTGAGGTGCAGGGCGGGGTGGCCGCGGACACAGCTGCAGCTGCTCAGCCACAGGCGTTCGGGTGCTCCCTGCGCGCACGCCGGGCTCCACAGCTGCGGCCCCTCCCTCCGCCCAGAGCCTCAGGGCATCACGGGGGTGAGGAATGGCAGCAGAACCTGGGCGCAGATCCAGAGCAGGAAGGTGGCGCCGTCTGCGCTCAGGCCTGGGGGAGTGTGCCTTTCCCCTACTGCCTTCTCTCCGTGTACAACTCAGATTTTCACAACTGAAGACCTGATTTCTACACATACCCATCCACCCCTCATTTCTCCCAGAATAATATGACTCAAGAAAGAGGTTATACTTTCAAAGGAACTTTTAATTACTGTTATTAGGAAGTCTGTCGTTAGGCCAGTGTCCATGGGGAGATTTTTAGCTCATGGAATGTGTTTTCCGGCAAAGATCCAGTTAGAAAATAAAATGCTACTTTTGCGAAAACATCCTCTAACATCTACCAGTTCTATTATTTTTAAAAGCGATGTTGTCAATCGGTCCTATGAAGTATCTGTGATTAATTCACATAGTATTCCTCAATTGCTATTTAGCCACAAACCCACTGCCTCTGAGGGCGCGTATTGGGTGTTTCCCACGCGTGCATCCAAATGCTTTGGAAAGGGGGGAGGAAAACAATGTAACACATCTGGTTTCCCAAACAACAGTCATGGAAAATTTTCCCCGTGAGATGGAAAACTATGGAAAGTCACTCAGCTGGAACCTCCCGTTCAGTGTATTTTAACATCCTCTCTCTTTGCTGCCGCCTCCTTCCAACATTCATTTCTCAGCTCTTCCGCTTGAAATGGACCAGTGAGTCTCCACTTTGTATGGTGCGGGGCAGAGGCTGTGGATGGGCTAACAGGGTGGCTTCCAGATGGCAGATTCAGATCTGCCTTTACTGGACCCATCTGCCCATGGCAGTCAAGTGCACAAGGCCGTCCGTCCGTCCGAAGACACAAGATTAATGAGCTCCACCGCAACGACAGCTGGCTCCCCGGGAGTGCACGTTCCCTGGGAGGTGGTCTGTCTGCCCTGTTGCGGAGTGGGTACCGGCCAGGCAGCCTGGATGCAAAAGCCGAGCATGTGTCTCAAGGGAGGTGCCCCGCAGAGCCGCACCTTCTCAGAAACTCCCAAGAAAGCCTCCCAAGGTGATAAGCAGAGTGGGAAACGTGGCCTGACTTCTTTCCCAAGGATAAATTAGCAAGTAACAGAATTTCCCAGGCCTCGCTTTGTGTCATACTGAACATTCTTACAGTTGAACCAGTGGATGGCAACATTTATCATGTCAAATGAGGGAAAAAAAAAATTACATGTACCGAGTTGACCTTGGAAATAGTTGATAAAAAACCACCAGGTTGGAAAATGTTTGGCTCTGTGAACATTCCCCGCTGACTGATAGTGCGGCAGGGACCCGACTGTCCTGGGAGCAGTGAGCACTTTGAGCTCGCCCAGCCTTTGTGGAAGGGCCCAGGCTGGGGATGAGCTCCAAGACGCCCACCACTGCATTAAGCTTCTGAGGCGAGCACGGCTATGGCTGTGTATGCATTTTATACTTATTAGTAAGTCCTGAAATCAGGTTTGTAAACACAGGATGGTCAATAGGGCCAGAAGTATGACCTTGGGGTTACAACAGCCAATCTTCCCAGAATTGGATTAATTAAAAGATAAGTTCATTCAAGGCTGTGACCTAATACTTTTTTTCTTTTTTTAATTTTTTTTTTTTTTACATCTTTATTGGAGTATAATTGCTTTACAATGGTGTGTTAGTTTCTGCTTTATAACAAAGTGAATCAGTTATACATATGTCCCCATCTCTCTTCCTCTTGCGTCTCCCTCCCTCCCACCCTCCCTATCCCACCCCTCTAGGTGGTCACAAAGCACCAAGTTGCTCTCCCTGTGCTATGCGGCTGCTTCCCACTAGCTATCTATTTTACATTTGGTAGTGTATATATGTCCATGCCACTCTCTCACTTTGTCCCAGCTTACTCTTCCCCCTCCCCGTGTCCTCAAGTCCATTCTCTAGTAGGTCTGCGTCTTTATTCCCGTCTTGCCCCTAGGTTCCTCATGACCATTTTTTTTTAGATTCCATATATATGTGTAAGCATACTGTATTTGTTTTTCTCTTTCTGACTTACGTCAATCTGTATGACAGACTCTAGGTCCATCCACCTCACTACAAATAATTCAATTTCGTCTCTTTTTATGTCTGACTAATATTCCATTGCATATATGTGCCACATCTTCTTTATCCATTCATCTGTCGATGGACACTTAGGTTGCTTCCATGTCCTGGCTATTGTAAACAGAGCTGCAATGAACATTGTGGTACACGACTCTTTTTGAATTATGGTTTTCTCAGGGTATATGCCCAGTAGTGAGATTGCTGGGTCGTATGGTAGTTCTATTTTTAGTTTTTTAAGGAACCTCCCTGCTGTTCTCCATAGTGGCTGTATCAATTCACATTCCCACCAGCAGTGCAAGAGGGTTCCCTTTTCTCCACACCCTCTCCACCATTTATTGTTTGTAGATTTTTTGATGATGGCCATTCTGACCGGTGTGAGGTGATACCTCATTGTAGTTTTGATTTGCATTTCTCTGATGATTAGTGATGCTGAGCATCCCTTCACGTGTTTGTTGGCAATCTCTATATCTTCTTTGGAGAAATGTCTGTTTAGGTCTTCTGCCCATTTTTTGATTGGGTTGTTTGCTTCTTTGATATTGTGCTGCATGAGCTGCTTGTAAATTTTGGAGATTAATCCTTTGTCAGTTGCTTCATTTGCAAATATTTTCTCCCATTCTGAGGGTTGTCTTTTCGTCTTGCTTATGGTTTCCTTTGCTGTGCTAAAGCTTTTAAGTTTCATTAGGTCCCATTTGTTTATTTTTGTTTTTATTTCCATTTCTCTAGGAGGTGGGTCAAAAAGGATCTTGCTGTGATTTATGTCAAAGAGTGTTCTATGTTTTCCTCTAAGAGTTTTACAGTGTCTGGCCTTACATTTAGGTCTTTAATCCATTTTGAGTTTATTTTTGTGCATGGTGTTAGGGAGTGTTCTAATTTCACTCTTTTACATGTAGCTGTCCAGTTTTCCCAGCACCACTTATTGAAGAGGCTGTCTTTTCTCCATTGTATATTCTTGACTCCTTTACCCAAAATAAGGTGACCATATGTGCGTGGGTTTATCTCTGAGCTTTCTATCCTGTTCCATTGATCTATATTTCTGTTTTTGTGCCAGTACCATACTGTCTTGATTACTGTAGCTTTGTAGTATAGTCTGAAGTCCGGGAGGCTGATTCCTCCAGTTTTTTTTTTCCCTGAACATTGCTTTGGCTATTTGGGGTCTTTGTGTTTCCATACAAATTGTGAAATTTTTTGTTCTAGTTCTGTGAAAAATGCCATTGGTAGTTTGATAGGGATTGCACTGAATCTGTAGATTGCTTTGGGGAGTATAGTCATTTTCACAGTGTTGATCCTTCCAATCCAAGAACATGGTATATCTCTCCATCTGTTTGTATCATCTTTAATTTCTTTCATCAGTGTCTTATAGTTTTCTGCATACAGGTCTTTTGTCTCCTTAGGTAGGTTTATTCCTAGGTATGTTATTCCTTTTGTTGTGGTGGTAAATGGGAGTGTTTCCTTAATTTCTCTTTCAGATTTTTCATCATTAGTGTATAGTAATGCAAGAGATTTCTAAGCATTATTTTTGTATCAAATTCATTGATTAGCTCTATTACTTTTCTGGTAGATTCTTTAGGATTCTCTAGTATAGTATCATGTCATCTGCAAACAGTGACAGCTTTACTTCTTCTTTTCTGATTTGGATTCCTTTTATTTCTTTTTCTTCTCTGATTGCTGTGGCTAAAACTTCCAAAACTATGTTGAATAATAGTGGTGAGTGGACAACCTTGTCTTGTTCCTGATCTTAGAGGAAATAGTTTCAGTTTTTCACCATTGAGAATGATGTTGGCTGTGGGTTTGTCATATATGGCCTTTATTATGTTGAGGTAAGTTCCCTCTTTGCCTACTTTCTGGAGAGTTTTTGTCATAAATGGGTGTTCAATTTTGTCAAAAGCTTTTTCTGCATCTATTGAGATGATCATATGGTTTTTATCCTTCAATTTGTTAATATGGTGTATCCATTGACTGATTTGCATATACTGAAAAATCCTTGCATTCCTGGGATAAACCCCACTTGATCATGGTGTATGATCCTTTTAATGTGCTGTTGGATTCTGTTTGCTAGGATTTTGTTGAGGATTTTTGCATCTATGTTCATCAGTGATATTGGCCTGTAGTTTTCTTTCTTTGTGACATCTTTGTCTGGTTTTGGTATCAGGTTGATGGTGGCCTCGTAGAATGAGTTTGGGAGTGTTCCTTCCTCTGCTATATTTTGGAAGAGTTTGAGAAGGACAGGTGTTACCTCTTCTCTAAATGTTTGATAGAATTCGCCTGTGAAGCCATCTGGTCCTGGGCTTTCATTTGTTGGAAGAGTTTTAATCACAGTCTCAATTTCAGGGCTTGTGATTGGTCTGTTTATATTTTCTATTTCTTCCTGGTTCAGTCTCAGAAGGTTGTGCTTTTCCAAGAATTTGTCCATTTCTTCCACGGTGTCCATTTTATTGGCATAAAGTTTTGCTTGTAGTAATCTCTGATGATCGTTTGTATTTCTGCAGTGTCAGTTGTTACTTCTCTTTTCATTTCTAATTCTATTGATTTGAGTCTTCTCCCTTTTTTTCTTGATGAGTCTGGCTAATGGTTTATCAATTTTGTTTATCTTCTCAAAGAACCAGCTTTTAGTTTTATTGATCTTTGCTATTGTTTCATTTCTTTTTCATTTATTTCTGATCTGATAAAGCATCTAAGTGTAAATATGAAGAACCTAAACTTCAGAGCATGATTTAGTGCAATTACGTTTCATGTTCATCTTCAAGTCTTCCTTCAACTGCCCCTGGTCACTGAGGAAGCCTCACCAGGGATCCAGCCTGAGGACCGGGTGGAATCTGCTCCCCTGGACCTTTGCCAGCGACCCAGGACCCATCTTCAGTGTAGGGCCTTTGGGGGCTGCCCTAGGTCAAAGCCGGCCTTTCCCCTATAGACAGAATGCCTTTGGCTCCAGGACCTCCTGGACTTGGACTCACCTGGTGCCCAGAAGCCCACTTGCTGGCAGCCCACCCTTTCTGCTCTGCCCAAGATGCAAAAACTTCCAGAAAAAGCACTTCTGCACATCAGAACTGTGATCTGCCCTGATTTAATTTTTGAAATAAGAAAGTGCTCCACTTGAGCCTAGGTAGCTTTTATCTTTCACTTGTGTATGCTGCACCAGATTTATTCTTCAGACTCTGCAACTTTATAACTTTGCCTAGGAGACATGCAACTCTGTATGAAGGAAACCAGACTAGAGCTTAAGGTTAGGAAACACTTTATTTTTGCTGCGTATTCTGTTTGTTTGTTTCTATTACTGTGAAAATAGTATGTGCAGGACGTGGAGGGGCACAGTACCAAAAGGTATCCGAGGAAATACTCTCTTGGCCCCAGTCCCACTTCCCAGGGCTAACTGTGGCCAGCAGTTTGCGACATATCTTTCAGGGAGTGGCAGGAGATCTAAATACGCTAACAAGCTTGCTAATAAGCTCATTGTTCCCATCTGGCCACTTGACTTTCATCATACCTGCCCTTGTTTCTTTGAAGTCTTTGGTGACAGCTCTGGGTTTATACCTTATTCAGCCTACATCTATTTGTTCTCTTACACACCCACCTTTATTCCCCGGAGGCTCTTGGTGAAAATGATGGTGACCTGCAGGCACGGACCCTGCACGGCCCAGACCACCTGGCGTATCCTCAGCCAGTGAACACAGGAGTTCTGTCCATAGATGAGTCTGTCATCTCCGCAAACTTCCATCATAGATTATATTTTCACGCCAGTCTTCAATGACTCATTCTCTCTCTTTTTTTTTTTAATGCCGACTCATTCTCTTTTATCTGTGGGGGGGATAAGGGTTTTAGAAAAGAATCTTAATCTGAATGTAACAATGAAGGTAGGAATGACAAATGGCTTATCTGTTAAAATGTTGCTGGATGTGTAAATGTATCCTTTCTAGCTAATCTCAGTAGAGGACTTGTCTTGGGGCTCCTGCTGGTGGAAGAGTTACTTTTATTTTGAACCTGCAGGAGGCCCCTCTCTTTATATGTATCAAGTAGGAACTATGCATGCCTGTGTTGGGGTCAGGAGCAGCCACCACAGCATTCCAGAACTCTCTCTGCCTAAGTGAGTAGGAGGTGGAGGCCAGCACCTCTATTTTGTGACTGGCTTTTTGCGGGTCAGCCCATAGCAGCAGGTCAGTACCTCTGTTCCAACTTCAGATTAAACCCATCTCCAAGTTAATGGCTCTGACACAAGCAAAGTAGTTGATGGTAGTTTAGCTCTTTCACAGAATTACGATGCACATGTCTTAGAAATCTTAGGCAAAAGTGATTCTGTAAAGTAGCTGGTATTGCCTCACCAATTGGTATGCTACCTTTCTGTAAATTTCCTTTTCACTTTCTATTAATATTTGTCCTATAACTGGGTAGCAGTCCTATTGGCTGAAGCCCAACCTTGAACCTGTTATAAGCTTAAAACGTTATAGCACAGTCAAGCTCCTGATGCCAATTTTGGGATTATTTTAAGCCTTCCCCAAGAGAGATGAGCTTGGAAGGGCTGAAATGCCCTTAGAACGAGGAGAAGGAAATAGTGGAACCATTTTATCCTGTTTCTCTGCAAGAAAACCAATCAGCTGATCTTAAGGAGATTGAAAAGTTGGTCTTTTTAATTGACCACACTTACCAGATATATAAGTTAAAAGGTTGCAGAGCCGGGCCCCTGGCACAGAAGGTTCAGAAAGCTCTGTATCCAAGAGGACTTTCACCTGAAGACCTCGAAATGGACCAGAGTCTTGATTCCATTCTCGACTTGATTTGGGTCTTTTTACCAAAAACATAGCCCAGCAAAGGGCCACCACTGAGAGAAAAAGTGAGAGGAGTAACTTCTAGGCATTCTTTCAGGATGGCTCACTATTATTATTTCTCCTGATGTGGGGGGATGGAATTTGCTTCACAGAGATTAGGCATCTTAAAAAAAAAAAAAAAAAGCCCGGGTAGGGTATGATGCCAGAATTCACATATGTTGGTGGGCTTGTCTGGCCTCAGGTGGCACAGGCCTGGATTGCACTTGGGCTCCACACTTCCTCACGGCCAGACAGGTCACCTGTCACTGTGGTTCCTCCCCTGTAACACAGGCACGTGACAGTGTGCACTCAGGATAGATGTGAGATGCAAGCAAGGTTCTGTAGGTGAATGATTAACACACCCTGGCCCATTAGAAACCATTAGCATTAGTTACCATCATTGGGTTTTTGTGTGTGTAACAGTCATTTGGAAGGATCATGCCCATCTATGGCTCATTCCCTTGGACATCAGCTCTTGCCATTGTTCTCCAGTGGCAGAGCTAGGCTGGCTGCTTGCCAGGCCACATTGCTGCTCCCGGGTGACCATGGGAACAGGTACCAAATAGCATCAATTCTCTGGGCTCTTGTTCCCTTTGGCCACCCTCACCCCGAAGCAATTTTGAGCTCATTCCATGATGATTAAATATAATATTGGTATTAACAGGACATTATGTTGATTACTCTGACCCAAATGTGCATGAAAACATTAAGGCTTAATTTTATTTAATCTGATATCTGCTAATGCCAAAAAGTACTTACTTCCAGAGGAAGCAAATTTTCAATCTGCAAAAGGACTGTCATGTGAACCCTGCTTTCAAGGAGCACAAAGTTCTGGTCCTAATGTTGTCACGGCTGTTTGTTATATGCCTAAGAAGCCCACAGCTGACCACATACACAACTTGGGCTTCACAGGGAGTTATTAATAACATAAGAATTTATTATGTGGTTTTCTGCTTTTTCTAAAGTGAAAATGAGACTACTCCAAAGAGTGGATCAAAATTATTAGTATTTTATGCTTAAAACTGTTTGACTTGAATAGTGATTTTTTAAAAAAATTTAAAATCCAAAGATGAAAAAATCAAATCTATCATAAACCATATCTAATTTTTCAGCGAACAAATTCTGTACTTAGGGAGATGTGTATTTGTGAAAAGACTGTTGCAGCACGTCTTGTCACTCATTTGCACTTATATCATTTTTAAATACTTTTGGTGTAGAGCTGAAAGGAACTTCTGCATTTATTATCAATACAATTTCACACATTTTATGAGCATCTCGTTGAGAATAGAGGTAATTTACTTATATTCAGATGGTTGGAAAGAACATGCAGGATTTTTAGAATGTTCTCTATCTGCTGAGTTTTGCAAATGTTAACTGAATTGTCCTCTTAGTGCCTTTCATCTCAAAGCTAAAAGTGAAAATTGCTGTTCAAGGTGAGAAAAATCAAGGAGCAATAAATGCTAACAAACAGACCATTCCACTCAACCAAAAGTCTACTGTATCTAATATTAAAACTCTTCAGGTAAACTATGGAGAAAACTATGGTGTTTTCAGTGATAAATCTCATGTTAAGGAATTTCTCTTTTCTACCTCAAATTTATTTAAATCCAAACATATGCGAAGTATCTCAAATTCTCCCCAAATGCAGTTAGCCATTTTTGTATATGTACATGTATGTTTCGTGCACTGACTAGATGGTTTTAGAAGCACGATTGGCTCTCGAGCTGATGGAGGACAGAAGGCTGATGGGCATGCATATCCCAGGCTGGAGGTCCACTCCTCGCTGCCCCGGCACTGGAGGTTTACCATACAGGGGATTCTCTGTCTTCCCATATTACAGACAACCTGCCTCCAGCAGGACTGAGAGAGCTTTTATTTTTCCTGCCTCATAAATATACCAAACAGGATTTCCCTGAGACCGGTCTGGGAGCTCGAGATAGGCTTTTAGTGTTTTCTGTGTGATTGGAAGAGATGGGCTCGTGTGGCTTTTATCATCCAGGTACCATAATTGATTCAGTGTGTATAAATTCATTTGGCCAAACCTTTCTGAAAAAATGCCCATGCTGAAGCATACTAAGATAGCAATCATGGTTTTGAAATGTGTGTCCAAAGGGCTGGACTGGTTTTAGAAAATATAAAATCTTTTAAGTTAGGTATAAGCAGATTAGTAATAAAAATCCATTCTTCATTTATCAGACTTGTTTGCATGCTTCCCATGAGCTAAGCACTGTCTCCTCCCACAACTTACAGATCTGGGGGACAGGGGAGGAACAGGATAAACAAGTAGGTGCAGTGGTTCTTCCTGCCATTAGTGAGCAGAAAAGAGAGGGACAGTGATTCTATCTCGGGGGACCACGAGGAAGCCTTCACGAACAAGTTAACCATTTACCTTTGGCTTTTTTTTTTTAAACATCTTTATTGGAGTATAATTGCTTTACAGTGGTGTGTTAGTTTGTGCTTTATAACAAAGTGAATCAGCTATACATATGCATATATCCCCATTATCTCCTCCCTCTTGCGTCTCCCTCCCACCCTACCTATCCCACCCCCCTAGGTGGTCACAAAGCACCGAGCTGATCTCCCTGTGCTATGCGGCTGCTTCCCACTAGCTATTTTACATTTGGTAATGTATATATGTCCATGCCACTCTCACTTCGTCCCAGCTTACCCTTCCCCCTCCCCGTGTCCTCAAGTCCATTCTCTACGTCTGCATCTTTATTCCTGTCCTACCCCTAGGTTCTTCATGACAATTTTTTTTTTTTAGATTCCATATATATATGTTAGCATACGTTGTTTTTCTCTTTCTGACTTACTTCACTCTGTATGACAGACTCTGGGTCCACCCACCTCACTACAAATAACTCAATTTCGTTTCTTTTTATGGCTGAGTAATATTCCATTGTATATATATGTGCCACATCTTCTTTATACATCCATCTGTCGATGGACACTTACGTTGCTTCCATGTCCTGGCTATTGTAAATAGAGCTGCAATGAACATTGTGTTACATGACTCTTTTTGAATCATGGTTTTCTCAAGGTATATGCCCAGTAGTGGGACTGCTGGGTCGTATGGTAGTTCTATTTTTAGTTTTTTAAGGAATCTCCCTACTGTTCTCCATAGTGGCTGTATCAATTTACAGTCCCACCAACAGTGCAAGAGGGTTCCCTTTTTTCCACACCCTCTACTTTTGGCTTTAATTGTTAAACCTCAAAAGTCACCCCCACCCCATGACTATGCTTGTCATATATTGTAATATATGACCTCTCAGTAACTACGAGTCTGAGTATGACCACCTATGTTGATAAGAGACATAAGCCCTTTATTAATTCCCTTCTGGTTCAACAGCTGGCACTCAAATGATAGCATACATACGTGAGTGTAGGTATCTCATTATTTCTGCTCCTCAACCAGAGCCGGGACATCTGAAGTCAAGCAGAGTGTCCTGGCAGCCCTGGCTTGGCTCCCCCTGGCCTCCCACAGCTTCCTCCCGTCTCTGCTCCGGGTTCCTGTGGTGCTAGCATCCTAATCCAATGAGCCCTTGGCAGTGTCAGCCCCAGATCCTGCAGGCGATCAGTGGACCCGGCTCTCCCACTAACTGTGCAGATTCCCTCCCACCCACCTTGGAGACAGCCCGGCACCAGTGCCCCTTTGCTTGCCAGCCTCCTGTCCTCACCCTTGTGAGATGGCAGAGCCGCCCGGTGTCCCTGCAGGTGGCAGAGAACCAGCCGCTGTTCTGCGCGCTCAAGGCGCTGCTGGAGGAGCTGCGTGTGGAGCTGTGGGAGGACGAACGTGCACGGCGGCGGCTGCAGCAACAATATGCCGGTGACAAGGCCTCCTGGGATGTGGAGTGGGCCGCGCTCACTTGCCGCCTGGAGCAGGTACGGCCGCCAGGGTTCCGCTCCGACCGTGGGGAGGGTCCGGATCCCAGGGTGTGCCAGGGAAAGAGGGTGCGAGGAGAAAGCTGGGAGCAGCTGCCTCTGCCACCCCAGAAAGTCCCCGCCTTCCCACAGTGCTGTCTTTTCCCTCCTATTACCTCTCCCAGATCTGGAACACTGCCCCAACCCAGCAGCATTTCAAAAGTAGCATTTATTTTCCCATTCTGTGTAGAGCAAGGTTGTCTCTTTTTATTATTATTATTCAATTTATTTAAACTAAAAGCAAAAAGAGTTCACCCATTCCCCGCCCCCTTCCCCTTGGCAACCCCCAATTTGTTCCATGTATCTCTGAGCTTGGCTTCATTTATAATAATATTTATAGAGTCCACATATACCAGAAATCATACAGTATTTATCTTTCTCTGACTTATTTCACTTAGCATAATGCCTTTGGGGTCCATCCATGTTGCTGCAAATGGCATTATTTCATTCTTTTTCGTGGTTGAGTAGTATTCCATTATACAAATGTACCACATCTTCTTTATCCATTCATCTGTCGATGAACACTTAGGTTGTGCATTATTTCTCGGCTATTGTAAATAGTGCTGCTATGAACATGGGGGATATCTTTTTGCATTAGTGTTTTCGTTTTCTTCAGATAACAAGATACATGAAAAGATGTTCTACATCATTAATCATCAGGGAAATGCAAATCAAAACCACAATGAGCTGTCACCTCACACCTGTTGGAATGGTTCTTATCAGGAAAACTAGAAATAGCAAGTGTTGGTGAGGAGGTGGGGAGAAGGGAGCAAGGCTGTCTTTAGCGCCACGGAAGCACGGCCAGGGTGAAAATGTGATCAGAGTGCACTGACAGAATTCAGACAGGGGCAAAGAAAAAGCAGATTGTGGTTTAGTTACCTCTGAAAAAAGGAAATGAATACTTTCCGTTAGACTTCTCCCAATACCAGAAAGAGCTTGTAGACCTCCCACTACAGCCCTAGAAGTCTGATCAATTTCAGTGTCCTTATTTACACGGAAGGCGCCCGAGGCCCAGAGGAAGCGTGTCGTCTCAGATCACAGAGCCTTTAGTGTGACTGGAGCTGACAGCAGGTTACTGCCTCCACCGCCCACAAGAGAGCAGAGCCTCTCAGGGATTTGAGACACCGGCCCTGGTCGTTAAGATCGGGCTGAGCCAGGAACGCTGTTTTCTAAGTGCTTTCTCCCTGGAAATCTTTGAAAGCCATGTCACTTCCCATGTAGGGCCTGCTCGCTCAGATTGCTTCTCCAGGTTTCTTCCAGCCCCTTGATCACGATAAGGGAGGAAAGGTCTGCGCGTCCTTGATAATCTATTTTCTAGGCCCTGTTTTGAGGCAAACCATGAAGTAATCAAAACTTTGTATGAATTGGCTCAGTCATGAAAGAAAAAACTTGCAACTTGAAAGAAGACATCTCCCAAATGGCCTTGATAAAAGATTAAAGGGCCTGTCCTGTCAAAAGAAGACAGCTCCCGTGGTGCCCACAAGTTCACGAGCACTGCTGCCTGGTCCAAGGGAGCAGTGGTGTCCGGCTTATAGCCCTGGGTGGAGCACAGGCATAGCCTCCTCTGCAGGGGAAGCAGCAAAGCACAGCTGGACCAAAGCACCGGGCCAGGCTAGACAAGGGATGCAGCTGCTAACCCAGTTATGAATCTTGCCTATTGCTGGGTAGGAGGTTCTTACTAGATTTTCTGTTTATCTTAGTTCACAGCCTGAAGAGCTGGCAGTGGAGAAGAAATGAGTAAGGACATTCTGATGAGCTGCCTTTAAACTTACTTAAAACTATGTTTATAGTGGAAAAACCTAAATATTTTCAGAGATGTAAGTGTAGCTAAAAAGAGGAGGCATAATCTTTGACTTGAGCCAGCTTCAAAACCTTTCATCTTTGTTTTAGAGGAACCTGGTGTCCACCCACACATTTGCTACAAATAAAGCCTCGGGGGGAATCACTAAACACCAAGAAATAAAGCTAGGACTTCAAACCCAGAAGCCAGGTGGTAATAGGTAAAGATTTAGTCTTCTGCCCCAAATTGTTTAAGAGTTTCTCAAACATTTGGAGCCTGGGGAATGATGGATGTGGGCTGATGCCAGCTCACTCATCTTTATCCTTTTCTACTTAAATGCAAAACCGTTGAATTCTCCCAAAAGTGAAGTATTTTCTCTCAGTGGAGGCCATCTTCTGTCAGTTCCCAAATCTGTGATTCCTTCAACTGACTCCTAGGTCAGACCTTGCTCTAACTGCCAGGGATCCCCCAACAAATAAGACAGATCTTGAAAGGGTTCTCAGTGCAGTGGGAGACCAGACAAGGGCCACAGATAGTACTAGTGTGGTAAGTGCCTCGCTAGGCCTGTACACAGGCTCTCAGGGATGGGGGGGCATGCAGGGCACACACCTCGGCTTGAGGGTTCAGGGAAGGGTTGTCTGTGAAAGCCCTGCTTAGAATGAATCTCAGAGGATGAACAGGAGTGGGCACATGGAAAAGGAGAGAAACCGTGTTTCGGACAAAAAAGGGACATCGTGCAGAAAGGGGCGTGGCACACCAGCGGAGCTGCACCTTGTCACACACGAGTGGAAAGCAGAATCGCCAAAGAGTTGAAACGTTAATCCTGATTTCATCATGGGAGTAAAGCATTTTGACTTGCATTTTTAAGAAGTTATTCTGGTATCGAGGTAGAGAATGGATTAGAAACCATTAGAATTGAAACGGATTAACATGGGTCCATGGGTAGACTTCAGGGATCTGCTGAACTAGACTAGGCAAAAGGATACATCTTTATGTTCATGACTCTTTCACTACAATTTATCACATTCACCAACAACAGTACACCCCCAATTCCCTCCTCCTGTCCTCTGTGCTGTTGTCAGACAGTTTACTTCTACACAGTCTGTAAACACAAAATACAGTGCAACTATTTCTAGACACTCAGTAGTATTCTAAAGCAGTTAAAAACAGGAGAAAATGAGTTATATTTGCATTTATTTAGGTCATTTCCAGTGTTCATTTTTTGTGCAGATCAAAGTGTTTGTTGATATCATATTCCTTGTGCCTGAAAATTTCCTCTGTCATTTCTTGAAATGTAAGCCTGCTTTAAAGTTTTCATTTGTTGAAAAAGCATTTTTCTTCTATTATTTTTGAAAGATGCTGTTGCTGAGTACAGAATTCTGTTGAGGTCGACATTTCCCCCCTCCAGCCCTTTCAAGATGTCACTTCATTTTCCCCTGACTTACATACTTTCCGAGGACAGGTCTGCTGTCATTCTCATCTGTGCACCTCCGTGTGTACTGTCTGCCTCCAAGGTTTCCTCTTTGGTTTTCAGCAGTTTGCATGTGATGTCTAGATGGGAGTTCTTTTGCTTGCTTGTTAGTTTTTGGTCTTTAATCTCCTGGGCGTTATTACAGACTGCTAGGTTACATCACTGTCCCATCACCAGGTTCCACATGGGGGCTAAGGATGTAGGGGCAGACACGTGCCTGCCCGCAAGGAGCTGTACAGCAGGACAGGCAAGAGATGTGGTGACTCACAGTTGGGAAGGAGAGCAAGAAGCAGACTCTGGGAAGCTGGGTGGATTCACTGCTTCACCTTCTGTGTGACTCCGTCAAGATTTTTTTTTTTTTAACGTCTTTATTGGAGTATAATTGCTTTACAATGTTGTGTTTGTTTCTGCTGTACAACAAAGTGAATCAGCCATATGTATACATATATCCCCATATCCCCTCCCTCTTGTGTCTCCTTCCCAGCCTCCCTATCCCACCCCTCTAGATGGTCAGAAAGCACCGAGCTGATCTCCCTGTGCCATGCAGCTGCTTCCCACTAGCTAGCTATTTTATATTTGGTAGTGTATATATGTCAGTGCTACTCTATCACTTCGTCCCAGCCTACCCTTCCCCCTCCCCATGTCCTCAAGTCCATTCTCTATGTCTGCGTCTTTATTCCTGTCCTGCCCCTAGGTTCATCAGAACCACTTTTTTTTTTTTTTTAAGATTCCATATATATATGTGTTAGCATACAATATTTTTCTCTTTCTGACTTACATCACTCTGTATATATGACAGACTCTAGGTCCATCCACCTCACTACAAATAGTTCAATTTCGTTTCTTTTTATGGCCGAGTAATATTCCATTGTATATATGTGCCACATCTTTATCCATTCATCTGTCGATGGACACTTAGGTTGCTTCCATGTCCTGGCTATTGTAAACAGAGCTGCAATGAACATTGTGGTACACATCTCTTTTTGAATTATGGTTTTCTCAGGGTATATGCCCAGTAGTGGGATTGCTAGGTCATATGGTAGTTCTAATTTTAGTTTTTTAAGGAACCTCCCTACTGTTCTCCATAGTGGCTGTATCAATTTACATTCCCACCAACAGTGCAATAGGGTTCCCTTTTCTCCACACCCATTCCAGCATTTACTGTTTGTAGATTTTTTGATGGCCATTCTGACCGGTGTGAGGTGATACTCACTGTAGTTTTGATTTGCATTTCTCTAATGATTAGTGATGTTGAGCATCCTTTCATGTGTTTGTTGGCAATCTGTATATCTTCTTTGGAGAAATGTCTGTTTAGGTCTTCTGCCCATTTTTGGATTGGGTTGTTTGGTTTTTTGATATTGTGCTGCATGAGCTGCTTGTATATTTTGGAGATTAATCCTTTGTCAGTTGCTTTGTTTACAAATATTTTCTCCCATGTCAGATGTTTTTAATTAGGACTTTAAAGATGAAAAGTGCTTCCTCCATAAGACGGGTCAGATCTTGGTTTAAACATGTTTCCAGGGATAATACATGAGAGTGCTGAGATTTTCTTCACCTACTACTGCGAGACTGTCAGGGACTAAGTTCCTAAGTCTGTTCTCCTTGACAGCTGGAAGCGAAGACTGAGAAAAGCTTGGGAGACCCGGGCTCCTCTGCTGACAGCAAAGGGGTGTTCAGGAAGGAGAGGGAGGCACAGCAGAAGCTCCTGGCCGCCAGTCATGGGCTAGTCATGGACCTGCGATGGCAGATCCACCACAGCGAGAAGAACTGGAACCGGGAGAAGGTAGAGCTTCTCGACCGCCTGGACCGGGAGCGGCAGGAGTGGGGGCGGCAGGAGAAGGAGCTCCTGTGGAGAATCGAACAGGTGAGGATGCCCCAGGGAGGAGGCGGAGATGCCTGACCTGGAAATCAGAACACTCAGAAGGGGAAAATCAGACAGCTCGGAGGTCTCTGCTGCATTCAGGCTGATGTAGGGGCTTCCAGAGGAGGAAGAAGAAATCCTAGGAGTTCTGGTGTTGGAGACCTAGGCTCAGCCCTCCCATGACACAGACCTTTTCATTGCAAAGTCTGTGGGTAACTTCCCTGTGTGTGTACGGTTGGGGGGTAACTTTTTAAAGGTGTTTAAAGACTAAACTTGAGAGATGAGATTATTTCAGGCCTTAGGAAGTGATTTCTACCAAAAAGCAAACTAGTTTTTAAGTCTGCCACTAAAGATGCGGTCATGGTGACTGCTTCAGCTTGAATGGAATTGTTGTCCATTAGTAAAGAAATTGCTGAATTCAGTAGGAAGTCAGGCTGTTTGCACCTGCTGTGGATCTTGCAGAGCTCTAATTAGACAGGACACAGTCAGGGGAAGTGACTGATTGTTCATCATCTTCAGCTAAACAAACATTGAAAAATGCATATGAGTTCTGTGGGAAAGGGGGAGTTGTTGTTCTAGAGATAATCATTCCCTGCCTTGCGTCAGACTTAGGAAAGTTTGCGTAGCTGCAGTCCTGCCTGAGTAGTGCACAAATTAAATTTTCACATGAAACTGATGAAGGACTGGGATTCTACCCTGGCTGGATTTTGACATAGCATACACTGTAGTTCAGCCTGTCACACTTATAAATTCAGGAGGCCTCAAGGAAATGTATTCATCAAACTGAATGCAGGAAAAATAACCTCATTATTCTATTATAAATATCCATGCTGCCTTTTGGAAAATGTGCTGTATTATCCCTAGACATGGGACCTGTGTTCTGCAGGTGCAGTGGCAAAGGTCTGTTTCTGCTCACTGCGGAGAAGGGAGGGGGCGAGGGAGAGAGAACTGAAAAGGATCAGGAACGGCTCTGAAACCTCTGAGCAGAAGTGCACTGCACATAAAGAGGCCCGACGTCCTTCCTGGGTTTGGTTACTCACACAGCTGAGTCACCAGACTGGTAGATGATCTGGCTCATTTCAAAATTCCCCAAATTCTATCGAAGGAAAGTTGGCCACTTCCTGTTTGGCCTAGAAATGCGGCACCTGAGAAGAATCTTCTGTCTTAAATCCCGTGCGCCTGTGCCCTATGCAGAGGATCAGCTGTCGGGTGGGAATTGTAGGGGCAGATGCAGCACGTACTCTTACAAAGTGGTCACGGATTCATCCAATGTTGGTTAACCGGTATCCTGGCTCCTCCAGGTACCTCGTTATCAGGGAGGGTCCCTCCTGGCCGTCCCTCCAGGACCACACACACTGTCCCTCCCGCACCCCAGCAAGGCCATCGTCATCATCCCCTTTGCCCGTGAGCTGTAGGCTTGTTGGTCTCATCATGGCTTCATTTTGGAAGTCACACCTTGGATGTAAGTTAAGCAAGTCTTTAAGGGCTTCATTTTACTTTGGGGAATGAGGAATTTCTAGTAAAGGAAAAATTAGTAAGACATCCAGTGACATTCAGTGTTCGAAGAGTTAATGCCCTAGGGATGAGCAGCCACCCCATTTTAAGACTATCTTTGGAAAGATGAGTGGGCAGGGGCTGAACTCCATTTCCAGACTGTCACTACTGCCATGGCCCTACCACGATGACAGCCTTAACATCTTTGAGCAAAATGGACTCGAGACACGTGGGTTCTGGGCGTTCATTCATCTGTTCCTGAAATCTGTGTGGTGGATCCCGCAGGCTTTGTACAATGATTTCATTGCTGTTTTTAGAAGAGGGTTTTGTTGATGCTTCAGATATGCAATTGTGGCTTTCAAAAATAAATCCAGCCTTCCCCCCCAAATATTTGACATTTAAAAAATCACAGTACCCAACCCTGAAAATGAGGAAAAGCAGTTATAGGCATCCTCTGTAAAAGAGGAAATTGGCTAAAGTGTAGTGTGTGTAGATTTTTTTTTTAAATCAGTTATTGAGTTGTTCATTCATTTAACTTTTAGCTGCACGTTCCGTAGATAAACAAGACACGTAGACAAACATTCTTCATAACGTATGCCCCTCCATATCTGACTACATGGTGGGCCGTGTAACCTTGTCTGTGATGACCTAATACAGATGGTGAGAGAAGTAACACTAAATCCATTTTCCACTTTGAGAACACATGCTTCGTACTTGCCTGGTGGTGTTGAATTCCTACATAATTTCTGTGCCATGTGAGGCATTTGATATGACGAATGACTGTGGGAATGTGGTTAAGGTCACGTAACACACACCATCTATCTTATCAGCATCTGTCTCAACCCAGATCTGATGGGTGAGAGTTAACTTTCCTGGAGTTACACTACATTTCTCCTCTGAATTGTTCAGTCCCAGTTAGCCTGCAGAGGCCTTGGGAGTTGGCTGTGTTAAAGAACTAAACGAAAGCTCACATGTCACTCCATTCTTCTTCCAGTGACTTCCTTAAATCAGTTACCTCTACAGCATGAAAGGCTGTTCTTTTAAAACCTGTGTACAAAGTAACCTTTTTTCTTGTCAGGTAAAGTGACATTCTCAAGGGTTTATTGTTGCCTGCAAATCTTGTAAATTTGGTGTTTGCTTTATAAGTTGTTCTACTGCAGGACTCTAAGTACAGTAGGTGCCGATGCCTGGTTTGAAATGACTCTCCTAGGAAACCCTATCTTTAGGGACCTTTTATTCTATGTCAGCACTGCAGAGGCATCTTGGCAGCAGACACCTCCAGCTGAAACCACTCCAGCTCATTTTTAGGGAACCTAACTAACACAGCTTTAGTGCACATTGCTCCTGGCTGCCCAGGTTTATTTTTGAAACCCCATTTTGCTGAGTGAGAATGTGCTGGATCATAGCTCTCCCCTGTAGTCATTCTCCCCCCTCTTCACACACACCCTCCGTGCACATTTACAGCTTCAAATGTGATTCTTGCATTTTAATTCTGTGCCCGAAATAGCTTGGAGATGATCATATGTTGAAACTAAATCACACTGACATGCATTAGATGAACATAATAAAAAACTTTCCTTTTCATTTTTTTAAAAAAGAAAGCATTTAGCATCTTTGAGAGCTATGTCACCGGGGAGGGGGTAGAGAGCAGAGGGGGCTGAGCTGAAACCCCCGGTGACTTGCTTGTTCCCTAATTCAACGGGGATTCTGCCTCAAACTCTAACATTTAAGCTCCAGCCGCTTGAATCTCCATCTGTCTCCTAAAATGAAGATAATACTCTGAGACTGGTTCCACCACCTCAGAAATTACTAGAAATGAGTAAAAGTCCCCATGACTCCTCATGGCTTTGTTTCCTACGACACACAGGCCACACTTATCCAGCTTGCTGATGAAGGCTTGAGTGAGGACAGGAGGTGTAGTTTGTGAAAGATGCCTTGTTAAAGGGTAAATGAATGCGCTTCCAAGGGAGGGTCAGAGCCTCCGGGCACCGTCTCAGCACCACTTCTGCCGCCCGCACCTTTGAGTTCAAGTCCAAAGAGCAGCCAGGGCGGTGGAGTGCGTGAGCCGAGCTGTCAAAGGTGCTTTCTGCCTGTTTTGGAGGGGAGCCCGGCAGGGTCCAGGGCAGCCCCTCAGGGCTCCTCCGAGGAGAGAGCACTGCAGGCACGCGTGCCCCTGCCCGTCCCTGTGGTTCCAGGTGGCTCCTCTTGAAGGGCCCCCATGCTGTGAGGACATGAGGCGTTCGCTCATCAGTGCACCCAGGCCCGAGGAATCACGCAGGCCTCAAGGGGGGTCAGTGGTGGTCCTGCTGACGAACAGTGAGCTTTACGCTGGGCCCGGCCTGCAGCCCTCCCACAGCCCCGGAGGGAGGGGCACCCCTCTTACAGGTGGGGACACGGAGCTGAGACGACCAGCCACACACAGTGGTTCTAGGTCTCCTGAGGTTTCCCCACTGCTGCTGCTTGCATTTACCAAGTCAGAGAAAAGTATGACTCCAAACTATGTGGCTCATGTTTTTGTTTCTTTTTCTAGTCATACCAGATCTTTAATTACCTCTGTAGCTAAATTTTAATCCTCTCAAGCAAAGTGTAGGATGTTTTCGACACCCAATGGTTATAACCCAGGTGATCACTCAGGATTTATGTAGGACCCATTTCAAATAATTTGGAGACCACCATGCTCTGTTGTTATTTAGAAACCCTGCTAGTTAGGAAAATCAAATTCACCCTCAGAAGTTTGCTATCACTGATGGCTTTCCACTGAGTGTGCCTTACGTTCTGAAGGTAATTACAAAAAGGGAGTTCTAAATGTGTCATTTGGTAATGTTAGATTAAAAAAATACATGTATAATTTCCTGTGAGCACAGTACTCAAAGTTATATACAATAACATATTCTCATCAGAAGGAGCTGGCTTGCATGTGGTTAATGCAGATTTTTCTAGTCCATATAAAATTGTGATTTTTCTTTTCAAAAAGCATTTGTGATGTGTTATTTTTGAAATTAAGGTCAGAACTTTAAGAACGTAGACTTCTCACCGTCTTTCAGATAGACCATATGTTAATTCCAAATTGTGGAGAAACCATGACCTTAAGGGAGCAACAGGCAGAAGAATGAGGCTAATTGTTTTCATTTTTAAAACCCTCAAGTTGCAGAAAGAAAACAGTCCCCGGAGAGGTGGCAGTTTCCTCTGTGATCAAAAGGAAGGCGATGTCCGCCCCTGTGCCCACACGGGGAGCCCCTGGGCCCCCCACCCCACGGGGATGTGGCCCTGCATGGACACCAACTCCAGCACGTTCGAGGACCAGCCGCTGTCCAAGCTGAAGGAATCGGACAGGTGCTCAGCCCGGGAGAACCTCTACTTGGACGCCCTGTCCTTGGACGACGAGCCAGAGGAGCCTCCAGACCACAAGCCCGAGAGGGAGTTCAGGAACTGCTTCCCCGAGGTCAGCCTGGGTTTGGGGTGTAATTACCTGCGACAGGACCGAGGGCAGGGGCTTGGGAAGCCGGCCGAGTGGCTCGCAGGCCCCTGGTTTTGCATATCACGGCCTCTGGGGTCAGTAAAAACGAACCCTTCATGATGCAGGAGCTTTGCTTGGTGGTTCTGACCCCAGGCTCCCTGCTTCACTTAGCCGCTTGTCTCAGGTTCAGAAATTCAGGGCTTGTGTCCTGTGTGAATGGGAGTCTCAGGAACGGGAGTGTCCAGTGAAACACAAGAGGAAATACTGGGTTGACCAAAAAGTTCGTTCAGTTTTAAGTAAAAATAAGACATTTTTCATTTTCAGCAAGAACTTTATTTAACGACGTATTCATTAACCAAACAAACTTTCTGGCAAACCCAATAGATCATCCCGGGAAGTGCAGAGCTGCAACTTTTCTTAAAATCATAGTACGGCCTTCTGATTCCAGAAAACATTAATAACAGAAAAAAAATTTGCTTTAAAGAAAGTAACAAATGTCACTAACCAATGACATACAATAAATACCTTATTTGGGCAAAGGGAAAAAAATCCCACACTAGAAACCTATGTAACTTAGATCAGCAAATAGAAGAGCTTAGCTCTGTGCAGAAATCTCCACAGCACAGCATTGGGTTTTTCTGGTTATGACTTTTTTAAAACTGGGTTTTAAAGATTGATTTTAGGAATCATACCTGTGAGCCAATCTCACAGTGGTTGCACCTGTCATTTGACATGCTCAGCAGACAGGGTGCCCGTCAGGCAGGGATGTTGAAGTGGGGGATCACCCTCAGTCACAGGTCGGCGAGGTCAAGTGCCTTCTCCTCAGCACCCGTACCCAGCAGAGGTGACAGTGCCAGCATGCCACCCCGGGGATCTAGTGGCAACGTCTCCTATGCCATCTCAAAGCAGTGGCCAGATCCCATAGGGAGGGCTCCCTGGGGGATGCTCAGGTGGTTTGCTGTGCCAGGACTCAAGTCGCAATACCTCGAAGGCTCACTGGGCCTTGCTCCCTCAGGACTGGTCCACATGGGGGTGTCCTCAGGAGGACCGTGTGTGCATGTTCTCTTCTTTAGCAGAGGTCACTGTACCTTCCCTGATTCCCAAGGGCGATATTTAAAACAAAGAGCCCTCTAAGGACGTCACACCGACTTTTTTTTTGCATTTTTTATTGCAGTACAGTTGGTTTGCAATGTAAGTTGCAGGTGTACAACATTGATTCACAATTTTTAAAGGTTATGCTCCCTTTAGTTATTATAAAATATTGGCAATATTCCCTGTGCTGTACAATACATCCTTGTAGCTTATTTATTTTATATGTAGTAGTCTATACCTCTCACACCGACTTCTATAGACAGGCTGAGGCCAAGAGACATCTCTCCCCTAACTTGCTCTCACCCTTGTCTTCCCTTCCTCCTCCTCCTCCATCTCCTTCTTCTCCCTGTTCTCCCCCTCCTCTCTTGCATGCGTGTGTGTTCTCTCTCTCTCTCTCTCACTCACACACACTTTCAGTCATTAACGAGGCAGCTTTGAAGCTCACATGCTTAGTGATGCCCTCTGAGGAGCATAGGAGAGCCACTCTGTGACGAGGTTTATAGCCAATTTTTCTCACTCACGTGGGCCCTCCCTGGACTCAGAGGCTC
The DNA here is from genome assembly GCF_949987535.1 of Balaenoptera acutorostrata. Classification (NCBI taxonomy): domain Eukaryota; kingdom Metazoa; phylum Chordata; class Mammalia; order Artiodactyla; family Balaenopteridae; genus Balaenoptera; species Balaenoptera acutorostrata. The sequence continues at coordinate 62,269,998 of NC_080076.1, forward strand.
TAAGCCCTCATCACCCCTGGATTCTGGTGTCATTATTGTACTTCAAAGGGCTGAGAGGCAGAGGCACTCCTGGCCCAAACTTGGCTCCCATGTATGTTTTAAATGGTATTGTCCTAAGAGAAAAACAAATCACTTAGCACCCTGAAGGCCCCCAGGCAGCCAATGTTAACCGATTCAGATAAACTTACTTCTTCTTTATAGGAAGAAGAAAATCACAAGGGAAATCTTCAAAGGTAAGTAAGATTGATGAAATGATAGTAGACTACTGCAGTAAAAACCTCCTGGTCTTGGGCTTCCCTGGTGGCACAGTGGTTAGGAATCTGCCTGCCAATGCAGGGGACACGGATTTGAGCCCTGGTCCGGGAAGATCCCACATGCCACAACTACTGAGCCTGTGCTCTAGAGCCCTCGAGCCACAACTACTGAAGCCCTTGCTCTGCAACAAGAGAAGCCACTGCAATGAGAAGCCCCTGCTCGCCGCAACTAGAGAAAGCCCACACGCAGCAACAAAGACCCAATGCAACCAAAAATTTAGAAAACCACCTGGTCTTAAAATTCTATCTTGTCACTGCAGTGTACTGTGACACTCTTCAAAAATGACTTAGAGTAAAACTTCTGGATAAGTAGTTGCTTTATTATTAATTTCATAAATACGGTATTTTAGATTATTAGCAACAAAAAGGCCAGTGCTATGCTGCGTTCATGTGTGTGTTAGTGTCACAGTAAGAGCTGTGTGGTTAGAGTTGTGTTGTGTATATAAGGAGATGATTGTGTTAAATGGTTTTTGAAAGTCCGTGGAAACCCTTTCTTCTAATTTAAAGTCTGAAAAAACTCCCTCTTGATATGTTATGAGACACTTTATAGACTGACCATTTAAAAGCTCTCCTAGAATTTATTACAGTATTTCCTGGCGGTAATCCTTGAAGTAAATATAAAGTAGTTGGTGTTCATAATCATATATTCTAGTAACCCTTATATGTATGATGGGACATGTCTGAAAAGGCACATATATGCAAATTTGTTTAAACTGAGTAGAGAGGGAAGGGGAGGACTGAGCCTGTGGGTGGGTCTCGGCAGGGCCAGGGGGTATTTCTGTTTGAAATGGTGTTGAAATCATTCGCCAGCCTGATCACACCTTCCACTGCCCTCCTCTCCTCCACATCTTCCGTTGGCCTTGGGAGAGACTGTTGTTAGTGCTTTAAGCCGACAGAGGATGAGGCCCGTGGGCGGAGAAGACTTCAGGTCACAGTCGCTTTGTGGTGGCATCTCTCCCTCCCCGCTGCTCGTTTCGTTTGGATTGGGACTGTGGTGCGTTCACGTCTGTGGGATGCGCGCCTGCTCTAATGCCGGGAACTCGGGAAGCTCCCGCAGCTCCGACATTGAAGGCGCCCATCAAGTACGTGGAGAGGCCGGGCCACAGCCAGGCTTCCCTTCTTCCTGTGGAGCATCCAGGCACTGAACTAGAATACTGCCGAGTAGGGTTAGAGCTTAGCTCTGACTGCCCCGGAGCCCCACCTCTCCCACGGTTTTGAGGGTCGGTCGTAGTAAATTCTGACCAATACAAGGCTCCTGCAGCAATTCCAGAGCCATAAAAGCCTGTTGGACACCAGAGGGTCAGCCCCAGAGTGGAAAACATCAGGCAGCTGGCACGTGTCCTGATCCTTCAGGTGGAGACACAGGCACTGTGCATGCAGGCGGGACACAGGGTGCGCTGGGTCAGGGGTTCCAGGGCCGTGGCTCCCTGGCCAGTGGCAGCTGACACCTCTCCTCTCCCCTCCCCAGGGCCGTGTCCGTGTCATCCATGTCTGAGTTCCAGCGCCTGATGGATGGCTCTCCCTTCCTGCCAGAGAAGGGCCTGCCCGCCACCAGCAGCAAGGAGGACGTCACCCCGCCCCTGTCCCCAGATGACCTCAAGTACATCGAGGAGTTCAACAGCAAGAGCTGGGACGACAGGCCCCCAGACCCCTGGGCAGACAGGACCGAGGCGGGTCGGGCGAGCTCCGAGGCCAGCACCGACCCTTTCTCCGACTCCTCCTGGTACCTCACCACGAGCATCACCCTGACCACGGACACCGTGACCAGCCCGGAGCACTGCCAGAAGCAGCTCCCGCGGAGCCTCGTCTGCGCCGAGCAGGCCGGGGTGAGGATGCTGCACAGCCCGCCCGCCATCCGGAGGCTGGATGGCACCGTGGTGGCAGGCGGTGAGGGCAGGGCCCGAGGGGGCCCGGGGGGCGCCAAGGGGGGCTCTTCTGAACACATTCTTAGCAGGTGGCCCTGTGCCCCCTCCAAGCACCCCCGAGACTACACGGAGGGTGGGCTCTGGCCCCTCGACAGCACCCTCGGTTTCTCCTCCCCGCTGCACAGCCTGGAGATGTCCAAGAACCTGAGTGATGACATGAAGGAGGTGGCCTTCTCCGTCAGCGCCGTCTGCTCCAGCCCCGGGGAGCCTCTGGTCAAGGACACGGCCTGCCAGACCAATGGGTCCCGGACGACAGGGACGCAGACCGTCCAGACCATCAGCATCGGCCTGCAGACCGAAGCCCTGCGGGGCAGCACCGTCACCAGCAGCCCCCACAAGTGTCTCACGCCCAAGGCGGGGGGTGGCACCACACCCGTGTCCTCTCCCTCCCGCGGCCTCAGGAACAGGCAGGTGGCCCCCGCCATCGAGAAGGTGCAGGCCAAGTTTGAACGCACATGCTGCTCCCCCAAGTACGGGTCTCCCAAGCTGCAGAGGAAGCCCCTTCCCAGAGTGGACCAGCCAAGCAGCAGGACCTCCCCGGGGCTGGCCCCGAAGGGCTGCGGCGAGTCGGCCTGGGCCCGTTCTACCACCACTCGGGAGAGCCCTGTGCACACCGCCATCAACGACGGCCTCTCCAGCCTCTTCAGCATCATCGACCACAGCCCTATGGTGCAGGACCCCTTCCAGAAGGGGGTGCGGGCCGCCAGTCGGTCTCGTTCGGCAGAGCCCCTGCCGGAGCTGGGCCCAGGCCAGGACACGAGCCCCAGCTCCCGAGGCCGGTCGCCCAGCCCGGTCGGGGGTGGCTCCGAGACATGCAGGGAGGAAGGGGGAGAGGGCACACCCGCGAGGCAGGACCTGTCCGCTCCCCCCGGCTACACACTCACAGAGAACGTCGCCCGGATCCTCCACCGGAAGCTGTTGGAACACGCCTTAAAGGAGGAGCAGAGGCAGGCTGCCCACGGCACCCCCAGTCTCAGCAGCAGCGGCCCTGTGGGAGAAATGACGGTCAGAGCCGAGCCAGGGTCCATCGAGGTAACGTTAGGATGCTGAGTATCCCACCCCCTCCCCCTGCGGCTCGTCCTTTTCAGTGTCAGCACAGCTGACCCTGGGGCTGTACCAGGTTATGTGAGTTCAGGAGGTTTAGGGGAGGATGGAAGAAGCAGGAACGCAAACCCTGAGCTGCTTCTTAAAAGAGAACTTGGTTTTATTGCCGTCAGTGATCCTCTGAGGACCATGAGATGGTTTTCTTAAGGAGCTCAGGGACGGACTCAGGTCCTCCACTCTGGCCTCAGTGATCCATGCTTGTCTGTTTATCAGGGCTTTTCACATGGGGTCATATCTCCCCTCCTTCTGTATGAGTTTGTGTCCTGGGAGCGTGTGTGGGCAACATCAGGCTTTCTGCTCCAGCTGTGATGAAGAGAGGGGGTTTTGACAGGGTGGACATAGAACACCTCTCGTCAGGACCTACAGGAAGGGTGTCTGGATCCCAGCGCTGGCTTCAGTGCAGACAGCAGGTTCACGTCTCACAAATCCCATTACTCTCTCTGTGTGCGTGCATTCTCTTAGCAGTAAAACCAGGTGAGACGAATGGATATCATACAACGCGATTATAATCCTTATCCCCTTAAACATCGCCTATTATGTTACCTATGACCACACGTATTATCCATATTGTCACATATTATTATGTGATTATTATTATTGTATCCCTCCCCCCTTAAGGTTATTTGCAAATCAGTCGATCTTGAATTCTGCCCCGCTCATACCCACATGGGGTATAACTGGACCACAGCAAGAATGAGCAAAATAAAACAAAGCCAGATGCTGGTGCCGGGGGTGAAAACGGTGGTGATGTTGGTCTTATCGTTCACGCAGTGCCAGAGGAGGTTTCCCAGCCCTTGGTCAGACACCCTTATGTGTAGACCTGGGGGTGAGGCCTGACCCACCAGGAACCCAGATGCAAAACCTCCACAGCAGTGGAATGCAGACACCGGTAGGCATTCTCCAGGCTGGGCAGACAGCAGATGGTGAAGGTTAGAGAAAGACACGTACACGCTCCCTCCCAAGGCTCTGCAGCCCCAGCTGCACAGGTGAGGAGAGGAGGAGGTGTATTTCCTGTGTCACCCGATCCACCTGCTGCCCCACATTTCCCACAGCGGGAAAAGGAATGCTCAGCTTCCCAGTATAACCCAACAAGAGGCATTTAACTCAAAATATAGAGTTTAAATCTGAAATAGATTTAAACCATGTGAAATTGCCAGTGACCTACAGAAATGGCAACACCATATGGTTCAACCTAATAATATTGACAGTCTGTGGCCTACGCCTGCCAAAGGTACGCGTCTTTGTGATAAGGCTGTTCGCGTGCTCTGAGAAGGAGGTTGTGTTCTCAGGTAACAAATGGTGTCTTCTGTGGGCTTCTGTTACCCCATCCCTCAGGGCCCCTCAGGTAAGTGGTTTGCTGCTGCAGGGGCTCTAGCTGGGTGAGTGCCACACCTCCTTGGAATGAGAGCTTTGTCCCAAGCATTAACTGGCTTGTCTGTGGTGTCCATTTATATTAGAGACTAAATTCATTTTGAGTCACGAATGAATGCTGCAGGCAATCTATGAGACTAGAAAGGAAATAGTGCTGTGATTCAGTCATTATTAAACCAAGGCGTGAAAATGGCTTTATCCGTATAAAGCTGTGCCCCCCTTTGGTCCTCTGTGAAGTGTCTGAGGTTTTCTTCTCACTCGGTGTGTTTACTACCAAAAGAGGTGATGGCCGATTTAAACGGGGCCCAGGCACAGTGTCAGGGGTTCAGAACTGGCATGGACCTCTCACGGGCAGTGTTTAAATGTCATGGGCTCTTTTTCCTTTACTGTTGGAATTTGGCTTATTCTAGACTCCAGTGGAATTATTCCTCACCTGAACTGACTTAGGCCCATTGGAAACCCCAAGACCCCTTCCCATCCCTCCCTAGATTTGTGGTAGTTTTTTTCGTTTCAAAATCAGAACGAATTCAGATTTCCCACCCTCCTCTGAGCCCATGTGGGAGAATCTTTCCCGGAGTGCTCAATGGGACATCTAGACGTGGGTGATGGAGTCATCCCTAGCCAGGAACGGGCACAGTAGGAAACTCCCTTTCTCCCTTCACTCTCACCCCACGAGCTACTTATTCCTCTGTTTCTCTTGAAGACATAGCACCAATGCACAATGCAGAGAGAAGCTGTGAGCAGGTCTGGTGTGGAGAGAGAGGATAATCTGGAAATGTCTCAGTGGAAAACGAAGGGAAAGTTTTAGTCTGAGCTGCAGTCATTTGGTCATTGTGACTAAAACAATCTGGCTGTTTAATGGGCTCTGTTTCAAAAACAGCAGTTGTAGGGTGTTGGAAATGTTAAATGCCAAGGGGCAGCTCGGGAAGAAGAGAAGAATAGCCAGCGGAAGGGAGAGGTCTGTAGCTGTGCTGTCGTGAGGGCCCCTCCTGCTCTGGCCAGGCGGGGACCAGACTGTGTGCCCGCTTCTGTGGGACCTCGCTTCTCCAGATGGCTGTCCCTGGAGCTGCCACCAAGCCTGTTGACTTTAAACCTTTACTGTTGTTCTTTTTAAAAAGTACTTTCCAACCTACTTGCTTTTCTCTTCTTTGTCTGTCTGTTCTGTCCAGAACCAAACTGTCTTACTAACTGCCCCCTGGGGACTCTAGCCCTGCCTGCCTCACGCCGTAAGTGCTTTCTTCCTTCTTTCCACACTGTCTGGAGGGGTTGTCATGTAGCTCAGGGCTGGCATCTGACCCACAGAATGAGGCCCCACCGTCCTGGGCAGCTCTGCTCCAGGCTGGCCCAGGGTCCACCTGCAGGGACAGATGGCAGGCCTGGACGGGACCACTTGCCCCCCGGGATACTGACTGCTCAGTAGAGATCCTATTGAGATCTCCCCTCTCCTGTGCAGTCTGCAGCCAGTATGCTCCCGAAGGGGTAAAAGGACATTGGCCAGAGAGGGAACCGTCCAGCCTGCAGGGTCTCTGAGCCTGCTCACTGACATTTCGGTGGCTGTGCATTGCCATGTGCTATAATAAGGTGTGACCATTACGCATGAGGCTTTTCTCTTTTTTTTTTTTTTCAAAAACCACACCAGAGGGAATAAATACAAATATATCTTGTCCTTCCCAGTGGTCACCATAGGGGTCATAGTAAGTGCTCAATCAATTTGTGTTAATTGACTAAACAACACAATCGTCCCTGCTCCAAAATTGCAGAATCATCTTCAGAGCCTGAATCAAGGCTTGTGAGAAAATACCAACCAACCTTGTTTCTGATCAAGGATATAGTCACCCACCACCACCCCCCCCCTTATCCACTGGCCTTAAATACAACTGGCTTTCAAAGACTAAGCACATGCCCCACGAAAAATGACTGACAAAAAATGGCTCCAGAGGCCATTTCCAGAAGAGGTACTGCAAGGATGAGATGCCCCCAGAGCCTATGGCAGGGGCTTCTTGGGAAAAAACAGCATCACTTGCTCAGATTTGCTGGTGTGACACTAAAGAGAACTTTGTCCCCTTGAACTCATGGTCACACAGCATTTCTTCTGTGCACACAGATGCTAGTGACAAGGTGGCACAAATTAACAGAAAACCCTTGTCACTCAGCATCAGCTAAGTAGAAACAGGCCACAGTGGTGTCCAAAAATCCTATGCCGGCAACCTACACACACTGATAGACAACACATATTACAACCCAACACTCTTATATACGCAACACAAACCACACATCTCTTGAGCCACCGTCCCTCGTGCCCTGGGCTGGGCTGAGGTGAGGACGTTTCCTTTAATTTTGGCTGTTTCAGTGCTGACGTGTTTTCACAGGTGAGGTATCTCTGGTTGTCATGGTTTCCATTAGTATAAGTGCTTTGCTGATGAGGCCTCCCTGTAGTCACATGAAGTGCCACCAGCAGGTCTAGGGACGTTAGTCATCGTGTGTGTCGATGCTCCTTTTCTGCTGCCCCCGGGTGGCGACCACTCCCCCATCCCTCCTGTGCCCCGCCCTCCATCTTCTCTCTGTCGCTCTGATGACTACATGCTCCTCCTTCTGCTCTGCTGTGCTCATCACATCTCTTTACATCTCTCGACTTACTTCCTGAGTGGCTCTGAGGGTCCTTGTTCTGTGTTCTTCATCGCAGTGGTTTCCCACCTCAGCCTCTTGTTGTGTGGGTGTCTGGGTGGATAGAGCTCACCGTTTCCTCAGGCCACAGCTGCCCACAGATCCCCAGTCAGTGTCCTTTGTCCTGGCGTGCAGAGTAAGGACAAGTAGCTCAACAGTCTCTAATACCAAAAAAGGAGCAGCAGCCTTGAGAGGACGTACTGTAGGTGATCGGTCCCGGGGTTATCGGTCCTCAGAAGGTGCAGGAGCCCATACACTCGGGCTCCACTTTTTAAAATTTCATTTCATAAATTTTTGTTTGTTTTTATTTTTAGCTGTGTTGGGTCTTCGTTGTGGTGCAGGGGCTTCTCTTGTTGCGGAGCACAGGCTCTAGAGTGCAGGCTCAGTAGTTGTGGCACACGGGCTTAGTTGCTCCGAGGTGTGTGGGATCTTCCCGGACCAGGGATCAAACCCGTGTCCGCTGCAGGCGGATTCTTAACCACTGCACCACCAGGGAAGCCCGGGCTCCGCTTTTTAAATGCTGCTGCCAGGAAGAGTAATTTAGGTGGTTTTATCTAATGAAAGTTTCTGCCTGCAGCATTATCTCCATGTTGTGGGAGTTTAACCCAGTGCCAGTCAACCTGGAATAAACGGTAGCAGAGTTGGTTTGAAGGTGAGCCCCGTTGCTGGTGCAGCCTGATGGAGTCATAGATCCCTTCATGGCCAGCCTCTTAGGACTGGACAGACCACTCAGGACTCTGGCTCCCCCCTTCCATTTGCTGCAGCCCAATTCCGAAGGCGCCTCATATACACACCCATCTCATGCCACGTTTTCATCATAATTTGCTATCTTCCCATTACTGTCGTCACTGGTCATTCGTGTTGAATTCTTTACTTACCTTTTTAACTTATACTCCGTGAGCAACGTATAACTTAGCATTCAGAAGTTGCAGACACCCTGGTCTGTTGCACTTGAGTCTACTGAGAAGTTTGTTTGGGGGAAATCACCTCCCAGAGGACCTGTCCGTCTGAGTAACCCTGTCTTTCTCTTCCTCGGCTTTGAAGGAACTCCCTTGTTCTGCACTAGCTCCATCCTTAGAACCCTGCTTCTCCAGGCCCGAGAGACCAGCAAACCGTCGCCCTCCGTCCCGTTGGGCCCCACATTCCCCCACTGCCTCACCGGCTCCATCAACCGGAGACCCGACCTCCTTGGAGGAGGCTGCCCGGGGAGAAGCCACACCTGTGATGCAGGCTCGCATGGATTATCTGGAATAATTCACTGTAATTGCATAACCACACCGTCATCATCAACCGAACTCTGCCCCAAAAGGAGAGATCTGGTTTTCCCAAGGTCAAAGAATGTTTTTTTTTAAAAAAATAACACAGCTGCTGAATGTTCAACCTGTGAATCTGAGATGTTTCTAGAATGAAACAGTAAACGTGCCTGTAAGAACTTAATTTTTTTCATAGCTCAGAAAACTATTTTTGTCTCCATCTTTTTTATATTAAACAAAAAAAAGGTAAATAAGATATAAATTTAAAAACAAAAAGTTTTTAAGAGATTCTGAACACCCTCGCGCGCGATACTGACTGCCTCACTGTTAAATTTGCACTGTTAACATTTGGTTTGGTTTATTTCCACGTTGAATTAGAGTGTTTTAAGTTAATTTTATTTTGTCAGTGTTCTTGTTTTTTAAGAATTTTTGAAATGCTTCAGACTGTATGATTCAGTGAACTTTTTGTAATGAAAAAACCATGAAGCCAGCCAGTAGACAAGGCAGATCTCCTATATCCTTGAGGGGATAGATGGCAGCATTCTGGAAAGGTAGAGAGGCCTCAGCCGGGTTGTCCAGACCTGCTGTATAATCCACATATTCTTCTCGACCTGCACGTCTCTGGGTTCGAAGCACTGGGGTGCATGTACATACCGCTGCTGTGGTCTCGCCCCGCCTATGTGTGAGCCCTCTGTCCCACTGTGATACAGTGTGAACCCCCTCGTACTGTACTGTTGTTGTCTTCTCGCATTGATGATACAACAGCGATGGCATTTTAAAATTATTGTTAAAAGATTAACAGGCAATACAGTGTTTACTCCAAATTTCCTTGTTTAAGGAAAAACACTACAAAAAGTCCTGAGGATACCAAATGGAAAGAGAGAGGGTGGTGCCTCGGAGTCTGTATGAGACGATGATGAAGAAGAAATAAAGCCTTTACAAGACGGCACCTGTCCCAGACCTTGTGTCTCACACAAAAGGTTCCCGTTGTGGGGGCGAGGGGGGGTCATACAGCCACTCACGTATCTGACTGGGATGCACTGTGAGTGCACAACGGCCTTGCAGCTTCTCTGCAAGGGCATCCTGGAATAGATAAACAGGCGACTACATTTTTGCTAAAAAAGCCAAAATGGGTAGGCGAGGGGGTGTGAAGAAAACAGTTATCCACAGTCAGAATGCGCCCACCCTCTCCCCTCCTCGGAAGGTGGGAGAGGCCGTTTCCATCCCTGGACTGAGATGCAGCCCAAGCTGCCAGTGTTTGATAAGTAGGAGTTTACGAAGAAGTGGTGCTGATGAAGAAAACAAGAACTATTTCAGGCCGAAGCTTCTATCTGTAATCTTTCAGTAACAAACCGGCTATGGTATAAGTTATTCTCCCAGTATTACCACAGTTCCATTAAACTAAATTTTTTTTTTTTATAAACAAAAAGTACTGTTGGACATTGGAGCCTGCTGTAGCTGCTGCGGAAAACAGCCTGACAGTTCCTTAAAAAGTTAAACAGTTACCATATGATCCAGTAATTCCACTTCTGGGTGTAGGCCCAGGGGAGCTGAAAGCTGGGACTTGGACAGATATTTGTTCACCCATGCTCATAGCAGCTTTATTCACAGTAGCCAAAAAGTGGAAACAATACAAGTGTCCATCGATGGATGCAGATAAACAACATGTGGTTCATCCATATACTGGAATACTCGTCAGCCTTAGGAAGGAGATTCTGGCACCTGCTACAGTGTGGATGAACCGTGAGGACACTATGCTAAGTGATATAAACCAGTCACAGATACTGTATGATTCCACTTATCTGAGGTACCTAGAGTAGTCAGATTCCAGATACAAAAGTAAAGTACTGGTTAGCAGGAGTTAGCGAGAGGGAAGAACGAGGACAGTGCTTAATGGGTACCGAGTTCCAGTTTGGGAAGGTGAAAAAGTTTGGAAATGGATGATGGTGACAGCTGCACAATATGAATGTACTTAATGCCACTGAGCTCTACGCTTAAACATGATTAAAATAGTGAGTGTTGTGTATATTTTACCACAGTAATAATTTTTAATGCAAAAAAGGAAATATTCTACTTAACCCCCTAGACACAGCTGTAGACAAACCATCAGCAAGTTGACAAAGATTTCTTTCAGGCCCAGCCTCTGCCCACAGTAAGTGCTGGGAGGTGCAACAACACTCTTCCAGTTGGAAGCAAGCAGGCAAGTTGCTGGTGCTCATAAACTGGAAAAGTGCCAGCATCCAGCACAGTTACAATCCAGGACTCACATCATTCCATCAGGACATGCCCTGTCTCCCGGCTCTGCTCTACTCTGTGTGGCTTTATTCTCAGACAAGCATCCTAAAAGTTGGCAACCCTTGTCCCCAGAAGCTCTTACTGGTTTAGCAACTCCGAGAGAAAGAGGATCTCTTACCAGTAGCACCAACAAAAGCCCCAGGACTGAAGAATCTCATGGTTCTGCTTTAATTCACTCATCTCACCCTGAGCCTGTCACTGCCAGACTGGCCCAGCAAAGGAAAACCACCGGAGTGGTTAGGATAGAGGGGAAAGGGTGCCTAGAAGGCAGGGAAGGCTGAATGTGATGGTGGGGCACCCCGGAATTACAAGGAGAGGTTCTGGTCATCACGGAACTTGCTCTCTGGCTGGAGGAGATGAATCCCAGGCACAAATGCGGAAATGGCATGGTGTAAATCCAAGCGGTACTTGAGCTGGGCTTGGGAGGAAGAGCAGGATTTAACTGTGAAGGCAGGAGGGGTTGTCAGGTGGGGGAAGAGAAGGGGCAGAGGTGTGGGGAGGTGGTGATGGGACCTCTAAGCAGGGCAGGGGTGTGGTCACTGCTGGAGGCAGAACCTGCAGGGACAAAGCCACGTCAGTGGCACCAGTGCCTTGAAAGCACTTTGGAACTTCTCCAACCATCCAGTTCTCTAATTGTTAGGCATATGTATTCTTGAGTCCATTTACTGTGGAACCACTCCAACTTTTGCAAAAGCAAGACCAGAGGATGAAATCACTTTCTATGCTCCTGTCCAAATGGATGGCGAGGCACTAAGTGGGTAAGAGCAGCTGCTTGTCTGTTCATGTCCCCACCCGCCATCCTTAATGTGCAATTCGCTTTTATGTTCTAAACAAAGAAGCAGATTCCTCAAACCCAGCTAAGAGCCCTCACACACACACACATGCTGGGCGTGCCCTGCCCACTGGTCTCACCCAGCACCAGCCTGACATTCTCACCAAACTGCTGTCAGTCTGGCTGGGGGCAGCCACAGTGCAACCTTCCTTTTCTGATGAAAAGGTAACCTTGTGACGTTAAGGTTTTCAGTATTACTTGTCTTTTCAAAAAATATATCTGTGCATATCATAATTCTAATTCTCTTTAGCACAGTTGTGTTTCATCTACTTTTTTATTAAGCTTGCCAGAGTTATGCATATTTATTTTGTTCAAAAAATAGTTAAGTGCAACTATCATTTTCTGTTTTCTAATTCACTGATATTTTTTTAATTGTGGTAAAATACACATAAAACTTAGCATTTTAACCATTTTTAAAAACCATTTTAAAGTGTACGATTCAGTGGCATTTAGAACATTCACAGTGTTGTGCAATCATCACCACTGTCTAATCCCAGAACACTTTCATCACCCTACAAGGAAATACAGCAGTTCCCCCGGCAGCCCCTGGCACCCACGAACCTGCTTTCTGTCTCTGTGGGTTTGCCTATTCAAGACATTTCATATAAATGGAATCATACAGTGTGGCCATGTCTGGCTTCTTTCACCTAGCATGATGTTTTCAAGGTCCACCTACATTACTGTAGCCTGTGTCAGCACTTCCCTTTCAGAGTTGAATAACATTCCATTGTATGGATTACTGCATTTTGTTTATCTATTCATTTTTAAAACAAAATGCTTTATTTACCTTAAACAGCCTTGACTATTCCCCAAAAGGAAGCAAGTCACAATGAATAATCAGGACACTCATCAATCAGTTTGCAAAATTAAGGCATTTCGGCATCTTTCACTCAAACATAGTTGTTTCCAGGGGCCACCAGTACATATTATACTTATGCTTTTGTTTGCATTTAGTCCTTTCAGCATCATTCTTTGATGCAGTGTGCACTGGAAACCAGTATAGCAGGAAATCTGGCTGAGTCATAAGCAAGTTGGCCATTTGAGTGAATTTGATGACACTGGGTCTTTAGTAAACACTGGGCCACACCACTCAGAGTGGAGAAATCTGGATTTGAATCCTGGTTTGAACACAAAGTAATGCAACCTTAGGCCATCTCTTTGAGACTCATTTGAAAAATAGCAACAACACCTACTTCCCAGACGTGTAAGGATTAAGGTTTACTGTGTACCTACTGTGTGCAAGATACTACACTAAGAGTTGTGAACACCAACTTTCAACCAGGAACAGAAAAGAGAGGCTCCCTGCTCTCACAGAGCTTATGTCCTGGTGATGAGAAATGTGTAGTAAACAGGCGTGACTGTGATGGAGAGTAGCTAACTAAAAGGCTTCCCTGGGTCTCCCTCTGAGCTGAGGCCTGGGCAAGAAGCAGCTGTCGGCCGGGCAGAGGACGTAGCTGGTGCAAAGTTGGGATGAGGAGCAGAGCCTGTCTGTTCCTGGAAGCGAAGGACGGGTACTGTGGCCTGAGAGGGGAAGGGGAGGCCTCACGGTGCACAGGAAAGAGTGAATTTTACGCTAGGTGGGGGGAAATCCACTGAAAGATATTAAGCAAGGGAGTTACTTTCTGGAAGACTACTGTGATGTGAGGATAAGGAGGGGCAAGATTGGAAGGCTTCCCGACAAAAGACTGTGGTGTTGGCCAGAGAAGCCTGGCGGCGGCTCGGACAGTTTCTACTACTGTTATTATTAGCATCACAGCGCCAGACTTGCCGCATGCCACTCATCAAGAGCTGGGCTTTAGGATCTGCTGCTGAGGATTCCGCGGGACCCACTGCCAAACTCCAGAATCTACTGCAGTTGTTCAGATAAAAGCTGAACCAAGCCCTTATTCTTCTGCTGCCTCTCAGGCTGGGCCAGCAGCCTTGTCAGTGGCCTTGAGCCAAGAAGAACAGTCACCCTCTTAGCCCCCCCTTCCCTTCGGGGCACAAAATCACACAGCAAGCTTCTCATTCCTGCTTTGTTTTTAAGGTCTGCTCCTTCTCCAAAAGGAAGGTGGCACTTCTAAGCTATTGTCATTTGTGATTTAGTAAAAATGGGTTCCGGCTCTCGGTGTGCAGATGGTGGGGGAGGGTTGGGGAGGCACCCAGTGATAAGCGCTGCACAATGAAATATAAAAGAATGGGATAGGAACACAAAGATAGCCGACTTCGTTTGTTCTAGGCCATCAGATTCAATGAACCCAGTCCATTTCAAAGACAGAAGCTTCATAACTTCCTAGTGAGCTAATAAACTTCAACAGGGCACCAGGAATCCAAACCTCACAATCCCCACAGTAATCCTGGGACAAATTCACCACTCATTATTCATCAACTCCAGCCTCCCTAGTACATGTGACTTTAACTGATTAAAATAAAAACAAAGCACTGAAGACACTATGATGAAGTAGGTGCACCTGAAAACAGCTGGCGGAATTATAAATTCTGAATTCCAAATTTCTTGAGAATGACTAAGCAATAAGCAATTATCTATAAAACTGTTTATACTTATTGAGTCATTTCACTTAGAGGAATTTACCCCAAATAACTCCAGTGAAATCAATGTAGTTTGTACAATACATTCATAACAGCACAAATTATACAGAAAAATCTGGAAACAGGCTAAACAAGTTATGGTTCATCAACAGGTCTGAATATTGTGCTCCTTCACCTAGAAAACATTCCTAGTGACCAGGGAATGGATGGACCTGTGGGGACTCAAACATAAATGTGATGCACCTGCCCCCACGAGGCTCATCACCTGGTCAATGGTGTCCAACTACCTGGGCTCGAATCCTGCTTCACCACTTTCTAACCAAACACCCTCGGGAAAGTTACCTGTGCCCCCTAAGTCTCAGTTTTCTGCTATGCAAAATAAAAGCGTTAATAATCATCACCTAATAGCTAACTTAGGTTAAGTTATGAGGTCTGGATAAGCTAATACTTGTCAAGCACTCAGAACAGTGCCTGGCACTAAGATTTGTTAAGTAAAATGATTATACAAATGTCACATTTTAAAACGATATGATACATGCTATAAGAGTATATATAAGTGTAGAGTGGGCACAGAAAAGGGACTGACTCTGCCTGGGGCTGGGGCACAGGGGTGGTGGTGGTGGGTGGAAGAGTGGTCTGGGAAGACCTCATGCTGACCTGTATGGTAAGAGTCTTGGAGGAACTGATGAGGAACGAGACTGAGAAAGAGAACTTTGAGAAATACTGCCTAGGTTGTGCATGTAACACTCCTCTGGGGTCTGCAGAGAGATTCAAATTTATTTTCAATTACTTTTGTATACTGGACTGGTGTTTTTATCAAATGTTGACACCATGCTAAGCTTTATTGGAAAAAAAAGCAAAGAGTGAAAAGTAGCTCATCCATCCTGACCCCCCCAGGACCCTGCCATCCATCTCAATACAGGAATCCCATAATAAGGGCTGCCATATCCAGAAAGCAAGTTACTCCTTCCTGGGCACCTGTCTGCTACGGCATTTCACAGGAAGAGTCGCTTTTATCCACTGAAAGACTCTCACTGCTGAAGTGTTCCTAGTGACACCAGCAGCCACATCTGCACTGTCTTCCTGTGGTTCATGCCCGTTTGTGAGTTAGACTCTGGACAGGTGCCAACGTTCTCAAGGTAGTGGTAATAAAAATGAGATACATATGGGGCTTCCCTGGTGGCGCAGTGGTTGAGAATCTGCCTGCTAATGCAGGGGACACGGGTTCGAGCCCTGGTCTGGGAAGATCCCACATGCCACGGAGCAGCTGGGCCCGTGAGCCACAATTGCTGAGCCTGCGCGTCTGGAGCCTGTGCCCCGCGACGGGAGGGGCCGCGATAGAGAAAGGCCCGCGCACCGCGATGAAGAGCGGTCCCCGCACCGCGATGAAGAGTGGCCCCCGCTTGCCGCAACTGGAGAAAGCCCTCGCACGAACCGAAGACCCAACACAGCCAAAAATAAATAAATAAATAAATAAATAAATAAATAAATAAGAAAATCCTTTAAAAAAAAAATGAGATACATATGAATTTTGTTGTGTAGTCATTAGAACTGTTCATGAATATTCCATCTACTTCTGAGCACATTATAAAATCACCCCCATTGCCCCTTGAATTTGGGTGTGGCTCTTTGCCAATGAAGTGTGAACAGAGCCACACATGTCACTTTCCGCTGACAGTTTTAAGAGCCAATACACCACTTGCTATGTTCCTTTTCTGCCTCAGCAGTTGTGGGAGCATATGTCCCTCCATCTGGGCCCCTGAGTGGCTGTCGTACACAGATCCACTTTAAATATGTAGCATGAGGAACAAATAAGTCCTTGTGTGTTAAGCCACTGAGAGTTGGGAACTGTTCATTAAGGCAGCACAACTTAGCCCATCCTGACTGCAATAACTGTCAAAAAATGGGAATGCATATATAAATAATATGAAAAAATAAAAACCACATCATCATCTCAATAGATGCAGAAAAAGCATTTGATAAAATTCAACATCCATTTATGATAAAAACTCTCACCAAAGTTGGTATAGAAGGAACATATCTCAACATAATAAAATAAACCTATAGCCAACATAATAGTCAATGATGAAAAGCTGAAAGCCTTCACACTAAATTCTGGAACAAGACAAGGATGCCCACTCTCACCATTTCTATTCAACATAGTATTGGAAGTCCTAGCCACAGCAATCAGACAAGAAAAAGAAATAAAAGATATCCAAATCAGAAGGGAAGAGGTAAAACTGTCATTATCTACAGATGACATGATACTCTATATAGAAAACCCTAAAGACTCCACACAAAAACTATTAAAACTGATAAATCAATTCAGTAAAGTAGCAGGATACAAGGTTAACATACAGAAATCTGTTGCATTTCTATACAGTAACAGAAATATCAGAAAGAGAAAGTTAAAAAAAAAAAAAGCCTTTAAAAATCACATCCAAAAACAAAAACAAAACCTAGGAATAAACTTTACCAAGAAGGTGAAAGACACATTGAGAACTATAAAACACTGCTAAAGGATATTGAAGATGATTGAAAGAAACAGAAAGATACCCCATGCTCTTGGATTGGAAGAATATTGTTAATATGGCCATATTACCAAAACAATCTACAGATAATGTGATCCCTATCAAATTACCCATGACATTCTTCACAGAAATGTAACAAATAATACTAAAATTTGTATGGAACCACAGAAGACCCAGAACTGCCAAAGCAATCCTGAGGAAAAAGAACAAAGCTGGAGGCATAACCCTCCCAGACTTCAGGCAATACTACAAAGCTACAGTAATCAAAACTGCCTGGCATTGGCACAAAAACAGACATATGGGTGAATGGAACAGAACAGAGAGCCCAGAAATAAACCCACACATCTACGGTCAATTAATCTTCAACAAAGGAGGCAAAAATATACAACGGGAAAAAGACAGTCTCTTCAGCAAGTGGTGTTGGGAAAGCTGGACAGCCACATGTAAATCAATGAAGTTAGAACATACCCTCACACCATATACAAAAAATAAACTCAAAATGACTTAAAGACCTAAATATAAGACAAGACACCACAGAACATACGCAAAACACTCTCTGACATAAATCGTAGCAATATTTTCTTAGGTCAGTCTCCCAAGGCAATAGAAATAAAAGCAAAACTAAACAAATGGGACCTAATCAAACTTACAAGCTTTTGCACATCAAAAAAAAAGAAAAGTCCATAAACAAAACAAAACAAAAATGTACGGACTGGGAGAAAACAGCAAATGATGTGACCAACAAGGGCTTAATTTCCAAAATATACAAACAGCTCATACAACTCAAAAAAAAAAAAACAAAACCCAATTAAAAAATGGGCAGAAGACCTAGACATTTCTCCAAAGAAGACATACAGGTGGCTGATAGGCACATGAAAAGATGTTCAACATCACTAATTATTAGAGAAATGCAAATCAAAACTACAATGAGGTATCACCTCACACTGGTCAGAATGGCCAACATTAAAAAGTCAACGAATAATTTTTAAATGCTGGAGAGGGTGTGGAGAAAAGGCAACCCTCTTACACTGTTGGTGGAAATGTAAATTGGTGCAGCCACTATGGAGGTTCCTCAAAAAACTAAAAACAGAGTTGCCATATGATCCAGCAATCCTACTCCTGGGCATATACCCAGACAAAACTGTAATTCGAAAAGATACATTCACCCCTATGTTCACTGCAGCACTGTTTACAATAGCCAAGACATGGAAACAACCTAAATGTCCATTGACAGATGAATGGATAAAGAAGATGTGGTACATTTATACAATAGAATATTACTCAGCCATCAAAAAGAATCAAATAATGCCATTTGCAGCAACATGGATGGACCTAGAGATTATCATACTAAGCAAAGTAAATCAGAAAGGGAAAGACAAATACCATATGATATCACTTATATGTGGAATCTAAAATACGACATAAATCAACATATCTATGAAACAAAAACAGACTCACAGATACAGAGAACAGACTTGTGGTTGCCAAGGGATGGGGGTTGGGGGCAGAGGGGAGGGAAGGATTGGGAGTTTGGGATTAGTAGATGCAAACTAGTATATATAGGATGGATAAACAAGGTCCTACTGTATAGCGCAGGGAACTATATTCAATATCCTGTGACAAACCATGATGGAAAAGAATATGAGAAAGAATATATATATGTGTGGGTATATATGTATATATATGTATAACTGAGTCACTCTGCTGTACAGAATTAACACAGCATTGTAAATCAACTACAATAAAATTTTTAAAAAGTTTTTAAATAAACCTTCAAAAAAAATGTCTACAAATAATAAATGCTGGAGAGGGTATGGAGATAGAACCCTCCCTACACTGTTGGTGGGAATGTAAACTGTAGCAGCCACTATGGAGAACAATATGGAGGTTCCTTAAAAAACTGAAAATGGAGCTACCATATGATCCTGCAATCCCACTCCTGGGCATATATAGGGTTGGCCAAAAAGTTCATTCAAGGACAAACCCCGAACAAACTTTTTGGCCGACCCAATATGTGGAGAAAACTCTAATTCGAAAAGATACATGCACCCCAATGTTCACTGCAGCACTACTTAAAATAGCCAAGACATGGAAGCAACCTAAGTGTCCAATGACAGATGAATGGATAAAGAAGATGTGGTATATATATATACAATGGAATATTACTCAGCCATAAAAAGAATGAAATAATGCCTTTTGCAGCAACATGAATGGACCTAGAGATTATCATTCTAAGTGAAGTCAGACAAAATATCATATGATATGTGGAATCTAAAATATGATACAAATGAACTTATTTACAAAACAGAAAGAGACTCACAGACACAGAAAACAAACTTATGTTACCAAAGGGGAAAGGGGGGAAGAGATAAATTAGGAGTTTGGGATTAACACATACACAGTATTACATATAAAATAGATAAACAAGGACGTACTATATAGTACAGGGAACTATATTCAGTATCTTGTAATAACCTATAACGGAAAAGAATCTGAAAAAGAATAAATATACACACATACATACGCATACATAACTGAATCACCTTACTGTACACCTGAAACTAACACATTATAAATCAACTATACTTCAATAAATAAGCACACAATTAAAAAGTATGAAAAAAAGAGAAGATCAAATTTTCACAGCATATATCAATAAAACTGCTACTTCATGTTAACGAAGAGGTAAGAGGGACTTCCCTGGCAGTCCAGTGGTTAAGACTCTGCGCTTCCACTGTAGGGGGCACAGGTTCGATCCCTGGTCAGGGAACTAAGATCCTGCATGCCGCGTGGTGCAGCCAATGAATAAATAAATTAAAAAAAATAAAGAGGTACGAGAATTTAAAGCTATGCAAACAGTTATTATTTTCCTTATTGAATTCTTTAAATTCACTGTAGAAGAAACTTCCAGTTCCTTTACCTAAAAGGTTAGATGTTATTACTGAACTTAAATGACTACATGGATAAAGCAGAGGCAAACGGGTCGAGTGATGCTGCTTCCTGCCCCTTCCCTTTTCTTTCCAGCTACATTTTTTGGAAAAGTACGGACTGAGTCCCTCCCTTGAGCCAGCAAACTGAGACAAAGGTGAAAAGTGGTTTTCCTAAGGAGTTGCAAGTGCACATTGGAAGAGACGGTAAAAAGCGTCCTCACCAAGCCCTCATTTAACACATAATTTTAACAACGGCAACCATTTTCAGAGGGTGCTTCCCCTGAAACTTAGCACAATGGTCTCTGACTCGCTGCATCAGAGTCACTGGGAGTAACTTAAGGCCCTTCCTAGATCAAATAAATCAGACTCCTTTGGGCATGGCCGTCAGTACATTTTAGATGTTTCCCCTGCTGGTTCTGGGCAGCCAAGATTGAGAACTACTAGTAGAGCAGAATTCCTTAACCTAGACGTTCCCAAACCTTACTGCACACTGGGATCACCTGGGGGGCCTTCGGAAACCCCACACCTGCCTCCCACCCCAGACCTCGTGATGCAATTGGTCTGGGGTGAGACCTGGGCATTGGAATTTTTTAAAGAATTAATCCCCACTGGAACTAATTCTATTTTGCAGCATTGTTCAAGAGCCAGTCTCAACCAGATTTAAGAGCTCGGGGTCTGAATCAGACAGGCATGGGTTCTTCCCTGTGCAGTCGTGGGCATGCTCCTCACCTTGTCTGGAGTTTGGTTTTCTCATTCTGTAAAGTGGGAATCACAACAGCTACCTCACAAGGTGGCTGTGAGGACTGGAGGAGACAGTGAGTTAGCATGGGGCCTGTCAGATGACACCTGCTCAACAAACAGCATCATCTCATATACGTGGACAATCCTGGACATCAAGGTGATCGTCCTAATCTTTTTTTTTTTTTTTTTTTAAATTTATTTATTTTTATTTATTTATGGCTGTGTTGGGTCCTCGCCTCTGCGCGAGGGCCTTCTCCAGTTGTGGCAAGCGGGGGCCACCCTTCACTGCGGTGCGCGGGCCTCTGACTATCGCGGCCTCTTCTTGTTGCGGAGCGCAGGCTCAGTAATTGTGGCTCACGGGCCCAGCCGCTCCGCGGCATGTGGGATCTTCCCAGACCAGGGCACGAACCCGTGTCCCCTGCATTGGCAGGCAGATTCCCAACCACTGCGCCACCAGGGAAGCCCCAATCGTCCTAATCTGATAGCTAAAGGCACTGAGGATCAGAGAGGCCAGTGGCTGCCTCAAGATTACACGATAATAACTGGAAAGCAGGACTCAGCCCAGGGCTTCACTGAGCAGAGAGGCTGCAGGGGCCCCACACCCACACACCCCCCACAGAGCAAGTGGGGCTGTACTGGCCCTGCTGTGGGACACGCCTAGGCTGTCAGGTGGACCTGGCCCAACTCAGCTCACCTGAGAGCTTAACAGACTAAATCATGTCTTGAATTTCATTGACTTCATTTATTTTCAAGGTTGTAAGATAGCCCCAACCAACCTGTCGGACCTGAATTCTTTTCTCAATGTATCTTCAAAAAGCAGCAGTTAACCTACCAGTTTCTTTTATTTATGTGGTGTCCTTTCTAACATAACTGACACAGAAGGATGAACTCGGGCACAGGTGACACAGTATTTATATTTGCATGGATGATGAAGGCATGGAAACTGCCTAAAGCACTGCTACCACTTGAAGTGTAATACCTTGACCCAGGTGAAGAAAAACACAGACCACAGGATTGGAGGGGGCACCAAGCAGCCACAGATGTGACCACAGGAGTACTTCGTTTACTTAAAATGTGTTCGTCACTAAGGAGGGGTCGTCCTGGCACTGTCCCACCCCCACACCTCCATGAGCAAGAGCTGAAACCGTGACTTTGGTGGAGGCAGCACCAGGCTTGGCTGGGGTGGGCTGGCGTGGGGGGAGACGGGCGTGTAGCCCACCTCGTCTCATCTCCATTATCCCCTCACACTTCATTCAGGCGTGAATAACTGACTTCCCACTACTACATAAAGTGATATGAACACAGTTTCAAGGATGTTCCCTAGTCCCCTAAGTCGCCCTCTTTAGGAACCCTGGAGCAGCTGCAGCCTGGCTAAGGCAGGATCCCCCGTGGGCTATGGGCTGCAGGGTTGTAAGGCAGCCTGTGCTCACAATTTTCACGCCCCAGGAAGGCAGAAGGGATTTTTGGTGTGAAAAGCCACCATTCTCCAGGCCACAGAGGGAACCTCTCCTGTCACTTTTTGCCTTGATCTCAGTCCTGAAGGAGGTCATACCCAGACCATACTGGTTAAAGCAGAGTCTCAAAATAAGGCAGGAACATCTTCCCCCTAAGAACTCTGTGTCCTCAAGAGTCAAGTCCAAATTGAACTGAATTCTCAGAGCCATTAAAGATCTTACCTAAATTTACCCTGACCCACTTAGGGGAGGAGCCAGAACAAAGTGGACCTTTTTAAAATGACATTTGGGACATTGAACTCAAGGCACAGAGGCCCATAAAGCAGCCAGTGACCAATTTGGAGGTTCGATCCAATATTAAGTCACCACCTGGGAGACCAGATGGGCAGCAAACTGCTTCTGTGGCAGTCAAGGCCACACTTGGTCAGCACCTGTGTGCAGTGGTACCTGGGGGGGAGTTGTGGGCTGGACCATGATGAAGGCATGCGGCTTGTTGCCTAGTAACGCCACACAGATGTCACTCAGGAGCATCAGTACCACACCTGATGAGGACATCACTCTGGCATTTCAACAGAACGTACAATGGGTTTTGAGTCACTGCTCCAGGTGGGAGATACAGCAGATGGGGCATGTGCATTAGAGGCCGCAACCCTATCTCTTCCTCTGCATTTAAAATGGCCTGATCTCCCTTCCCTGGTCAGGAGCACACCCCCATGCAACCCAGGCACGTGGCAGGCCTGGTAGGCTGCTGTGCACTTGCCCAGGAAAGCCAATTTATATTTCCAGCTTCCTCCAGCCTAATTCTGCTCTGTCACCTGCAGTGAGGTGAAGCTAAGGAGACTTCTTCCTGGCCTCGGTGGACCCCTGAATTAATGCCTTATGGCTTCACAGGCACAGTGGGTTGTGAGCCTCACGAAGGCAGGGCTCTCTTCCCTATAACCTCTCAGTGCCCTGCACAGTGTAGTAGACCCTCAAGAAATGCTTGTGGGATCCAATACTCTCATTTCCAAATATTTTTTAAAGAAGGTACATTAAAACTTAAGACCCACTGCCTAGCATAAATACCCGTTAACACAAGGAGAAGAACATTGTGATGCTAACAGCTAGTCTGCATACAAAATCACGGTTTCACAAAGTGCTGTTATGCCGCATCTTTCCTTTAACACAGTGAGGATCTGGGCGCCTCATTCGTGCCTGTTTCCCTTTAGTCACTCTTTCCCGGCCCTCTCTACAACTTCCTCTCGCTCAGGTCACCTGGCTGCCTCCCAAGCCATGAACTGCTCTCCCCAGGAGCCTCAGAGGCACCGGCCCACCCTGCACCCAGGAGACTCAGAAGCAGACCCTGAGCTGTTTCAGGGGAAGGATGGGGTAACCGGAAAAGAGAGGGGTCAGAAAACTCACGTCTCCCCTCTGTCTCCAATTTGTAATCCTCCTCCACCTGGGCCCCACCATTACTGGCTGGGCCTAATATGCCCAGGAATTTTACTTACTAATAAACATGATAACAATCATTTATTGAGCCCTTAACTGTGTCCCAGGTACTGTCCCATTTAATACAACAATCCTAGCCATCTCTCGGATGAGGAAACGAGGCTGAGAGAGGTTAGGTCATTCACAGGCAGTAAGAGTGGAACCAGCTCCTGGATCTTCTGACCCAAGGCCACACTCACAGCCCGTGGCCAGCATGCGCTCCTCCTGCACTGCTTATCCCCTGCCCTGGCTCAGTGCAGAAATCCCTCTGTAGCATCTCTGAGTACCTCCAGAAACACATCACTGGTAATCTATCACATCACTGGTAATCACTGGTTCCCTATCCCCACATCATTTGGGGGTCCCTGGTGAGGCTTTGCATCTGTCCACTCACTCAGCAAACAGACAGTGAGGACCCACCCCTATGGGTCGCTCTGCTGGACCCAGGACAGGAGTCACATAAGATCTAGTTCCTGCCCTTGGGAAAAGGAGATGCAGACACAAGCAAATCTGTTCAGGACAGCATCTAGACAGGACACGAGCAAGCCGAGTGCCGCAGGGGCCAGGAAGGTTTGGCCATTCAGCTGGTGGCTCAGCAGTGACATCACAAAGATGAGACGATCAAGCCTCTGACATCACAGAAGACTGACGAAGCCCCACAGATGGTACATAAGGGGCTCGGACTCAGAGACCTTACAACAGACAGTTCCCTTAGTCCTGAAAAGACAAAACCATCTCCTTGGTCTCCCCACAGCGGTCCCTTTCATTCAGCCAGTCAGCAAACAGCTGACCTCTCTCATGTAGTGGGCGCTCTGCTAGGGGCTGGGCCTATGGCAGGAGCAGGACAGACTCGACTCTTGCCCTCAGAGAGCAGACAGCTTTGTTACCAGACTTATCACACAGAGGAACCTGCCCAGCTGGCATTTGCTAAGGCATCAACATATATGGAGGTTTACTGTGGTGCAATCTGCAAATGCTGGCTCATAGGAGCTTGCAAACAAAGCTGCTC
Source organism: Balaenoptera acutorostrata (assembly GCF_949987535.1). Lineage (NCBI taxonomy): Eukaryota > Metazoa > Chordata > Mammalia > Artiodactyla > Balaenopteridae > Balaenoptera > Balaenoptera acutorostrata. The sequence continues at coordinate 62,294,420 of NC_080076.1, forward strand.
TAAACCGGAGCCACTGCAACAGATGCCAAGGGTGACAGAGGACAGAGACACCAGTGTCTGTGGTGGCCTGGGACCAAGAGCAGTGATGTGCTGACATCTGTCAAGTGGTGTGCTTCTGTAAGATGACATTTTGTCAAAAACAGGTGATCCACTTGAATAAGCCCATTTCTCAAAATCTTCTAGAAAACAGACATTTCCTTCCTGTCTTGATCGCTACCCTCCAATGTCTATTCTTCTATTCACTGTGTGGGTTGAGGAATCAAGGTGGCAGAGGAGTAAGAGGACATGGAGTTCACCTCTCCCCACAAATGCATCAAGAATACATCTACAAATGGAACAACTCTCACAGAGCACCTGTTGAACATTAGCAGAAGACCTCGGACACCTAAGAGAACAAGAAAGATCCCTGTGTAACCAGGCAGAATGAAAGAAAAAATAGAAAAGGAAGAGGAAAGGAAGTGGGATGGGACCTGCACCCCTGGTGGGAAGCTGAAGGAGAGGAGAGGTTCCTGCATCCAAGGAAGCCCCCTCACCGGAGAGCGGATCAGCTGGGACAGAGGGGGAGCTTCGGGGGCTACCAGAGGAGAGCCCAGCAATGGGTCTGCGGCAGGCAGGGCAGAGTGACACCCACACAGATGGTCTGTGCCACAGCCCTGCACGCCCCAGCCTAAGAGGGGTGTCCGCTGGTGTGCACAGAGGCTGGGTGCTGGAACATGAGGTTTGGAGAGCAGTCCCAGGGAGAGAACTGCTGTTGACACAGGGAATGGGAGTGAGGAGCTCTTCAACCAGGAATGCTCGTGGAGGAAGCCCGGACCACCATAGAAGTGAAGCGCCTTTGTTGAGTGATGTGCAAGGGGAGGGGCCGCCATTGACAAAGAAGAGCACACCTACAGGTGAAGAGCTCCAGAGGAGGAATACTCAGTGGCTTCTCTCCCAGTGGCAGTGCTCCATTCCCACCTACCTTGCACCACAGATCAGAAACGCAGCTAAGAAACAGATCTGGGGGTCTCTACTCCAACAGCTAGGAAGCAGACCCCACCCCTGACAGGACAGTGACAACCACAGAGCAAAGGGAAGGCCCTGCTCAATATCCACTAATCAATATACAGTGCAGGTTCTGGTCACCACAACATCAGTCACACCTCCTATCAAGGGAATAACAGCCAGCATACACTGAGGAAAGAGGTGGCAGACAACCACACTAAAAACAGGCCTCACACCAAAATAAATAAATAAATAAATGAACCCACGAAGGTTACACAGGGATGTTCCCACATAAAAATAGCCTTCCAACTACGATACGATCCAGCAATCCCACTACTGGGCATATACCCTGAGAAAACCATAATTCAAAAAGAGTCATGTACCACAATGTTCATTGCAGCTCTATTTACAATAGCCAGGACATGGAAGCAACCTAAGTGTCCATCGACAGATAAATGGATAAAGAAGATGTGGCACATATATACAATGGAATATTACTCAGCCATAAAAAGGAATGAAATTGAACTATTTGTAGTGAGGTGGATGGAGTTAGAGTCTGTCATACAGAGTGAAATAAGTCAGAAAGAGAAAAACAAATACAGTATGCTAACACATATATATGGAATCTAAGGGGGGAAAAAAAAAAGGTCATGAAGAACCTAGTGGTAAGATGGGAATAAAGACACAGACCTACTAGAGAATGGACTTGAGGATATGGGGAGGGAGAAGGATAAGCTGTGACAAAGTGAGAGAGTGGCATGGACATATATACACTACCAAATGTAAAATAGATAGCTAGTGGGAAGCAACCGCATAGCACAGGGAGATCAGCTCGGTGCTGTGTGACCACCTAGAGGGGTGGGACAGGGAGGGTGGGAGGGAGGGAGATGCAAGAGGGAAGAGATATGGGGACATATGTATATGTATAACTGATTCACTTTGTTATAAAGCAGAAACTAACACACCATTGTAAAGCAATTATACCCCAATAAAGATGTTAAAAAAAAAAAACAGCCCTCCAAGACAGTCTGAGGGTCTGGCATTGGGAGGAAGAACCCCCAAGGCATTTAGCCTTGAAGGCCAGCAGGGCTTCAGTGCAGCAGCTCCAAAGGACTGAGGGAAACAGAGACTGCACTCTTGGAGGCCACACACAAGGTCTCACATGCACTGGGACCTAGCACAAAGCAGTACCTCCATGGGAACCTGGGCTAAACCTACCTACTAGGGGTCTTGGAGAGTCTCCTGGGGAGGCGAGGGTTGGCTGTAGCTCACTGTTGGGACAAGAACACCAGGAGCAGAGGCCCCAGGGAATACTGATCAGCGTGCGTGCTCCCAGAGGTTGCCATTTCAGCACCAAGACCCAGCCCCACCCAACAGCCTGCAGGCTCCAGTGCTGGAACACCTCAGGCCAAACAACCAGCAAGACAGGAACACACACACACACACACACACACACACACACACACACACACACACACACACACACACACACACACACACACACACACACACACACACAGGAACACAGCCCCACCCATTAGCAGACATGCTGCCTAAGGTCATACTAAGCTCACAGCCACCTCAAAACACACCCTTTGACATGGCCCTGCCCACCTGAGGGACAAAACCCAGCTCCACCCACCAGAGGGCAGGCACCAGTCCCTCCCACCAGGAAGCCTGCACAAGCTCCTGGACCAAACTCATCCACCCGGAGGCAGACACCAGAAGCAAGAGGAACTATGATCCTGCAGCCTGCCGAAAGGAGACCACAAACACAGAAAGTTAGACAAAATGAGACAACAGAGAAATAGGCTGCAGATGAAGGAATAAGATAAAAACCCATGAAAACTAACTGAAGAGGAGCTAAGCAATCTACCTGAAAAAGAATTCATAATAGTGACAGTAAAGATGATCCAAAATCTAGGAAAAAGAATGGAGGCACAGACTGAGAAGATACAAGAAATGTTTAACAAAGAGATAGAAGATTTAAAGAACAAACAAATGAACACCACAATAACTGAATTGAAGAAAACCCTCGAAGGAATCAATAGCAGAATAACTGAGGTAGAACGAATAAGTGAGCTGGAAGACAGGGTGGTAGAAATCACTGACACAGAAAATAAAGAAATAAGAATGAAAAGAAATGAGGACAGTCTCAGAGACCTCTGGGACAACATTAAATGCACCAACACTAGCATTATAAAGGTCCCAGAAGAAGAAGGGAAAGGGAAAGGGCCTGAGAAAATATTTGAAGAGATTACAGCTGAAAACTTACCTAACATGGGAAAGGAAAACAGTCACCCAAGTCCAGGAAGTGCAGAGAGTCCCCTATAGGATAAACCCAAGGAGGAACATGCCGAGACACATAATAATCAAACTAACAAAAATTAAATACAAAGAAAAAATATTAAAAGCAACAAAAAACATAAAAACGGAATCCCCATAAGGTTATCAGCTGATTTTTCAGCAGAAACTCTGCAGAGGCCAGAAGACAGTGGCATGATATATTTAAAGTGATGAAAGAGAAGAACCTACAACCAAGAATACCCAGCAAGGCTCTCATTCAGATTCAATGCAAAATCAAAAGCTTTACAAACAAGCAAAACCTAAGAGAATTCATCACCAACAAACCAGCCTTACAACAAATCCTAAAGAAACTTCTCTAGGCAGAAAAAGAAAAAAAAAAAAAGGAGACCACAAATGAGAAAGCTCACAGGTAAAGGCAAACATACAGTAAAAGTAGGAAATCATCCACACACAAATATATCAAAACGAGCAACCATGAGAAGAGTACAAATGCAAGAAATAGGAATTGCATTTGAAATTAAAAGATCAGCAACTGAAAACAACCTTGTACATATATACTGTTATATCAAAACCTCATGGGAACTGCAAACCAAAAAGCTACAATAGTTACACACACAAAAAAGAAAAAGCAACCCAGCACAACACTAAAGATAGTCACCAAACCAGAAGAGAAGAGAACAAAAGAAGAGAAGAAAGACGACTGACAAAAACAAATCGAAAACAACTAAGAAAACAGCAATAAGAACATACACATAAATGGATTAAATGCTCTAACCAAAAGACAAAGGCTTGCTGAATGGATATAAAAACAAGACCCATCTAATATGCTGTCTACAAGAGACTCACTTCAGACCTAGGGATACATACAGACTGAAAGTGAGGGGATGGAAAAATATTCCATGAAAATGGAAATCAAAAGGAAGGTGGAGCAGCAATACTCGTATCAGACAAAACAGACTTTAAAATAAAGACTGTTACAAGAAACAAGAAAGAACACTACATAATGATCAAAGGATCAATCCAAGAAGAAGACAGAACAATTGTAAATACATATACACCCAATAGGAGCACCTGAATACATAAAGCTAATGCTAACAGCCATAAAAGGAGAATTGACAGTAACAAAATAATAGTGGGGGATTTTAACACCCCACTTACACCAATGGACAGATCATCCAGACAGAAAATCAGTAAGGAAACACAAGCCTTAAATGACACATTAGACCAGATGGACTTATTTGATATTTATAGGGCATTCCATCCAAAAGCAGCAGAACACACTTTCTTCTCAAGTGTACATGGAACATTCTCCAGGACAGATCACATCTTGGGCCACAAATCAAGCCTTGGTAAATTTAAGAAAACTGAAATCATATCAAGCATCCTTTCCAATTATGAGATTAGAAATAAATTACAGGGAAAAAACCGTAAAAACCACAAACACATGGCGGCTAAACAATGTTACTAAACAACCAATGGATCACTGAACAAATCAAAGAGGAAATAAAAAAATACCTAGAGACAAATGACAACAAAAACACGATGATCCAAAACCTATGGGATGCAGCAAAAGCAGTTCAAAGAGGGAAGTTTATAGCAATACAATCTTACCTCAGGAAACAAGAAAAATCACAAATAAACATCCTAACCTTACACCTAAAGTGACTGGAGAAAGAACAACAAACAAAACCCAAAGTTAGTAGAAAGAAAGAAATCATAAAGATCAGAGCAGAAATAAATGAAATAGAGACAAAGAAAACGATAGAAAAGATCAATGAACCTAAAAGCTGGTTCTTTGAAAAGATAAACAAAATTGACAAACCTTTAGCTAGACTCATCAAAAAAAGATCAGAGAGGGCTCAAATCAATAAAATTAGAAATGAAAAATGAGAAGTTACAATGGACACCACAGAAATACAAAGGATCCCAAGAGACTACTAAGAGCAACTCTATGCCAATACAACGGATAACCTAGAAGAAATGGAAGAATTCTTAAAAAGGTGCAATCTTCCAAGACTAAACCAGGAAAAAACAAAATCTGAACAGACCAATCACAAGTAATGAAATTGAAACTGTGATTAAAAAACTCCCAACAGACTCCCTCTTGCGAGAGCACCAGAATCACAACTGGCTGCTGGACAATCATCGACAGGAAGACACTGGAACTCACCAAGGAGGATACCCCACGTCCAAGGACAGAGGAGAAGCCACAGTGAGACGGTAGGAGGGGCGCAATCAGAGTAAAATCAAATCCCATAACTGCTGGGTGGGTGACTCACAGACTGGCGAACACTTACACCACAGAAGTCCACCCACTGGAGTGAAGCTTCTGAGCCCCACGTCAGGCTTCCCAACCTGGGGGTCCGGCAACAGGAGGAGGAATTCCTAGAGAATCAGACTTTGAAGCCTAGTGGGAATTGTTTGCAGGACTTCGACAGGACTGGGGGAAACAGAGACCCCACTCTTGGAGGGCACACACAAAGTAGTGTGCGCATCGGGACCCAGGGGAAGGAGCAGTGACCCTGGGGGAGACTGAACCAGACCTACCTGCTGGTGTTGGGGGGTCTCCTGCAGAGGTGGGGGGTGGCTCTGTTTCACCGTGGGGACAAGGACACTGGCAGCGGAGGTTCTGGGAAGTGCTCTTGGCATGAGCCCTCCCAGAGTCTGCCATTAACCCCATCAAAGAGCCCAGGTAGGCTCCAGTGTTGGGTTGCCTCAGGCAAAACAACCAACAGGGAGGGAACCCAGCCCCACTCATCAACAGTCAAGTAGATTAAAGTTTTACGGAGCTCTGACTGCCACAGCAACAGTCAGCTCTACCCACCACCAGAGCCTCCCATCAAGCCTCTTAGATAGCCTCAGCCACCAGAGGACAGACAGCAGAAGCAAGAAAAACTACAATCCTGCAGCCTGTGGACCAAAAACCACAGTTACAGAAAGATAGAGAAGATGAAAAGGCAGAGGGCTATATACCAGATGAAGGAACAAGATAAAACCCCAGAAAAACAACTAAATGAAGTGGAGATAGGCAACCTTCCAGAAAAAGAATTCAGAATAATGATAGTGAAGATGATCCAGGACCTCGGAATAAGAATGGAGGCAAAGATTGAGAAGATGCAAGAAATGGTTAACAAAGACCTAGAAGAATTAAAGAACAAACAAACAGAGATGACCAATGCAGTAACTGAAATGAAAACTACACTAGAAGGAATCAATAGCAGAATAACTGAGGCAGAAGAACGGATAAGTGACCCGGAAGACAGAATGGTGGAATTCACTGCTGTGGAACAGACTAAAGAAAAAAGAATGAAAAGAAATGAAGACAGCCTAAGAGACCTCTGGGACAACATTAAACGCAACAACATTCGCATTATAGGGGTCCCAGAAGGAGAAGAGAGAGAGAAAGGACCAGAGAAAATATTTGAAGAGATTATAGTCGAAAACTTCCCTAACATGGGAAAGGAAATAGCCACCCAAGTCCAGGAAGCACAGAGAGTCCCATACAGGATAAACCCAAGGAGAAACACGCTGAGACACATAGTAATCAAAATGGCAAAAATTAAAGACAAAAAAAATTATTGAAAGCAGCAAGGGAAAAATGACAAATAACATACAAGGGAACTCCCATAAGGTTAACAGCTGATTTCTCAGCAGAAACTCTACAAGCCAGAAGGGAGTGGCATGATATACTTAAAGTGATGAAAGGGAAGAACCTACAACCAAGATTACTCTACCCGGCAAGGATCTCATTTAGATTTGATGGAGAAATCAAAAGCTTTACAGACAAGCAAAAGCTTAGAGAATTCAGCACCACCAAACCAGCTCTACAACAAATGCTAAAGGAACTTCTCTAAGTGGGAAACACAAGAGAAGAAAAGGACCTACAAAAACAAACCCAAAACAATTAAGAAAATGGTCACAGGAACATACATATCGATAATTACCTTAAACGTGAATGGATTAAATGCTCCAACCAAAAGACACAGGCTTGCTGAATGGATACAAAAACAAAACCCATATATATGCTGTCTACAAGAGACCCACTTTAGACCTAGGGACACATACAGACTGAAAGTGAGGGGATGGAAAAAGATATTCCATGCAAATGGAAATCAAAAGAAAGCTGGAGTAGCTATACTCATATCAGATAAAATAGACTTTAAAATAAAGAATGTTACAAGAGACAAGGAAGGACACTACATAATGATCAAGGGATCAATCCAAGAAGAAGATATAACAATTATAAATATATATGCAAATATATATGCACCCAACATAGGAGCACCTCAATACATAAGGCAATTGCTAACAGCCATAAAAGAAGAAATTGACAGTTAACACAATAATAGTGGGGGACTTTAACACCTCACTTACACCAATGGACAGATCATCCAAAATGAAAATAAATAAGGAAACAGAAGCTTTAAATGACACAATAGACCAGATAGATTTAATTGATATTTATAGGACATTCCATCCAAAAACAGCAGATTACACGTTCTTCTCAAGTGTGCACGGAACATTCTCCAGGATAGATCACATCTTGGGTCACAAATCAAGCCTCAGTAAATTTAAGAAAATTGAAATCATATCAAGCATCTTTTCTGACCACAATGCTATGAGATTAGAAATGAATTACAGGGAAAAAAAACGTAAAAAAGACAAACACATGGAGGCTAAACAATACGTTACTAAATAACCAAGAGATCACTGAAGAAATCAAAGAGGAAATCAAAAAATACCTAGAGACAAATGACAATGAAAACACGACGACCCAAAACCTATGGGATGCAGCAAAAGCAGTTCTAAGAGGGAAGTTTATAGCTATACAAGCCTACCTAAAGAAACAAGAAAAATCTCAAGTAAACAATCTAACCTTACACCTAAAGGAACTAGAGAAAGAAGAACAAACAAAACCCAAAGTTAGTAGAAGGAAAGAAATCATAAAGATCAGAGCAGAAATAAATGAAAAAGAAATGAAGGAAACAACAGCAAAGATCAATAAAACTAAAAGCTGGTTCTTTGAGAAGATAAACAAAATTGATAAGCCATTAGCCAGACTCATCAAGAAAAAGAGGGAGAGGACTCAAATCAATAAAATCAGAAATGAAAAAGGAGAAGTTACAACAGACACTGCAGAAATACAAAGCATCCTAAGAGACTACTACAAGCAACTTTATGCCAATAAAATGGACAACCTGGACGAAATGGACAAATTCTTAGAAAGGTATAACCTTCCAAGACTGAACCAGGAAGAAACAGAAAATATGAACAGACCAATCACAAGTAATGAAGTTGAAACTGTGATTAAAAATCTTCCAACAAACAAAAGTCCAGGACCAGATGGCTTCACAGGTGAATTCTATCAAACATTTAGAGAAGAGCTAACACCCATCCTTCTCAAACTCTTCCAAAAAACTGCAGAGGAAGGAACACTCCCAAACTCATTCTATGAGGCCACCATCACCCTGATACCAAAACCAGACAAAGACACTACAGAAAAAGAAAATTACAGACCAATATCACTGATGAACATAGATGCAAAAATGCTCAACAAAATACTAGCAAACAGAATCCAACAACACATTAAAAGGATCATACACCATGATCAAGTGGGATTTATCCCAGGGATGCAAGGATTCTTCAATATACTCAAATCAATCAATGTGATACACCATATTAACAATTTGAAGAAGAAAAACCATATGATCATCTCAATAGATGCAGAAAAAGCTTTTGACAAAATTCAACACCCATTTATGATAAAAACTCTCCAGAAAGTGGGCATAGAGGGAACCTACCTCAACATAATAAAGGCCATATATGACAAACCCACAGCAAACATCATTCTCAATGGTGAAAAACTGAAAGCATTTCCTCTAAGATCAGGAACGAGACAAGGATGTCCACTCTCACCACTATTATTCAACATAGTTCTGGAAGTCTTAGCCACGGCAATCAGAGAAGAAAAAGAAATAAAAGGAATACAAATCGGAAAAGAAGAAGTAAAACTGTCACTGTTTACGGATGACATGATATTATACATGGAGAATCCTAAAACTGCCACCAGAAAACTGCTAGAGCTAATTAATGAATATGGTAAAGTTGCAGGATACAAAATTAATGCACAGAAATCTCTTGCATTCCTATACGCTAATGATGAAAAATCTGAAAGAGAAATTATGGAAACACTCCCATTTACCATTGCAACAAAAAGAATAAAATACCTAGTAATAAGCCTACCTAGGGAGACAAAAGACCTGTATACAGAAAACTATAAGACACTGTTGAAAGAAATTAAAGATGATACCAACAGATGGAGAGATATACCATGTTCTTGGATTGGAAGAATCAACATTGTGAAAATGACTATACTACCCAAAGCAATCTACAGATTCAATGCAATCCCTATCAAATTACCAGTGGCATTTTTTACGGAACTAGAACAAATCATCTTAAAATTTGTATGGAGACACAAAAGACCCCGAATAGCCAAAGCAGTCTTGAGGGAAAAAAATGGAGCTGGAGGAATCAGACTCCCTGACTTCAGACTATACTACAAAGCTACAGTAATCAAGACAATATGGTACTGGCACAAAAACAGAAACATAGATCAATGGAACAAGATAGAAAGCCCTGAGATAAACCCACACACCTATGGTCAACTAATCTATGACAAAGGAGGCAAAGATATACAATGGAGAAAAGACAGTCTCTTCAATAAGTGGTGCTGGGAAAACTGGACAGCTACATGTAAAAGAATGAAATTAGAATACTCCCTAACACCATACACAAAAATAAACTCAAAATGGATTAGAGACCTAAATTTAAGACCGGACACTATAAAACTCCTAGAGGAAAACATAGGAAGAACACTCTTTGACATAAATCACAGCAAGATCTTTTTTGATCCACCTCCTAGAGTAATGGAAATAAAAACAAAAATAAACAAATGGGACCTAATGAAACTTCAAAGCTTTTGCACAGCAAAGGAAACCATAAACAAGACGAAAAGACAACCCTCAGAATGGGAGAAAATATTTGCAAACGAATCAACGGACAAAGGATTAATCTCCAAAATATATAAACAGCTCATTCAGCTCAATATTAAAGAAACAAACAACCCAATCCAAAAATGGGCAGAAGACCTAAATAGACATTTCTCCAAAGAAGACATACAGACTGCCACGAAGCACATGAAAAGATGCTCAACATCATTAATTATTAGAGAAATGCAAATCAAAACTACAATGAGGTATCACCTCACACCAGTTAGAATGGGCATCATCAGAAAATCTACAAACAACAAATGCTGGAGAGGGTGTGGAGAAAAGGGAACCCTCTTGCACTGTTGGTGGGAATGTAAACTGATACAGCCACTATGGAGAACAATATGGAGGTTCCTTAAAAAAACTAAAAATAGAATTACCATATGACCCAGCAATCCCACTACTGGGCATATACCCAGAGAAAACCGTAATTCAAAAAGACACATGCACCCGAATGTTCACTGCAGCACTATTTACAATAGCCAGGTCATGGAAGCAACCTAAATGCCCATCAACAGACGAATGGATAAAGAAGGTGTGGTACATATATACAATGGAATATTACTCAGCCATAAAAAGGAACGAAATTGAGTCATTTGTTGAGACGTGGATGGATCTAGAGACTGTCATACAGAGTGAAGTAAGTCAGAAAGAGAAAAACAAATATCGTATATTAATGCATGTATGTGGAACCTAGAAAAATGGTACAGATGAGCCGGTTTGCAGGGCAGAAGTTGAAACACAGATGTAGAGAACAGACATATGGGCACCAAGGGGGGAAAACTGCGGTGGGGTGGGGATGGTGGTGTGCTTAATTGGGAGATTGGGAGTGACATGTATACACTGATGTGTATAAAATTGATGCCTAATAAGAACCTGCAGTGTAAAAAAACAAACAAACAAAACAACTAATACTAAACTTTCATTGGGTTATTTGTATGGAAATATGTTAATATAAGTGTTTCAGACATTACATGAAATTTCTAAAAATCTTATATGTTCTGGTATAATGTTATAAGTCATAATCCTAGTTATTACCTTAAAATGTATATCTCAGAAATAACTAATTTTCTTGTCAACTGCATTATTATGAACTTTCATCAAATCTTTAACTGTGGTCATTTTTAAGTCTTTTGTCATTTACAGACAATTCTGAGTGTACTCTGATGCTTTTGCAAATATGTTCCTATAAAAGGGTTTCATCTTTAAGAAATTCATGGAAAAGACTCTGACAAGTACAGGTTTCTGGTAACTGACTGTTTTGCTGAACTGAATGAACAAGCATTTTCAGAACTCTAATGAAAAACTGATGAACTCATAAAAGTGCTAACAAAAGATCAAGATGAAAAAAAAATTAATTACATGGGACTGAGTGAACTGATGAGGATGAGTATAATTTTTGTGACTTTCTGTCTGAATTCAAAAAAAAAGTCCCACAAGGACTCAGAGGCAAAGAATATACAAATCAATTTTCACTGCAAAGTAAAGGAGCTGTTACAGTGGAGGATTACTGGACTGAATGTCAATATTATGACATAGTATGAGTGTGTTTCATGTTTGGTAATTGTAATCATTGTTGCTTTTGTTGTGGTCATCCATGTACAATGCTTGGTGTCAGTCTATTTATCTCTTGTAAAAATAAAATACAGTGTGTGTGTGTGTGTGTGTGTGTGTGTGTGAAAAAAAAAACCAAAAAACTCCCAACAAACAAGAGTCCAGGACCAGATGGCTTCACAGGTGAATTCTATCAAACATTTAGAGAAGCGTTAACACCCATCCTTCTCAAACTCTTCCAAAAAATTGCAGAGGAAGGAACATTCCCGAGCTCATTCTACAAGACCACCATGACCCTTATACCAAAACCAGACAAAGATAACAGAAGAAAATTACAGGCCAGTATCACGGATGAAACAGACACAAAAATTCTCAACAAAATACTAGCAAACCGAATCTAAAACACATTAAAAGGATCATACACCATGATCAAGTGGGATTTATCCCAGGGATGCAAGGATTCTTCAATATATGCAAATCAATGTGAAACACCACATTAATAAACTGGAGAATAAAAGCCATATGATCTCAATAGACACAGAAACAGCTTTTGACAAAATTCAACACCCATTTATGATAAAAACTCTCCAGAAAGTGGGCATAGAGGGAACATACCTCAGCATAATAAAGGCCACATATGACAACACGCACAGCTAACATCATTCTCAACAGAGAAAAACTCAAAGCATTTCCTCTAAGATCAGGAACAAGACAAGGATGTCCACCCTCACCACTTTTGTTCAACATAGTTTTGGAAGTTCTAGCCATGGCAATCAGAGAAGAAAAAGAAACAAAAGGAATCCAAACTGGAAAAGAAGAAGTAAAACTATCGGTTTGCAGATGACATACTATACATAGAAAATCATAAAGACTCTACTAGAAAACTACTGGAGCTCATCAATGAGTTTGGTAAAGTTGTAGGGTACAAAATTAATACACAGAAATCTCTTGCATTCCTATACTCTAACAATGAAAGATCAGAAAGAGAAATGAAGGAAACAATCCCATTTACCATCTCATCAAAAAGAATAAAATGCCTAGGAATAAACCTACCTGAAGAGGCAAAAGACCTGTACTCAGAAAACTATAAGATGCTGATGAAAGAAATCAAAGATGACACAAACGGATGGAGAGATATACCATGTTCTTGGATTGGAAGAATCAAAGGAATCTACAGATTCAATGCAATCTCTATCAAATTACCAGTTGCATTTTTCACAGAATTAAAACAAAATATTTTACAATTTGTGTAGAAACACAGAAGACCCCAAATAGCCAAAGCAATCTTGAGAAAGAATAACAGAGCTGGAGCAATCAGGTTCGCTGACTTCAGACTATACTACAAATCTAAAGTAATCAGGACTTCCTTGGCGGTCCAGTGGTTAAGACTGCACATTTCCACTGCAGGGTAACTAACTCTTGATCCCTGGTCAGGGAACTAAGATCTCGCATGCCACACGGTGTGGCCAAAATTAAAAAAAAAAAAAAAAGCTACAGTAATCAAACAGTATGGTACTGGCACAAAAACAGAAATACAGATCAATGGAACAGATTAGAAAGTCCAGAGATAAACCCATGCACCTATGGTCAACTAATCTATGACAAAGGAGGCAAGAATATACAACGGAGAAAAGACAGTCTCTTCAATAAGTGGTGCTGGGAAAACTGGACAGCTACAGGTAAAGGAATGAAATTAGAACACCTCTAACTCCATACACAAAAATCAACTAAAAATGGATTGAAGACCTAAACGTAAGGCCGGATACCATAAAACTCTTAGAGGAAAATGTAGGCAGCACATTCTGACATAAATCACAGTAAGATCTTCTTTGATCTACCTCCTAGAGTAATGAAAATAAAAACAAAAATAAACAAATGGGACCTAATGAAACTTAAAAGCTCTTGCACAGCAAAGGAAACCATAAACAAAACAAAAAGACAACCCACAGAATGGGAGAAAATATTTGCAAACAAAGCAACCGACAAGGGATTAATCTCCAAAATATACAAATAGCTTATGCAGTTCAATAAAAAAAAAATCAAAAAATGGGCAGAAGATCTACACAGACATTTTTTCAAAGAAGACATACAGATGACCAATAGGCACATGAAAAGATGGCTAACATCACTAACTATTAAGGAAATGCAAATCAAAACTACAGTGAGGTATCACCTCACACTGGTCAGAATGGCCATCATCAAAAATCTACAAACAATAAATGCTGGAGAGGGTGTGGAGAAAAGGGAACCCTCCTGCACTGCAGGTAGGAATGTAAATTGGTACAACCACTATGGAGAACAGTATGGAGGTCCCTTAAAAAACTAAATATAGAACTACCATATGATCCAGCAATCCCAGTCTGGGCATACACCTGGAGAAAACCGTAATTAGAAAAGATACATGCACCCCAATGTTCATTGCAGCGCTGTTTACAATAGCCAAGACATGGAAGCAACCTAAGTGTCCAATGACAGATGAATGGATAAAGAAAATGTGGTATATGTACACAATGTAATATTATTCAACCATAATAAAGAATGAAATAATGCCATTTGCAGCAACATGGATGGACCTAGAGATTGCCATACTGAATGAAGTAAGTCAGAGAAAGATAAATATGATATTGTTTATATGTGGAATCTAAAAAAAATGGTACACATGAACTTATTTACAAAACAGAGTCAAAGATGTAGAAAACAAATTTATGGTTACCAGGAGGGTAGCGGGGAGGGATAAATTGGGAGATCGGGATTGACATATACATGCTATTGATATATATAAGGTAGATAGCTAATAAGGACCTACTGTAGAGCATAGGAAACTCTACTCAATACTCTGTAATGACCTACATGGGAAAAGAATCTAAAAAAGTGGATATATGTATAACTGATTGGCTTTGCTGTACACCTGAAACTAACACAACACTGTAAATCACCTATACTCCAAGAAAAATTTTTATAATAAAAATAAAAAATTAAGAGTATATACCGCCTGGCTCCGTTTCTATACTCCTTGAGAATGCAGCAATTGAACTGCTTTGTTACATACTTGTTATAAATGTAATCTCCCTCCCCTCAGTTTCTTCACTTCTGAAGGTAATGTAGAATAATAAACATAACCTCTGAGGAAAAAAAAATTATGCAGGTTAAGCCACCATGAAGACTTTACAACTCCTGGATGGTGTGCTTCAAGTTCTAACTGTGTTTTAAGTTACTGTAGGGCACTGATAACTTGAGGTGCCTATCGTGCCATCCAAACCAAATGATAAAGAAACATTCAATGCCTCTGCCTCAATTCCTGGTTTAACTATCCTCCTCCTCCTCATTATTATTATCACTCATTTCCTCCTGTTAGTCCAATCATCTCTCTGTCCACCCATCCATCCATCCATCCTCCATTCATTTCAAGTTCTTGTTCATGCCGGGGCACCAGTTAGTAAGAGATTCCCCAGTACATCCTCCCAGCTCAGAATAAGAAATGAGGAAGGTTATAGTGGGGAAGCTTATGTGAGTAATAAAAGAACACTGATGCAGCTTGTGAGAAGATGTTTTCTGGAAAGCCCTGACCATAGATCCATGGCTACCACAAGGAAGAGCCATGTGGTCACCGCCACCTGGGCATTAGCAGTCATGTCCCACCTAAGACGCCCCCTAGGGACGTCACCCCAAAGCCTCACCTCCCTCCTGAGCGGGCCAGCCCATGTCTCAGGGGGTCATGGCTCTGGGCCAGGTGACTCCCCTGCCGTGAGCAGCTAGGGCAAACCTTTTCCCTCCCTCCCGGGTATCTCCTGTTCATGAGCTTCTGGGGCCAGGAGCTATGCTGTTGGTACCATGTGCTTTTTCTCCCGTGCATGAAGAACAAGAGAGAGCCATGAATACAGCTCACGTGGGGCCCTGGTGCCATTCTACACCATAACACCATCCAACATGGAGCACAGGTCCAACAGTAATCCTTCCAACTTCTGACAACGTGCTCTTACTGAATTGCACTGTGTACCCATTTGACATCTGACACAGCCTGTGCGTAGTCCCCTTCCAGTAAATCCACTCAGCTGGATTATCATGTGATTATGTTTTTAGTGTAAAGAATAATTACACATCCATACTGTTGCCAAGATTCTTTCACTCAATCAACAAACATTTATTAACCATCTACTACATCCCAGTCTCGGTTCCAGGGATGTGGAGATGAGTCACTGGAGACCCTGACTCGAGCCCCTTGTAGACCAGGGGAAGAGAAAGGCACAGTTGCACTTCACTAAACCATAGGGTATCATGGAGCACAGAGGAGGCTGGGCCTAGTTCTACCTCAGGGGCAGCAAATTCGAAAAAAAGTGAAACCCACCAAGACATCATTGTCTCAGTTTAGTCCACTTTGGGGATGAGACTCTTGATTCATCCCCTTCTAATTCAGTCTTTCTGGATATTATTTAAAATGTCTAGCTAGGTTCAATTCAGAACTTTATGAAGAGAGCAAAAGGATTTATAAGACTGACACCTAAATTATGAACTCACACCTAAATTTTGAAGTGTTACAGCATATATCCACATTAGAGGCCACGAGTGAGTCGTGAACACTGACTGTGGGTCGTGGCTGCCTTCTTTCTCATCAAGGTGGCGGTGACCCTCCTGCCCAGTGTGGCGGGGGCAGGGTCGAGTCCCATCGCGTTCTCTGCAACACTCCCTGTCTCAGCTGCCAGTTCTGCTGATGCCACTACTTATGGAACTGTCTTTATCCACTGGTCTCCTTGGACCAGTGGGCTCTACTACATGCTGTCAATACAGCTGCATACCCCACACCCCAGCCCCAGTGCTGCTTGGTGCCACTGCCCCCTCTGCAGGATCAGGGGTCCTGGTGAAACTGCCATCCTCTGGGCTGTGGCTGCAGCCACGAGAGAAGCATGGAATCTACTCTGCAGACAGATCCCCCGCTGCACAGACACAAGGACAGTGAAACGATGTCCGTGCACCCTGCAGAATCACAGGTCACAGTGTAACTCTGAGTCACTTCCTGATGTTTATCACATCCGCTACAGAGACTGGAAAGGGTATGGATAGTGAAAGAAATAATACCGAGAAAATGTGGATGAAGCAAAACTGAAGTCTTGATAAGGCTGAGATATAAACATAGTAGAAAAAAAAAAGAGCTATAATTTGGATTGAAACTGCTTGCAAGGGACAGAAAACCCGAAAGAACAGTGCCTTAAACAAGACTGAGGCTTATTTCTCTCCCAAGGAAACACAGGCAATGCAGGGCTGGGATGGGGCACCACAATCACAGGGAACCCAGGTTCCTTCCATAGTGTAGCTCTATCACCCTCAACATGCTAGCTTCTAACTCATGCTCCAAAATGGCTGCTCAAGTCCCTGTCCTCAGAGCCTTATTCCACCCAGCAAGCAGGAAGAAGGAGTACAGAATGGATTGCCCCCTTCCTATGGGGACGGTTCTCAGAAGCTGCATCAATCACTTCTGCCTACATCCCATCGAAGCAGTACTTAGTCACAGTGCCACACCTAGCTGAAAGGGAGACTAGAAAACACAGGCTTTCTTCTGAACAGTCTGTGCCCTTCTGTGGTAACTGAAGGCTTTCTAGCAGTCTCTGCAAAAGGCCAGTCAAACAGTGAAGTTTAAGATCTCAGAGACGGAGCACTTCCAGGTACTAACACAATGATAAATATGACCCCAGGAGTAGGCAGCTGAAAGGCAGACAAAGTGAAGGTCGTGGACATACTGAAGTTGGGGACAGTGAGGCTGATTTACTGAGTGGATCCTCAACAGCGCAGAAGATGAAGCCAAATGGGTTGGCTGAAGCAGTCAGGGTGGAGAGGAGGACCCCGAGGCCACCGGGATGAAATCCTGGCGGCAAGGCAGACCTCAAAACCACGTGACCACTGGTTTACGTTTGTCCTAAAAATTACTTCATCTAATTGTCTCACTAGACGCGTATACACCTTAAGGAATCAGGGACCGTCTCTGCTACATCCCCTTTGATTTCCTGCAGTCCTAGAGGCATGGCATACAACACACACACAGTTGAGCCAATGAATCCCGAACACTTCGCTGGGGCCCAGAAGATAACCTAATATGTCCTCTTTCCCACAACACTCTCACTGACTCAGCATTCGAAAACAATAAACACTCTTTCTGTTTGGTGCAGCAATTTGGTAAACTGCCCAGCTTTACAGGCTACCCATTTGTTCCTTGAAGGCTGAAAACAGTCTAAAGGAAAAGAAATAAAACAAAAAATAAGGAAGTTTTAGGTGTGTTGTGTTGCTGTAATAGACTGAGAACAGGCCCATGTATCTCAGTGCAGCACCTGTTACCAAAATAGCCAAACCGAAGGGGATTCACTTCCTATGTTCTTTACTGAATAACAGAACTGCTGATAAATAACTGATGTGGGAAGAGAAGAACAGAGCAACTTCTTTCTTCTTCCTGTGAAGATGATAAGCAAACCTACTGGCTTCCGTATAAACTGTACACTTAAAAGACAACCATCTAAGCAGCCTGGAGGTGGAGGGGCCACTTTCCACACCTGGCTGCCGCCTGCTCCGCAGACCTAACCCTGGACAGTGCCCCAGGCTGGGGCCTCCTCTGACTGGTTTCCCTCTTCCCCTCTCTGGCAGGTGGACGCCTTTGCTCTCACGCCAACAGGCTTCATCTGTTCTGAGATAGGGTTAGGAGACAAGCAGGTGAGGTTTGGACAGCTGAGACAGATCAGAACCCTGAAAGTGCCTCGTGCAAATCCAAACACAGATTCTACAGTGAGTGGGGTTCAGGTCTAATCTGAGACTAAGACAAAGACTGAAAAAGAGCCTTTCATGGTCTAAGTGGTGCTGAAGACTGCCCTGGCAGTCTTCTCCCTAGCAACCCTTGATTAGGAATTAGGAAGGCCCTGTCCCCTCTTTTTTCTTTTTTTTTTTTTTAAAGTGTAAGCATTCTAAGTGTATTTGTCAAGCTAATATCAGGAACAGGAAAGAAAATAGTTCTTAAATTATCCTGTGCTTACACTCCAAAGCAGACTGTTTCTCTTTTTTTTTGAACGACAAAATAGAGATAATAACCAAGAATTATATAACAATATTCACGTAACCACTATTCAAAATGAATGGTTAACTTTGTTAACATTTACGTATTATACAAATTACAGCTGATTTTCATTTTCCACAGTACTTATGTTCTACAAGCTTACCATGAACCCCTTAATTAGATAATACTGAACCACTGCTCTTAGGGGGAATACAGTTTTCCTAGGAGAAACACGGTTTTCCTAGGGGAAGTATGGTTAGGTTCCTGGGAGCCTCTGGTGTGTGTACTCATAAACAGAATGTGGTATGGTTCTGTCGGTTAATACATTTTTTCCATAAATGATATCACACTCTTCCAATGTTCTGCAACTTGCTTTACCCACTTAATTGTGTTTTCAAGATCTATTTACATGGAAACATAGCTCTAATTCATTCACTGAAACTTCAGTATAGTAATTCCAGCCTCAGCAATTAGATGATAGATACCAGTCTTCAAGAGTTTCAGGCACTTCCAATGAAAAGCTATTATTCATCCTTCTCTAGAAGAGTTGTCATATTATTCCTTTGTGTAAAACTCTCTTGAGCACATGACACAGGCTATAACCAAAGCTCCTCAGTACATCAGGTCATGGTCAATCTGACCCCAGGACCATTCCTCTGACATCATCCCCCGTCACTAAACCCCATGCAATCAATGCTGTGATACACAGCATTTTCACATCTTTGGCCCTTGCAAATACTAATAGCTTTGCCAGGTGGGTTAGTCCTTCTTTGTCTGGCAAACTCCTAGACAACCTTCAAAACCCAATTGAAATGTCATCTCCACAGGTAGATTTACTGTGAAGCCAATGAAGTTTAAGTTCCAGGCCCTGCATTTCCATAGGCCTCTACTGAGACCAAGGGAGAGATTCTAGCAATGTGTTCACATGGACATTTGTTGTTTAGGTAAAATTACAGGATTAAGATATTTTTTTGTTGAAGGGCCATCCAACTGTATAACCTTCAGACCCTTCCAAACCTGGATCTGCTCTGATCACTACTTGTGAAGCTTTCCAGGACCTCCCTAACATGAAGCCCTCTGGGGTCCCTGAGCACTTTATTCTTATGTCCAATCCCTCACATGTTATAGTATGGCTTACCAGCTCACCTCTGATTTGACAAGACAAACAAGGATTTCTGTTCATACGTTGGTCTCAACAGTAGGTATTCAAACATCTGTTACATGTATGTTAATAATGGAAACATGAACAGAGGTTTGCGCATTTGCTAACTGCTCCACCGTTCTCAGACTAGGCTACTTCCATCTTCAGATGGAGCCTTCCATGCTGGCTCACTGCACACCAGCCACGTGACAGCAGTAAGGGAAAGGGGGTTTCAGGAGTGTGTGGGAAGAGACGTGAAGACAAACCCCCAAAGGAATGGGAGTCAAATGGAAATGAGACAAAGTTTAAATAGGGAAGGAGATAATAATGTGAACCTATAATCTGGGAAGAGTTCATGTTTTAGGTGGTGGGAGTGGTTTCATTTAAAAACAAAAGGAAAAATACAGAGGACATAAAATGGGAGACATAAAGAAAATGGGCATTTAGCTACAACTGGGTGGGTTAAATTTGACATGGCAGCTAACCCAGTGCCCTAGCACCTGCTGTTCGTTCTCTGGAAGGCCGGCCCCAGCCACCTCTCCCTCCGCCTCCAAGAACCAGCCTCGCTGTCACTGCTCCGGAGCCATTTCTGGATGTTCCCATCCTACTGGCCCAGATCTCATTTCTCCCTCAGCTCTGTAACCACAACTATGAATATAAGTATCACTATAAATAAGTGTTGCTTTACTTATTTTAAACATCTGAGGAATTACTGAACTGTGCATAGATAAACTCTTCTTTACATTTCATCTGATAACCTAAACTTTTCCACAACTAACCAGTTAAGAAAATTATAGTGTTTTCTATCTCAAGTCATCCTTCTCTCCCATGTACCCAAGAGTGAGCTACGTATGTTCTGGAAAAATATGACACTGTTCTGCTGGTAACAGGCAAGGAGGCAGGTGAAAGCAAAAGACGGAAAACAAACACATTTGAGAGCATTTCCTATGGGAAAGAATGTCACATTTGAAAACAGATGCCCCCGTTGTTTCCTGGGTTTAAGCCTAAGTTACTTGCTCTGTAAAATTACAGTTGAAACCTGTGCTGCAGAGCAAGCAATTCCCTACCCTCCTATGTGGAGATGGGCTCAAATAGAATCTGAAATCATTCCAGATTTACACAGTGAGCGCCGCAATCAGAATGTCATTGGGTTAGGGAATGGATGAATAACTTAGCTCACTAAAAGGTAACATTTAGAAAAGACCAGGGCTGCAAATTCCAAGAGGGAGTGACAGCCTGGAATAAGATGATCTCCTCCTTTCAATTAAAAATAAACTGACCCCAGAATCCAGACACCCCACTGTTTTGATAGGTGCACCGTTCAGACCTGAGAACCAGAGAGGGGTCCAACCACCCCAACAGGGCGTACAGGCAGGTTATCTGATTTCAGTTCATCCGGCACTTTCTGGGCTCGTACCAAGGGGGGAAAACCCTCACTGCCCTTGAGAGGCGTGTGGTCTGGTGGGGTTGACAAGAAGGACACAGGGCTGTGACGAGGACAGGGGAAGCCCAGGGAGGCCCACTTGCCTGAGCCTGTGTTTGTGCGGGGTGCTGTCTGGTAGAAAATCGGGATCACTGGGTGGCATCTAAGAGAGCCCGGGCTCTGAGGCAGTGACTGTCGGGAGCTCCAGCAGCAAACCTGGGGATCAGGGCCAGAATCCCACAAGGACAGCCATGCTCTTACATCCCACGGTGCCTACACGTGTGGTGCTTCTCTGCCCAGGATGCGCTCACCCGCTTCATCCTCCTGGAAACCGCTGCTCTGTCATGAGGTGAGACGCTGGCACTGACACGGCCCCACGGGTCCCGGTGCTGGTGGGCCCCCGTGCTGGCTCGTTTCCAGCATTATCATCACACCAGCAGCGAACACATCCTGTTATGACTGCCACTCGCCCGATGCACTAGACGCTCAGCGACCAGAGAGCAAAGACCATGTTTTCTCTCCTCTGCGTGTGCACAGCCTGGCAAGCAAAGCTCTCAGCAAGTGTTTGTTAAAATGAGTGAGGCAGGGCTCCCCTCTGCTCAGGGAGCGAACTCGGCTTCCACCACCACAACAGGAAAAGGCCAGACACTCTAAAATATCACAGCTTTTCTTGAGCCCATCAGAGAGGTGAACATAATTCCAGAGTGACAAGTCCCCTGAGGAAAGACAGGACACGCCGCTGACTCACCTTTGGTGGAGGCAGAGGGAGGCACGGCTGCCACAAAAATCAGGGGGGAGGAAAACAGCTAAAATGTGAACAAATTCTTAAGTGTGGCCTCAACATGACAATTTAGAGTAACCAGATGCCCGGGCACAAGGATGGTGGTCTGCACTTGCAAACAAGCTCTTTTCCATGGCCTCTATCGGGCATCACTCAAAGATGGGGGCCGAGCAGGAGAAGGAAGGACCAGAGGAACCGAGACCCCCCACCTCCCCCCACAAGCCTAACACAGGGTACGGAACCGCAACAGTCTTGGAGAGAGGCCCCCGCGAGGGGGGCACAGGGGCACCCAGGAAACCCCCGACACCACGGACCCCACGGGAGGCGCAAGCACCAGCAGCCCAGCGCTGGAGGGCAGGACAACGCAGCATCCAGGGAACCACAAACCCAAAGCCGACCTGTGCTGACATCACGGGCTGACCACCCTCACCCACTGCCCGGCCAGCGAAGCCCCACCTCCAGTCCCTCTGCAGCTCTCAGAGCCCCTCTCCCCTCCCTGGCATTCTGCCTCAGAAATTCTACCTGCCTTCACCACCCCTCTCCTCTGACTCCTCAACTCAGGGAGACCACTAGGCCCTGTCTGGGCCCCCCCTTCCCATGCTGCAGCTTGGAGACCCGCCAGGTGATCAGCGGAAGCCATCGTGGGCTCACCTCACTCGTCTCCCCTCATTCAGGGCTGACTTTTCTGTGCCGCCTCTTGTCCAATGTCGAAACCACTGTCTCCTAGAGTTTGTCCAGGCGTGTAGTGTTTTATGGCTCTGATAAATCTGGTGCCAGTTACACTATCTTGGACAGAAGCCAAAGTTCACTTGACTTTTGACAAAGGTGTCAAAGCAACACAACAAAGAAAGGAAAGCCTTTTCAACAAATGGTGTAGAAATAACCGATACGCAGAAAAAATAAACCTCAAAACCTACCTCCCAATATACAGAAAATGTTAATAAAGCTTTTTGGGGAAAACATACATCTTTATGCCTTAAAAATAGGGAAACACTTCTTAGGCAGGAAACAGAAAACAGTGACCATAAAAGAAAAAAAAATGATAAATTAGACTTCATCAAAATTAAAAACTTTTGATTATCAAGTGACTGTTAAGAAAACGAACAGGCAAGCCATAGACTTAGATAAAACAGAAAACTAAAGACTAGAATCTAGGATAAATAAGGAAATCCTATAACTCGATAATAAAAAGGCAACCCAATTTAAAATGGTCAAAGAATTGATCAGATACTTTAGGTATACAAATGGCCTATAAGCACATGAGAAATTGCTCAATACCACTAGTTGTCAGGGAGATGCAAGTAATTAAAACCACAAGAGATACCACTACACAGGCACCAGGATGGCTAAAATTAAAATCACTAACACCAAACGTTGGAGAGGAGGTGAAGCAACTAGACCTCATGTATTGTTGGAGGCTGTAGAGTGGTAGCTGGTAGTTTCTTGTAAGGCTAAACACATACCTACCCTATAGCCCAGAAATTCCATTCTAGGCGTTTATCCAAATGAAATGAAACATCTGTCCACAAAAGACCTATGAAAGATCACTCATATTTATAACATCCCAAACTGGAAACTCCCAGGTGTTGTCAAAAGGGAGATGGATACACAAACTGCAGTATGTTCATACAGTGTGACAGTTCTCAGCAAGAAAAAGAAACAAATTAGTGATACACAAAACCACATGGATGACTCTCAAAAACATCATGCTGTGTGAAAGAAGCCAGACCAAAAAGAGCATGTGTTACTGTATGTACTGTATGATTCCATATATTTGAAATTCTAGAATAGGCAAAACTACTGTATGAAAAGAAAAGTATCTATCAGAAAAAAAAAAAAGAAAACTCTACGATACAGAAAATATCAGATCAGTGGTGCCTCTGGGGAGGGAGGAGCTGGGAATCATGGGAAAGTGTGTGAGGGGACTTCCTAGGGTATGTGAATGTCCTGACCTTGACAGGTCGGAGTTTGGGTTACACTGATTTAGGCAGTTATCAAAACTCAAAAAACAACCACCTCAAAAGAAAAAAACAAATGTACAAGTATTGATGGATGGAAAGAGGGATGATAAATAGATAAATATGTGAAAAAACAAGGGTGGTAAAATATTAATAGCAAAGTCTAGGTGGATGGTAGATGGGTGGTCATCTAAAATTCCTTCAACTTTTCTTCATGTCTGCACATTTCATAACGTTAAGTTGATGTGGAAATTGACGGGCAAGATGCTAGTCTCAGCTAGGCCAGGATACTAGGGCAGAGACTCCAGCACCCGGTTACAGGACAGGACCGGTCAAATAAACACAGGGGATAATAGCAACAGCAGCCATCATTTACCGGATCCTCACTGTGTGAGGCCCTGAACCCAGCACTTCTCAAAAGTCAGCTCATGTAAGCCTCCCAACAAACTCATCAGACAGCCAAGACACTAAAGCTTAGAGGATTTCTGTAACTCATCCGAAGTCCAACCCCACAGCTTGTAAAGAGCTGAGACATGGCTGGAGCCCTGCCTGTCAGGTCCCAGAGCTCGCCCACCACACGGCCCACCTGCCACCTGCAGAGGGAAGATGAGTGCCAGCTTACTGAAACCAGCGTTCAAGGTCAGAGCGGGGCTGACAGCGAAGATGACATGGGGAGCCATTGAGAGTGCTTTAACTTTCTTCCAGTTGGGCAAAGGATGGACTACGGAGCTTAGGACCAGGCTGACGGCCTGACATCCTGCAGGGTAAACTCTCTGAGGGCAGGGACCATCTCTCTCTCATTTCTGCTGTCACCCCACAGGCACAGTGCATGGCAAACACACTTACTGAATGGATGAATACATACATACAGAAACAGGAATGCAGGCAGACGTTATAAATTCACAAGCAGAAATGTGACCACATGAATGGGAAAAATCACCTTTCTAGGTCAATCTTATTTCTCAACAAAACTGCACCTCATAGATTCCCCCCAAAGAATGTAACTTCTTTTGAGTGACTTATTCTTGGAAAGATTCTTCTTTTGCTGACACTGGAGGTAGTTTTCACACATTCTAACACAGACCAGGAAATCTGTAAGAGTTCTGAAACAGTCCTGCAATTTTGACTTTTGGAAGATCTTTAGAGATGGTTTAGGTTAGCAACTTACCAAATGGAGGAGGTAAGACTCTTTTTTTCTTTTTTTTTAAATTTATTTTTGGCTGCGTTGGGTCTTTGTTGCTGCACATGGGCTTTCTCTAGTTGCGGCGAGCAGGGGCTACTCTTTGTTGCGGTGCGCGGGCTTCTCATCGCGGTGGCTCCTCTTGTTGTGGAGCATGGGCCCTAGGCGCGCAGGCTTCAGTAGTTGTGGCACGTGGACTCAGTAGCTGTGGCTCGCGGGCTCTAGAGCGCAGGCTTGGTAGTTGTGGCGCACGGGCTTAGTTGCTCCACGGCATGCGGGATCTTCCCGGACCAGGGCTCGAACCCGTGTCCCCTGCATTGGCAGGTAGATTCTTAACCACTGCGCCACCAGGGAGGCCCAAGGTAAGAGTCTTGTAATCACTTTTCTCCCTCTTTCCTGGGGAGGTTCTAACCCAACAGGAGTAACATGAATGAGGACCCCAGAGCTCTCTTCTTGCTCTACCCACAACCCCCAAGGAGAGAGCTGCTGAGGGAGCCTCCAAAGGCAGGGAGGTCGGGGTCCAGATCCTGGGCATCCAGTGAAGCCTGGTCTGCCTGAGCCAATCTGGGGACAGTGGTGTTTGATGGGCTGGGTCATGGAAAAGAATACCTCCCCTAAAGATAAACTCAAAGTAAATTTAGTCCATTCCCATTTTCTTCACCCAATGCTCCCAAGCCACTCTTTGAAGGAGATGGGAGCCTATTTGCTTCTTGGTACAAGAGGAATGGGCTCTTCATGGCATTTAACTAAGGGCCTCGTGGGCTCCACAGATGCTCGTATGGGCCTGGATTTTGTCAGTGGCTGCTGGTGTTAATGTGGCTGTAGAACCCCATCTCAGTGGTTCTCCCCTAGTCCTTACAACATGGCATTGTTTTATCCACATTGTGCAAATGAGGAACTAAGACTCCAATCAATGGAATAATTCATCAAAGTCATGCAGCTGATTCCAGGAAGAGCACAACGATGCTGCAGGCTGACCCCCTTGCCCAGGCAAGATGTCCTGCCCTCAGTGAGCTCCTTTCTCTGCCGTACATGGGCTTGTTTTACCCAATCCAGTCACTAAAGCACACCTGCTAAAGCTCATCAGAGGACAGCCTGGGAGTGTGTACTCAGCATTGTGGGTTGTTGCTATTTAGTTCGTGACTTATTTAGGAACCATAAGGCACTCCCCGAGACTTGATGTCAGATTTGGGGTCAAGGAGAACATGACCTATCTCCAGAATATTCCCTGTGAGTCTGGGTGGGGTAGAAAATGTAGATCCCTACACCTTCACTGTGTGCCTAGTGTGTTCAGAGCAGTCCAGTCTTCTCCCTTTCCGTCTTTTCTCCATCACTCACGGGGAGGTAATGCAGGAGTCCCAGTGAGGCTGACCACCCCGTGAAGGAAGGAGAAGGGAGCTGGTCTCTGAGTGGAGCAGACCTATCTTTTCCTTGCCCTTGCTTCCTCATTAACAAGTCAAGACTATGGTGCTGGCCAACTGGGGATCCAAAGCAGGAGAATTCACAGAGAAGAAAGTTGCTTTTTAAAAAAAAAAAAACACTGGAATTATCTTGACAAAGTTTGGCAAAGCATATGGAGAGCTGGCCTAAAATGGCAGCCAGGAAGGGATAGAAAGGGACCATAACCCTTTAAAAGCCTCAATAATTGGCAAGTCTTCAATTTCTAATGCAGGGGGATGATAAATTATTCAAATGAAATAATCCTGGCTTCCACTCACTGTGGTACAGGAATATTGATTCTCCCATTACCAACCCACAGAGGCTTCCATTGTAAGAAGCCAGTGAAATGGAGGAGCATAGCATTTCTGCTTCGGATCTTTTACCCCTTTCCTTACCCTGGATTTTGTTTGCTTTTCCCCAGGCTCCAGAAATGAACTATTCTTCCAGTCACTTCAGAAGACACCGTGAAGATCCGTTATCTACACATATTCCACTATTGTGCTCAGGATTTTAGGTAACGAAGGACTGATTCAGAGCCCCCTGTCCCCACACAAGACCACGATTCCATTGTCTGACATGCAGACCAGTGCTTTTTAAACTTCAATGTGCATGAGAATTACCTGGGGACTTTATTAAAACGCAGAGTCTGACTCACTAGGTATGACTGACCAGATAGTGGGCCTTTCTAACAAGCTCCCAGGCGGTACCAGTGCTGCTGGTCATGGATCACTCTTTGGGCAGCAAGACACTAGATGGCCATAAAAACCGAGCACAGCGACCCCCCCCCTCCCCAAGTCTAACACACACCAATGTGCACATCACACCAATGTCTCATCCCTGCTCAAAACCCCTCAGTTGGAAATGCAGATGGCCAACAGGCACATGAAAAGATGCTCAACATCGCTAATCAGGGAAATGCAAATCAAAACCACAACGAGATACCACCTCATACCTGTCAGGATAGGTATCATCAAAAACTCCACAAATAACAAATGTTGGCGAGGATGTAGAGAAAAGGGAACCCTCGTATACTGTTGGCAGGAATGTAAATTGGTACAGCCACGTGGAAAACAGTATGAAGGTTTCTCAGAAAGCTACAAGAACTACCATATGACCCAGCAATTCCATTTCTGCATATATATCCAAAAAAACCCCAAAAACACTAATTTGAAAAGATACATGCACCCCAATGTTCACAGCAGCATTATTTACAATAGCCAAGACATGGAAACAACCTAAGTGTCCATCAACAGATAAATGGATAAAGATCTCACACACACACACACACACACACACACACACACACACACACACACACACACGGGAATACTACTCGGCCATAAAAAAGAACAAAAATTTTCCCATTTGCAGCAACATGGATGGACTTGGAGAGCATTATACTAAGTGAAATAAGTCAGAGAAAGACAAACACTGTATGATATCATCTATATGTAGACTAAAAAATACAACAAGCTAGTGAATAAATCAGAAAAGAAGCAGACTCACAAATATAGAGAACAGACTAGTGGTTACGGTAGGGGCAGGCAATATAGGGGTAGGGGAGTGGGAGGTACAAACTATTGGGTGTAAGATAGGCTCAAGGATGTACTGTACTACACAGGGAATATGGCCAATATTTTGTAATAACTATAAATGGAAAAATTTTTATACAAAATTATATAAAAACAAAAAAATAATAAAAACAAATTTGCAACGCAAAAATAAAAACCCCTCAGTTGCCTACTAATAAAATTCATACTCTTGCCTGACATTCAAGACCTTGTACAAATAGATCCTACCTACTTCTCTGCTTCCTAATCTTTTCCATTGCTCCTGTCTCATGATCTAACATCTCAACCAAATGGAACTATTTGTGGCTTCCTAGACATTCTCTCTCTCTGCCTTTATTCTGCTTTTTCTACCCAGAATGTTCTTGTCCAACTCCTTCCCAACTCCTTCCAAGTCCAGCTCAAACACTGCCTCCTCTATGAAGCCCACCACGGTTCTTCCAGCCAGAAGTCATCCTCCTTCCTCTGACTTCCGATATGTCATTTTATACCTACGTCTCTTCTTAGGGACAATATTACCAGCTATCTTTCTTTTCATAATAAGACCCACGAGGGCGTCCAGCTATAACATTGGCTCCAGCGGGGGAAATGTCTGTGGGGCTCACCACAAGCAGTACAGGCCCAGGTGAGTGCCCCAGGCATTCTTTTTTTTGGCCACGCCGAGCAGCCTGCGGGATCTTAGTTCCCCAGTTCCCCGGGCAGGGATCAAACCTGTGCCCCCTGCAGTGGAAACACAGAGTCTTAACCACTGGACCGCCAGGGAAGTCCCGGCTATCTTGTACAACGACTTGTGGGCACCATGTCTTTTATCTTATCTATACAATTGTTTACTCTCTATTTCCTTAAGGCAGGTTCTTGTTTGATTTATGCTTGTAGCTTATAGACACCTAGCACAATGCTCTGTATAACTGGAAATGATTGTGTGTGTATTTATTAATTTTATTGGGTTATAATTTACGTCAGTAAATTGCACTGATTTTAAGTGTACCGTTCATTCAATTTTACACTCAGGTAACCACCATCCAACAGAGACAGAGAACATTCCCATCAGCCCAGAATGTTCCCTAGTTCCCCTTCCAGCCAATCCCTACCAACAACCCATCCCTAGCCAGAATGTAACTGCTCACATTTCTACCAGCCTAGATCTGTTTTTGTCTCTTCTTGAACTTCATCATAAATGGAATCACACCACATGTACTCTTCTGCCTACCTTCTTTCATTCAACGTAATGTTTTTGAGATTCGTCCATGTTGCCACATGTTAGAAATAGCCACTTAAAGAATCCATTGATGGTGGGAAGGAAGCCCTGCTTTACCGGACTTCACACCAGCCCCGGGCTACCCTGAGTCAATGGCATTTGGACTTTCTGGGCTTGCTTCCTGCCTGCTATCAGGTTGTTCACAAATCAAGGAACTCCCTTGAAGCCCTGTCGCTCTTTCTTGCTGGCACTCCTGCCTCCTCCACATCGCCTCTGTGCCTTCCAGCCACCTTCAGCAAGGAGATAGCTCCTGACTGTTTTCCCCACCACCTCCCCAAGACCCTGCTGTCCAGCTCCAAGGTTCGATGCTCCCAGGTAGGGCCCCCATCTGTCAGGAGGAGATGTCATCTCCACTGTTTCTTTGCCAATCTGTTTTTCTTGAGGCTCAGCTAGAATCACCTGTCCAGGGGCCTCTGGGCCCATGTCCTGCTATGGCTCGTGTCCACTCATTGCCAAAGGCAAGTGTGACTGGAGCCACACAAGAGGGAGAGGCTGCTGGCCCTGCGGCGCTCTGTGCCAGCTACATCTTAGGGGTTCAAAGGTGATCTCACCTGATGATGATGGGCCGGCTCCCACCGGCCAACGCTCGTGATGCAGGGACGGTGGCTTCCTGGCTGGCAGAGTCACTCCATCTGGTTCTCAGTGTACATTTGGGTGGACAAGCCCAGGTGCTGCCCCCTCCCACCACAAGGCCCACAAAGGGCTTATGCTCATGCCTGTATCAACTCTGCCATCTTCTATGTCAGAACCGCCACTTCAGGGTGAGAACGAGGCCCAGCCCGGACAAGTCCTAAATCGCCACTCCAGAAAAGGAGATCCAGCCTGCACCCCAGACACTGAGACATCTGGCTAAAATGTGACAGAAGGAGTAGGTATCACCCCAAGGAATTATCTTAACTGGGAAGAACAAGGAAAGGACTCCAGAAGGTCAACTGTGTCACACGAACTTTTAAAACTGTGCTAAAATACACCATTTTCATCAGCTCGGGCACCATAACAAGTATACCACAGACGGCAGGGCTTAAACCAGACACTTACTTCTCACAGTTCTCGGGGCTGGACGTCCAGGATCAAGTCTGGCAGATCCAGTGTCCGACGAGCTCTCGTCCTCATCTTCCTGCTGAGCCCCCACCTGGTGAAAAGCAGAGACAAGCAGCTAGTTCTCTCTCCCCTATTCTTATCAGGGCACGAATCCAATCAGGAGGGCCTCCCTCTCATGACTTAGTAACCTCCACAAGGCCCCACCTCCAAATACCATCTCATTATCTCATTAGGGATTAGGGTTTCAACATGTGAATGGGGGGCCTATAACACATACATAACATGAAAAATGAACAGTTCAGTGGCATTTTGCACTTTCTGAGATGTCATTTGCTGAAAGCTCTTCCAGGACACGTGTAACTAATTGTGCAGAGCACTCCCTTAATCTTGCAGACCTGTGAAGTAAGTAGTATTACCCCCGTCTCAAGGAACCAAGGCCCAGAGAGGGTGGTGGTTGCACAGGGCATATGTAGATCTTGGGTATAAACCCCGTCTGCCTGCTCCAGGCGGTCGCCTGCCGCTCTGTCACCCTGCCTTTCTGTCTGGCTCCTTGAAGGTGATTTCAATGTCTCTGATCTCATATATCCCATCAAAGTGCTTACCGTGCTGACCACAAAATCCTTCCATCTCGTCACAGCACTTACGGAAAAGGGAGCCGGGAAGGAGAGGATGGCTTTCCCTCTCCCTGCCAAGGGGCCCGTCAGCTGTGGTCCCCACCCATCTGCACTGGCCTGTTGTGTGACTTGAGATTTGCAGGGTATCAACGAGGCGTATGCAAAAATATTTTCCATTCCAGGGTTGTGACCTACCTCGAATTCCTCCCAACAGTCCTCGCAGCTAGAGTTTTGTTAAAGCGGAAACATTTTAAGAAAAGGGAAGACATCTGGAGCCATTATCTCCTATTAACACTGCAGCCATTTTGAGTTATGAATTACGCGGTCCAGCGCCAAGCCTGCTGGGATGGCCCCGGGGCCAATTATTTCAGAACGAGAAGAAAAATGAGGGAAAGACCTGTAGTTTAGGATTCCACCCAAGAGCCCAGGGCCAAATGAGGCCCTGTAGTGAACGGTGGCTTCGTGGATGGAGTGTGAGGGCAGGGGAAAAAAAGCTGAAAGCAGCAGAGATGAGATTTACTTACTGGAGCATTTTGCTGGGCACCTGTGTGGTGGGGCGTCAGAAGATGAGCTTTGAAATCAGGCAGGACAGGGTTGTCCAGACACCAGCTGGGTGCCCGGGGCAAGGTGCTGGAGCTTTCTGGAGCTCTGCTCCCACTGACCACGAATCGGGGACTTCAGTGCCTTCCCTCCACGGGTGGTCGAGGTGCGCCACCGACCATGGCGCACAGGGATGGCGCGGGGAGGTGGTCAGGCAATGGCCCCTCAGGAGCTGCGCGGAGACCCCACCGGGAAGTCTGGGCGCTGGGGACGGGCGGGGACCACAGGTGTCTGCCTCCGCTCCCGCCGCTGAGAAGGAGCCTCTGCTTCACTGGCTTCCCCACCAGCCCCGGAGGCGGCCACACCTGGGATGGAAGCCCCAGCCTCTCGGCAGAAACAGCCGTGACCGCGCACCTGGAAGCTATTGCTATGATTTGGTTTGTCGGGTTTGGCTTCTGACCGTGAACCGGTGGTGAGAGGCCCTCGGGGTGCGCGGAGGAATGAGCCGGTCGGCCCGGAACCTCAGGCCGCGGCGGCACTGGGAAGGGCCAACCTCCCCGAGGGCAGAGTCCCCCTGAGGAGCCAGCTGTGACCTTTCACTAGTGGACACACGAGCCAAACCAAGAGCAAAGGGAAACAGAATCCAGAAGAGGTGGCTTCAGAGTCTGCGGTGGTCACTCATGTTGTCACTGGCAAATCCCATTAACAACTCACGAGAAATAAACATAGAACCTGGGTAAAAAAACAAAGTCTAACCTTGTTTCCTCTGCGCTGAGTCTAGTCCACCAGCCCCCAGGGCACCGCGTGCAGGCGCCTCGCAAACCGCCAACACCTCAGACCAAGGCTCCCGGTGCAAAACGGCGGCGCGGACAGCTCGGCTCAGGGCCGTGTGCAGAAGGTCCGCCCACCACACTCAGTTCAAGATGGCGGGCGGGCCGCGTGCAGAGACGCTGCGCCCTGCTCTGTAATTAAGGGCGTGAGCAGCACTTGCGCCTGCGCAGGCCCTGTGAGACACCCCCCCCACCCCCCCCCCCCCCCCGCCGCCTCCCCGCCCCTCCCCGCCCCTCCCCGAGGACGGGACCCCTGCAGAGCAGCCCCGCCCACCGCCTGACTCAAGATCACGTGCCCCAGAGCCTCCTTCCATTGGCGCGAGAGACTCCGGCAGGAGGACCCTTGTTGGGGCCAGACTAGGAGGCTGGGTAACAAGATCTCAGATGGAATTTCAGAAGTGATGTGGAAAGTTTTCCTCCTCACTCAGGAGGGACCAGGATGTCCCAGAGAGGAGCCCAGCCCCGAGAATCCAAGTAGCAACGGGGCCAATGTGGGAAAGTCCAAAAGTCTGGGAACCCTCCAGCGTGGGCTCTCTGGAGAAGGAGGGAGGTAGGAGAAGCGCCTGGCGCAGCGGGCGGGGCAGCCCCTTTAGTTGTGAACCTGAGCTTCACAACCCGGCAGTCCAAGCCGAGAAGTTAATCTGAAGGCAAACCAAGTCTCAGCAGACAACAATCCAAGAACCAAAGAGTTCCAGCCATCCAGAAGCCAAATCACAGGGAGCAGTTAAGCCAGGAGTGGAGCCAAGGCCAAAGCCACACCGAGGTCGGAAGGGCAAGGTATCCCCAAAGCGGAGCAGGACAAACGTAGACCAGGAGCGATTCTCAAATCCACAAGCCAGGGGCCCACACCTGTGGCTCATAGTGGAGACACACTAGATGCCTTTTAGCTGGCACAATTAAACGTCTTTCATCTGCAGAGTGAGAGAAAACCACATTCTGGTGCCGCCAGCACACCTGCTACCCCACGGGCAGGTGTCTTGGGACGAGCAGTGAGTGGGAGCAAGGGCTCTGCTGTTCCCGCAGGCAACCTCTGCATCTGGGCAGCACACCTTGTGAGCATCTTGCCATCTGGAAGTGATTTTGTTGATCTAGATCCATATTTTTTATTAAAAAATGGCTCCTAAATGCAGACCAACCACTGCATCTGATGCTCAATACTCCCCCACCTCCCCCACCCCAAGCAGTCAGTGCCAACACAGGAGGGGAAACCAGTTCTGACTGTCTCGCTGAGAGGTGTCATTCAGTGTAACTTGAGATGATATAAGGATTTTCAAGGCTAATGTTAACTGTGTAAATTTTACCGTATGGACTGACCAGACAACCTAATGTCCACTCTACGTTTGGAGGGGGTGGCAGGTCCCAAAGGTAAAAAACACAGTCAGACTTGCAACAGGGACGTTTAAATCTACCTAGAGCTACATGGAATCCGTAGGGTTTAGGGGAACAAAATCAACCGAAGTCAAAGAATGGGTACTACCCTTCAATGACGGAAGGACAGCCTTTTCAATAAGTAGTGTTGAGAAAACTGGATATTCACATGCAAAAGAATGAAGTTGGACCCTTACATTATACCCTATATATAAAATAACCCAAAATGGATCAAAGACTTAAACCTAAGCACTAAAAATATTAAACTTTTAGAAGAAAGCCTAGGGGGAAGCTTATTACATAGGATTTGGCAATGATTTCTGATATGACACCAAAAGCACTGGCAACAAAAGAAATAATAGGAAAATTGGACTTTATCAAAATTTAAAACTTTATGCATCAAAGGACACTATCAACAGAATGAAAGGCAGCTCAAAGAATGGGAGAAAATATTTGCAAATCATCTATCTATCTGTTAAAGGATTAAAATCCAGAATATATAAAGACCACCTAAAACTAAAAGACCAAACAAACAAAAAAACCGATAAAAAATGGGCAAAGGACTTGAATGGCCATTTCTCCAAAGATACACAGATGGCCAATAAGCACATGAAAAGATGCTCAACATGAAATGCAAATCAAAACCACAGTGAGATGCCACTTCATGCTCACTAGGACGGCTGTCATTTTTAAAAAAGGAGGGGGTGGAACAGAGAAAAGCAAGTGTGGGCAAGGATGTGGGGAAATTGGAACTCTGGTGCTTTGCTGGTGGGAATGTAACCCCTGTGGAAAACAGTGCAACGGGTCCTAATGATATTCAACACATAATTACCACACCATCCAGCAATTTCACTTCTGGTTTATACTCAAAAGAATTGAAAAGAGGGACTCAAAAAGATATTTGTACACCCACATTCATAGCAGCATTATTCACAATAGCCAAAAGTTGGAAACAACCTGAATGTCCATCGAGAGATGAATGGATAAAGAAATTGTGGTGTAAACATCTAATGGAATAGTATATAGGCGCAAGAAGGAAAGACATTCTGACACATGCTACAGCATGGATGAACCTTGAGGACAATATGCTCAGTGAAACAAGCCAGACATGAAAGGACAAATAGATGAATCTGCTTAAATGAGGTACCTAGAGGGGTCAAACTCATAGAGACAAAAGGTAGAAAGATGGTTACCAAGGGCTGGGGGAGGAGATAGGGAGTTAGTATTTAATGGAGACAGTTTTTCTGTTTGGGAAGATGATGAAGTTGTAGAGATGGATAGGGGTGTTGGTTGTGTAGTAATGTGAATATACTTAATGCCATTGAACTAGACACTTAAAAGTGATTAAAACAGTACATTTAATGTTAATATATATTTTACCACAATAATAAAAAAGGAATTGTACTATGTAACCAATAGGCCTCCCGCTACCCCCCAGGAAAGCTCTGATCTCTAAATCCCCTGGGCCTGCAGTGCTCTTGGCCCAGCGAGGACTGGAGCAGAAACCCCACAGGACTGAGCCCAGAGGTGACGGGCACAGTCTCGTCCAGAAGAAACGGGGAAGGCAGAGGCTGCGGAGAGAAGGCGAGGCGGATGGGGCCTTTGAGACTTTACTCCTGACCCTGACTTTCCCTGAGATGAATTTGCTCATCCAGTGGCTCGCCTTCCACCAGCCAGGTTCTCCTAAACCCCTCAGCTGCTTTTCCATGTCTGCTGCCTCAGACCATCTCTTATGTCAGGTGTCAGTCTCACATTCTGCCTGGCTCTTTTTCCTCCGTCCACTTCTGAGGTCTCTGCTCCTGACTCAGGCTTGTGCGGAAGGATTCTAGCGCATCCTGACCACGACTTGGAAAGGCCATCTGTCAGTCAGTACTCCTGCCTCAGCACCCATCTCATCGATCACCCGGGAGGGGCTGGGTGTGCATCCTGCACGGTGGTCGATGGCGCTCATGGCTTCTGGTCCATTAGGGGTGGAAGGGTTCCAGCCTGTGCGTGGCAGCAGCTAACTGCTTATCGGCCCCACCGGGGAAAGGTTCCGGGAATGCTCCTCGTAGTTCCCTGAGCGCTCAGGACAGGGCACAGTGGAAGGGAAAAGCTTCTCTCTGGGCCCTCTGCTTCCTTCTGTCTGTCCTGTGCCAGCTTCCTTCTCCTCCCTGGCCCTAAGGAGACAACGCCTGGCAGAGAGTTGCCCCACGAGGCAGCTTTCTCGCCTGATCTTTTAGTGGAATTGTCTGTTTAAACAGTCATCCTTCTGTACCCCAGACCTCCCAGTGCGTCCTTTTAGTCGTGACCTCCAATACCGCAGCACGACCACACAGTTTCACCCCAGAGCACCTCCTATTACACAGTTTCACCCCAGAGCACCTCCTATTATCTGGGCAGCAAGATCCTACTGAGCACGTCGTATTCACTTTTACCCAT
This sequence comes from Balaenoptera acutorostrata, assembly GCF_949987535.1. Lineage (NCBI taxonomy): Eukaryota > Metazoa > Chordata > Mammalia > Artiodactyla > Balaenopteridae > Balaenoptera > Balaenoptera acutorostrata. The sequence continues at coordinate 62,330,907 of NC_080076.1, forward strand.
CCTTTAGCAGCTGTGAGGTATGCAAATCTTCATCTCTAGTGCTATCAAAATCCAAGATCCCCAAAGCAAATGTGGGCAATGGCTGGAATTTCCCTACCCTTTGGGCAGCAATTTTTGGGAACCATAACAGAATAGAACAAGAAAGGGCCTGGATTCTACCTGCATCTTAAAACCAACAGCTGAATGGAGCCCTAACGCCTCATTTTGATGTGCTACCAGGTTTGAATCATGCTGGCACTGCCCCACCTCTCAGCTATAATAATGGGGTTTTGAATGGTTGGATTGTAGCCCCAGGATTAAAGTCGAGCTGAGTAACGTGGTATTGAGTTAAGGCATGCCCACAATAAAGAGACCGTTCTTCACTGTGGAAACCAAAGCATAGGCAGAGTTATTTTTGCTCATGGCGAGTCCTGTCTTCAGATCTATTGCTAAAAGGGAAATAAGCCCTTCTCCTCTTTGTTCTTTTAAAAGCACCATCTCTAATAGAAGGACCTTCCCACCTCTAGAAACTCAGCATTAAAATGATATCTTTGAAATTTGCCATAAATAGTGCAAATATTTTTCCAAAATGATCTTGACTATGAGCAAGGTAACACAGCAACAACCACCACCCTTCCCAATGCCAACTAAAAATATTTTAAGTAGTTTTCTCACTATTCCAGCCCAGGGTCTTCCACCCATCCTATTTGCAATGCAAAGCAGAATTTTTAAGACTTTGAACTCCGTGATTCAGACATACCTGAATTCACATCCCAGCTCTGGAAGTTACTGTGGGGTGTGGCAGTTATAAAACATGTCATCCGAATTTAAACACTCCTCAATCAAGAGCTGAAGTCTGTGTTCCTTGCTCTTGAATCTAGGCTGTTTGACTGCTTGACCAAAAAAATGCAACGGAAGTAATGGTACCAGTTTCTACACCCAGGCCCCAAGAAACTAGCAGCTTCTACTGCCTGTCTCTTGGGGTGCTCCTCTCTATCTCGAAACCTGGTCACCATGAGGAAGCTGAACAGCCCACGGAGACGCCTGTGATGAGTGGTCCCATGTTCTCAGGCCCGTGGACCCAGCTGAGCTCCCAGCCAATAGCTAGCCCTGTGAGGGAGCCATCTTGGAAGTGGTCATCTAGCCCACAGGCTACTATGAATAATGCTGCTGTGAACATTTACGCACAAGTTTTTGTGTAGACATACGTTTCCATTTCTCTTGGGTATATACTTAGAAGTGGAATTGCTAGATCACGTGGTAACTCTATGTTTGACCGTTTAAGGAACTGCCAGCCTCTTTTCTGCAATGGCTGCACCATTTTACATCCCCACTAGCAATGTATGCGGGTCTGCCAACACTTTATTATCTGTCTTTGTGATTATAGCCATCTTAGTATGTAAGTGTTATCTCCTTTTGGTTTTAACTTGAAATTCCCTGATGAATGATGATATTGAGCATCTTTTCAAAATGTGCTTATTGGCCCTTTGAAAATCTTCTTTGGAGAATGTCCACTCAGATCCTTTGCCCATTTTAAATTGGGTTATATGTGTTTTTACTACTGAGTTGTTCTTTATATATTCTAGATCTCAACCCTTTATCAGATATATGATTTACAGATATTTTCTCCCATTCTGTGGGTTGTCATTTTTTACTTTCTTGATGCTGTCCTTCAAACTACAAAAGCTTTTAACTTTGATAAAGTCTAATATATCTGTTTTATTTGGTTGCCTGTGCTTTAAGTGTCATATCTAAGAAACCATTGTTTAATCCAAAGTCACAAAGATTTACACCTGTGTTTTTTTTCCTGAGAGTCTTATTGTCTTAGATTAGGTTTCTGATCCATTCTGGGTTAGTTTTTGTATATAGAGTAAGGTAGGGCATCCAATTTCATTCTTTTACATGTGGCTATCCAGTTACCCAAGAACCATTTATTGAAAAGACTATCCTTTTCCCCCATTAAATGGTCTTGGCACCCATTGAAAATCAATGAACTGCAACTGTGATGGTTTATTTCTGGACTCTCAATTCTATTGCATTGACTTATATGTCTGTCTCTATGCAAGTAACACACCATCTTGACTACTGTAGCTTTATAGTAAGTTTTGATTTTGGGAAGCATGAGTCCTCTAACTTTGTTCTTCTTCAAGATTGTTTTGGCTACGCTGAGCCCCTTGCACTTCCATATGAATTTTAGCACCATCTTGTCCATGTCTGAAAGAACTCAGCTGGAATTTTGATGGCACTAAATGACTGTGGATCACTTTGGGGAGTGTTGCCGTCTTGACAATATTAAGTCTTCTGACCCTGAGATACTTTTCCATTTATTTAGGTCTTCCTTAATTTCTTTCAACAATGTTTTGCAGTTTTCAGAGTGTAAGTTTTGCACTCCTTTTGTTAAATTCATTCCCCAGTATTGTATTCTCTTTGGAGCTATTGGAAGTGAGCAGTTCCTGTTTCTCAGCTGATGGAGAAGTCCTTCCATGCTAAGAGCTTTGTCTGACACAGGTGTTTCAGTTACCTGGGAGTTTCAGACTTCCCTGGTTAAGTCTCAGCTATTTCATAATTAATGAACTGGAAATAAACTCCATAATAAAGATCTTCCCCTGCCCTGGTCTCACAGGTTCTAACTAAATTTATGCTCTCAAGGGACTTATTTTTTATTTTAGAAAATTCCCTTTGACTGATTGCTGCCTCCTCCTTCTGCCACTACTGGTGGTGCTCTGTGCTTGTTTGGTGCCAATCCTGGTACCTTTTTTGTGAAGCGGCCACTGAGAAGGCTCCAGAGGTTACCATGGCCAATGAAGAGCCCCAGGAGGGAGTCAAGACAGAGGACCACGATCACATTAACATGAAGGTGGTGAGGCAGGATGGTTCTGTGGTGCAGTTTGAGATTTGGAGGCGTAACCACTTTTGACGAAAGCCTATTGTGAATGACAGGGTTTGTCCATGAGGCAGATCAGATTCTGATTCGATGGGCAGCCAATCAATGAAACAGACACACCTGCACAGTTGGAAATGGAAGATGAAGATACAGCTTTTGTGTCCCAATAGCAGACAGGAGGTGTCTACTAAAGAGAGAACCTGCTGCTTTACTCCAGAACCAAGAAGTCATTCTAAGTTAGAAAACCACGATTTGGTTCCACCGCATCGTGACTGCTGCAGTACAGTTTTCTCTAGTCTTTCATTTTCCCCTCCCCCACTCCTTTGTTGTACATTAAGTAATGGAGGTATGTGTACAAGCATATTGATTTTTTTTAACTAAATGGCCAATGGTACATTTTGATCAACATCACAAGGAGAAGGGATGGGGGAAAATACTGCTTCTGTGAAAATAGTCCCTTTCTCCATTAGTGGCATGCTCATTCAGCTCATCTCTTTATATGCCAGTAAGTTCTTTTGATTTCCCTGTTTAACGAAAAAAGAACGATGTAAAAATTATTGCATACTTTGTTCGATTGGAGAATTTTAGTGTTTTTCATTTTCATTTCAAAACCAAGAACAATTTTATAACTTTTTTGTATGTAGCTGTTACAGGTAGGGCAATCTGTCTTTAAGCAAGGATAAATTACTGTAAAAGAAATGAATCCTAGATCGTTTTCCCCTTCAGGTCAAGCATCTTGTTGTTTAAATAAACTTCATGGGTTTCTTTTTAATGCTTTTTTTACTTCTGCTTCTCAGCTAAAGTGTGTAATTAACAGGAAAATGGAAAGTTTCTCACTATGCTTTCTTCAGATCACTGTTAAACCACCTTATTTTAAGGAAAACTAAGGCAGAAATCCTTCCCCAGATGCTCTTCTTGGGAAGAATTTTACTCCTCAGGCTATTTCTGAATGTGCTTTCAGCAAAAAGATTTTCAGTCACAGCATATGTGATTTTCAAGTTTCTTCTTTGCTGGGAATAATTAGAAAAATCACAAAATGGAGTTCAGAAATAGAAAAGGAAGATGATGTGAAGGAAGAGCAGTGGGAATTCTGCCAGAAGCCTTGGGAGGAACAAAGGGAGCTGGGAAAGGCCTCTTGCCTCCGCCAGCGCCTGCCTGGGGAGGATGCAGCCCTCGAGGGGCTCCGGTGCCCACTGGGTGCAGCCAGGCTGCACTGCGGTCATCCCAACCAGAGTGGGACCAAAGTGGGCTTCTCTCTAAGAAAAAATTTCAAACACACAAAATAAAAAGGAATTAAGTATTTGTCACAATGAACAAATACAGTGAAACCCCCTATGCCCCCATCACCCCAGATTCAACAGTCATCAGCTCATGGCCAAACTTGTGTCTTCTAATAAACCGACTAATCCCCCACCCCCAACCCCAGATTATTTGGAAGCAAATCCCAGACATTATGTTATTTCACCCATAAACCTTTTTTTGTTTTAACATCTTTATTGGAGTAAAATTGCTTTACAATGGTGTTTTAGTTTCTGCTTTATAACAAAGTGAATCGGCTACACATATACATATATCCCCATATCCCCTCCCTCTTGCGTCTCCCTCCCACCCTCCCTGTCCCACCCCTCTAGGTGGTTACAAAGCACCGAGCTGATCTCAAACCTTTTTTTTTAATTGAGAAATTTCTTGATATTTCTTCATGAAGTAGTAAGCAGAATTAAAGAAATATACAGCCTAAAACAGTCAAAATGATCCTAAAATTTTTGTGACAATTACGCATCTATCTATAGCCAAAATAAAAATGAAAAGTTTTTAATAAACCACTGTAAAATTTTTGCTCAGTAATTTATCTGAAATTGAACAGATATGAGGATAACTAGGATAATGCCACTTTATGCTTCTCCAAAAAAACTGTCATCCTTGTAAACCAGTGGCTTGGTTCTGCGAGATTCCACAAATTTTCTTTGCCCAGTGTGAAGGGAAAGCCTGAAGATGAAAATAGCAGAGTTGACAACCAAAGAACTAGATTCGGCCGACCCTGGAGCAGGATGACCATCTGACTCAGACCCGTCCTGGTGAGGAGCAGAGGGAGGACCGCGGATCCCGCTGGGAGGAAGTGAGTGACTCAGCCCAGGTCAGGATGGTCAGGAGGTGAGATGCTCTGAGGAAAGCATGTGCCCAGCTCATGCCACAGCTGACTGTTGAGAAGGCCGAAGGCTCCCACTGCCTTGCAGGTGGCTGGGCTGTTTCCAGTGCAGTGAAAATTGTCCATGTAAGTCTGAATAACTTCCTATAAAAGACAAATGTATGGGGCACAACCGTGTGAGTTCCCTTACGTTCTGGCATATAAAGTAACCAATGCCTTGGAAACAATTCCTATTCTAAGCTGCTAACTGGCTCGCAAGCTAGATCAATGCACTGCTGGCTACTCATCTGACAGCTGTATTGGTGTCTTACCTCTAATTGGCATTTGGTTTGGGTTTTTTTAAATAAATAAATAAATAAATAAATAAATTTATTTATTTATTTATTTATTTATGGCTGCATTGGGTCTTTGTTGCTGCACATGGGCTTTCTCTAGTTGTGGTGAGTGGGGGCTTCTCTTCATTGCGGTGCATGGGCTTCTCATTCAGTGGCTTCTCTTTGTTGCATAGCACGGGCTCTAGGTGCGTGGGCTCCAGTAGTTGTGGCATGCAGGCTCAGTAGTTGTGGCTTGCCGGCTCTAGAGCACAGGCTTAGTAGTTGTGGCACATGAGCTTAGTTGCTCCACAGCATGTGGGATGTTCCCAGACCAGGGCTTGAACCCCTGCATTGGCAGGTGGATTCTTAACCACTGTACCACAAGGAAAGTCCAGTATTTGGTTTTAAATCCAGTTTCAGAAGAATGTTTTATAAAAGTTTAAGAAATTTACTAGTGGTATCAATTCGAAGTAATAACTTACAAAACTACAATAATTAAAACCGTGTGCTACACAGGAAAAACAGATCAATGGAACACACTAGGAAGTTTAGAAGTAGATCTGTATACATACAGGAATTCCATATAAGGCTGGCATTTCAATTCAAAGAGGAAAAATAGTTTATTCAATAAGTGGTTTGGGGACAACTTATCTAGAAAAAAGAAATAAAGTTGAATCTGTATCCTATAAACTAGAATGAGTTCCAGATGGATCAAAAATGTATGTTGGATGTCAATTACATCTCAAAAAGCTGAAATAATACATTTGGGGGGAAAGTGGAATCATTTCGGTACCAGAGGAAATCATGGGCAATTTGTTTTTGTAATAATTTCCCTTAGAAAAGGGAAGAATCTTCTATATACAATACAAAATCCAGAAACTGTATCCTAGGTAATAAATAACTGGGCTGGCCTGTCTCCAGTTCCTGGGAGGTAACCTTTAAATACCTGGAATTTCCCGGGTCATAAGAATGTCTTTGTCATTCTTGGTGGACCCTGAGAGTTTATACTAAGGAGATGACTCAGATGGTGGCTGGCCAGGACAGGAAGACCAGTGGGTGATTAGAGGGCTGGGGCTTTCAGTCACGTGGTATCAGCCCAACCTCTGGGGAAGGGAGGGGGAGCTGGAGGTTGAGTTCAATCAAGTGGCCCATGATTCACTTACTCACACCTGCACAACGAAACCATGGAAACTCTGGACATCAATGTTCAGGTGAGGACCCCTCACTGCCAATCCTAAGCATGTTGTCATGCATCACTGTGCCAGGACGGTGATGCGTCCCAACTCCACAGGGAGAGGACATCTGGGACCCTCCCAAACCTTGCCTTCAGTGTCTCTACTTTTGACTGCTTTTGATTTGTATCCTGTTTGCTATAATAAACTGAAATTAAAAAAAAAAAACTGTATCACGCTTTCCTGAGCTCTGTGAGACATTCTGGAGAATTATTGAAACCGAGTAGGGAGTGGGGACCCCAAATTGTAGCCCGTTGGTCAGAAGCATGGATGCCTGGGGAGCCCCGAGCCCGCGGCTGACATCTGAAGCCTGGAAGGGGAGGGCGCCCTCACCTGCAAGGTTTGGCCTGACTGTGTAGTTGAAGTCAGAAGTCATGGTACCATTAACAAAGAGACTAATAACTGCTTATGTTAAATGCCAGAATTTTCTACATGGCCTCCTCAGAAGAATGTAAAAAGACCAATACCAACTGGGAAAATGTTTGCCACTCATACCACAGAAAATGACCAAATTTTCTAACAAGTAAGGAATATCTACAATACAAAAACAAAGCAAAACCATTAGAAAAAGAAGCTTAACCAAAACATGAAATACAAAAATCTTTTAAACTTATAAAAAGATATAACACCACTCATAATAAGAGAAATGCAAAATGATACTTCCCAAGACATGATTTTTTTTTACCTACCAGGTTGGGAAAGATCAAAAGTTTGGATCACGAACAGCTTGTGGGAAAAGCTGGAGCTAAGTTCTCTCACTCTTTCTGGTGGAAGTGTCCATCTGTGAAAGGAAGAGCAATTTGCCAATGACTACAAAAATTTTGCTGCACATGACCTTCAACCCAGTGATACTACTTCTGGAAATTGATCATATGGATAGACTTGTCCATGTGTAAAATTATTTATGTACAAGCTTATTTATTTATTTATGGCAGTGTTATTTCTAATAGCAAAATATTGGAAAGACTCTATATGTTCATCAGTAGGAGAGAGGTCAGATAAATTATGCAACATCCAGACAATAAAAAGAATCTGTGTATCCAGACAACAAAATGAAGTAGGAAGCCTTTATGCAGCGGTCCCCAACCTTTTTGGCACCAGGGACCGGTTTTGTGGAAGAAAATTTTTCCACGGACTGGGGTGGGGGGGTGATGGTTTCAGGATGATTCAAGCACATTACATTTACTGTTCACTTTATTTCTATTATTATTACACTGTAATATATAATGAAATAATTATACAACTCACCATCATGCAGACAGGAGGCAGAGCTTAGGCAGTAATGCAAGCGATGGGGAGCGGCTGTAAATACAGATGCAGCTTCACTCGCTTGCCTGCCGCTCACCTCCTGCTGTGCAGCCCGGTTCCTAACAGGCCACGGATCGGTACCCCTTCCAGGGGTTGGGGACCCCTGCTTTATGTGCTTCTTTAAAATACAGTAAGTGAAAAGAAGGTGCAGCAAAGCAGGCAGTTTGTGAAAGGAGTGGGTACATGAGTCTCCTCAGGCTTCCTTAACAAAGTCCCACAGGTTTGGGGCTTAAACAACGGACACATATTTCTCACTGTTCTGGAGGCTGGAGTGCTGATATCACAGTGTTGGGGTTGGTTTCTTCTGAGCCTCTCTCCTTGGCTTGCGGTCCTCCCTCTGTATGCGTCTGTGTCCTAATCTCCTCTTCCTATAAGGACACCAGTCATTCTGAATTAGGGCCCACCCATAAGACTTCATTTTACCTTAATCACCTCTTTAAAGTCCCTCTCTCCAAATACAGTCCCATTCTGAGGTGCTGGGGGTTAGGGTTTCAACATATGAATTGCGGGGTCCGGGGCAATTCAGTCCCTAAGAGGGTAGAAAAGGGGGATAGCTATAGATACGGATACATGTCTGTATATGAATAAAATATCTATGGAATATACACATGAAACCATGAACACTATTTGCCTCCAAGGAGGGGACATGAGTGGCTGGAGGATGGGGAGGGAAGGGAGATGTCTCATTCCTTACCCTTTAGAACCTTCTGGATTTTGTATCATTACTTAGATTATGGATCAAAAGCATATACAAAGTTTTTAAATTTTTTTTTTTTTTTTTTAATGAGGATCTTGAATCAGATGCGTATGTTTGATTGATTGATTGATTGATTGATTTTGGCTGTGTTGGGTCTTCGTTTCTGTGCGAGGGCTTTCTCCAGTTGTGGCAAGCGGGGGCCACTCTTCATCGCGATGCGCGGGCCTCTCACCGTCGCGGCCTCTCTCGTTGCGGAGCACAGGCTCCAGACGCGCAGGCTCAGCAGTTGTGGCTCACGGGCCCAGCCGCTCTGCGGCATGTGGGATCTTCCCAGGCCAGGGCTCGAACCCGTGTCCCCTGCATTAGCAGGCAGATTCTCAACCACTGCGCCACCAGGGAAGCCCCAAAGTTTTTAAATTTTAAATCAAGAAGTTGAGTTGGGGGACTTCCCTGGTGGCGCAGTGGATAGGACTCCGAGCCTCTAATGCAGGAAGCCTGGGTTTGATCCCTGGTCAGGGAACTAGATCCCACATGCATGCTGCAACTAAGAGTTTGCATGCCACAACTAAGGAGCTGGCAAGCCGCAACTAAGGAGCCCACACTCCACAACTAAGGAGCCTGAGAGCCGCAACTAAGGAGCCCGCCTGCTGCAACTAAGACCCCATGCAACCAAATAAATAAATAAATATTAAAAAAAAAAAGAAGTTGAGTTGGCATGTAGGACTTCAGACTGCATCTGGCATTTAATGGGAAGACTGTTTCTCTGCTGATGAAAGAACTAGTCCTTACATTCTTCAAGGCTGATAATTGTCTGCCTGGCACTTACGTAGTCGCATTAAAGCTACTGGAAGCCAATGTTGTCACAAGATGAATGCTTCCTATTTTCAAAATAAGGATTTGGACATTTATTATTCTCAGAGTCCAATTTTCTGTGACAACAGCATTTTTCTGTCACTAGCTTTAATGCGTAGGATAATGTGTTTGTAGCTGACAACTATTTTACAAATAGTAAAGTATGGTGCGTAATGATGCATGTTCACTCAGACTAAGATATGTGTAGTTGAACATTTTCATAAGTTAGCTATAGCTAAATAATACATCCTGTATTGCCGTAATCTCAGTGATAAGAATAAATTTCCCAGTTTCTTTTGAAACAATGTAGAGTATAGACAACAGGACTGGTAAATTCACCCCAGGATATTTTGAGGAATAATAATAGCAACTAGTAAAGGGTGCAATTGTTCGGTGCTAGATGTTTGCGAAGTGCCTTTACACAGAGCTCATTTATTTCTTGTAACTACTCTTCAAAGCATACATTTTGACTCATATTTTACAGATGAAAAATGTGAATCAGTGTAGCTGGAAAATGGCCAGCATCAATTCTGAGTCATCTTGTAATTCAAAGGCTGTTTGTTTGGTATATGTATCTAGAAATATTGCCAATTTGCATAAATTGGTCCAACCTCCATTCGGCCAATGGGTCTGCCCAAATACCAAGAAAAGGTGATCCAGGGACCAAAACATGAAGTTAAACAACACACAAGAGAAGGGAATATCTCCAACAGTACATGAGCACTCATTTATTGAGTGATAATTGTGGTATGCAAAGCATTTTCACATAGCTTGTCTCATTTAATCCTTACCATGGGAAATATGCAGGCCAGTTCTTATCACAAATCCTCAAAGAAGCATTATATTAATAATATAGTGTCTTTAATAATATGAAGCCTGTTTTACATTCTGTTTATGCTACTGAATGCTTCAATATATATCCAGAGATGCACCTAAAACCCTACGAAGTATAAAACTTAGGTATGTGGGGCTTCCCTGGTGGCGCAGTGATTGAGAGTCTGCCTGCTAATGCAGGGGACACGGGTTCGAGCCCTGGTCTGGGAAGATCCCACATGCCGCGGAGCGACTAGGCCCGTGAGCCACAGTTACTGAGCTTGCGCATCTAGAGCCTGTGCTCCGCAACAAGAAAGGCTGCGATAGTGAGAGGCCCGCGCACCGCGATGAAGAGTGGCCCCCGCTCACCGCAACTAGAGAAAGCCCTCGCACAGAAACGAAGACCCAACACAGCCATAAATTAATTAATTAATTAAATAAAAATACGTTTAAAAAAAAAAAAAAAAACTTAGGTATGTGATAGAACTCCAATGACAGAGTAGTAACTGAACATGAAAAGGGTCTGGTTTCCCCAAGAATTAAATATTCAGTGATCAGCACTGTAGTGTTGGAAGACAGTCACAGCCTCTCTCCAATGTCCTGAGCCCCTCACAGGATCCCAGCCCACCATCCACTCAACATGACATAATGGACTCCTTAGCTTTGGTTACCAGTTAAAGATCTGATTGTAATTGTAACTACAGGGATTCACTTGAGTTGCCTATGGACTAACCAGAGATAGGAAGCATGTTCAGGAAATAATATAAACTAACCAAAGCAGCTCTGCTTCCAGGCTTAGCCTAGACGCAAGTTCTGAAATAGTGGTTTCTATCTTTTGTTCTCTATGGAATCCTGGCTCGCCTCCAAATTTCAGAGAGCCAGCAAAAGGGACCTTAGCATATCTATCTGGATTCTCTTATTTTTTCATACTAGAAAGTCATGATCAAAACCCAGACAACACGTCACTTTTCAGAATACCAGGAAAATAGAGTTTTAAAATACTAATTGTGTGTTCACTATGCCTAATTTTGCCTGTCAAAGACAAATACAGCATCGTGGTAACTTATTTTGGAAATGACACCGATGAACTTACTTATTGACAAAAGTATCTGAAGAACTTAATAACATCTATTTATTCAAATATTCTCTCTATATTGACAACCTGTGCGAATCACTACATGATAAGGTGGTAAGATAATAGGGAAAGCTCTGTCTCCAGAGTCAGAGGGACTTGGGTTTGAATCCTGACTCTGCCAATACTACCTGTGTGATCTTGAGCAAATTATATCACCTCCCTGGGCCTCAGTTTCCTCATCAGTAAAATGGTCACATGATGTCATCAACTCCAAAATGGTTGCTGAAATACTCAATAAAATCATTCATATAAAGCTCTGGCCAAACAGTCGCCCCCCCTTTCCGTGTGTGTGTGTGTGTGTGTGTGTGTGTGTGTGGTCATCCTCAGAGAGGCAATAGATATTTCATGATGTAAGTCAAATCATTATGCTGTACACCTTAACCTTATACAGTGCTGTATGTCCATTATATCTCAATAAAACTGGAAAGAAAAAAAAAGAGACAATGGAATGGACCAAGAATATTTTGACACATTTGATACTTATCTTTATGGTTCACTTAGTTTCCATAAGCCTGAGTTTCCACATCTCTGAAAGTTTTCCTGCCTTCCTTACAAAGTTGTTGTGAGTTCTAAATGGGATAACACACATGAGTGTTCCCTGGAAACTATGTTACAACCCATTCCTCATTTTCTGTGCATTTCCACAGTCACAGACAGAATCGCTGTCTCCAAAGATGACCCCCAGTGACCCACATTCCCAGCATTCCTGCCTTGGAGACTCCCCTTTCACATTGGATCTGGGCCGGCCTGTGACTCGCATCAACCAGGAGAATGTGGGAGGAATGACGGGGCCAACTCCAGCCTCCAAGAGGCTGTGAGCACCTGCCTCTCAGCTTAGCTCGAGTGCCTGTAGGGGCCTCGAACTGCCTTGAGAGGTCTGGCTGCCTTGCTGGGGAGAGCACAGGAGACAGTACGTGGACTTACCACGTGGAAGGAGAAACCTCATCACTGTACAAAGAGAGGGGGAGGGGGAGTGGCCGCCCCGCATCCCGGCTGAGCCCCAACTTCCAGGCATCCCCTCCAAGGCTTCATGGGCGGGAACTACCCTCAAGGGCGGGAACCATCTCTCCAGGCCAACCAAGCACCTGGGTGACTGCAACCCAGCTGACATCACAGGAGCAGAGGAACCACCCTGATGAGTCCGTGTCATGGGAGATAATAAAGTGTCGTTTGAAACCACTGAGTGGCGGCGTGGTTTGTAACCCAGCAGAGACAACTGGGACCCAGACCCAGACCAGTTCCATCAGAAATGGCATGTCTGCCTTACTTTCCACTAACTTCACAAACGCAGCTTGTTACAACTGAAGGAATCATCTTCCCAAAGCCTGCATCCCCCCCACCCCGTGCCCCTCCTAGTGAGCTCTGCACTACCATCCACAGGATTGGGGAGAGGGAAACGCATTAGGTTCTCAGCTGTGACACCAGTGTCATTCCCTCCCCAGGACTTGGACCTGGCTTGGCGAGGGTGCCGGAAGGATCAATGAGCCTAGGCGGTTCTGAGTTCTCACATTTCTACTCCCCATGCTGCCTCTCCCAACACAATCTCACTCCTGATCGATTAGTTTAAATCTTTATTTTTAAGCTGGGAGTCACCTTTTCCCAGGGGACCCCTGCTCCCCCCGCCCCCAGCCTGGTCATTAAGGCCCCTCCCACACATCCCTCAACAGCTGTGCATGGACATGGGTGACAGCAGCAGGGACAGCACATGAGGACAGGATGCACATCGGGCCTCTGCTGCGTGTTGGGGGGACAGTTTCTTTGACCATCTGCTAACGTTTCCTCCCTTGTCACTGAGAGGCTTGTTCCCCTGGAGCCTTCCCGCCCTTGACATGCAGCCATGAGGGTTTTCATCCAACTAAGACGAACGGGCAGGAGCTGCTGGAAGAGAGTCCTTCATCTGCTTTGAGCCACAAGGTGAATTTCTGGAGTCCATGGTGGGAGAACTCTCTCTTATAGAGAGAAAAAGTGTTTTCTAAATTCCAAAAACTCCCCTAACAGATCAATAGACAGCTTGGCCAACTTGAACTAGAAAGTTTGGGGTCCAGATAGTCCTAGGTGACCTCTGGAGGAGGCTTGCAGGGGGCTGTGACTTGGGGACCACTGGCCCTCTGTGGGGCCCCGAGGTGAGGCTGGGCTGACCTGGAGCAGGACAGCTGGACGGTCACCCCCAGCATCAGAGCAGGTCAGGGCTGAGACCAGGAAGGCGTGTTGCACCAGCCAGGGCTCGGGAAGGGGGGGAAATGTCAGCTGGAGGAAAGGAGACATAGGATTGTGGGAAGGGGGTGGGTTCTAGAGACCCTAGACTCTGATCATGCTGAGAAATCAGACCTCAACTCAGATCAGCTGCAGCACCAGGGCCTGCACAGCTACCAAAGAATCAGGCGGGACCACTCATTCCTGAGCAGAGATCCCCAGGCCATCACCCAAATGCCAGGGCCAACGGGTCCCTCCTCAGCCAGCGGGAGCCGGTGCAGAAGCACATGCCAGGAGGAAACTCGAGCTCTTCCCCGGACACAGATGCATCTTAGGAAGGAGGAGAAGGAAGAAGAAGGAGCCCAGGCAGGGAGTTGAACTTCAAATTACTGTTTTCAACTGAAACGGGCTGGGAGAGGTGGAGATACAGGTAAGAAACACCTGTAAGTTCATGCTACAATCAGCAGCAGCATCCAGCATAGACGCGCTTGGTCACAGAAGGCAGAGGAGCCTTGTAAGTTTCCCCTGTGATGCACACCTGGGCAGCCTTGCTCAGGGTTTACCCCTTAGCTTCTCCCCCTGTGCCGTGAGGATAACGCACATGCGTCAGAGCCGTGTGGAGAGGACCTAACAACACAAGACCTTGTAGGGATGGTGCGGGACCCAGAGTTGGCCCGGAGCTTGTGGCAGGTGTTCCTTCCGTCTGGACCTCACCACGAAGTCTCCACAGGTGGTTGTCTTCCCTGAGTTGTTGCCTAGGCATCCAGCTCATAGACCACAGGCAACTCAAGGACAGGGACAAAGTCTTACTTGGTTTTGTGTCTTGGGCACTGAGCCTAGGGCTGGGCACATATTTGTTGAATGAATTCATCCTGAAAGATAACGATAAGCAGGTGTGCAGCCCAGGCTTCCAGAAGCACCGGCAGGCAGTTTGGAGAACGAGGCTCCAGGGACTCACATTGGCTCCCTGCCTCCATGGACCGACCTCCCTCCCCAGTGGGTGAGGCTGGATGGGCCCCATCGTGCCCAACAGGAAGCGCCAACAGGAACTGGGGGGGGGGGGAGGGGTGCTGAAGCTGTGGGTCATGCCGGTCAAGAAACCACGGCTCACAAAGAATGTCAGAAGTTAACGGTATGAGGACGCCGGCCGTCTGCTACTGGGATCTGAGCAGCAGCCTGGCAGGCAGAGCATACCCTTAATTTACCTGAGGGGAGGCTGAAAGTCTGTGAAATGCGCGAGTAAAGAGCTGGGAAGAAGGAGCGATGGGGATTTGTTGACTAACAAGAATAACCAGGGGGCTGCGCATTTACTCCCAGCTGGCAGGATGCCCAGACTCTCTGTGTTATCAAATCTTCACAACAAAGATGGTACTCAGTCCCCGTTTACAATTGAGAAAACATAAGTCACAGAGTTCAAGTAATTTTCCCAGGAACACAGAGCCAGCGATAGGTGGCTGGAGAGCTGGGCTGGGTCCGAGCCTACAAGGCAGGTCAGCAGGTCAGCAGGTGGGTGCGTCCACAGACTCGGAGCCAGCACTCATCCTCACACGGGCTTCCTGCAGCCTTGGAAGCCTCCCCAGTTGGGATGTGATCCTGAGCCGCATCATTCTGACTAGACCAGGAACGGACACGCCTTCTCTCTTGATGGCACCCCTCCCCCACTGTCCCTGTGCAAACACGTCTAATGAAAGCGGACAGCAGAGGGATGGGAGGGGCTACACAGACCCCGGCTCAGCTCCAACGCCAGGCAGCAGCCCTCGGACCTGAGTTTGCGTTTCTGCCAAATGCGACTGGTTGACCCCTAATTGCTTGCAGCTCTGAGAGTTCACGGTTCAGGAATTGCTACACAAACGATTCCCTCTCACAGGACCGTTCCAACCTATGTGGAGGTTATTAACCCCAACTAGGCCCTGTTTAAAAACGTCACACCAGAAATGTGTCCTTAGAAATAAGCATGTGTGATGAACTGCAGAGTCTGGCTCCCAAATACGGAAATATGAAGATAAACCCGGACGCATCAAGTGCAGGAACCTCACAATTGGCCATGAGCATCACAAAGACTTGCCAAGGAAGACACCAGCCATCTAACTGGCAGACCTGAGGCTGCAACTCAAACCCACCAGGGCAGGTGTGTTCCCTCCACCCCGAAATCTCAGGAATCTCTTCACTCAGCAGCCCAGACAAATGGTCTCAACCCTCCACAGTACACGAACATTCCAGGCCACAGGACAGCACAGTACAGGGAAGATTTATTAAGGGAATAAAACATCCAAAACCTACTGATCTCATGCCACAGGCAAACCATGCCCTTTCCTGAGCACAACACTCATTTCTTCCGAAGCACGTCCGTGTACCATCCCCATAATTCCTGGTGGGTAATGGAGGACATCCTACCTGGTCTCAGTGTGCAGCCCTGGGGGCCCCTGGAGAGACGGTCCTTTGACAGCAGCATACAATACTGCGAATCAGATCAA
Source organism: Balaenoptera acutorostrata (assembly GCF_949987535.1). Classification (NCBI taxonomy): domain Eukaryota; kingdom Metazoa; phylum Chordata; class Mammalia; order Artiodactyla; family Balaenopteridae; genus Balaenoptera; species Balaenoptera acutorostrata. The sequence goes on from NC_080076.1 coordinate 62,346,934, forward strand.
CGCTCTTCACATCCACCTCCAAAACAAACAAGACCCCAAGGAAAATAAGCAGCCCAATTTCTACTTTACAATCTTTACATATCTTTAGCAAATCTGGCCAAATTCTTAGGTTTTCAGCAGAGCAACAAGAATTTTTGACACTTCCCAGGTTCTAAAGAACCCGTGGAAATTACTCAAAAACCAGAAATACAGGGTAAGTGTGGAGGATGTCTTGGTAAAAACTGAGGGCGTGGGCTCCGCTTTTCCTCCATCAGGTCAAGAGCCTGCTTCTGCCGGGGCCTCACTCATCATCACCAGGCACTACGGGCCGCCGCGAGAATTGGGCCCCTCAACAGCACCTGGCTGTGATCTGGGCGGATGTGCCAGCGGCTCTCCTGTCCCTCTTGCTGAGCCCAGGGAACAGCCAGCCCCCAGACCCCTTTCCTTCCAATCCACATCCTCCTCCTCCTGACACCCCAACACACACACACACACACGCACACACACACAAACATACACACAAACTCTGGATGACAAATGAGCAGTCAATTTAATCTCTCTGCTCTCAACAAGATCGCACAACCGATGGAAGGTCAGGGGTAGTGCTGAGCGCCTGGGAGGGGAAGGGCGGGCTGTTTGGGGGGCTGTCACCATAGCAACAGGAAGAGCACTGCTGAGGCTTCCATTCTTGTGCTGCCACTAATTACTACGAATGTGGCATTGGGCCCTGTGATCAGCCGTCCCCAGAGCAGCCTGTTACCGGCAGATGCTGGTTTTCTTCTCTAAGCAAGTTAGCCAAAGACTGAAGCTGTGTTTGGTTGTTTTTCATTTTAAAAACACTGACAGGTTTAAGAACACTTTGTTTTACACTGTATTGTAAGAGCTCAGATGCCTCAAGATTCTCTCCAAACAAACACTGTTCTGTGGAAATAAAAGGCAGGCCCCATAGCATTAACTAACTTAGTGTTTAAACGCGTTCGGGGCAGGGTGGGGAGGCCACTTGTGTGCTCACACCAGGAGAGACTTAGCAGGTGCCTCTACCCACCCCGCTGACAACTAGATCCATGTGAAATTCTTTTTGGAAGTCAAGTTTTCCCTGTTTATATACTAAACCTTTTACTAAGATTCATCCCAGAAAAGCTTAGGGTTAACATGTAGCAACCCTTCAAACCGACACAGAATTGGGTGGGTTTAGTGTGGCTCTGGGGGCAAAAGGGAGACCAAGTTTCGTGGAGAATGACAACAATTCAATCTATTTCTTCAAACCTATGTGAAGTCTGTTCCATAAAAGTTTGAGACAGCTTTACCAAAAAATACATATGATATTTAAAGACAAATAAATTTTTGAGGGAGTTGATGTCAGAAAAACAATAGGTAGGAAAATAAAATGAGGATAACACAGAGATATGTGCCCTATAGCTCTGCACACTTGGCGGAGGAAAAAAATGCCATATTGCGAGATATTTATTTCTTCCAGAAGCTAAAACAAACCAGATATTCACAAGAAGCACAACTTTTCTGATGCTGGGACCTAAGGGGAGTGGTTCCATTTCTCCCCATGTAAAGGTTGTTAAAGAAAAAATCGTTCATGGTACTTGTTAAAGAACGGTCAGACAGACTTCATTCAGGGAACCGTCGTGATGGGTGAAGGACAACCACAGTGAGGTTTTATGGGGGAGAGAGGTTGGGCTCAACTCCAAATACAAGGATAAGGGGAATTCATAGCCAAGGAGGAGGATGGTGGGGACAGGGTCTCTGGGCAGCCCGCGTGTTTCTTAGAAAGTACCTCACAGCCAGCTCTTACCTGAGGAAGCAAAACACGATGATGCCGGTCACAGCCCTCAGAGGGTTGAGAGCCTTCTGACGGGAACTGCTGTCTACAGTGGGGTCCAGCTTGTCCTGCAGGTCAGCCGTTCTAATGGGGGAGGGGCAGAGAATCTGTAACACCGAGTCGGAACCAAGGGGGTGTCATTTTAAAAGCTATTCATTATTATACTACAGTGTTCTAAAGTCAGAAAAAAATATTTTCAAGATAGAAACAAAATAAATTAGTCAACAACAAGCTTCTAGACTCTAGAGATACGTGCAGTCAGTAATTCTCAATCGGGGGTGTAATCTAATCTTCAGAAAATGTGAAATTTCTCTTTTTTTTGTGGCGGGAGGCTGCATTGGGTGTTCGCTGCTGCATGTGGGCTCTCTCTAGTTGTGGCGAGCAGGGGCTACTCTTTGTTGTGGTGCGCGGGCTTCTCATTGCAGTGGCTTCTCTTGTTGCAGAGCACAGGCTCTAGGAGCGAGGGCTTCAGTAGTTGCGGCTCGCGGACTCTAGAGCGCAGGCTCAGTAGTTGTGGCGCATGAGCTTAGTCGCTCTGCAGCATGTGGGATCTTCCCGGACCAGGGCTCAAACCCATGTCCCCTGCATTGGCAGGCAGATTCTTAACCACTGTGCTACCAGGGAAGTCCCAGAAAATGTGAAATTTCTTTTAATCAAAAGGATGAGGAATCGAAAGCAATGAAGTAAACTGTTGGTCAGGTGGTTTAGTAGAGAAAACTCAAAGCATCAAAGAGAAGCCACACTTTTGAATACCAGAAAGTGCTCTGGAGATTGTGCCATTATATCAAGCAGTGGCACTCATTCTAGAATTTATATGGAATCTCAGGGGACCTCAAATAGCCAAGACAGGCTTGAAAAAGAAGATGAACGTTGGAGAACTCACACTTCTGATTTCAAACCTTACTACAAAGCTGCAGTAATCAATGTGATGCTGGCAGAAGGACAGACACACCAGACCAATGGAGCAGAACAGAGAATCCAGAAGAAAACGCACGTGTGGTCAAGTGATTTTTGACAAGGACACCATCACAACTCATTCCTGTCTCCTAGAGTTCTCATGAGGTTCTCACCACATAAAAGGGTGTCCACAGTGAGCTCACAGCCCTCAACAAATAGGAGCTACACTCACGGCTGTGATGACCCTGTCTCCATTCTGCTAGTAGATGGAATCCTCCCAGGAGGGAAGAACCAAACCTCGGCATCTCTGCCTCTCCCCTCATGCAGGACACACAGCTCTGCCCATGCCAAATGGCCAGTGAATGAATGAATGAGCAAGTGGGTGAATGAATGAATGTCCTATTGTCCAGGAGGCGCTCCTAGGGGAGGAGCTGTCCAGGTAAACTACCCCTGGTGCAACCGCGGGCGCTCAGCCTCTCGAATTCCGAGTAGGCAGCTGGCGGTCTGCCCAGCTGGTTCCTTGGGACCTCAGGGCACTGAAACCTCCCAAGCTACCCTTAAACCAAAGGCCTTCTGCAAAAAGAAAAGAAAGAGAAGTCCCTTGGCTTCCGTTTTGGATTTCACTGATGTTTGTTTCTCCCAAAGCTCTCACGACCTTTGGTAACATCTGAAACGTGATATTTCCTGCAGATTTGCTCATCCCTGCTCTAATGAGGAAAATAGCAAGAGAGAAATGTTACTTCTATGTCAACGGCGCTTTCAGTCAGTTTAATGGTGATAAGATGTGGGTTCTCATTTATTAACTATAAACCAGTGGTTCAGAACTGGGGTTGGGGTGGGGGTGATTTTCCCCGCTAGGGGCCATTTAACAATGTCAGGAGACATTTTTAGTTGTTACAACTGGGGGAGGGGAATGCTATGAGCATCTAGTGGGCGGAGGCCAGGGACCCTGCTAAATAAACCTCCTACACTGGGGACAGCCCCTCGGCAAAGAAAGATCCAGCTCAAAATGTCACCAGTGCAGAGGCTGAGAAACCAACCCTACCACAAACTAAAACAAGAGAAGGAAGGTATCACTGTTAAGAGAGAATGTTCAATAAAAAGACAAAATCATGACTCTCATACAGATAAGAAAAGGCACCCATGATAAAGATTTTATTTAACTCATGAGAGAAGCAAATGTTATAGCCAGTTAAAAAAAAAAAAAACCTGAAGAACAAATTTATAGATCAGGTGTATTGAAGTTAATATGCAAATTGAGGCAAAACCAGGCTTCCACAGTGGGGGAGGGAAGCAGGCTGAACCCTACAAGACAGGATGGAATCCATCAGCCCCCAAGAGGGTACAAAACTGTGAAATAGCTGGGTTTTGGGGGGATTTTTGGCCATGCCTCGGGGCATGCAAAATCTCAGTTGCCTGACCAGGGGTCGAACTCACGCCCCCTACAGTGGAAGCGTGGAGTCTTAACCACTGAACCACCAGGAAAGTCTCTGAAATAGCTCTCAAAGGACCTGGACTACTTGGAAGGGTGTGCTGTAGACAGTGTGAAGGCAAAACATCAATGCTTCTCAGGATTGAATGTTTGCTGTGTCAAGGTCAGTTTTAGAGTCATTTGGGGATTACAGACTAATTGGCAGAAAAGTTTCAACATCAGAGCACTGAGGTCTATTCCTCAGACCCACAAGCCCAGAGCTGGGCCTAGATTTCTAAGAGCCTGAAGTCCACGGGCTCACTGAGGTCTCACCTGCTGATGGGCCGATGGGATTCAGCCGGGGGTAGGGTGGGCGGTTCCTTTAAAGGCTTAGTCTGTCCTGGCATCCCTCCTCCTCACACCTCTGCCCCATCCTCAGGAACCGGGCCTCACCTGGTTGTTTGAGTGGAGTTTCTCGAACTTGAACATGCATATGAATCACCTGGGTTGCTGTGAAAATGCAAGTTCTGGTGGGGTAGGTCTGGGCTGGAGTTTGATTCCAGGTGTTTCTAGTGAGATTAGACTGGCCAGTGCTGCTCACTTAGGGGCATACTTTGAGGAGCAAGGGTCAGAGAGAAGAAATGTCTTTATTACGAGTTGAGAAAACCAAAGACACAAACTCCCGGAATAGGTGTGGTGACAGATCTCACCCGTGTCCTGAGCTGAGGAATAAGCCTTTGAAATTCTGCAAACCCCTGAAGCAGCAGGATTTGCGAGATCCAGGACCAGACCAGGTTCTGGGCCTCCCTCTGGTGTGAAAGAACCTGGGAAGGGGGCAGGGGTGAGGGGTTCACTGCTAGAGGAAAGGCTAGAGGGGAAGGACGTCAGGAGGAATGGAGAGAGAGGAAGTGCCCGCCTGGGAAGCCGTGCTCCTCCGGAGTCAGCCCGGGAGCAGACAGCCACCCACGGACCTGATCTCCTCCAGACCAGGCCTGTGGACGCCCCTGGGAGCAGCGTGCCCTGAAGGTAGGCAGCGCAGTTCAGACGCGCAGGCAGGACTCTCACTCTGGGCCATTCAGAAGCATCGTTTGGGGCCTGTAGGCGGCCAGAGTTCCACCTACCGACAAGTTCTCAGCCGGAGAAACGGAGGATTACTCAGCTTCAGCCTTCCTCCCTGCAGCTCTCCTCCTCCCAGAAGCGGCCTCTAGGAGGCGATGGGGAGTCTGCCTCCAACCCTGATGGCGTGGGGCTGGGGCGGCCGAGGAGCTCTTAGGTGGATGGGTGCAACTGGATTCTACCGGGGACACCTGAAGTCAAAGCTGCGAGCCCGACCGGGATGATGGAAAATTAATTAAACGAGGAGGCTCTCACGCCTCCATAAGGGTACCCAAAGCTAAGCCTATAAATGCTTCCCAGTTACAAAATCAAAACCTGAGGACCACCAGTCACAAACAGCCAGGCTGTGAGCTGCAGCCCATCTGTAACTTCTAGCTTCGTCTCCGCACTTTCTCTATCAGTCTCTCCCAGCTCCTGTCCGTGGGTAGATAACCATCTCCAGTTTTGCGCTACCCTAATATATTTTTGCTCAAATAAACTCTTAACATTTTCAGTATGCCTCATTTTATCTTTTAACAACACAAACCAGAGAATCCGTGCTTCTTGTAATGTATTTTATTTTGGAGAAGCAGTACTCAGTCTTTACTCCAAACTTTTTCTTCTCCCCTTCCTCCTCCTTCTCCTGCTTCCTCCCCTTCCCCTTCCCCTTCCCCTTCCCCTTCTCCTTCTCCTTCTCCTTCTTCTCGTTCCTCCCCTTCTCCTTCTCCTTCCCCTCCTCCTTCTCCTTCTCTTTTTATAAGGAATGCGGCTTTATTATTTTCAGGCACAAACAATGACTTGGGCTGGGCTAACCAAATACTGCATGATGATTGAGGGGCGCCGCTTTAATGTGCAGATAAAAGGATGGACAGTTGGCACAGCTGCTCGTGGCTGAAAGATGCTTCCGTGATGCTTGAAAATAACTTGTCTTAGGAGGCATCTTGTTCCCCAGTCATTCCACTACTTAATGTGTCCCCCACAGAGAGCTCAAATATAAACTTAACCTCGGTCCCCCCTAGATTACAACATGCATCAAATTAGTCAATATGAATTGAGGACTTTTACCATGTTTCTATATGTGCTGATTCGCCACAGAGACCAGCCTGAGGATTTTCAGCAAGCGCACTAAATACAAATCAGCAAGTTATCTGTTCACAGTGTGAATATAGACACCAAAAAACTGAGTTTCTGTCATTTCAATTAACGACCCGTTGGGTTTAAATATGCAAAAACATATTTTTATTTGCATACATTCATGACGGGTCGAAGTAGCTGGATTCTTTAAGCTGCAACGAGTAAGCGGGTTTACAGTGGTCAGGATGTAACTTTAAGCAATTGAACTGTCCTGAGAAGGGCTGGAAAGACTGAAAACGCATTGAATCTCAATGGGAAAACACCGTTTTTTACTGAGCCTGATCAGTCAGCCTGATGAGGCTGATGGCAGTGAGACAAAGACTATCCTGTAGCCCATTTGGAAATTTCTTCTGGAAAAAATCCACTTTCCTACAACAGCCAGGGGAAACTCTGATCAGAAAAACAGACAGAAGACGGCAAGTGGGCATGTCTGTACTGCTCTCCATTTCAATCAGTTGTCAGCATTTCAACTAAGGAGCTTCCCCCTAAACATCTGGATGTCTAGCTTCTCTGGAAGGCTAGGAAGGCCTGGCCGCAAGGGGCCAGTTCCTGAGGGCCATGCCATGGACATGAGCACACCTGCCCCCTTTAGGTGCTCTTCTTTTGTCACTGATGGTCCAACAACCCATGGTCTCCCCACGAGAGGCAAAGACCGATTGTCAACTGTCTTATGGTTATTGTGCAGTTTAATTACTGATATATGCAGAGCTATCAGAAAAATGAGGTAATTCCTGTCCCCACATCTCGATCAAAACCAAAAACAGACCAATGTAGGGGAGGGAAAAGGTTTCCTTAAACCTCTTAGCATGGATCTGGCTGGATCTGAACGTGAAACTGACAAAGACAGATTTACAGGAGAAAAGCGTGCAGACTCATCGACTAGAAGTTTCAGGTGACACGGGAGCCTCATAAGGAGATGGGGACCAGAAGGCACACACTGTGGGCTTTTCTGCTGGGTTCCAGGAAGAGCGGGCAGGGGGAGGAACACGACAGGTGAGGAGCGTAAGTAACTGGGGAAACCTAACGAGGCCTCTTTGCTAGGATTCTTCTCAAGTCCCTTTGGAGATGAGATGCTGCTTTCCTCTGGGTACAGGGTAGGGCCCCTCTCACATGAGGGTTTCAGGGGAGAAGGCGGGGGAAGCTCAGAATGACTTTGCTTCCGCTGTTTTCTCAAACTCCTTCAGCTTAAAATTCTCACTATGCCAAGGAGCCATATTCTTGGGAAGCATGTCCTGAACCCCTTCCCCAAACAGGGTGGGGAGGGGGAGGGGGGAGTTTGTATTTCTTTGGAAGTGAAGTACATTCTTTGATGTTTAATATGCAAAGTGTGTCTGTAATGAAAGAATATTGTGGGTTTTTTAAAATTTATTTCACTCATTTGCAATTACTTGCCTGACTCATAGGTATTTGAGTTTCTATCCCTAGTGCCAACCAACTAGAAGAAAATGTTTTCCTTAATTCAAAAGGGCCTCCTGACACGTCAACCAATGCAATATGTGGATTCTGTTTGGTTCATGATTTAAACAAACCAACTGGAATAAAAAGTTTGAGACAATGGAAAGTTCAAACACAGATGGAGGATTAGATGATATTAAGGAATTGTTGAGGTTTTTAGTGTAATAATGGTATTTTTTTAATGTTTTAAAAGTTTTCATCTGTTAAAAATACACAGTGAAGTATTCACAAGTGAAAAGACATGATTTCTGGTTTGCCCTAAAATATGAATTCCCACTCCCTCCCTCACCCCCTGCCCCCCGCTATCTAGGGGCCTGTGAGGCCGTTATCATACAAAGCAGCACTTGGTTCTTTTGATAATACTTTTATTTAAAATATTTATTTTTAAATTCTATAATAATTTTATATTTATGTATTATGTATTTAATTTTAATTTATGTATCTAATTTATTATATACATATATAATAAATGAAATTATATTTTAAAATAAAAATTTAAAAGATACTGATTTGAAAATGAGAATGTTTATCATTTTGGAGGCGTTTTTCTCTCCACTAGGCCTTGGTACCAGCCAGACTAGGCTGACTTCAGCAGTGGTCAGAGCGTGTCCCAGGCGCACCCTTGAAGAGGACTCAGTGGGTCCTCGAGAGTCTCTTCCCCCCACACCTTCACCCTCCCCAATGAACTCACCCACACAGATACTTCAGTGACGCAGTTCCCACGGGGCACCTGCCCCACGGGGTCTGACGGTAACCACAGGGACTAAGATTTTCCATGCACTCAACTTTCAGGCAGCGCACTTCTAGACAAGAGCTTCCTTGAGAAAGTCCCTGACTAAAAATGATCCTTTTCTAGGTCCACGAATTATAGGTCTCTATTCCCATGTCTGACATCATCACCTTCCTAAGAGGCGTGTATGCCCAGCGCTGCCCTCTGCATCCTGCAACTCAGGCCTGCGATACTTGAAGGGAAACGGTGCGTTTGAATGTCAGCGTGACCCTCCTGCACCGGGAAGAAGGAAGGAAATTCCCGGGTCAGGGGAGATGTGGAGATTTTCATAACAGTAGGACTAATGCCCTATGATCACCCTCAGCTCAAAGCTATTGTACTGTCTCTCCTCAATCTCTTAAGAATATTGTAGGGCTTCCCTGGTGGCGCAGTGGTTGAGAGTCTGCCTGCCAATGCAGGGTACACGGGTTCGAGCCCTGGTCTGGGAGGATCCCACATGCCGCGGAGCAACTAGGCCCGTGAGCCACAACTACTGAGCCTGCGTGTCTGGAGCCTGTGCTCCGCAACAAGAGAGGCCGCGATAGTGAGAGACCTGCGCACCGCGATGAAGAGTGGCACCCGCTTGCCGCAACTAGAGAAAGCCCTCGCACAGAAACGAAGACCCAACACAGCCAAAAATAAATAAATAAATAAATAAATAAATAATAAAAATAAAGGCATTCCTTTAAAAAAAAAAAAAAAGAATATTGTAAAAGCCTCCCAGCCCTTGGTTTGTAAATCACAGGACAGAAGTTTATCACTTGTGTCACAGGCACAGAATGCCTTCCTTCCACGTGGGGAGGGGGGAGGTGTGCATTACCTGACAGATGTTCTTAACAAGCTGTGTGAACTTGGGCAAGTCTCTTAACCCTCCTAGATCCCTCTTCTTGTATGTAAAAGTGAGAGTCTGAACATGCCAAGCAGACAATGGCCAGACCATACATAAAAATAGGGCTCTGACCCATATCTGCAGCAAGGAGCCCAGAAAACCATCCACTATCTATAACAGCCAGTCCAGGAAGCAAACATACTATCTGTAAATCAGACTCATGGGAAGTCAGACCACTCTCTCTAGCAAACAGTCCAGGAAGCCAAACAGCAACTTCTGTAATAATTGGCCCCAAATGGCCAGGACTTGATTAATAACTGACAGCTTCCCTGATTTTTGTGCCTGCTTCCAATTTAGGAACAACCGGAGGAAACCAAGTATGCACCCCTAACCAACCACATGGGATGCCCTGCTTCTGGCTGGCCTGCCCACAGCAGCCCCCAGCCCCACCCCCTGCCTCCCGGCAGGGCACACCTGAAACCTTCCCCTTTTCCACTGAGAAGCTTTTTCACTCCTCCACCTGCCTTTGAGTCTCTGACAAAACACAAGTGACGGTGGCTGACTACCTTCTAAGCTCTGACTAAACAGCCTTTATTTGCTCTCATTTGAGTGGTCTTCCGTTATTTCCACATAAGAAAGGGCTAGGTTAGGTGATCAGTCTATGGCCCCAGTGTTTTTGGATTCTACAGAAACTTAAATATTTATTCAACAAATATTTACTGTGCAGCCAGTTTCATGCCAATCGCAGTGATAGATGCTAGAGCCATTTGGTGAGTTTCCAGTCTCGTTAGGGAGAATGTCATAAATCAAATGATTATCCAAACAAATGTAAAACTGCAGTGTTACAAGGAGCCATGCATGATGCTACGAGCCTAAGGTAGGTGGCCTCGTTAAGGAGAAAGGGGAGGATTTCTCTGAGGAAGTGGTACCTACACTGAGATTTGAAGAGGATGAGAGTTTACCGGTGAAGAAGAGAAAAGAGAAGCAAGGTGCCAACCAAGGTCATGGGGTGGGAGGAAGCCCAGGACATAGGAGGACCCAGAGCAAGGTGGTCCTGGATGGAGCTGAGAGCAAGGGGGATGCTGCCAGATGAAGTTAGAGAATGAGGGACCAAGCCACACAGGGCTCACAGGCATTTTGTCTCTACCTGAAACTCACAACAGCGATACAATAGCTAACACTTACTGAAAGCTGACCATGCATCAGTCACACTTCTGAAGTCTTTAGAGATATGTTACACTTGTAGTAATATCTGTTACTTATTAAAAGTCAAAATACTAGTAAGAGTAAGAGGTGGATCAGATTGGTGGAGGTGGAGAGAATGGACAGATATGTATGAAATTTAGTAGGTAAAATCAGAGGACTTGGCAATGAATGAAGTGTAGAAAGTGAGAAAAGGGGAGATTTCCACTAGGATGACTATAAGAAAAAAAAAAGAAAAATAACAAGTGTTGGCAAGGATGTAGAGAAATTAGAACTCTCATAGGAAAGTAAAATGGTGCAACTACTGTGGAAAACAGTTCGGCAGTTCCTTAAAAAGTTTAACATGGAATTACCTTATGACCCAGCAATCCCACTCCTAGGCACATACCCAAGAGAAATGAAAACATGTTTTTACAAAAACTTGTACATAAATGTTCATAGCAGCATTATTCACAATAGCTGCAGATATAAACAACTGAAATATCCATCAACTGGTGAATAGCTAAAAAAGTGGGGTACAGTCACACAATGGCATATTATTTGACCATAAAGGGGAATGGAGTGTGGTACATGTTACAACCCAGGTGAATGTCGAAAACATGCCGAATGAAAGAAGCCAGGCATAAAGATCACATACGATTCCATTTCTATGAAATGTCCCAAATAGGCAAATCCGTAGAGACAGAAAGTGGATTGGTGGTTTCCAGGGAACAGGGAGATGGAGGAACGGGGAGTGACTGTGGACATGTACCCAGTCCCCTTTTGGGTTGATGGGGGTGCTCTGGAAGTAGATAGTCGTGAGAGTTGTACAGCATTGTAAACGCACTAAAATCCACAGAATCATATACTTTAAAATGATGAGTTTCATGTTATGTAAATTTTATCTCAATTTAAAAATCACAAGAAAAGAAAAAAAGCAGACAATTTTTTCCGACTGACTGCAATCAGAACACAAGCAGAGGCAGGACTGGTCCGAGTAAACAGCAATTAGATGGAGACGTGGACAGGTCCACCCCCGCAGCAGGGGAGGAGCTTTGTCCCTGTCGGCAGGTGGGGTGCTGAGAGCCCCTGGCATAAGGCGGTGACTTGATTGCTCAAGATTTCACCGACGGTGACCTGGAAAATGTTCGGGTGGAGGGGATGCTATGGCAGGTGCCTTGATGCATGCATTTTAAAAGTATGGGTGGAAAAATGCCTGCAAAAACAGCAGGGTGGGCTGGATGCCGCTGAGCTGTTTTGAGGCCTCTCAACATCGGGGCTCTGTGACAGCTTACAAAGGGGCCTCTATCTCCCGCAGAGGAAGGACAGACCCAGCCGGGACGCAGGCTGAGGACCTCATTGTTGGAGTCCTGGCGCTCCGGAGAGGTGCCACTGCTTAGCCAAGACAGGGCCCGGTGGGGAAAACCTGGGATCTTGAAATGGGGATGTCTGGACGGATGCCCTGAGGATGCTGCTTCCACGGTGCCCCTGGGCCCCTCCCTAGTGAGGCAGGTGCTGCAGAGGCCCCTTCCCCACCCCCCACCCCCAGGGAGCAGCCCCACCTCTTCTCTTCTCCTGGCTCCGGGGATGTGTCCTAATGTGGAAAAGAGAAATGACAGAGAGAACTGCCCCTTCATTAAACAATACTGGGAGCAAGCAAAAACACCTTTGAACTTGCTTCTAGAAGTTAAAACTGTGAAGCAATTAAAGTAGCTTCTTATCAAAACTAACAGCTTGCTCCTCAAAAGTCACTGCAAGACCCTGGTCACATGCTTCTCACTTCAAAGCTGTGATGTCTTAACCTTTGCCCAACCTCATTCCATTCCTGGCATTCCAAGATACACCTTAAGATCACTCACTCCAGGACGTAATGCCCTCCGTATGCCCTAATTCCTCCATTTGGGACACTGGTGAGACAGACACTGAGGTATTCTCTCTCCTGGTGCAGGTCTAATACACTTAGCTTCAAAAAGTGTTTTGAGTGGTCTCCTTGGGAAGACCACTGTCAACACAAAAAAGACATGGATAATAGTAATAGAATAAATTTAACACAGTAGACGTTTCTCACTATGGTGCTGACCTGTTTTGGTTTTGTTTTTCACTTTATTCACCTATGATGTGTCTGACCTGAGGCAGTTCCAACAGGTTCCTTTTCTCAACAGTGAAAACATAGGAAACATAAAAGAAACAAATCAGGAAATATACCAATAAATGCACTTCACATTTGAGGTTCAAGAAAAGAGTGGCTGTCTCACCCAAGGGAGGAAATAATGATTGGTATTATTGTTTTTTATATAAATTTATTTATTTTATTTATTTATTTTATTTATTTATTTTTGGCTGCGTTGGGTCTTCATTGCTGCACGCAGGCTTTCTCCAGTTGCGGTGAGCGAGGGCTACTCTTCATTGTGGTGCGCGGGCTTCTCAATGTGGTGGCTTCTCTTGTTGTGGAGCACGGGCTCTAGGCACGTGGGCTCAGTAGTTGTGACTCGCAGGCTCAGTAGTTGTGGCTTGCAGGCTCTAGAGCGCAGGCTCAGTAGTTGTGGCACATGGGCTTAGTTGCTCTGTGGCATGTGGGATCTTCCCGGACCAGGGCTTGAACCTGTGTCCCTTGCATTGGCAGGCGGATTCTCAACCACTGTGCCACCAGGGAAGCCCAATAATGCTTGTTATTAATGAATTTCTTACTCCTGTAAACATTCTCTGATGACTCCACCCTCTTTCCTTTAGCTAGAATCCTATATACTTTGTCTGCACTTATTTGGTTGAATAAGATTTATCGTGGTTAGTTAATGACTAACTTTAGGCTGGCCTTTCCACGTTCTGAAATAGTTGCCAAATATGCAATGCGTGTACTGGAGATGTAAAGAACAATATCTAGTACACTGGGGCTATTTGGGCACCTCAAGGAAAAATCAGATTTTGATAGGAATGTCCACTTTTGTGGATGCAGATTTTGGTCACATTGGCACTAGTCTTCATTGTCCAATTTGATCATTTGGGCATCATTGTTGTTACGCCAGCAAAAAAAAGAGCTAAACCTATCAGAAGATTTATCTATTTGCTGTTGTTATTCATGATCAGGTTTTTTTAATGGTATTTTTATGGGTTCAAAAATATACTCATATAACGAGAAATAGGCATAACTTTTCATACATACTGCTTATGTCTCACATACAAATTTGGCACAAATTCTACTCCCTGCTCAACAGATAGTTGAGTACAAATCAAGGGTTCACAAATCTGGTTCTTTTCCCATTGGTTTCCATTTTAATTTCATGTCTCATCATCATTTCTAATAAGAATTATATCCTAAGTGTTTACCATGCATTATTCATTGATTATTCCAGTGAGTTTGTAAGCTAGTTACCTGGTCATAGCTCTCTGGTAATTATAGACCAAAAGAGTGGGTGACTGATGCCACGTGAGTGGTCAGTCAGCAAGGGTCCTAGTGTAGTCAAACCCAAGATCATGTGTGGGGCTCACAGTGAGGCCAAACAAACCGAAATGCCAGAGTTTGGGGTCCAGAAAGGATTACTGCAAATCCAAGCGAGAAGAACAGGCAGCTTGTGCTCAAAAGACCTGAACTCTCTGATGGCTTTCAGGGAAGGGTTTTAAAGGCAACATTTGGGGTGAGGGCTGCAGGGTGCATGACTTTCTTCTGATTGGTTGGTGGTAACAGGGTGGTGTTCCAGGAATCTTAATCATCAGCATTCTGGTTCCAAGAGTCTGGGGTCTGCATGCTTGTGGTCACTAGGTAGTCACCTTCCTCCACCTTCCTGGGGGTCTTAGCTCCTGAAGAACAACTCAAAGAGATGCATCAGATTGTCATGTGTATCCCTTGAGGAGGAACTAGGACTCTGTTTTATCCCTGAACTATTGTTTCTTGACTGCTATTCCTTTGTTTCTGCAGTCCCTCACTTCCCTAATTAATGACTGCCTGAATCTGCTCTTCGAAACCCAGGGAAGGCCCAGGAGACTAAAGCCTTTTTCTACAAACAAGAAATGGGGAACACAGAAAGGCTTTTGTACCCAGGAGGGCCCCGCAGGTCGTGCGTGGTTTCACCAGCAGTGGTTGCTAAGCCTCTGGCTCTGAATATCTGCCTCATCCCTGCTGACTCAAGACTTTCTGCCAAGTGGTTAATCTGTAAACAAACTCTTAAATATACGCAGGGTGTTTCTATTCTTAAAGCACTGTTTTGTTTGTATTTCTCCCTTGATTAAAACTTTCCAGTGCCTCCTGATCAAAGTCCAAAGTCCTCAGGCTGAAATTTTAGGTTTTCCAAAATCAGATCCCTTTTCATTCTTCTAGGTTTACCTCCTGCTATGCCCTCCAGCAATTCAGAGACTCCCAACCAAACAGGACCAGTCCATATGCCCTGCACATTGCTGGCTTTTTCTGCCCCCAGGCCTCTGCTGATGTCACTTCAGGAACACCCTCCCCTCCACCCCAGAGGCTCAGCCAGGTGTAATGTTTAGGAGGAGCCAACCTGAGGTGAGGTGATCATAAAAAAGGTGGAAGTCCTGCATTTCAGTGGGTTTGGAATAATTAACATAAAATCACATCACCCTTAAGGCCTCTTCGTCTGCCTGTCTCATCTTCCTGCTTTCCTACCTTTCTGGTTTTTTTTTTTCTTTCTGTTCACATCCTTTTAATTTTTTATTTTATTTTATTTTTGGCTGTGTTGGGTCTTCCTTGCTGTGCACGGGCTTTCTCTAGTTGTGGTGAGCGGGGGCTACTCTTCGTTGCAGTGTGCAGGCTTCTCACTGCGGTGGCTTCTCTTGTTGCGGAGCATGGACTCTGGGCACCCGGGCTTTAGTAGTTGCGGCACGTGGGCTCTAGAGAACAGACTCAGTAGTTGTGGCACACGGGCTTAGTTGCTCAGCGGCATGTGGGATCTTCCCAGACCAGGGATTGAACGCGTGTCCCCTGCACTGGCAGGCAGATTCTTAACCACTGTGCCACAAGGTAAGTCCCTGTTCACATCCTTTTATCATGATTTTAACAATGGTCATGTAAACCTACCTTAAAAGAGGTTTAATCGTGCTTAGGGAGAATGACTTCTCCTCTTGCTTCCCTGGAATGGAAGACCACCTGGCTGTGTGCAGCCTGCTCTATCTCTGCCCTTTGAGAGCCGCCCCCTTCAATCCCAGCTCCTCCCCTCCACCCCTGGATTCCATGGATTTTCTTTGTAACCTATAAAATGGTGACATGGTCCTTACACATACAAACACTCTGTAGGTGTTCTGTCTCATCAGCATCTCTGTCCCCATGTCTCCTAGCAGAGGGTTTACTACATTGTATTGAATCAATCAAATAAAAGCAACAAAAGAGCAAGATAGTTTTGCAAGCTGAAGAATTCATTTAACAGTAATGAGAATCACCGTTTGTAACTCTGTAAGTGTCCAGCTCTGTGAAGCAGAGCCCCATGTGTAGCTCACCAACTTGTTTTCCTCCCTCTCTTAATTTTTTGTTCACTCCCTCTCTTAATTTTTACATAAATTTGGAGAAGAGAAGCAGAATTTGCCACCCCAAAATATGCCTCTTTGGTGTAAGAATTATTTTGAGCTGGTTATTTTTAAGAAACTGCAGACACAGGAGAAACTCTGAAAACTGACTAGAAGTTACCCTTTTGTAAGAGACATTTACATTTATAAGAGAAATCTCAGGAATTCCCTGGCGGTCCAGGAGTTAGGTCTCCTCTCTTCCTCTGCAGGGGGCATGGGTTCGATCCCCGGTCAGGGAACTAAGATCCCGCATGCCACGTGGCGTGGACAAAAAAAAAAGAAAGAAAGAAAAGAAAAGAAAAAACCATATAAGAGAAATCTCCATTTGTAAATCTCCTCTCTCTGTACCAGAGAGAGGACGACCAAATCTCTAGAAACTCTATCAAATACATAAGGCAGGACTTAAATCTCACCCTCCTTCGCTGTGCTTTGCCTGAAAACCTCCCATAACTGGCGCCCTGGCCCCAACATCTTTTGTCTTTAGCTGAAGATGGTATTTAAGGAGGTGGCTTGGGCCATTTCAGGGAGTTTCTCAGTTTTCTTGGATGTCTCCCATGTATACAGGAGGTATGCATGTTATTAAACTTCTCTTTGTTTTTCTCCTGTTAATCTGTTTTTTTTTAAATTTTTTTTTATTATAGGAGCATCTCAGCCAAGAACCTAGAAGTGTGGAGAGAAAATTACTTTTCCTCCCCTACAAAGGCAAGTGTCCACTTTGGGTCCATCTCATCTAGGAAGTAGTAGAAGTTGTCTGTAATTCATGCAATATGTGGTTTTGTCTTTAGAATGCCAAATAATTGGTTTCACTTGTTTTTTTAATTATTGAATTGACTTGAGTAAACAATAGTTTGGGGATCTCAAAACAGCCTGAATTGACCAAAAAAGAAAATGTCATTGAAATCCCACTACTGGGCATATACCCTGACAAAACCACAATTCAAAAAGAGACATGTACCACAATGTTCACTGCAGCTCTATTTACAATAGCCAGGACATGGAAGCAGCCTAAATGTCCATCAACAGATGAATGGATAAAGAACATATGGCACATACATACCATGGAATACTACTCAGCCATAAAAAGAAACAAAATTGAGTTATTTGTAGTGAGGTGGATGGGCCTACAGTCTGTCAGAGTGAAGTAAGTCAGAAAGAGAAAAACAAATACCGTATGCTAACACATACATATGGAATCTAAAAAAAAAAAATGGTTCTGATGAACCTAGGGGCAGGACAGGAATAAAGACGCAGACGTAGAGAGTGAACTTGAGGACACGGGGAGGGAGAACGGTAAGCTGGGATGAAGTGAGAGAGTAGCATTGACATATATACACTACCAAACATAAAACAGATAGCTAGTGGGAAGCAGCTGCATAACACAGGGAGATCAGCTCAGTGCTTTGCGACCACCTAGAGAGGTGGGATAAGGAGGGTGGGAGGGAGACACAAGAAGGAAGGGATATGGGGATATATGTATACATACAGCTGATTCATTTTGTTATACAGCAGAAACTAACACACCATTGTAAAGCAATTATACGCCAATAAAGATGTAAAATAAATAAATAAATAAAGGCTTGATTTGAAAAAGAAAAAGAAAAACAAGTAAATTTCATGTAGCATATGAAATTTTATCTTTGAGCAGGAAGGTTTCCAAAAGCGCTGAAGTGTAGGTACAGAAAAGTGTAGGGACAACAAATTCTCATCCTTGTTTTAAGCCTGAAGTCCTTGGACCTTCATGAAAAGAGTCCTTTGTTGAGTCTCTTCTCTGAACAGGCAGTTGTCAGCAGGTCACCTTCTTGTGACTCCTTTGTCCTCAAAAAGATACCTTAGTAGCCTAATAATGATGATCAAGTCCTCCCAAAGAACAGGCTGTGACAGTGTTAGGTGGTTTGTTTCTTCCTGCACCTGTTTTTGTTACCTTCCAAGTCCCTGGAGAACCAAGGGCAGCCTTTCCGCTGCTCTGAGAAATTATTCTGTCTAGAATATTTGATCACATGCCAGAACAGGTGCCCAAGGGAAAATAATCCACCAGATGTCCACCCAGGCAGCAGGAAGTTGGCCAGAATGTGGCATCTCCTAATTTAAAGGCCCAGAACCTCACATTAATCCTGAGCTGGTCTTCTCAGCAATCCCACTGTTCACAGATCATAGAATCCCAGAGTGCTGAGCAAACTTAGGAACCCTGCACTTCAGGACACTCACTTTTCAGACTGAGGTTTAAACTATCTGAGACCCAGACAGGTTAAAGAATATCCCCATCCATTCATCACTAACTAGTGGCAGATCCAATTCTAGAAGGAACCCAGGTGTTCTACCTGCAAAGTTAACTAGAAAAAGTTATCCTTATTCATTATTATATTCTATTATTTCAGAACTAGGATGAAGACATTTCATTTCACTCCCAGCCAATTTCAATAGATAACAGGGAGAAGATTTGAACCAGCTGAATCTATTATAGAAAAGTATGTGGTGTTTGTCAAACTCAGGAAAGATGAGGGTTTGAATACTCATTAAGTCAGACTCTGAATTTTTCACCCCAAGAAGTTAGCTGAGAATAAAGAGTCACGTGTTTGACAGTCAAATGTTACAGAACCGTCTATTAAAATAACATTTTAAGACAACTTGGCTATCTTTAAGGAGGTTAATTATATGAGCAGGCTGCATGATCAGTTGGATTTTTCTCCCAAATGCTTTTGTAAGCAAGCAAACCTGCAGCTCAGTGTGCCTTTTGCCACAGGAAAATCAACTGCAGAAGGGAGATTTCTGAGCTGGCCCATCAAGGACTACAAGGTCAGAGAACTCTGGTCCTTCCAGGCCTGAGTCATCTCTGGACACCAGGAGGCCACCACTGGAGGAATGAGAGAGAGTGTTGCTGAACCAAACTCACGTCCACTTGCCCGACATGCAGCAAAGCCAATCTATGGACATCACGTGTTGTGGTGAAAGAGAGTACAGCATTTATTCACAGGACACCAAGCAAGGAGAACAGGCAGCTCTTGCTCAAAACACCTGAACTCCCTAATGGCTTTTAGGGAAGGGTTTTTAAAGTCAACATTAGGAGTGAGGATTATGGGTTGTGTGATCAGCTCGTGGACATTTTTCTGATTGGTTGGTGGTGAGATAAAATGGTGATGTTCCAGGAATCTTAATCATCAACCTCCTGGTTCCAACCAATCTGGAGCCTGCATGCTTGTGGTCAGCATGTAGTCACCATCCTCCACCTGGTGGGGTGTTATTTTCTGCAGAACAATTCAAAGATATGCCTCAGATTGTTATGTATATCCCTTCAGGAGGAACTAGGAGTCCTGTGACCCTATTGTTCAACCTATTATTACTTGTTTTGCTTGACTGCTTTCCCATGTTTCTGCATTTCCACTCCTTTAAGCATTAACTGTTTAAGTCTGCTCTTTGGAACTTGGGGGAGGCCCAGGAGACAAAAACTTTTTATACAAACAAGAAGTGGGGACCCGGAGGGGCTTGTACCTGGGAGGGCCTTGCAGAGTCCTGCTCCGTGTCAAGAGGTCAGTGAGCAGAAGGAAGGTGGCATCTGGGAAAGCGCATAGAGCCTTCATTTCCTACTCTGACCCTTGCCAGCCCTTTGAACAAATTCCTTATCATCTTTGAACCTCAGTTGCCCTCCTGTAAAATGGAGCTGTTGTGAGGATAGGATGAGCTGAATATATGTGAAGATGCTGGCACTGTGCCTGGCACTGAACAGGTGCTCAAAGAACTATTCTCCCTGACCTCCCCAACATCCGAGGAGCAGTCAGCCCCAGACGAGAGTCTGACCAGCCAGCTCTCTCCCTGGATCAGTGTGTTTCTTCCCCCAGGTCCCCAGTTTACTAGTGGTGCCAAGAGACCTTTACCCTAATATTCCTGCTATCCCTGGCCCTCCACCAAACCCCGCTCCCCAAGCTCAGTTAGTTGTTAGAAAAGAATAATATCTGATTGAATGGGTCCACACTCGATGACTATCAGCTTCAGAATCCTCTGAGCAGTATGTATATTTTTGAAAGAAGATGCCCAATAACCAAGGTGAATCTCAAATCCATTGCATTTCAAGCATGATGACAAAATCAAAAGAAATTCTTGAGACAATGTTATGAGAAGCCATCATGATGGCAGATCCAGCCCTGCCTCAGAGCCAACTCTAAATCACCAACCAGGGTATTCTTGTTTTCACTTCTAACTTTCGTTGAACACAGCCTCTTCCCTCCCAATTTTGGTTGCCAGGCCCAGGAGTGGAGCTCTGGCAGATACACTGAGATGGTGGTTGCTAAGTCCTTGATGGGAGGGGTCATTTGTAATTCCTGCATTTGCATGTAAGCACTGTCAGATCTGCCCTTCCTCCGGGCAATCATTCTCCATCTTTTAGGAAAGAGCTATTCAAAATGATGTAATTGTTTGAGTCTGGGCTGTCAAGGGTCTCAGACCTTACCTTTCCCAGCCTGAGATAGTGTCACCTGACTTTGAGGATGGGTGTATTCTATATGTGCCTATATCCTTCATGGGGCCTAGAACTGTATTTAGTGCAGCATCTTTAGATGAATGATTGAGTGAATGAATGAATGAAGTTCTAAAATCTGATAGATGTTACCAGCGCTCACCTCCAAGCCTCCTCTCTTCCAGGTGCATGGAAGACCCCGTGTCAACCTCCCTGCCATTCAAGGGGGCAGTGTGACTGGTCCTCCCCAATGCATGCAAGCAGAAATGATGTGTGTCACTTCTGGTCTGAACCACGGACATGAGCTCTCCAAGCAGGCTCTCCTCTCGCTTAGGCCACAGGCCACATTTACAGCTGGCAGAGCCTCTGTGAGCCTGAGTGACCATGTGCAAAAGATTAGTCCTGCACACCTGCAGACCTGTGTTAGAGCTACACCATGAGCAAGAAATACATGCTCATTGAAGGATTTTTGTTCTGCCATCTAACTTAGCTTATTCTGATGAATACAGCCAATGGCCACTTAAAGGTGAAGACAAAGGCTTGCATACATTGTAAAATGCACAAATGCTCCACATTGTGGCTGTCCTGTGGCCTCATAGCATTAGTCAGGCAAGATCTAAAGGTCAAAAGCCACCTGAGGGAGACTGCCCAGCCTGCAGTCTCACTTGTGTGACAGCTGGAACAGTGAGTCAGTGCCCTGCAGCACCGCAAGTTGGAACACAGAAGATCGTCAGGGGAATACTCAAGACACACTCTGCAAACGGCGTCATCCTCCCATCCTTGAAGCCATGTCCTCGACTGATCTGTGCATAAATGCTTAAAATGCACTCTATTTCATTTTTAGGTTTTGAAACGACAAGTTGACATTTGCAAGAGCGAGCACCATATGTGGCTTGCCGAGTCTGCGGTGTGCTGCAGGGTGTCACCCACTGAGCGCCTCCCAGGATACCTTGTTTCTCATCTATGGATGGCATTTGGCCGGACACGACAGGCAGTAGGGCAAGGACAGGAAGAGTCCACTTTTTGGCAGTGTCTCTAAATTTACCTCCTCCAAAATTCCACTTGTTTCCAGTTCCTGTGTTGGCAGTGAATTTCACTAGGATGGGTACCACATGCTCTAGTGTTTCCTAAACCATCCCAGTTTCTAATATTTTACTTGTCTCTGTAACCCATTAAAACGCCCCAGAAATTCCAACAATTTAGCATACAAATTACATCTATCAGACAACTTCTCACACTAGGAAGCAATACAAAAATTCATTTTGAGAGCCTGTGCCTCAATTTTTGGTCAAAACTAACTCCCTTGGCCTTCACGTACCAGCAAACTATATGAGAAGGAGGTTTATTTCTGCCCCAGGAAATTCCAGCCAAAAGGGCAGCACGTCGAGTCACCGAAGGCTGGAGCGTTGCAGGGCGTGACCTCACTGAGTCACTAGCGGCTCCATCCATCCTTGAGCAGAAAGGTTTCTGCTCCGCTTGCCATTGAGTAGCACATCCTAGGGGCTTGTGAGATGCACATTTCAAGCATGGAAATGTCACTCTGCCTCTGAGCAGCTCGGTTAGAAACGTGTGCTGCCTCTCGGGTTCCAGAGACTGACGGGTCACGTTCAGTTTTTCAGGCTGTTCGTCCCCTCTGCTCCAACACTGTTCCCAGCGCGTGAAGAGTGGGCATCTGAAGTGCATGGTGGAGCCCAGCTGTTCCGTCGCTGCTGTCCAGGGTCGGTCCCTGCGTCTGAAGCATCATCATCGTCAGGGATCCGTCCTTAGGATGAGAGCCTGAGCGCTGTTAGAGGTCAGATGCCCCAGAGGGCCCCCCACATTCCATTCTACACCACTCACCCCTTGGTGAGATGTGTTAGTGGCGCCTTTCCAGTGGCACCTGCAGAGAGGGAGGCCTGGAAAGCACGGGGATGGGGCAGGGAGTGCGTGTTCTCTAGAAAAATGCAGCAGGGTGAGGGGAAAGGGCTCCCGGGTGGAGAGGGTGTGGCACACAATGCAGAGGACTAAGGGGTGAGCTTCCTCTGAGCCTTTATTCTGTGCCAGGCGCTGCACAAAATGCTTTCTGTGCATTTTCATCTGTCTTACTTCCCTCTCTGGTCCTGGGAAGTAAAGCATTGTGCTCACTTCACAGGTGAGGAAAACACTGGCCAAGTTGGTTAGTGATTTCCCCAGAATCGTGCAGCTGGGATGTGATGAACCCAATTCTCCTTCTAAAGCACTCGCTGTCCCACTCTCGAACTTGGCCTGGACCTCAAATTCCGCCCCCCCCCCTTTTTTTTTTAAAAGAAAGATATTTATTTTACTTTTTTTTTTTAAAAGGAATTCCTTTACTTTTATTATTTATTTATTTATTTATTTATTTTTGGCTGTGTTGGGTCTTCGTTTCTGTGCAAGGGCTTTCTCTAGTTGTGGCGAGCGGGGGCCACTCTTCATCGCGGTGCGCAGGCCTCTCACTATCGCGGCCTCTCCCGTTGCGGAGCACAAGCTCCAGACACGCAGGCTCAGTAGCTGTGGCTCAGGGGCCTAGTTGCTCCGCGGCATGTGGGATCTTCCCAGACCAGGGCTCGAACCCGTGTTCCCTGCATTGGCAGGCAGATTCTCAACCACTGCGCCACCAGGGAAGCCCCCCCCCTTTTTTTTAATTGACATTTATTTCTTTTAGTTCTGGAGTCTGAGAAGTCAAAGATTGGAGTGCCAGCAGACTTGGTGTCTGGTGAGGACCTCTTCCTAGTTTGCAGACGAAAGCCAGTTCTAATGGTAACATAACAGTCCCTATAACCAAACCCTGTTGGTCCAGACTCTGACACGGTAGACGTGAAACCATTAGGAGTTAGGAAAACAGTTTGGCAGTGTCTCCAAGAATTAAACAGTGTTACCATATGGTCCAGCAAGTCCACTTCTAGGTGTATACCTAAAAGGATTGAAAGCAGGGGCTCAAACAGAAGTGTGAGTCCACCAAAATTCATAGCAGGATTATTCACGATAGCCAAAAAGCAGAAACAACCCAAGTGCCCACCGATGGATGAACAGATAAACAAACGTGGTCCATCCATACAAGGGAATATTATTCAACCTTTAAAAAGGAAGGGCTTTCTGACACCTGCTATGACATGGAAGAACTTTGAGGACATAATGCTAAGGGAAATAAGCCAGTCACAAAAGAACAAATACTGTATGATTCCACTTATATGAAGCATGTAGAGTATCAGATTCATAGAGACAGAAGGGATTGTAGGATGGTGGTTGCCAGGGGCTGGGGGAGCAAGGGATGGGGAGTCATTCACGGGTGGGTAGTTTCAGTTTGGGAGGGTGAAAAAGTGGTGAAGATGGATGATGAGTGTTGCACAACATTCTTAGTGACACTGAGCTGAACACTTCAAGATGATTAAAATAGTAACTTGTAAGGTATATATACGTCACCAAAACAAAAAAAGAAAACATCACAAGGGCAGGAATTTAGGCTTTACCCTTAAATATCCTCTTTTATTCATGAGCACAAAGCATTTCCTCACTGTGCTATTCTGCTATGTGGTCCTGAGATGGGCAAGGTCAGCAGGTAAGAGAAATCAGCCTGAAGAAATAAATATAAACTTTCCGATGGCGGAACCAGGAAGTTTCAGCCATTTCAGAAATTGACTGGTTTTACCAACTAATTTGGCAGAAGGGGAAACAGAGCCTTAAACAACCCGACTGAGGCCACACAACAAGGGAAGTCAGCCTTCGGTGGCCGAGGCACCTAAAGCCTTGGCCGCCCTCCTTGATGTACCCCCAGAACACACCTAAGGATAACACACACAAGAACTGGGGAGAATGGGGTGGATGGAGCTGGTGCCCGTGTGCACGTTTACCTGCCCGAAGGTAAAAGCATGGGGATGATTTATACATGAGATTTGTCAAATTATTTGCCAGAAGATTCCAGAACCAAATGCTTGTTTCTTCCCACAAATGCTGCACATCGACCTGTCCCACCCCGTGTCTGCACAAGAAATCAGCCTATTTCCTAGCTCTTACCTGTCGAGACAAATTCCTGCTGAACAAGGGAAAGATTCAATGGAAATAAAATGCCCTATGTTTCACGCATCCAGTGTTTCTTGGGGACCTATTGTATGCAGAGACTGTGTTAGCCTAGGGAACACAGCTGAGAACTAGCCACACTTGTCCCTGCCCTCAGACGAGGACACGAATGTCACACTAAGGGAACTTGAGTAGCCAGGAGAACATGTGGGGAATTACGGGACATCACAGCCTAGGGTTTTGAAGACTCTAACAGGGCAGTTTGGAGACCTGAGAGAGCAGTTAGGGTGCTTCCTCAGGGCTCAGAAAGGCAGAACCACGAGGAAGTAGAGAGAAATGGGGCTGCCATAGGCTGAACACCTGTGTCCTCCCAAGATGCAAATGTTGAAACCTAACCCCAGCGAGCTGGTAATAGGAAGCGGGGCCTTTGGGAGGTGGTTAGGTCGTGAGTTGGAGCCCTCATGAATGGGATTTGTATCCTTATTAAAGAGACCCCAGGAGCTCCCTCACCCCTTCCACCGTGTGAGGACACAGCAAGAAGATGGCCAGCAGCTGGGGAGAGGACCCTCACCAGACACCCAATCTGCCTGAGCCATGGTCTTGGACTTCCAGCCTCCAGAACTGCGAGAAAGAAATTTCTGTTGTTTATAGGCCACCCAGTCTATGTTATCTTGTTAGAGCAACCTGAGCTAAGATAGGCAGGGAGGTAGATACATAGATAAATACATAGATGGAGAGAGAGATAGATGGATGGATAGATATAGATGATAGATAGATAAATAGACAGATGATAGATAGATAGATACTAGATAGACGATAGATATAGATGATAGATAGATAGATAGATAGATATTTAGATAGAGAGATAGATGATAGGTTTGCTGGTGGGACTGGCCTCATGCCCTCGTGGGAGCTGGTTAAGCAGACTCTGGAAGGCTCTTGTCCTCATGTCTGAGGCTGGAGCTGAGGTCCACAGGGCAGGCAGTCAGGGAAGGAAAGGTGATGGAAAGTGGGGGAGAGAGGAAGCCCTCCTGTGGCCTCTGTCCTTGGTGTGGGTGTCGGACACCAGCCAGGCCCTTTGTCATGGACCCAATCCCACACCTGGGAGGAGCTGGAGGAGGGTCCTGGGTGGCGCAGTGGTGGGGTACAGCCCCAGCCTCCTGCCCACGAGCGGAGCGGCAGGTGACAGGCCATGTGCCAGCTCCAGAGGGGCCACTGGGCCACCTCCACCTCCTCGCTCCTACGAGAACCGCTTCTGTGGCTCATCACAACTGGAAACACACAGGAAGGGAGCTCTGAGAGATGTGGATGCCATGCCAAGCTGGCGGATTTCACACAGCTCAGGGTGACGTCGGAGCTGAGGCCCGGAGGGCGGGCAGAAGTCGGGCGGATGGAGGGGAGAGGGTGCTCCCACGGGCGTCGGAATCACGTTAAAAAATAGATGCTGCAAAAGTGTGTATTTGTAAAAGGAAATGGGAATAAAAGAGGGAGAGGTCTGTTTCCAAAGAATGAACTTGTTCAAAACCAAGAATAGATGGGGCTTCCCTGGTGGCACAGTGGTTGAGACTCTGCCTGCCAATGCAGGGGACACGGGTTCGAGCCCTGGTCTGGGAAGATCCCACATGCTGCGGAGCAACTGGGCCCGTGAGCCACAATTACTGAGCCTGTGCATCTGGAGCCTGTGCTCCGCAACAAGAGAGGCCGCGATAGTGAGAGGCCTGCGCACCGCGATGAAGAGTGGCCCCCGCTTGCCACAACTGGAGAAAGCCCTCGCACAGAAACGAAGCTCCAACACAGCTAAAAATAAGTAAATAAATAAATAAATTTATTAAAAAAAAATAAAACCAAGAATAGAACCATTTATTTAGCACCTAAAATAGTGAATTGAAATCAATAAGCTGGTTGAGAAGCAACCACAGACTGGCTTTAAATGCATATTTTGTCAGTTTTTAACAGTACCAATGTCTTTAAGGAAAACCTCATTTTTATCAGAGAACTGCAGAAGTAAATACCACCATTTGGCAGTGATTTCTTCTCCTGCTACACAGGCTTATATGCTGCTCCTTGTCCGCCAAGATAAATCTAGAGGAAGCAACAGTTCAGTTGTTAAAAATCATAGGAGCACTCTGGTGCAAAAATCTCCATAAAAGTCTTGAGGGAAGATCTATGTCGTGAGGCAGAATTCAGAGCAAAGGCAGAAGACTTGGCGAGAAGCAGCGGAAGGCTTTTACACGAAGGAGGCAGAAAGCTACAGGGAGCAGATCTGAAACCCTCTGGAAAGAACGAGTGAGGGAAAAGGACCCCGACTGTAGGGAGAAAGGCAGGCCTCCAGTGTCGCCTGCTGCTGGACTGGAACGGCAGGGCAGGCCTCTTAAGGAGCTGTGCCTGGAAAATACGCACAACCAGGAGCCTTTGGAAGGCGGCCAGGAGGTGGAGATCGCCATAGGCAAAAGAAGCTGCGTTTGCCCCAAGTATCCAGGAAAAATTACGATTGTTCAAAATAGTGTCAATTTTCTTTCTTTCTTTTTTTTTTTTTTTTTTTTCTGGCTGCGCCATGTGGCTTGCAGGATCTTAGTTCCCAGACCAGGGATTGAACGCAGGCCCTAGGCAGTGAAAGCACAGAGTCCTAACCACTGGACTGCCAGGAAATTCCCCAAATAGCATCAGTTTTCAATAAGCCACTTTGGGGGATTATCTGCAATGCTTACCATTTTTATTTTTATTATTATTGTAATCCCAGAAAAAAGTGGATGAGTCCTCAGAATATGTAAATGTTCCATACAAACAAAAATGGAGAGTTGGGATGCAGTGCTAAGTCTACTGCTTCTTACCCCTTCTCTGCACACCCTCTCCCCTCCATTCATGGAAATGTTCACAGAGAGACCCCACTCCCCAGTCCTAGACTTCACAGACCAAAGAAGACCAAGGACTTGGGTTTGTAACTGAACCTGGCCTGTCTTTCCTGCCTCCACGACCTGGAACCTGGCCCTCTGGAAGGCGTTTCTTTTCCTGTGACAGGCAGTGCCTCATCCGGTGACAATGTGCGGTCCTGCAATTCAGTTCTGCTGTAACACCTGGAGTCGGCTTGGACCCCACAGGGGAGGGCACAGTCTCTGTCAAGGCTGCCCTCACTTCAGATGCCAGCTGCAAGTTTGGGGGCCCCCAGGCCCCCTGCACTTCTAACCAACTGGCTAAAAATTTGGGGTTCCCTTGACCACCCTCAGGTTCAGTAATTCACTGGAACGGTTCACAGAACTCAGAAAGTGCTACACTTAACAATTACCACTTTATTATGAAAGATCCACATGAAGAGACCCACAGGGTGAGGTCTAGGGAGGCGTGAACAATGGGCTTCCACACCTCTCCCTGTGGAATCAGGACACATCACCCCCCCATGGGGGGGTCACCCACCTCGGGGCAGCTTCAGGCGTCCAGAGTTTTTATTGGGGTTTCATGACACAGGTATGATTGGTTGAACTCAATCCCCAGCCCCCTCCCCAGAGGTCGGGAGGCAGGGCTGCTATTATAACTTGACCATCCCGAGTCACCTCACTGGCGTACACTCAGGTGTGGTCCAAGGGCCACCAGGAATAACAAAGATCCTCCCAGCATTCAGGAAAGTCCAAGGGTTCAGAAGCCTGGTGCCAGGAACCTGGGACAAGACCGGACAAATGCTTCATCACAGCACCATGACAACAACTGACATTTAATAAGGGCTTTCTAGGTGTCAGGCTCTGTGCAAGCACTTTATGCATTGCTCATCTGATCCTCAAAACAACCCTCTGTGCTATCATCCCATTCCACAGATGATAAAACTGAGGCACAGAGAGGGTAATACCTGGCTTAGATTCACATTGCTGGATAAGATAGATAAGAAACAAGGATATATTTTATAGCACAGGGAACTATAGCCATTATCTTGTAATAACCTGTCATGGAGTATAATCTGTAAAAATGCTAAATCACTATGCTGTTCACCTGAAACTAATATAATATCGTAAATCAACTATACTTAAATTTTTAAAAATTGACATAGCTGGTGAGTGGCAGAGCAGGGGTTTGAACTCATATTTGTCACATATGCTACTATGTTCCTCTAGAGCTGACTACGAAAAGGGAGAAACAAAGAGCGTGGCTGTTTTTACTGTAGAAGAACAACTCAGAACTCAAGGACCCAGACTTACTGCACGTTCTCAGGGGAAAACCAATCTAGGTTTTGCCCTTGAAAAAACTCAGTCTTTAGAGCCAGAGGGCTGCTTTAAATCCCAGCTCCTCCAATTGCAGTCGGCCCTCCGTATCCACAGGTGGTTTCTGAATCTGCAGATTCAACCGACCTCAGATGGAAAATATTTGGAAAAAAGGAATTCCAGAAAGGGCCAAAAAGCAAAATTTGAATTTGCCATGCACTGACAACTATTTACAAAGCATTTACATTGTATTTGCAATTATTTACTGATACATAGGATTTACACTATATTATGTATAAGTAATCTAGAGATGATTTAAAGTATCTGAGAGGATGTGCATAGGTTATATGCAAATATCACACCATTTTATACAAGGGACTTGAGCATCCTTGGATTTTGGTATCTGAGAGGGTTCTAGAACCAATCCCCCATGGATACTGAGGTATGACAGTAGCTAGCTGAGTGGTGTTGGGAAAAAAAGCACTAAACTCTCTGATCTGCAGTATTTTCATCAAATGTGTGGAGATTCTAATGACACCTACCTCCCAAGTTTGGTCGAGGAATAAAGATCACTTATTTGAAAGTGAAAAACACCTCACCAGGGTAAGGTTTTTCTTTCTTCTTTTCCACTCAGTCTGAGCTTGGTCTTTCACCCTCAGAATTTGTCTTCTTTCCACCTGATCTATTCATTCCTCGCATCTCACGTGATGCCCTCAAAGCTCTCTGACCACTTTAGATTATATTTTTGTTCCCTTAGCTCAATTATTTTTACACTGTTCACAGGGACTATTACTTCAAAAGCTGCAGAAAACACCAGCTTTTAAAAGCATCCATTAATCACCTAATTATACGTGGCACTACACTTGAAACACGGCCGACAGGATTCCAGGCCGGGTGGCACCGTGGGAAAGGCTGGGAACACGGCCCCAGAAGACCTGGATCTAGTCCCAGTCCTGCCTCTTCGCAGCTCGTAACCTTAGCCTCCCTGAGCCCCAGACTACTCATTTGTAAAACGTCACCCATAACTACGCCTGTCTTGCCAGCCTCACAGGCTGCTGGGAGGTTGCATGAGAGGATGTTTGTGGAGTTTTTTGAAACCAACAAACCTCTGTGTGAATAGAGGGAGTAATTATGTAAGACGGCATTGAAGCAGACATAGAATCCCACGAACAGAGACCTAGGAAGACTAAAACAATCCACATACGGAGCATAAAGACAAATGGCACAAGACATGCACGCACACCACAGGTCCAAATCCGAGTTAGGCTCACGTGCGGAAGGCAGTTGGCAGGGAGGCTGGGGAAGAGGGGGCGGGGATGTGTCCTTTACAGATGCGACCGCCTGGGAGCAGAAACGCATATGAAGCTGGTGGCCTTGTGGAATATCCAATGACAGAGAGAGCAGTGCCCAAAAGTGTGACTTGAAGATGTGACCCCTAGACAGCACTCATGCCCTAACGGTGCCCGAGGAGCCCACCTGGTCATGAACGCACGTTCTGTGGCTGCTGGCAACTGAGCCTCCCTCCTCATCACGTGGGTGGAAAGAAACCCAAAACCACCTGGGAGAGGGAGCAGGTGAAAGCCATGTGGCCAGCTTCATGGCATGAAATCTCCAAACCCTATTTCTTCACAGGACACAAATGAGATGAACTGAGTGTCTTTATTCAAAAAAAAAAAAGAGAGACGGCTTTGGGTGATTCCTAAGTTGGTGCTGAAGTTGGAGAAAAACGCCTCATTTGAAATCTCGCCTTGGGCTACTCTCGTTCATTCATTCATCAAATGTCTACCCAGCACCTACCTTGGGGCAGGCCCTCTTCTCTGCCTTTGGGGCTCCCCAGCCAACGGGACTGACAAAACCCCAGCCCTGGTGGGACAGGAGGGTTCTCACTGGGGGTGGGGAGAGGCAGGGAGATAGACCCCGTGCAGTAAAGCTGGTAAACAGGAGGCTGCGAAAGAAATGGGGAAGTGATCAATGCTGCAGAGAGAAGGACAATTTTAAGGGGTCGGAAGCGCAGGTGGGGCAACTGCAGGATCCAGGCCTGGGCTCATCCAGAGCAGTTTCCAAGCCTCAGGGGTCCTCACTTCCTTTCCCATCAACCGGATCTCATGCCAGCCTCCTGGGGTCACAGCCACGCTGGACTGAGGCAAAGCTCTTCACCTGCTCCGTACAAGTAACACCCAAAAGTCATTGCCCACACTGTCAGTCAGTCCCTTGAGTTTTGTTCCCTGGACACACAGAGAGAGGGAGTTAGGAACCGGGTCATTGATGCACCTTTGTTCTCTCTCCTGCCACTACCGCTGAGCCTAGAACCACTCTGAGGGGGAGCAAAGGGAATTTTGATCCTCGGTAACAGAAAAGGGTTTAAAGCAAAAGCCCTCGAGCTAGAAAACACAGAGGCTGAACTCTCAGTTCTTTTCCTCATGGCAGGTGTGCTGGTGGAGGAGGAGGAGAGGGCAGGGGAGGCCCAGGGCAGGGGAGGCCCAGGGCAGGGGAGGCCCAGGGCAGGAGGGCGAGGGGATACCAACAAGGTGGGGAGAAGGGAGAAAAGGCCAGACAGGTTGCTAGCTTCCTGACTTGGTGCCCAACTGCCCTGCCCAGGAGATGCTCAGGCCAAGTGGACCCGAACAGCTTAGACTTCGAGGTACAGGGCAGAGCTGAGGGAACCTCAGTGAAGGCCAGGGGCCTGCTTGGCCTCTGGACTGGACGGGGGCGGGAGAAACAGCTTGCATTGGAGGAAGGACCTATAGCCTGGGAGCAGACGTAATAAAGAACAAATCCTTAGTATTTGGTTTAAAACGGAAACAACTTATCAGTGGCCTCAGCTATCTCCCATCCACTGTACATCTTAGGACATCTGTCTGCTGCAGGCTGGCCTTGGTTTAGTTCCAAGAGCTGTACGGGCTCCACTCTAACATGTGTGTTGTTTCTTTCTTTTTTTTCTTTTTATAAATTTATTTATATTTTACTTATGCATATTTGGCTTCATTGGGTCTTCATTGCTGCACGTGGGCTTTCTCTAGTTGCAGCGAGCGGGGGCTGCTCCTCGTTGCAGTGCGCAGGCTTCTCATTGCGGTGGCTTCTCTTGTTGTGGAGCACGGGCTCTAGGCACACAGGCTTCAGTAATTGTGGCACACGGGCTCAGTAGTTGTGGCACACGGGCTCAGTAGTTGTGCCGCACGGGCTTAGTTGCTCCGTGGCATATGGGAATCTTCCCAGACCAGGGCTGGAACCCGTGTCCTCTGCATTGGCAGGCGGATTCTTAACCACCGCGCTACCAGGGAAGCCCGGTGTGTTGTTGCTTCCTGGCTGTTTACTTCTCTCGAGTCTCATAGGGAACTAATCAATTGAGCATTTGCATAGAAATATATTTCTATTTGTATAACAAATGTTATAAATCCATTTTAATTGCTTAGGTAACTTCTAGGCCTTGGAGGGAGCCGAGTTTTACAAGGGAATGTTGACACTTGGTGAGCTGGGATTTTTCCCTTAAAAAAAGGGAAAATTTCAGAAGAGAACTAAACACGTGGACCTGTGGAAATGGCCTTGGCATCAAGATACCTGGATTCTGTTCCTCATTCTACCACTAATTCACTCTGTGGCATTGAACAAGGCTACTTCAGATTCAGTTTGTTTTTTTCATTTGTAACCTGAAGATGCTGGACCAGATTATATCTAAGGTTCATTTCTCCTCGGCGTGTGATTCAATCATGGTTTCTGGTTCTTCTGCAAGAAAAGCTACTTGTGAAGTAAGTCAAAAGTGGTTTTAAGGGGGAAAAAAGATCTGTGTCCTGTTGAGAAATACGCCTAATTTTCACCAGGATAAAAGTCATCGTCATTGCAAAGTCACCATCACTGTTACCACCACCGACTCTGTCACTTACTGTTTACTGTGTCCCAGACCCCAAACTGGAGCGAGTTACACATCCTTTCAGCAGTTCTTAGCATTTCACAAGATCCGTTCAAAACAGAGATTGATGTTCACTGGGAAAAAGAGAATGAGACAATTACAGATTATGTGATTTAGAGCTACCACTTATCAGTACGCTCCTACCTGCCAGGTACATTACGTACCTTTTTTCTAATCCTCACGACAACCCTGCCAAGGAGGTGGACGAGTCCTGAGTTCATTTTCTGCTGCTGCTGAACAAACCATTACAAACTTAGCAGCTGAAGTCAACATGTTTCCGTGGGTCAGGAGTCCAGCCTGGCTCTGCTCAGGGTCTCACATGTTGCAGTCAGGGCGTCAGCTGGGCTGTGATCTCCTCTCATCAGCCTCTTCTTCCAAGCCCACTTGCGGAGCTGACCCCTACACCCCCTACAAAGGCCGCCCCGGAAACGACGGCCAGAGTTCTGGTGGTCATAGCAGTGAGGTCCCCGCTGTCCTGTCGGCTGTATGGGCAGTTTGCTTCCTCAGGGCTATCGGGAGACTCTTCCCGGCTTCCGTCTCTGACCTCGGGGCCCTCTGGCCTGATTAGACCAGGCCCACCTGGGAACTGATTTGGTACCTTGATGACTCCTGCAGACCCTCACCTTTGCCGTCCACTGTGAGATACTCGTGGTCCTCGTATCCCCGCCCCGTACCCACAGGCCCCACCCCACACAGGGGCGGGGACAAGCCAGAGCACGTGCACCAGGGGCGGGAAGCTTTGGGGCCATCCTAGAAGTCTGCCACGAGCCCTGTCTTGAGGTGCTGGCTCAAGTCCATGGGCAGTAAGGAGTGAAGCTGGACTCGCACTCAGGTGCCAGAGTCCTGAGCCCAAGCCCTTCTCATACCCCTGTTCTAACAGCAAGCTTCATGTCCCCCAAATATGCCCTTTCCCAAGGTCAGCTGGGGCACCCGCCGGGCATAAAATACTACGTGTAAAATGCACTGTGATTAAATCAAGCTCAGCATCCCCCTGGAATGTCAATCAACTCCAGGCTGAACCATCAAACCCAATTACCCAGAACCCAGCTGATATGGACTCTCAATAAAGCCACATGAAGCCGGGAGCCGGGAACTTTCCTCTCTGCCTTTTTTCTCTCCCCCCCCTCCCCACACTGTCCTGGCTGAGGTGTTACAACTCCTGACGCTCTGCTCTTGGCCAGCTGTCGCAACTCATCTCTTGCCTGGCCCTGGGCCTCGCACAGACTGAGCACTCAAGAAATGTCCTTCGGATTGAGGAGACATCACCTGGTAACAAGCACGTTTCAGACCACCTTGATTTTCTCCCCTATGTCTCAGGTGTTTGGGGGTGTTCCAGGTAAGCGACGGTCCCTGTGCATAGAGCTGTGTGTCTGTACAGCCAAGCCCAGGTATGAGTGTTCAGGGGAACTTCCTGGGTCCTCATGGGACTGCACCTTCACAGATGTGCATTTCTCAAACGTGACAACCTAACAGGATAATGCTACGTGTAACATTTGGTTTTTCTATGGAATTTTCCATACATTTGTGCTCCTTAGTGCCTGTGCAGACCTCAAACACATCATTCGTCTTTCAGGAAATATTTGAAGAGAGAAGGGCAGGAAGGGAGGAGAGGGTGGCCACGTGGGGTGTTTGGGGGTGGGGGAGGAAGCTGCAGGTGAGCAGAGCAGCCCCTGGACCAGCCTGTCAGGGGCACAGACAACACTGGACTCGGACATTCTCGCAACTTCTGTGTGCTTCTATCGCCACCTAGTGGTCGTGGGGAGAAACGCTGCTCTCCGGGCGAACCAATGCCATCTCCCACCTGCAGGTGGTTATCTTCAGACCCAGGAGTCCACAATCCTCCCCATAATGTATGCCTGCGTGCTTTGTCTTTTTTCATTAGGAACCTTCCTTGGTAGTTGTTTGCAAGGCCTGTGCATTTAAAGGGAAATAGATCTAAAAAATTAAAAGATAAAAAAAATAATAAAGGGAAACAGAAAAACTTTCTATCACAGAAGATTGGCATCACTTAAGTTGTCAGTTCTTTAGAAGCTCTTTGCTGGTAAGAACTCTGCCTTGTTTATCTCTGAGTCCCCAACACCTGCAACGGACACTCCATGTGCCCGTGTCCGTATCCACGTGACCAGAGGCCGTCTCCTCCATGAAACTCGACAAGAGCTTCTGTTAATTTCTCATTTACCACATGCCAGGGGCTTGAGGAGCTCACGTAATCCTCATGACAATCCTGTGAGGCAGGTACGATTATTTCCGTCGTATAGTCAAGGGAATGGAGGCAAGGTGAGGTCACAAAGCCGGGACTCCAACCCTACTGGGCCCCTCCCCAGGCCCAGGACCCTCCCCTCACCACCCCCCAGCCAAAGCCATAGCTCCCTTCTCCGAAGGCATTTGTTTCTGTCTCCCTCATGCCATTTTTTACCACCTTCCCTGCCTTTAGATTATATCCTTCTTTCTCTGAACCAAAAACTCAAGCTCCTTGGGGACATGGTCCTCGGCTGTACCATCTTTATACACATGGAATCCCACGCCCGGTGGGTGCTCAGCACGGGTGCTTTCACTCATCCACTTAATTGTGAAACTGCAGCAGCTTCGGGTACCAAGAGGTTGTTACATCCAAAGGGGGAGCTGCAGACTGTGTGGAACAATGAGTCTTGGTTTACATCTTTTTGGTGGACTGATACGGGGGTGCGAGCAAATTGGTCAGTCTGGGCACTTCAGCCTTGAGCAGGCTGAGTAGAAGCATCAATGAAAAAAAGTCTCAGAACCTTAGGAGTCTGTGTGACATCTGCAGGGCCCTCCCCCAGGCAGGCTGCCCCCCTCACCCCACCCCCACCCCTGATCAGAATCTCCGCAGGCAGGTGAGCTGGGGCTGCAGGATGAGGTGGAGGAAGGAGGCACCTGTCCTTCCGGATGAGGAGAGGAGCAAGCCCAGGACTCCAACGGAAGGGATCCAGGATCTTGGCCTGCAGGTCATTCAAGGGAGCGTGGGATAAGGGGGTGGCCAAAAGCAGAATTTGGGGTGAGTAGGCAGGAAATTGAGTCAGTGGAAGAAAAGAAAACGATAACAGGTGTGAGCAGAGGTGAGGTTCACAGCATTGAACAGCCACATGGGGCAGATGCAGGCCCAGGAGGCCCTGGAGCAGCGCCCGGCAGTATGTGGGCCCTCGGGGCAGGCACTGGGTGTTTTACCAACCACCACTCTCATGGGGTGTGTGCCGGTTGAATATCTGCACTGGGAATAGGAGAGAGGGAAGAGAAACGTGAATTTTGGGGATCATCAAAGGACAAAGGGCGTTGGCCGCCCTGCGGGTCAGATGGGGCTGCCCGCGCCGCATCCTGATGATCGTAGCTGCTGACCCTCCCTGTCTGGGGAGGCAGCCCTGGCAGCAGCCCCTGGCCAGCTGGCTGAGCGGCAGCCGAATTTCCAAGGCAGGATAACCAGCTGGTCAGCTGGGCCGAAGCCCAGAGTGACGCACCTCCAGGCTGGTCCTGGCAACCTCCCCGCCCTCCCCTCGATGCCACCGCCCACACAGGTGGCTCTCCTCCACGCCCGAGTCAAAAACAAAATCTCTGCCAGCTGAGAAGGAGTGGCCATGCCCCTCCCTCTGGGCTTCACGAAATGTGCAATTCGGATTACACTCCCACCCTAGAATCTCTATTTCGAGATGCAGAATTTCTGACTTTCCAAGAAGAAACCCAGCACCCAGGGCTTTGTGAAAAAAATAACAGATATAAATGCTTTCAGAGTCAGGTCCTCCATGTCTACACGTTCCAAAAAATCACCTGCACATAGTCCCCTGCCAGGTCAAGACCACGTGGTCCCACAGCACCTTGAGGACGTTGGGGCTGTTTCTAATTACTCCCTGCATTTGGGGAATTCACAGTTTTGCTTTGGGCGATTGGAAACTATTTCCATCTTCCCATATGTATTTGGTTATAACTAATTGGGGAAAGTTATTTTTAGTATTTCCTCTTTTTTCCATCTTTGCAGATCTGCCCTATTTAGGGAAAAAATCTAGAAAAGAGTAGTTGGTTTTTTTTTGTTTTGTTTTGTTTTTAAATTTTATTTATTTATTTATTTATTTATGGCTGTGTTGGGTCTTCGTTTCTGTGCGAGGGCTTTCTCTAGTTGCGGCAAGCAGGGGCCACTCTTCATCGCGGTGCGTGGGCCTCTCACTATCGCGGCCTCTCTTGTTGCGGAGCACAGGCTCCAGACGCGCAGGCTCAGTAATTGTGGCTCACGGGCCTAGTTGCTCCGCGGCATGTGGAATCTTCCCAGACCAGGGCTTGAACCCGTGTCCCCTGCATTGGCAGGCAGATTCTCAACCACTGCGCCACCAGGGAAGCCCTAGTAGTTGGTTTTTTTGTTTGTTTGTTTTTAGAGGAATGCCAGAGATGCTTTTAAAGTTCTACAAGCAGCCTTTTCATGACCAGTGGAATGGTCAATGAAGAACATGGATCACAAATCCTGGATTTTATCTCCCACGCCTGTGCTGGCACAGAAAGGGAAACAAAGGTCCTTTCACCCTTCAAGACCCAGGTCAGTGTCATCATCTCTAATAGATCTCCTGTATCCCCCATCCCACTCCTGTTCCAGGCAGACCTACAGTCCCCAAATTCAACAACCACACTAGCCCTACACCTTGCTATGTTTTTTTTTATATTGCAGATTCTACCTGCATCCCCAAAGAATTCTGTGGGGTTTAGGCATCTTTTGAAAAAATAAATATGAAGAATTCAAATCAGATTTAAGATTAGTTTTATTTAATCTGTACCAAGAGCAACTTCTATTAATTAGTAATTTGATAGGCAGTTTTAGAATTATTTTAGTATTTGAGTTTGAAATAATCCCAGCACACAAATATGTTTATTGATGTCAAAATTAAGAAATAGTTCTTTCTTATCACTTAGTTTAATATTTTGTTTTTTAACTATCATTTACCAAAAATAATAAAAAAGCAGTTGTTGAACCACATAGAAATATGAAACTTTTACTATTTTGATCAGAGTGGACCTGATTGTAGTACTCAAAAATTGGTTACTATTGAAGCAGCTTAAGTTTTTCAGTTCCTATTACTCAAAGACTTAAAATTAGGAACTCTTTCAAACATGTGAGAATTTCAGAAAAATTTAATTAAAAAAGAATTAACCCACTACACACATTAGAATGAGCAAAATCCAGAACACTGACAACACCAAGTGCTGGTGAGGATGTGGAGCAACAGGAACTCTCATTCAATGCTGATGGGAATGCAAAATGGTGCAGTCACTTTGAAAGACAGTTTGACCATTTCTTACAAAACTAAATGTGCTCTTACCATATGACCCAACAGTTGTGCTCCTTGGCATTTACCCAAATGAGTTGAAAACTTATGTCCACACAAAAAACTGCACACGGATGTTTATAGCAGCTTTATTCATAATCACCAAATCTTGGAAGCCACCAAGATGTCCTTCAGTAGATGAATGGATAAATAACCTGTGGTCCATCCAGACACTAGAATATTATTCAGCACTAAAAAGAAATGAGCTATCAAGCCACGAAGAGATGTGGAGGAAACTCAAATGCCTATCACCAAGTGAAAGAAGCCACTTCTTCAGGCTTCTTTGGCTGTATGATTCCAGCTATATGACACTCAGGAG
This sequence comes from Balaenoptera acutorostrata, assembly GCF_949987535.1. Classification (NCBI taxonomy): domain Eukaryota; kingdom Metazoa; phylum Chordata; class Mammalia; order Artiodactyla; family Balaenopteridae; genus Balaenoptera; species Balaenoptera acutorostrata. The sequence goes on from NC_080076.1 coordinate 62,385,219, forward strand.
AAAGCAAAGCTATAGAGATAGTAAAAAGATCAGTACTTGCCAGAGGCTGAGGAGGAGGGAGGAATAAATAAGCAGAGCACAGAGGATTTTTAGGGCAGTGAAACTTTTCTATATGATACCGCAATGGTGGATACATGTCATCATATATTTATCTAAACTCCTAGAATGTACAATACCAAGTGTGAACCCTAATGTAAACTGGGAACTTTGGAGGATAAAGATGTCAACGCAGGCTTGTTGATTGTAACAAATGTCCCATCTGGTGTGGGATGTGGATAGTGGGGGCAGGAAGTATATAGGAAATCTCTGTACACTCTGCTAAATTTTGCTATGAACCTAAAACTGATCTAAAAATACTATAAAAAACATTTTTAAAAGAATTAACCAGCTCTTGTTAAAAGACTTGGTAGAAAGTTAAGCTTAAAGAATAACTATAATTGCTTTTTTTTTTTTTTGGCCTCGCCGCGTGGCTTGCAGGATCTTAGTTCCCCGACCAGGGATCAAACCCGGGCCCCATCAGTGAAAGCACCGAGTCCTCACCACTGGACCACCAGGGAATTCCCTATAATTGCATTTTGATCATTGCTATCTTCCCAGTCTCGTTCATTATCCTGCACATACAAGAAATTAACTTGGGGAAGGAGAGGGAAAGTTTTTGTTTTCAGATGCTGGGAAGGTATTCTAGTATTTCCATGTCCAACTTGCCTCAGTAGCAGTGGGCTGACTTGGCCAAGTGCATGCTCTTCCTGGGGGACCCACATCCATAGACCAATTGTGGTCAAAGACAAAGGCCCAGCTATTTCAGCCCAAGCTGAGACCACTCTGATGGGCCATTTCTGCTCCAAAGCTCTCCATAGGGCTGCTGTTGGTCTGCATTGTAGTTTGACCATTTTCCCTCAAAGAAATCTCTCCTCCTTCTCCTCCTTTCCACAGATGTTGGTCTCTAATAAATACCCTACACATCAAACTCCATCTCAGCATCTGTTTCTGGAAAACCCAACCTGTGACATCTTAGAACTTAATTGTTTAATTAATGATTGAAATAATATATACCTTTATATATAAATACATTATTCTTGAAAATAGTGTGTTTTATTTTTATCTTAGGGGAAACTGGCTCTTTTATAGAATGACTACTGGAATGAAAAATTCAAAAGTTGAGTATCAAAAAAAAAAAAGCTGTCTCAAAAAACAGTATTTTTAACAGCTATTATGCAAATCCATTATTTACATTATGTTCCTCCAATATAAGCCACCCCTTTGCTTGGGGATATACTCCCTGTTATTCACTACCCCATATATCTCGCTTTATACTTCTCCACATTTTATTTGAATATCTTTTATATCTATATCTGCCTCCCCAGCACCTAGAACAGAGCATGATACACAGTAGGTGTTCAATAAATATTGGCTGAATAGATAAATGGATAGATGAATAAATAAATAAGCAACATAGGGCCAAAGACAGACAAAATATATTCAGACCAGTAACACATATGGCCTCCCTCTTCAGGAAAATGAAGCATTGTATTAACTTGCCTCATGCAAAATGTTCATTGTACGTACGCAGATGTATCCAGACCTCTCTGGAAAACATTTTTCTCTGCTTCCTCTTTTCTCCCAGCTTCATGCCTTTGCAGGCTGCAGGATTGCATAGCTTCAGGGAAGCTCACAGAAAGGTTTGTGTTCAGGGGATCAGGAATGGTAACAGATGGCTGGATGCCCTCATTTTGCAGATCTCTCTCTATCTGTGCTGCTTAAAAGCATTTTAACTTGTACAGGGTGAGACATGTATTATCTTTCAGTTACAGCGCAAGTTTCTAGAATCCCAGATTAGTGCCCAGCCCCCTAAACCTCATAGCCCCTAATCCTCTGGGATGGCTCTTATGCACCCGTTGATGTTGGCTGCTTCCAGAACTCAGTGAATTCTGCTTCATTATATCTTGTTTGGGGTTGGATTTTCTCCAACATTAGATCCCTGGCTTGGAATGTGGTTGGCTCATATTCTTTTGGTCAGACTATTTAAAGACAGGAGAATAAACTTGGAGAGGGGAAGTAAAGGTGATACAGGAGACCTGAGATAGAGCTGGGACTTTTGTCATCGATCCTAGTCATCAAAAGCAGTCATTAACCTTGCTGTTCTGCGACAGGATGGCAGAAAAGCACCATCGATTTAAAGATTCCATGCAATGGGGAACAGCCACGCTCCAATTCTTCCGTGGGAGGAGCTGACCTAAGAATATAACTTAAGTGCACAGAAAGTCCAACAAGCACAGTCCATGTTCTTATTTTTAAGTTCAGCTGCAGCATCTTTGTCACATCTCTCTACAATGAGAGGGTCTTTAAGACTGTAATTGTCCAATAGCTTTTCACCTGAAAGAAAAGGATGAATATTAGTCATGCAAAGTCTTTAAGCAGTAGAATCTTTCTAAGTTTCTAAATGAACCTTTTCCAGTTTAAGTAATGTGCAGGGGGAGGGGGCGTTGATTATCATCTTTTCCATTTTTCCTCAGAAGTAATTGATCTTTTTTTCTTCAGAAGGAAGTGATTAGACAGAACAAATGCAAAAGACCCCCAGTGTTGAAATCAGCAGACTTTTAAATTGCATAGAGTCAAATTTCTTAAGACACAATTCTACCTGTGTTGCTGAAAATAGAGCTGAGAAATCATTAGCTCTTGGCTTTATCCCCATTTTTGTACGTATTGTTATCACTTCCTCTATTGTGAAGTATCTATTATGTGAATCCCCCTTGGAATGGCTTTTCCATCATGACAGCTCGTCACTGCTGTCAGTACAGAACTCTCTGGAGACCACACTGAGACCCTGAAAAGAAAGGAACTGTGAGCCGGAGGGGTTGTGTTGGTGTGTGATGAGTGCCGTCCCCACCGCAGCTGTGCTTCACTGAAACAGTTCAGGACTCTTTTGACCTATAAAGTCATTTCAGAGGAGATATCCAGGCTCTGGTGTATTTTTCAACCCTTTTTACAGAAACGTGACCAACCACGTTTTAATGGCCACTGAAGGAATAAAATCCTTTTCCCTGGTGGCCATTATTTTTGTTGAGTTTGTAACTTGAAGCGGAGTGTAAGGGGAAAAAAGGCCCATTTCCCCAAGAAAGGCAAGTGAAGGAAAGAACCTGATAAATCTTCTCCAGGAGGAGTAGCTAGAATGTAAAATTACAGCATAAAGAACTTGACTGTTCACCGTAACAATCTCTACAAGCTAAGATGCTAGCTGTAAACCATCAGTGGGTCATTCTGGGGCACCCCAATGAACGTTGGCTCTGACCCAGATCTTGTCTTGCACCAGCTAATACAGCTTACAGCAAAGGTAACATTAGGTTAAAACCAGATGAAAGATTTCCCCTTGTGTGCCAACCATGATCTATTCATAGTTGCTGCCTAGAGTGCTGTGTTGAGAAGGATTCCAGGGGTTATATCCCAGCTTAGTGGAAAAGAACGTTGTGATCAGTGATCAGTTAGTGATGTCTGTTATGGTCACAGAGTGGACAGGTCAGCATTTGGCCTGTATTATAGACTAACTGACCCTGGGTTACATGTTTACATTTAATCAGTCAACAAACATTTATTACTCACGTACTGTGTGCATGGCCCTTTGTTAAATACAAGGTTGATGCAAAGATGAAAAAAAGCACAATTCCTACGCTAAGGAAGATTCCAATCTAGTTAGGAAGATAGATAAATAGATCATTTTAACACAAATGATAATTACATCAACAGAGATATACACAGGGTATCATAAGAACATAAGGGAACAAAAAGTCTCAATTAATATGTATGTATATTAATTGAGATAGGGTCATAAATGATAGAAATCACAGAGTTCCTATAAGGAAAACAGAAGAATTAGGGCAGAAAATACCTACTTTATAAACTTACCTGCACAAAGTTCAGAAGACATGGAAAATAAATACTGAGTTGTCACCATCTTCATCACCCAAGCCTATCTAGATTTTGGAGGCATTTGTAGCTTATGTCTAGGGCAAACTGGCCAATTATTAAGCTACAGTTCTCACATGAGTACATTTTTTGTAAATTGGGCCATGCATTCCAAAGGCCTTTGTGGATTCTGGGACAGGTGGCACTGCCATCTTGCTGCTGTGTACCCTCCAGGACAGGCTGTTAGTTGAAGGCAGTGAGGGAGACAGAAACGGGGAGCAGAGGAAAAGCCTTAATAAGAGTTCTGTAATTTTCAGCTCCCTTAAAAGAGAAATATAGAGGGGCTTCCCTGGTGGCACAGTGGTTAAGAATCCCCCTGCCAATGCAGGGGACACGGGTTCGAGCCCTGGTCCAGGAAGATCCCACATGCCGTGGAGCGACTAAGCCCGTGCGTCACAACTACTGAGCCTGCGCTCTAGAGCCCGTGAGCCCGTGCTCCGCAACAAGAGAAGCCACTGCAATGAGAAGCCTGCGCACCCAATGAAGAGTAGCCCCCGCTCACCGCAACTAAAGAAAGCCCACGTGCAGCAACAAAGACCCAACGCAACCAAAATAAATAAATAAATTTATTTTAAATAAAAGAGAGAAATATAGAGATGGAAAGAAACCACTTAATCTACTTACTCCTTAAGCTAGTGCCTTGGAAAGCAGCACTGCTTTTTTTAAAAAAAGGACATGAGGTCAGAACTGGACACAGTTAATTCCACCAAATGGATGGAGAAAACTGCATGTTCTCTTTAGGAAGAACAAATGTGAGTCCCTGCCTTTTTTCCACTCTGGACACGAAGAGCAGCCAGGAGTTCTGACCCCTCACCCTCCCTGACTCATCCAGGCTGGACAGCGGGCCCCATGAGCCATCTGTTTCAAGCTTAACCTTGAGCTGAAGGCGGAGGTGTGCAGAAACTGAGGCCCGGGGGGCGGGGGGTGGGTCAAACAACTTGCCCCCAATCCTTCATTCATTCACTTCACAGATGTCTGTCGAGCCTCGCCCTGTGCTGCATTCCCTATGACATCTGCAGGACCACATGACAGAGGCAACCTCAAGACTGGAGTCTATCATCTTAAACCCCAACTCAGGGCTTTTTCCATTGCCCCACTCTGCCCTGGAAGCCCCGTCTGTGGATATTCAAGGCACAGGAGGCTTTGGTTCCAGGAGACCTGGGCTTCCAGAACTGCAGGGCAGAGAGAAGCAGTGAGCCTCAGGCTCCAGTGAGGGAGAGGTTCTGACACTGCTCAGGCAGTGAGAGAACAGAAGTGACCACAGCTTAGAAGAAGATTGTCCTATCAACCTATCTATGAAACAGAAACAGAATCACAGACATAGAGAACAGACTGGAGGTTGCCAAGGGGGAGGGGGTTGGGGGAGGATGGAGTGGGAGGTTGGGGTTAGCAGATGTGAGCTTTTATAGAGAAAATGAATAAACAACAAGGTCCTACTGTACAGCACAGGGAACTATATTCAGTATCCTGTGATAAACCATAATCGAAAAGAATATTAAAGAAAGAATGTATATATATGCATAACTGAATCACTTTGCTGTACAGCAGACATTAACACAAATTGTAAATCAACTATACTTCAATTAAAAAAAATACATTGACAAAAGAAAAAAAAAGAAGATTCTCCTAGTATTGGAAGGGGGCGAAGAATGAGCCCAGGAGTGGAGGGGCTACTACATTGCAGAACCCCACATGGGGGCAGACCCTCAGGGAATGGCCTGCCCGGTACCCCTAGAGAGGTTGCACCCTGGGTCCAAGGGTCCCAGCCTCAGCAAGCCTGTCCTGGGCTGGCTTGTCATGGAAGTCATGGCCTCAGCAACCCTTTAAGGACCATAAGAGCTTAGACGGAAGAACAGAAGGTCCTCCCCAAAACCTGGACTGCAGGAGACCGCATGACCTTTGCAGGACCCTGAGAAGGTCAAGAGAAAGAACCACAATGATGACCGAGATTACATTTTAACAATCTCTAGAGACTGGGCACTTAGGAGTTAATTTGCTTTGATTTTTAAAAATGAAACAATCCATTGTATCTTGGTCTGAAGGTTGGGTAGAACTAAATTCATGTGTGCTACACATATTTATAGCACAAGGCTATTACTTAGACCAGTGTTTTTCAAGGTGTAGATTGAGGCTCACTAGTAGGTCATGAAATTAATTTAGTGAGTCTTTTTTTTTTTAAAGAAACATTTTTCATTTTCACCAAGATCTTTATTTATTTATTTTTGGCTGCGCTGGGTCTTCGTTGCTGCACGCGGCCTTTCTCTAGTTACAGCGAGTGGGGGCTACTCTTGGTTGCGGTGCGCGGGCTTCCGATTGGATGGCTTCTCTTGTTGTGGAGCATGGGCTCTAGGCGTGCTGGCTTCAGTAGTTGTGGCTCACGGGTTCTAGAGCACAGGCTCAGTAGTTGTGGCGCACAGGCTTAGTTGCTCCGCGGCATGTGGGATCTTCCCAGACCAGGGCTTGAACCCGTGTCCCCTGCATTGGCAGGCAGATTCTTATCCACTGCGCCACCAGGGAAGTTCCAATTTAGTGAGTCTTTGACCAGCCATTTTTCATTAAATGAATAGAAAAGAAAAGAAAATATCTAAGTGCTGTTTCAAGTTTTTTTTTTTTTAGTAGCAGATCAGTATGTGTGTACAGGGTAGTGATGTAAGTGTATTTCATGTTCTGGGTCATAGGCAAAAAGCTTGAGAAGCACTGAATTAGGCTACACCACTATGAATGGATAACTCCCTCCACCAGCCAGGGGCATCCCCTCTCCTATTTCTATAGGAGGAAATATACAACCTATATTGAATGATTCTCAATCTTGGATCCTTAAAACAGGTATTGGGGATATTGCAAACTATTTTCTGTAGTAATAACCATCACTTAGTAAGCATACCAGGGTACATGGAGTATATCACCTCAATTTCCTAGTTAAGGTCACTCAAACATATCTATTAAATTGAAGAGCTGGATTTTATATCCAGCCTCTTCAGACCCTGAAATAATGCCTTTTCTAGTAAAGTATACTGCATACTCCATCCTTTAAAAATTCAGAAAGCTTATTGGAAATAATATAAGACTCACAATAAGGCTGCCCAGCCAGAAAGAAAAAACAAGTCTGAGAATGTTTTGTAATGTTGGCTAATTCACATGAAAAGTCAAGTAACAAGAGAACATGGGTAAAATATTCTATAAACCATTTAGCAAAATAAAAACCTAAGATGGGGCTTCCCTGGTGGCGCAGTGGTTGAGAGTCTGCCTGCCAATGCAGGGGACACGGGTTCGGGCCCTGGTCTGGGAGGATCCCACATGCCGCGGAGCGACTAGGCCCGTGGGCCACAACTACTGAGCCTGCGCGTCTGGAGCCTGTGCTCCGCAACAAGAAAGCCCGCGACAGTGAGAGGCCCGCGCACCGTGATGAAGAGTGGCCCCTGCTCGTCGCAACTAAAGAAAGCCCTTGCACAGAAACGAAGACCCAACACAACCAAAATTAAATTAATTAATTAATTTTAAAACAAAAAAACCTAAGGTGGAAATAAGCTCAGACAAGACTGTTTTGGATTCTTTCCCTCAGATGTCTCAGATCCAAAAAGTCATCCCACTACCACAGCAGGCCAATTAGGAATGGCCAAATTGGGCTGCTGGGGGTCTCTTTCTGGGAATTTCCATAGACATAGGAGCCCATGGTCTGTCCTCTCCTGCTCTTCTCTGCCCTGGTCCTCCTCCATTGCCCCATTTCCTTTTCATACAAGCACAGATCAGAGCTCCTTCCTTTTTCTCTGAGCATCTGTCTCTCTTACACTGAACACTGCCTTGTCAATTTATCAGGTTTCTCTCTTCCAGCAGAAAAAGAAAAGCTAAGCATCAAATTGATGGCCCATGAGTGTGCATTTATGTATTAACCTCAGGCCCCATTTCATATCCTTATCCCTGAGTTTTTGTTTTTATTTTTTCTCTCCTATTTCAATGTTATGTCTTCTTGCTATAGACTTTGTGTCTCCGTAAGCCACCTTAAATCCTTTCGGGAACAAGATAGGGACAGAAATATATTTTTAAAACTTATAAATAGAGGTAGTTTCACGTCCCAGGTTTTCTAAGTCAAGGGCATCTTTCTCCCTGTGTTGGACAGGAGCTTGTGGGACAAGCCTCCAGCCTGAAAAATTACTGAGTCATCTTCACTATCTACAGTCGTGGGTCCACTCGGAGCCTGTTCTATTCTGACAACTTTGCATCTTTTTTTCCTCTGGACTGAGGAACAATTATGTCCAAGAACTGTCCAAGAATTGAAAAGACACTCCTGCTCTGAGAGCAAACGCTCGCTTGATTGAGTCCAAAACAATCTTTTTTTTTTTAAATAGATCTTTATTGGAGTATAATTGCTTCACAATACTGTGTTAGTTTCTTTTGTACACCAAGTGAATCAGCCATATGCATACATATGTCCCCATATCCCCTCTCTCTTCAGCCTCCCTCCCACCCTCCCTATCCCACCCCTCTAGGTCATCGCAAAGCACCGAGCCGATCTCCCTGTGCTATGCTGCTGCTTCCCACTAGCTAACTATTTTACATTCGGTAGTGTATATATGTCGATGCTACTCTCACTTCACCCCAGCTTCCCCCTCCCACCCCATGTCCTCAAGTCCATTCTCTATGTCTATATCTTTATTCCTGCCCTGCAACTAGGTTCATAAGTACCTTTTTTTTTTTTTTTTTTAGATTCCATATATGTGAGTTAGCATACAGTATTTGTTTTTCTCTTTCTGACTTACTTCACTCTGTATGACAGACTCTGGGTCCATCCACCTCACTACAAATAACTCAGTTTCGTTTCTTTTTATGGTTGAGTAATATTCCACTGTATACATGTGCCACATCTTCTTTATCCATTCATCTGTCGATAGACACTTAGGTTGGTTCCACGTCCTGGCTATTGTAAATAGTGCTGCAATGAACATTGTGGTACGTGTCTCTTTTTGAATTATGGTTTTCTCAGGGTATATGCCCAGTAGTGGGATTGCTGGGTCATATGGTAGTTTTATTTTTAGTTTTTTAAGGAACCTCCATACTGTTTTCCATAGTGGTTGTATCAATTTACATTCCCACCAACAGTGCAGGAGGGTTCCCTTTTCACCACACCCTTTCCAGCATTTATTGTTTCTAGCTTTTTTGATAATGGCCATTCTGACTGGCATGAGGTGATACCTCACTGTAGTTTTGATTTGCATTTCTCTAATAATTAGTGATGTTGAGCATCTTTTCATGTGCCTCTTGGCCATCTGTATGCCTTCCTTGGTGAAATGTCTATTTAGGTCTTCTGCCCATTTTTTAATTGAATTGTTTGTTTTTTTGATATTGAGCTCCATGAGCTGTTTATATATTTTGGAGATTAATCCTTTGTCTGCTGTTTCATTTGCAAATATTTTCTCCCATTCTGAGGGTTGTCTTTTTGTTTTGTTTATGGTTTCCTTTGCTGTGCAAAAGCTTTTAAGTTTAATTAAGTCCCATTTGTTTATTTTTGTTTTTATTTCTGTTACTCTAGGAGGTAGGTCAAAAAAGATCTTGCTGTGATTTATGTCAAAGTGTTTTTCCTATGTTTTCCTCTAAAAGTTTTATAGTGTCTGGTCTTACATTTAAGTCTTAAATCCATTTGGAGTTTATTTTTGTGTGTGGTGTTAGGAAGTGTTCTAATTTCATTCTTTTACATGTAGCTGTCCAGTTTTTCCAGCACCACTTATTGAAGAGGCTGCCTTTTCTCCATTGTATGTTCTTGCCTCCTTTGTCATAAATTAGGTGACCATATGTGCCATGGGTTTATCTCTGGGCATTCTATCCCGTTCCATTGATCTATATTTCTGTTTTTGTGCCAGTACCATATTGTCTTGATTACTGTAGCTTTGTGGTATAGTCTGAAGTCAGGGAGACTGATTCCACCAGCTCCATTTTTCTTTCTCAAGATTGCTTTGGCTATTCGGGGTTTACTGTGTTTCCATATGAATTGTAAAATTTTTTGCTCTAATTCTGTGAAGAATGCCATTGGTAGTTTGATAGGGATTGCATTGAATCTGTAGATTGCTTTGGGCAATATAGTCATTTTCACAATATTGATTCTTCCAATCCAAGAACATTGTATATTTCTCCATCTGTTTATGTCATCTTTGATTTCTTTCATCAGTGTTTTATAGTTTTCTGAGTACAAGTTTTTGCCTCCTTAGGCAGGTTTATTCCTAGGAATTTTTGTTGTGATGGTAAATGGGATTCTTTCCTTAATTTCTCTTTCTGATTTTTCGTTGTTGGTGTATAGGAATGCCAGCGATTTCCATGCATTAATTTTGTATCCTGCAACCTTACCAAATTCATTGATTAGTTCTAATAGTTTTCTGGTGGCATCTTTAGGATTTTCTATGTATAGTATCATGTCATCTGCAAACAGTGACAGTTTTACTTCTTCTCCAGTTTGTATTCCTTTTATTTCTTTTTCTTCTCTGATTGACGTGGCTAGGACTTCCAAAACTATGTTGAATAAGAGTGGCAAGTGTGGACATCCTTGCCTTGTTCCTGATCTTAGAGGAAATGCTTTCAGTTTTTTACCACTGAGTATGATGCTTGCTGTGGGTTTGTCATATATGGCCTTTATTATGCTGAGGTAGGTTCCCTCTATGCCCTCTTCTCAAGAGTTTTTATCATAAACGGGTGTTGAATTTTGTCAAAAGCTTTTTCTGCATCTATTGAGATGATCATATGGTTTTTATTCCTTAATTTGTTAATGTGGTGTATCACATTGATTGATTTGTGTATATTGAAGAATCCTTGCATCCCTGGGATAAATCCCACTTGATCATGGTGTATGATCCTTTTAATGTGCTGTCGGATTCTGTTTGCTAGTAGTTTGTTGAGGATTTTTGCATCTATGTTCATCAGTGATATTGGTCTATAATTTTCTTTTTTGTGATATCTTTGTCTGGTTTTGGTATCAGGGTGATGGTGGCTTTGTCGCATGAATTTGGGAGTGTTTCTCCCTCTGCAAGTTTTTGGAAGAGTTTGAGAAGGATTGGTGTTAGCTCTTCTCTAAATGTTTGATAGAATTTGCCTGTGAAGCCATCTGTTCCTGGACTTTTGTTTGCTGGAAGATTTTTAATTACAGTTTCAATTTCATTACTTGTGATAGGTCTGTTTATATTTTCTAATTCTTCCTGGTTCAGTCTTGGAAAATTGTACCTTTCCAAGAATTTGTCCATTTCTTCATGGTTGTCCATTTTATTGGCATATAGTTGTTTGTAGTAGTCTCTTATAATCCTTTGTATTTCTGCAATGTCAGTTGTGACTTCTCCTTTTTCATTTCTAATTTTATTGATTTGCGTCTTCTCCTTTTTTCCTTGAAGAGTCTGGCTAAGGGTTTATCAATTTGGTTTATCTCCTTAAAGACCCAGTTTTAGTTTTATTGATCTTTGCTATTGTTTTCTTCATTTCTATTTCATTTATTTCTGCTCTGATCTTTATGATTTCTTTCCTTCTACTGACTTTGGGTTTTCTTTGTTCTTCTTTCTCTAGCTGTTTTAAGTGTAGGGTTAGATTGTTTGAGATTTTTCTTGTTTCTTGAGGCGAGATTGAATTGCTCTAAACTTCCCTCTTAGAACTGCTTTTTGCTGTGTACCATAGGTTTTGGGTCATTGTGTTATTGTTGTCATTTGTTTCTATGTATTTTTTATTTCTTCTTTGATTTCTTCAGTGATCTCTTGGTTACTTAGTAGCACACTGTTTAGCCTCCATGTATTTGTGATTTTTACAGTTTTTTCCTGTAATTGATATCCAATCTCATAGGGTTGTGGTCAGAAAAGATGCTTGATACAATTTCAATTTTCTTAAATTTTCCAAGGCTTGATTTGTGACCCAAGATGTGATCTATCCTGGAGAATGTTCCATGTGCACTTGAGAAGAAAGTGTATTCTGCTGCTTTTGGGTGGAATGTTCTATAAATATCAGTTAAATCTATCTGGTCTATTGTGTCATTTAAAGCTTATTTATATTCTGTTCGGATGATCTGTCCATTGGTGTAAGTGGCGTGTTAAAGTACACTACTATTATTGTGTTACTGTCGATTTCTCCTTTCATGGTTGTTAGCATTTGCCTTATGTATTGAGGGGCTCCTATGTTGACTGCATAAACATTTATAATTGTTATATCTTCTTCTTGGATTGCTCCCTGGATCATTATGTAGTGTCCCTCCTTATCTCTTGTAACAGTCTTTATTTTAAAGTCTATTTTATCTGATACGAGTATTGCTACTCCAGCTTTCTTTTGATTTCCATTTTCATGAAATATCTTTTTCCATCCCTTCACTTTCAGTCTGTATGTGTCCCTAGGTCTGAAGTTGGTCTCTTGTAGACAGCATATATATGGGTCTTATTTTTTTTATCCATTCAGCCAGTCTGTGTCTTTTGGTTGGGGAATTTTATCCATTTACATTCAAGGTTATTATCAATATGTATGTTCCTATTACCATTTTCTTAATTGTTTTGGGTTTGTTTTTGTGGATCTTTTTCTCCTCTTGTGTTTCCCACCTAGAGAATTTTCATTAGCATTTGTTCTAAAGCTGGTTTGGTGGTGCTGAATTCTCTTAGCTTTTGCTTTTCTGAAAAGCTTTTGATTTCTCCATCGAATCTGAATGAAATCCTTGCTGGGTAGAGTAATCTTGGTTGTAGGTTTTTCTCTTTCATCACTTTAAGTATATCCTGCAACTCCCTTCTGACCTGCAGAGTTCCTGCTGAAAAATCAGTTGATAACCTTATGGGGATTCCTTTGTATGTTATTTTTTGTTTTTCCCTTGATGCTTTTAATATTTTTTCTTTGAATTTAATTTTTGTTAGTTTGATTAATATGTGTCTTGGTGTGTTTCTCCTTGGGTTTATCCTGTATGGGACTCTCTGTGCTTCCTGGACTTGGGTGGCTATTTCCTTTCCCATGTTAGGGAAGTTTTTGACTATAATCTCTTCAAATATTTTCTCAGACCCTTTCTTTTTCTTTTCTTCTTCTGGGACCTCTATAATTTGAATGTTGGTGCATTTAGTGTTGTCCCAGAGGTCTCTGAGATTGTCTTCAATTCTTTTCATTCTTTTTTCTTTATCTGCTCCTCGGCAGTTATTTCCACCATTTTGTCTTCCAGCTCACTTATTCATTCTTCTGCCTCAGTTATTCTGTTATTGATTCCTTCTAGTGTATTTTTCATTTCAGTTATTGTGTTATTCATCTCTGTTTGTTTGTTCTTTAGTTCTTCTAGATCTTTGTTAAACATTTCTTGGATTTTCTCAATCCATGCCTCCATTCTATTTCCGAGATTCTGGATCATCTTTACTATCATTACTCTGAATTCTTTTTCAGGTAGATGGCCTATTTCCTCTTCATTTATTTGGTCTTGTAGGTTTTTACCTTGCTCCTTCATCTGTGACATATTTTTTTGCCGTCTCATTTTTCTTTCTTTCTTTCTTTCTTTTTTTTTTTTTTAGTGAGTGGGATTGTGCTCCCGTCTTACTGGTGGTTTGGCCTGAGGCTTCCAACACTGGAGTTTGTAGGCTGTCGGGTAGAGCTGGGTCTTGGTGCTGAGATGAGGACCTCCATGAGACCTCACTCCAATAAATATTCCCTGGGGTCTGAGGCTCTCTGTTAGTCCAGTGGTTCAGACTCAGAGCTCCCACCACAGCAGCTTTGGCCAGACCCCTGGCTCATGAACCAAGATCCCACAAGCCATGTGGGGCAGCAAAAAAAAAAAAAAGAGAATAACAAAGTAAAAAATAAAATTAGACTAGGAAACTAACAGATATGTTAGAAAGAATATAAAAATAAAAATACAGATGAATCAACAACTGGAAGGTACAACAGTACCACAAGTAAAAAAGAGGAGGGAAAAGAAAAAAAAAAGGGGGTGAAAGGCCTTGGCTGTGGAGGGCAGGGCCTACGCAAGGGAGAGGTTTGGTGGTGGATGGGGTCTATGCTTAGGACTCACAGGGCTGGAAAAGGCCCTGGGGGCTGTGGGGGGTGGGCTTAGGCTCAATGGAACAGAAGGGGCCCAGGCGTGTCCCCCACCCCTGGTCTCAGAGGGCTGGGGACCTCATCTCGGAGCCCAGCAGGCTCCCTGCGCCCGAGTGGGTGGGGCAAACGCCCTCGGCTCCTCTCCTGCTCTTCTCAGAGGGCCCCTCCTGCCTGCCTCTCCTGATCTTCCCAGCCTCAGGGGTGCCGATCCTGTCTGGCCTCCACTTCTCCTCCCTCCTCAGTTCCCCCACGTCCTACCAGTTCACTTGGGGGTTCCTCCCATCTCCTTGGGTGTCAGGGTCCCCCACCCGCAGCCGGCAGGCACCCTAGTTGTGGAGAGACGCTAACTCGGCATCTTCCCACACCGCCATCTTCTGTGTGCTGCTATTTAAGCCTATCTCAAATGCATTCAGCTTTTAAATTAACATCCCAAAACAATCTTGAACTCGGATTTTGTTCTTGTGGTGTTTTGTTTTTGTTTTTTAAGAGTACCTTCAAAAGTACACCAATGAAGGAATTCCCTGGTGGTCCAGTGGTTAGGACTCTGTGCTTCCACTGCAGGGGGCACAGGTTCCATCCCTGGTTGGGGAAGTAAGATCCTACAAGCCACGTGGTGAAACAAACAAACAAACAACCAATAAGATTTCTTCGTCACAGTATTTTTGTCCTCAGCTTTGAGCCAGAGGATGCTTGCTAAAGGAAGAAGGAAATCTACAGCACAGGTCCCAGGAGTAAAGTTCCTGAGAGTCTATAACTGCAGACTCAGGGTCCTCAGTGGGGAAAGTCAGGCAGCAGCATCCAGCCTCCCATAGATGTGTCTTCCACTGAAAGCCCCCACCCCATGTAAGCCCCCCACACTGCCCCACTGTGTTACTATTTTGCTCATACAGACCAGCCATGAAGGGAGAAAATCCTTCCAATTCCGTGTTGCCAGCACAGCAGCTGTACTGCGAGTCTCTGGGCAGGGCTGCGTTGATGGTCCTCAGTGGGCGTGCTCTCCTCTGGGTTTGGAGAGTGAGGACTTGCCCACGTGCAAATAGGTACAACAGCCCCAGGGACTAACATGCTTTAAGGGACATGAGGAGCCATCCCATCTCCCCCCATCTCAGGGTCCACGATTCTCGAAACCTGGGCCAGTGCAATTCGTTCACAGGGAGAGAGGAGGTTCTCATTGCAAATCGTCCAGCAGGGGTGGGTGCACAAGCAGAGCCCGAGAACTGGCTTCGACTTGTCATAAAGTCCCTGAAACCAGAAGCCAATGTCCACACCCACCCAGAAAGAGGCAGGTGACCAGCTTGCACCAGGAGGGCCCAGCTGGACCAGAACTATCCCATTAGTCACATTGTTTCTCACAGCTTCCTTAGCAAGAGTGAACTGAAGACAGGAGAGGGTGGGAGGGAGAGGGACGGACTGGGAGTTTGGGGTTGGTAGATGCAAGCTATTACAATAGAATGGATAAACAACAAGGTCCTACTGTATAGCACAGGGAACTGTATTCAATATCCTGGGGTAAACCATAATGGAAAATAATATTAAAAAAGAATGATATATGAGTATAACTGAGTCACTTTGCTGTACAGCAGAAATTAGCACAACATTGTAAATCAGCTATACTTCAATAAAAAAAAAATAGAGAGTCAACTGAAGGCAGATTTCAGAGCTGGCTGCATAGAAAATGTATAGTTTACTACATGTAAGTAAACTCATAGATTCTGATTCTACAGAATGGATTCAAGCATTTCAGAAAAAATTATACTGTTATCTCCATAAAGCCCAGAGTTTGCAAAAATCTAGGTATCCATAGCAAACTCAGCAGGCTCTACTTTTTCAATAGTTAACTTTATTTTGAATAGATTATACATTCATATATTCAGCTATCAAATCCATATAAAATGATATACATTAAGAATTCTTGTTTCCTTCCTGTCCATCTTCCCCACTGCCCCCCATAGGTAACCATTTTTATTACTTTCTTATATATCCATCCAGTGTTTCTTTATGCAAATACAAAAATAAATATATTTATGTGGTAGTCAGAACAATGGGTCCCTCAAAGCTGTCCATGTCCTGATCCCTGGAACCCATGAATATGCTACCTTACATGGCAAAAAGGTCTTTGCCAATGTGATTAAGTGAGGTTCTTGAAATGGAGAGGTTAGCCTGGATTGTCCAGGTGGGCCTGTGTCATCACAAAGGTCCTTACAGGAGGGCAGCAGGAGGGTCAGGGACAGAGATAAAACCGAGAGAGATTGGAAGATACTACACGGCTGGCTCTGAAGATGGAGGAGGGGCCACGAGCCTAGACATGCAGGCGGCCTCTGGAAGCCGGAAAAGGAAGGAAACGGATTTGTTTCTAGAGCCTCGGGAAAGAACACAGCCCCACCCACCCATTTTAGACCTCTGACCTCCAGAAGTTCTCCAGAAATAGGAGGAAATAAACTTGCACGGTTTCACACCACTAAGTTTGTGGTGACTTGTTACAGAAAGAACAGGAAACCAACACAACTTATTTCCATCCTTTTCTTAAACAATAAAGTTAGCACACTCTGTATAGGGTGTCCCAAAGTCTTGATGCAGTTTTAGGCTTTAATAACTTCAGAAGCATAAACGCTACCAAAGAACAAACAACATCATTTGAAAGTTTTATTATTTGAATCTCTTTTACATTTATTTATGTGAATTTTGAATAATACATTTTATTTTAATTTTGTTTCAGTACCTCTGATTGAAGATAACGAAAACTGACTGAAACAAAAGACTTAAAGTTAAAATTTATCACTCCAAACTCCCAAGACTAAGTGGATGAGAAATGTATACGACTGTTTTCAAATCATGTTTTTTTTTTTTTAATTTAATAGCATTTATACTTCTGACATTATTAAGGTTTAAAACTGCACTAAGACTTTGGGGACACTGTGTACGTTCTTCAGCAGTTTGATTTTGTCAGTCAACAGTATATCCTAGAGATCTTCCCACATCAAACGTAAGAGGGGGGCTTCCCTGGTGGCGCAGTGGTTGAGAACCTGCCTGCCAATGCAGGGGACATGGGTTCGAGCCCTGGTCTGGGAAGATCCCACTTGCCACGGAGCAACTAGGCCCCTGAGCCACAACTACTGAGCCTGCGCGTCTGGAGCCTGTGCTCCGCAACGAGAGAGGCCGTGACAGTGAGAGGCCCCCGCTCACCGCAACTAGAGAAAGCCCTTGCACAGAAACGAAGACCCAACACAGCCATAAATAATAAATTAAAAAAAAAAAAAAGACAAAACTGTAGTTCCCAGAGGCTCTCAAAAAAAAAAAAAAAAAAAAAAGTAAGAGGTTCCCAGTTCCTCCTATAGCTGCTCAGTGTCCTGACATGCTGAGGTACCAGCCTCCTCTTAGTTGGTGCTGGGGTTGTTTCTAATCACAAGCGCTGCTGTGAATCATCTTGTATGGATGTCACTTAGTACGTGTGCAGGTAGATCTGTAGGGTACACTGTCAGAAGCTGGGATGTAGGGTCAAACTGTTACCCACCCTTCTGAGTCCTTCCGCAACAGAGGTCCTCCTGCCCAGCGTCGCTCACGCCAATAGAGCACTTGCTCTCGGGTCAGACGGCGAACGGGGCTGCTCAGCAGGGAACCAGTGGCCGGGAAGGGGCAGGGTTCTGGCGTGGGCGGGCGCAGGCGCAGCTGCTGCTCACGTCCCCTGATCGCAGCGCCAGGCGCTGCGTCTCTGCACGCGGCCCGCCCGCCATCTTTAACTGAGTGTGCCGGGGTGGACGTTCTGTGTAGCTCCCTCAGCTGAACTGTCGACGCCGCCGTTTTGCACCGGGAGCCCTGGTCTGAAGGGCCGGGCGCGACACCCCCTGCCCGCGGTGCCCTGGGAGCCAGCCGACTAGACTCAGCCCGGAGGAAACAAGGTTAGACTTTATTTTCTCACCCAGGTTCTATTCTTCTTCCCAGGGAACTGTGAATGGGCTTTGCTGGTGACAAACCCCTCCTCTGCCTTGTGTCCGGCTCCTCATAGTGTGTGCGGGGGGCGGGGTGCTGAGCGCCTGTGTCCACCTTCCATTACTGCTTCCTGCTGAGCGCGGGTGGTGTCGGAACCCCGCGTGGAGGACGGGAACTTCTCTTTCGGTCTGCTTGATGGCCCCCAGGCCTGGGCCCTGACTGTTTACATCCCTGGGTGACCCTCATTTGTGTAACCTTTTGGAGACAAAGGACCCCAGACAGTTTAAGATCCATGGCCCAAATATTAGCGAGAGAACCGTGCTCACACGTCACATTTTTCCTGAAAACGCAGGTCTCTGGCCCTGACGCTGAGGCTCACTGCTGGGCCTGAGTCTCCCTGGTCACACGTTGGTGGTTTTTCGGATAAGAAGCTTCAAGTCAGAGAGAGGGTCACATGAGTGGTCCAGGGGGTCCTTTGCCCCAGGTTGTCTTTCTGGAGGTTGGGGCTGGCGGGGGGGGGGGCTCTTTCCTCAAATGCAGTGTCCCCCCCTGGAGTGACCCCTGTGACTTAAGGGCAGATGGCTGGTTAGGGTCACCGAGTGAGGTCCGTCCACTTAGGAGTGAGCTGGGCTTGCAGCCGCTGGTTTTCCAGGTTGTTAGGTGCACCCAGGCTCCTGGCGGTGAGGGGGGGGCAGGTGGGTGGGTGGGTGCCGCCAGCACCTGGTCACCTTATTCCAAGAGCGCTTTCACTGTTTCTCCCACCTGGAGGGCACACTTGAGTTGTTACATTTCAAAGGGGGCTGGGGTGTCCCTTCTCTCAGGCTTGGGGAATGGGCATCCAGGAGTTCAAATGCTCTTAACCTTAACTTATCCCTTGGGGCTACCGCATGTGGAGCAGGGAGCTCCGAAGCAACTTCCTTAATACAGTTTTCTTGAGTTTCCTGACATAGCTTGGCTAAGGCCCGTTTCAAGGAGTGACTAGATCTCTCAATGTTCCCTGATGATTGGGGTCTCCAGGCTGAGAGCAAGGCCCCTTTCATGCCCAGGGCACTTGTAATCCTCTTTGTCACTCGAGACACAAATGCTGGACCATTATCACTTTGTAGGGATCTTGGGAGCTCAAACCTGGGGATGGTCCCTTCTAACGGATGCCTTAGTTACTTCAGCTGCCGTTTCCGTTCTAGTGGGAAATGCTTCTGTCCACCCAGAAAATGTGTCCACTAGCACCAAGAGATGCCTGAAATTGCTGGGTACTCTAAGCATGACAGTGAAATCAATCTGCCAGCCTTCCCCAGGATATGTCCCTCTGGTCTGAATGGACCTTATCAGGGGGCTTCTGGGGGGTCTGATGTTGGTGTTGTTCGTTGTGCAGATGGGGCATGTCTCAACTATCTTACTGGTTATACTTTTATGCCAGTAGTTACTGTGACCTTAACTCACCAGTTACATAGGGCTTCCCTCCTGTAGTGAGTTCCCTGATGAGCTTCCCTGATGGTTTTACAAGCTGCTGTTTAGGGAAAGAAGTTTCACCCATGTTCATTGACTCATCACCCATGGCCTCCTAGATTTCTACTGAAGCCCCACCTTTAGGCTTTGTCTAATTCTTCCTTTGTGTAGATTGGGGGGTAATTGGATGGATCTGGCCTTCAAGGTATAAGGGCTGGTTGCCAATTTACTGGTTCTAGGGCCACCTTTTGGCAGTTGCGTCTGCCTTGTTTCCCTTTATTTCCTCTGCATCCCCCTTTTGGTGACCCCTACAATGAATCACTGCCACATTTTTAGAAACTGTACTGCTTCTAGGAGATTCAATATGCTTAAGCTGTATTTCACCAGTTTATTCTCCGCAGTAAACATACCTCTTTCCTTCCAAATAGCTCCGTGTGCGCGTAGGATGGCATGTGCATACTGGGCGTCTGTGTAAACATTCAGAATCTTCCCGGTCTCAAGCTCTAAGGCTCAGGTGAGGGCTGTGAGCTTGGCCTTTTGGACAGAAGTCCTTGGCGTAGAATTCCTGCCTCTGTGACTTGCATCTTGGAGGTCACTGCGTGTCCCACCAGACTTCTCCCCTCTCAAATAAAACTGCTCCCCTCTGTGAACCATTCCTCTTCAGCACTTGGGAGAGGCTCACTTAATAGTTTGGGGTGGCTGGAATAGATCGTGTCTGTGGTTTCCATGCAATCATGCTCCAGGAGTCCCATTTTCGTAGGTAGCAGCGTGGCAGGATTTACCGTGTGACAGTTTTTTATGGTAGCCACTGAGTTGTCTAAAAGCATAACCTGAACTTGAATTGACCTTCAGGGGGATAGCCGTTCTGTTCCCTTAGGACTTACTAAGGCCTGAACACGGCATGGAGTCCATATAGTGATCGGCTGAGCAAACGTTCACTTTCCAGCCTTCTTTAGCAGGGTGGTAGTAGCTGCTACTGCCTGTAGGCAAGGAGGCCACCCCTTAGTGGTTTGATCTGATTGTTCAGAGATATAAGCAACTACTCTAGTAAGGGGTCCTAGTTTTTGAGGTCATACCCCAAGGGCGATTCCCCTTCTCTCATGAATGTAAAGGTCAGAGGGTTTAGCTAAATCTGGGAGGGCCAGGGCAGGGGGCCCTGAAGTAGTTGCTTTTTCAGTTCTTGAAAGGTCCTTTGCATTCTGAATTCTATTCAAAAGGATCATCATCCTTTCCTTTAAACTTTTCATATAGTGGCCCACTCTTAGACCATAGTTAGGGATCCATATGTGTAAAACCTGACCATCCCCAGGAATCCCCTAAGCTGTCTTCTAGTTCTAGGAGAGGCGAGGCTGCAAATGACTTCTTTCCTTTCCTGGGGTGGGCTTCTCTGACCTTCTGTGAAAATGAAGCCCAGGTAGGTCACCCTAGTTTGTGACATATGAGCCTTTTTCTTGAACACCTTATATCCTTTATTAGCGAGGTGGTTCAGGGTGGTTACAGTATTTTTGTCAGAGGCCTCCTTAGTCAGGCTGTGATCAGAATGTCATCCACATCCTGGAGGAGGGTTCCATCCTCCAGGATGTGGATCTTTTAGGTCTTTAGCTAAAGTTTCCCCAAAGATGGTGGGGGAATTTTTGAACCCTTTGGCCAGGACTGACCAGCAGTATTGTTTTTGCTATGTGTTTGGGTCCTGCCACTCAAAAGCAAAAATTTCTTGTGACTCTGGAGCTAATAGGATGCAGAAGAAGGCATCTTTTAAATCTAATACAGAATACCAGGTCCTGGCAAATGTAGAGTGGCCAGCAGGGTGTAGGAATCCGGGACCACTAGATGTAGATCCTCAGTGGCTTCATTGACTGCCCTGAGGTCCTGTATCATCCAGTATTCCCCATTGGGTTTCTTTATGGGGTTGGGAGTATATAGGCTGATTGGCCTGGTCTAATAAGACCCCTTCAGTTAGGGCCTGTTTCACAGGGGAAATGCTCAACAAGGCCTCCAGGCAGAGGGTACTGTTTTCTTTTGGGCCATGTATGTCCAGGTTTTAGATGGACTATCAAAGGACTGGCTTCTGTAGCTGGTCCCACCTGTCCCTGGGCCCAGACCTCGGGATTTACTCCAAGGAGATAAACTTGCTCTGTCCAGGGAGGTTTGTCCTCAGCCATTAACATTATCATCTTGTGCCCCTTGTCTAAGGGGCCACCAATCTCCAGTTTGTCTCCTATTAGGTGGATAGTAACCCCCAATTTATGTAAGATATAGCAGCAGTATAGGGCATTCGGGGACATACAGGAAGGAATGGGTGCACATGTGTTCATACAATTTACATTTTTTTTTATGTTCCTTATTTTTCTTTTGAATTTTAGAATTTTATTTATTTTTTTATACAGCAGGTTCTTATTAGTTATCTATTTTATACATATTAGTGTATATATGTCAATTCCGATCTCCCAATTCATCACACCCCCGCCACTTTCCCCCCTTAGTGTCCATATGTTTGTTACATCTGTGTCTCTATTTCTGCCCTGCAAACCGGTTCATCTGTACAGTTTTTCTAGGTTCCACATATATGCGTTAATATGATATTTATTTTTCTTTTTCTGACCTCACTCTATATGACACACTCTAGATCCATCCATGTCTCTACAAATGACCCAGTTTCGTTCCTTTTAATGGCTGAGTAATATTCCATTGTATGTATGTACCGCATCTTCTTTATCCATTCGTCTGTCGATGGGCATTTAGGTTGCTTCCATGACCTGGCTATTGTAAACAGTGCTGCAATAAACACTGGGTGGGGGGGGTGCATGCGTCTTTTTGAATTATGGTTTTCTCTGGGTATATGCCCAGTAGTGGGATTGCTGGGTCATATGGTAATTCTATTTTTACTTTTTTAAGGAACCTCCATACTGTTCTCCATAGTGGTTGTATCAATTTACATTCCCACCAACAGTGCAAGAGGGTTCCCTTTTCTCCACACCCTCTCGGCATTTGTTTGTAGATTTTCTGATGATGCCCATTCTAACTGGTGTGAGGTGATATCCCATGGTAGTTTTGATTTGCATTTCTCTGATAATTAGTGATGTTGAGCAGCTTTTCATGTGCTTCTTGGCCATCTGTATGTCTTCTTTGGAGAAATGTCTATTTAGGTCTTCTGCCCATTTTTGGATTGGGTTGTTTTTTTGATACTGAGCTGCATGAGCTGTTTATACATTTTGGAGATTAATCCTTTGTCCTTTGATTTGTTTGCAAATATTTTCTCCCATTCTGAGGAATGTCTTTTCGTCTTTGCGTCTTGTTTGTAGTTTTCTTTGCTTTACAACAGCTTTTAAGTTTCATTAGGTCCCATTTGTTTATTTTTGTTTTTATTCCATTACTCTAGGAGGTGGATCAAAAAAGATCTTGCTGTGATTTATGTCCTAGAGTGTTCTTCCTACTCTTTCCTCTAAGAGTTTTATAGTGTCCAGTCTTACATTTAGGTCTGTAATCCATTTTGAGTTTATTTTTGTGTATGGTGTTAGGGAGTGCTCTAATTTAATTCTTCTACATGTAGCTGTCCAGTTTTTCCAGCACCACTTATTGAAGAGGCTGTCTTTTCTCCATTCTATATTATTGCCTCCTTTATCAAAAATAAGGTGACCATATGGTGCGTGGGTTTATCTCTGGGCATTCTATCCTGTTCCATTGATCTGTGTTTCTGTTTTTGTGCCAGTACCATATTGTCTTGATTAGTGTAGCTTTGTAGTATAGTCTGAAGTCCGGGAGCCTGATTCCTCCAGCTCCCTTTTTTTCCCTCAAGACTGCTTTGGCTATTCGAGGTCTTTTGTGTCTCCATACAAATTTTTTTTTTTAATTAATTTATTTATTTATTTATCATTTTTTTTAGCTGTGTGGGGTCTTCGTTTCTGTGTGAGGGCTTTCTCTAGTTGTGGCAAGTGGAGGCCACTCTTCATCGCGGTGCGCGGGCCTCTCACCATCGCGGCCTCTCTCACTGCGGAGCACAGGCTCCAGACGCGCAGGCTCAGTAGTTGTGGCTCACGGGCCTAGTTGCTCCGCGGCATGTGGGATCTTCCCAGACCAGGGCTCGAACCTGTGTCCCCTGCATTGGCAGGCAGATTCTCAACCACTGCACCACCAGGGAAGCCCTCCATACAAATTTTAAGATATTTTGTTCTAGTTCTGTAAAAAATGCCATTGGTAATTTGATAGGGATTGCATTGAATCTGTAGATTGCTTTGGGTAGTATAGTCATTTTCACAATATTGATTCTTCCAATCCAAGAACATGGTATATCTCTCCATCTGTTGGTGTCATCTTTAATTTCTTTCATCAGTGCCTTACAGTTTTCTGCATATAGGTCTTTTGTCTCCCTCAGTAGGTTTATTCCTAGGTATTTTATTTTTGTTGCAATGGTAAATGGGAGTGTTTCCTTAATTTCTCTTCCAGATTTTTCATCAGTGTATAGGAATGCAAGAGATTTGTGTGCATTAATTTTGTATCCTGCAACCTTACCAAATTCATTGATTAGTTCTAGTAGTTTTCTGGTGCCATCTTTAGGGTTCTCTGTACAGTATCATGTCATCTGCAAACAGTGACAGTTCTACTTCTTTTCCAATTTGCATTCCTTTTATTTGTTTTTCTTCTCTGATTGCCATGGCTAGGACTTACAAAAGTATGTTGAATAAGAGTGGCAAGAGTGGACATCCTTGTCTTGTTCCTGATCTTAGAGAAAATGCTTTCAATTTTTCACCATTGAGGATGATGTTTACTGTGGGTTTGTCATATATGGCCTTTATTATGTTGAGGTAGGTTTCCTCTATGCCCATTTTCTGGAAAGTTTTTATTATAAATTGGGTTGAATTTTGTCAAAATCTTTTTCTGCATTTATTGAGATGATCACATGGTTTTTATTCCTTAATTTGTTAATGTGGTGTATCACATTGATTGATTTGCATATATTGAAGAATCCTTGCATCCCTGGGATAAATCCCACTTGATCATGGTGTATGACCCTTTTAATGTGTTTTTGGATTCAGTTTGCTAGTATTTTGTTGAGCATTTTTGTGTCTATGTTCATCAGTGATATTGGTCTGTAATTTTGTTTTTTTGTGATGTCTTTGTCTGGTTTTGGTATCAGGGTGATGGTGGCCTCATAGAACAGGTTTGGGAGTGTTTCTCCCTCTGCAGTTTTTTGGAAGAGTTTGAGAAGGATAGGTTTTAGCTCTTCTCTAAATGTTTGGTAGAATTTGCCTGTGAAGCTATCTGGTCCTGGAATTTTGTTTGTTGGAAGATTTTTAATCACAGTTTCTATTTCATTACTTGTGATTGATCTGTTTATATTTTCTATTTCTTCCTGGTTCAGTCTTGGAAAGTTGTACCTTGCCAAGAATTGTCCACTTTTTCGTGGTTTTCGATTTTATTGGCATATGGTTGCTTGTAGTAGTCTGTTATGATCCTTTGTATGTCTGTGGTGTCAGTTGTGATTTCTCCTTTTTTTAATAATTTTTTAAAATTAATCTATTTATTTATGGCTGTGTTGGGTCTTTGTTTCTGTGAGAGGGCTTTCTCTAGTTGTGGCAAGCGGGGACCACTGTTCATCGCGGTTCACAGGCCTCTCACTATCGCGGCCTCTCTTGTTGTGGAGCACAGGCTCCAGACGCGCAGGCTCAGTAGTTGTGGCTCACGGGCCCAGTTGCTCTGCGGCATGTGGGATCTTCCCAGACCAGGGCTCGAACCCATGTCCTCTGCATTGGCAGGCAGATTCTCAACCACTGCGCCACCAGGGAAGCCCGATTTCTCCTTTTTCATTTCTGGTTTTATTGATTTGAGTCCTCTCCCTTTTTTTCTTGGTGATTCTGGCTAAAGGGTTTTCAATTTTGTTTATCTTCTCAAAGAACCAGCTTTTGGTTTTATTGATGGTTGCTACTGTTTTCTTTGTTTCTATTTCATTTATTTCTGCTCTGATCTTTATGACTTCTTTCCTTCTACTAACTTTGGGGGTTTTTTTGTTGTTCTTTTTTTCTCTAGTTGCTTTAGGTGTAAAGTTAGATTGTTTATTTGAGATTTTTCTTGTTTCTTGAGGTGAGATTGAATTGCTATAAACTTCCCTCTTAGAATTGCCTTTGCTTTGTCCCATAGGTTTTGGGTCGTTGTGTTTTCATCATTTGTTTCTATGTATTTTTTGATTTCCTCTTTGATTTCTTCAGTGATCTCTTGGTTATTCAGCAGCACACTGTTTAGCCTCCATGTGTTGTTTGTGTTTTTTACAGTTTTTTCCTGTGATTGACTTCTAATCTCATAGTGTTGTGGTCAGAAAAGATGCTTGACACAATTTCAATTTTCTTAAATTTTCTGCGGCTAGATTTGTGACACAAGGTGTTATCTATCCTGGAGAATGTTCCATGGGCACTTGAGAAGAAGGTGTATTCTGCCGCTTTCTGGTGTAATGTCTTATAAATATTAGTTGAATCTATCTGTTTTGTTGTGTCATTTAAAGCTTGTGTTTCCTTATTTTCTGTTTGGTTGATCTGTCCATTGGTGTAAGTGGTGTGTTAAAGTCCCCCACTATTATTGTGTTACCGTTGATTTCCCCTTTTATGGTTGTTAGCATTTGCCTTATGTATTGAGGTGCTCCTATGTTGGGTGTGTAAATATTTATAAGTGTTATATCTTCTTCTTGGATTGATCCCTGATCATTATGTAGTGTCCTTCATTATCTCTTCCAGCAGTCTTTATTTTAAACTCTATTTTATCTGAAATGAGTATTGCTTCTCCAGTGTTCTTTTGATTTCCATTTGCATGAAATATCTTTTTCCATCCCCTCACTTTCAGTCGGTATATGTCCCTAGATCTGAAGTGGGTGTCTTGTAGACAGCACATATACCCGTCTTGTTTTTGTATCCATTCAGCCAGCCTGTTTCTTTTGGTTGGAGCATTTAATCCATTTGCATTCAAGGTAATTATCAATATGTATGTTCCTATGACCATTTTCTTAATTATTTTGGGTTTGTTTTTGTAGGTCTTTTTCTTCTCTTGTGCTTCCTACCTGGAGAAGTTCCTTTAGCATTTGTTGTAGAGCTGGTTTGGTGGTGCTGAATTCTCTTAGCTTTTCCTTGTCTGTAAGGTTTTTGATTTCTCCATCAAATCTGAATGAGATCCTTGCTGGGTAGAGTAATCTTAGTTGCAGGTTTTTCCCTTTCATCACTTTAAATATGGCCACTCGTTTCTAGCCTTCGGAGTTTCTGCTGAAAAATCAGCTGATAACCTTATGGGGATTCCCTTGTATGTTATTTGTTGATTTTCCCTTGCTGATTTTAATATTTTTTTCTTTGTGTTTAATTTTTGTTAGTTTGATTAATATGTGTCTTGGTGTGTTTCTCCTTGGATTTATCCTGTATGGGACTCTCTGTGCTTCCTGGACTTGGTGGCTATTTCCTTTCCCATGCTATAATCTCTTCAAATATTTTCTTAGAGCCATTCTCTTTCTCTTCTTCTGGGACCCCTGTAATTCAAATATTTGTGTGTTTAATGTTGTCCCAGAGGTCTCCGAGACTGTCCTCAATTCTTTTCATTCTTTTTTTTCTTTATTCTGCTCCTTGGCAGTTATTTCCACCATCCTGTCTTCCAGATCACTTATTCATTTTTTTGTTCCAGTTATTCTGCTATAGATTCCTTCTAGTATACTTTTCATTGCAGTTATTGTGTTCATCACTGTTTGTTTGTTCTTTGGTTCTTCTAGGTCCTTGTTAAACATTTCTTGTATTTTTTCAATCCATGCCTCCGTTCTATTTCTGAGATTTTGGATCACCTTTGCTATCATTACTCTTAATTCTTTTTCAGGTAGGTTGTCTATTTCCTCTTCATTTATTTGGTCTTGTAGATTTTTACCTTGCTCCTTCATCTGTAACACATTTTTTTGTCGTCTCATTTTTTTTGATGGGATGGGCTGTGTTCCTGTCTTACTGGTTGTTTGACCTGAGGTGTCCAGCACTGGCGTTTGTAGACAGTTGGGTAGAACTGGGTCTTGGTGCTGAGATGAGAACCTCTGGGAGACCTCACTCCGATTAATATTCCCTGGGGTCTGAGGTTCTCTGTTAGTCCAGCGGTTTGAACTCGGCACTCCCATCACAGGAGCTCAGGCCTGACCCCTGGCCTGGGAACCAAGATTCTGCAAGGTGTGCAGTGCAGCTAAAAAAAAAAGAAAGAAAAAAGAAAGAAAAAAGCAGAACAAAAACAAAGAATAAAAAATATAAATTTAGAAAAATTAAAATCTATTAGAAAAAATAAAAATATAAATGAAACAACAAGGCAAAACAGAACCCCAACAGCAAAAAACAAAGGTCAGAAAAGGCCTTGGGTTGGGGTGGGGAGTGTGTGGCAGCAGGGCTTAGGTGGGGGCAAGGCCTAGGTGCAGGACCTGTGTGGCCAGAAAAGGTCCTGGGGAAGTCGCGGGGGTGGGACTCGGGCTCAGCGTGACCAGAGGGGGCCTCGGTGGGCAGAGGTTTAGGCCCAGGACCCCAGTAGGCTTCCTGGGTCCCAAGTGGGCAGGGGGAAATGATGGCCCTGTTCCCTTCCGATCCTCCGATCCCCCAAACGTGTTTCCCTGTCCCCGCTGATTCCCTCACCATGAGTGGGCACCTCCAAGCATGGGAACCCCTCTCCTCCCCCAGTCGCCCCTTAGGGGCACCGGTCCCATCCCACCTCCACTTCTCCTCCACCCCCACCCTTCCACGTCCTACCTGGTCATGCGGGGGTTTCTCCCATCCCCTTAGATGTCCGAGGTCTCCCAGCAGTGCCTGGTAGGTGCCCTAGTTGTGAGGAGATGCAAACTCTGCGTCCTCCTATTCTGCCATCTTCTCTGCAGTTCAAGACTTACTTTGAAAGGATGTACAGTATGTTCACACTGCAAGCCTGTAACCAACCTTTTGCGCAGCCTGTGCACTCAGGAGTTTCCTGAACAAGTGCAGTTGGGCTAGTCTTGGATTTATCAGTAGGTATTTAGTGTTGTAGCTGTTCAGATAGACCGTAACCCTGAGCGCACCACAAGCCTGGCTGGCCACCAAACGGTCCCACTTCCAGGAAGAGACAACAGGACACTCAGTATGTGTCTGAGTGGTGGCTACTTGAGGGGGTTCTCTCCACGAGGCATCACATGTCACTGTTTGGTGATTTCCATTGTTAAAGGGAAAAACTCTGCTCTTACATCGTCCTGTCTAGCATATGCTAAGGCTCTTCCTAGATCAAGGAAGGAAAATGAAGAGTCTGAGACGGCCCTGGTTAGCTGCATATGGCTCAAAGGAAAGGGTACACTTGCTCTCAATTAATGAACGAGAACACCAGGTTTTTCAAGGTCAAGAAAATCAACTGTGTTACAACTAGCATTTTTAAAAAATGGTATTTGTACACCCATGTTCACAGCAGTGTTATTCACAGTAGCCCAGAGATGGAAGCAACCCAGGTGTTCATCGACAGATGAATGGATAAACAAAATGTGGTTTATACGTTCAATGGAATATTATTCAGCTTTGAAAAAGGAGGAGAGTCTGACATGTGCTACAACATGGATGAATCTTGAGGACATTCTGCTAAGTGAAACAAACCGTTCACAAAAGAGCAAAATCTACTTATATGAGGGACCTAGAGTAGTCAAATTTGTAGAGACAGAGAGTACAATGGTGGTTGCCAGGAGCTGGGGTTGCGGGGGGAGGGGGAATTGTTGTTTAGTGGGGACAGAATTTCAGTTTGAGATGATGAAAAATGTTCCAGATGGATGGTGGTGATGGTTGCACAACAATGTGAATGTATTGATATTTAATGCCACAGAACTGTATGGTTAAAAACGGTAAAAAAAAGAAAAAAAAAAGTAAATTATATGCTTTGTATGTCTCACCAGAATAAAAAAAATTGTAATAAAATGAAATAGAATAGAATAAAAGGTAGGTTACGAAGACGGGTTTACTATGTGAAAGTTCTTCAGTTCAACAATTAAGTGTGTGTGTGTATTTGAAAGTGTGTGTGCTGAATCATGATGTAAAATGTATTTCTGATTGTGGTTTTTAAAAAATTGAGAAAACATAATGCTAGAGGCAAGTCTCCAGTTCCCATTGTTGTGGCTCCTTCCTTTTTGAATTTGATATGCTTTGAGCAGTGGAAGTGATTTAATTTTGACATTCACTTTTTCAAGCAGAAAAATCCTTTCCCTTGGGCCTTCTCTTCATCATAATCAATTTTCTCTATCTGACTCCTCTTGGTAACTAGATTTCACATGCTAGATTAGCCAGGAAATTTGTGTACAGACATTCTATCATCTTGCTCCATGGACTGTTCATGAAAGCATTGGCATACATTGTGCTGAGTGATTATGACATGGGCTTCATGCTTCAGTGCAGAAAAACTAGAATACTAGAATTTCCTTAAGCCATAGAGTGTTTTAATTGAAAAATTCCTTGGTGGTCATGGCCTTTAAACCTCTTTTACTTGTAGGCATCCTTTCAATAATATCCGAAACAGCAAGTTGTTCATCTTGTGCCTGAACATTCCAATGACAGTGAGGGATCCCAGTTCATTGTTAAGTAGCTTCCATTGTAGAAAGAGTGTAAGAGCAGTTTCATGGCAGAATGGGGTGGCAAATCACTCTGGAGCCTGTGGTGACATCTCTGATCATCTGAAAAAACAGGTGTATGGACATATTCATTATCCACATTTCAATGGCATCCTTCCTGAGGACTGTGGCTTATAAGAGTCCACTTTATTCTTTTACAAGTGGCTGCCCAGTTTTTCCAACACCACTTATTGAAGAGACTGACATTTCTCCATTGTATATTCCTGGCTCTTTTGTGTAAATTAATTGACCATAATATGCATGGGATTATTTTTAGATTCTCTGTTCTGTTCCATTAATCTATGTGTCTGCCTTTATGCCAATACCATACTATTTCGATTATTATAGCTTTGTGATATAGTTTGAAATCAGGGAGTGTGATGCCTCCAGCTTTGTTCTTCTTTCTCAAGATTGCTTTAGCTGTTTAGGGTCTTTTGTGGTTCCATACACATTTTAGGATTGTTTGTTCTATTTCTGTGAGAGATATCTTTGAATTTTGATGGGGATTGCATGGAAGCTGTAGATTGCTTTGGGACATTTTAACAATATTAATTTTTTCAATTTATGAGCACAGAATATCTTTCCTTCCATTTATTTGTACCTTCTTCTGTTTCTTTCATCAATGTCTCATAGTTTTCGGTGTGCAGGTCTATCATGATGAATGCTTAATGCATTTCCAGCTTTGGATGTCTGGGTTAAAACTGAGGCTCTAAAGAGAGAAACAGTAATATCTCTTTTTTTTTTTTAATCAGCCATCAATTTTATACACATCAGCGTATACATGTCAATCCCAATCGCCCAATTCAGCACACCACCATCCCCACCCCACCGCGGTTTTCCCCCCTTGGTGTCCATATGTTAGAAACAGTAATCTCCTAACCAGCACCAAATTGCTGTTTTTATGAAGTCAACCCACTAGGGAATTTCTTTTTCCCCCCGATTCTTCAGGAATCCAGAACTGTTCTTTGAGTACCTAGAACTCTGTCAAAGGATAACTGTACTAGATTATGGCCATTTCCCAGCCTATAAAAATTAGTACTCTCTGTTTCTTGGTAACATACTAATTTTCAATGAAGTGATTGAATTTTTTAATGAAATTACTCCTCAGGTGTGCAATATTGGTGACAGCTATATTAGATATGATTGAAGGATAAATTTGTCCTGCATAAATAAATATCTCTAAAATACCTGCTATAGACACTAGATTTTAAAGCAGTTCTCTATTAATCATTCGACTGTGTAAGTCCTCAGTGCTCTAAGTACATTGAAATACTTTGGAAAAGTGGAGACTTTGAAGCAATGGACCTATTATCTTTGTCCCCCATCTTCAGGATAGCGAAAGAGAATTGTCAACTGTGAAGCAGGACAAAAAGTAAGAGTAGGTATGAGCTCCTCAGATTAGTGGGAAAAGACAGTAGTGAAAATTTACCTGCTGGTCTTCATGATGAATCACAGGAAACTAGAACTGAAAGAGGTAAGTCAGGCAAGTAGTAGGGATAAGGAATGATGGGGACCACTGGGCACCTTGGCAGTTGATTCTCATGTACAGATGAGTCTGATGGTGACTCTGAACCTGAGAAGTGGATGGAGACAGAAGAAGATGGAAGTGTCCAGCTGTATTCCTCATGATAGCCCATCACCAGAGAGTTTGGGCAGAGTTTGGATTACCTGGTGTGAGTCCACAGGTGGCCTGGACATTATTCTTGTGTTCCTCACCTCTATTTCTTTAATAAGCAATTTTCACTGAACTGAGTTTCCACTTTCACTGAAAGTGAGTTTCCATAGTGAAATTGGAGACCTGACAACTTGACACAAACATGGTTCTCTTTGACTCTTCTCTGTAGTTTTATCATGAATTCTGACGGAGATAAGCCTTGTCAAAAAGAAGGCATGATAGAAAGGCATCGGGAGTATTTATTTAATCATAATACAGAAAAAGAATGAAGAAACTGGGAGACAAAATATTGACCTCAAATGTATGAAGACAAGTTGATTTTTCAGTGATGTTCTACAGTATACTTTAACAAGATTTATTGGAAGACAATGCACAGTACTATAGACACTGCCATTGGCTAGTACGACACTGGTGTTTTAAGTATCCCTAAAATTCCAAGAAGTTAAAACAGTTTAATATAGATGTACTTTGAGAAAGAAGTTCAAGGAGACCGTTATGTGGCTATCATCAAAAAGTCTACAAATAACAAATGTCAGTGAGGATGTGTAGAAAAGGGAACCCTCATCGGTAGGAATGTAAATTGGTGCAGCCACTATGGAAAGCAGTATGGAGATTCCTCAAAAAACTAAAAATAGAACTATCATATGACCCAGGATTCCACTCCTGGATATATATCTGAAGAAAATGAAAACACTAATTCAAAAAGATACATGCACCCCAGTGATCGCAGCAGCATTACTTACAATTGCCAAGTTATGGAAGCAGTCTAAGTGCCCATCAACAGATGAATGAATAAAGAAGATATGGCGTATATATACAATGGAACATTACTCAGCCATAAAAGGGAGTGAAATTCTGCCATTTGCAACAACATGGTTGGACCTAGAGGGTATTATGTTAAATGAAATAAATCAGACAGAGACAAATATAGTATACTATTACTTATATGTGTAACCTAGAAAAATAAGACTAATGAACATAACAAAACAGAAACAGACTCACAGATATAGAGAATAAATTAGTGGTTGCCAGTGGGGAGAGAGAAGAGGGGAGGCAGTATAGGGGTAGGTGATTAAGAGGTACAAATTACTATGTATAAAATAAATAAGCTATAAGGATATATTGTATAGAACAAGGAATATAGCCAAAATTTTATACAATAAGATATTCTATACAATAAAAACTATAAATGGAGTATAACGTTTCATAATTGTAAACCACTATGTAATACCCCTGAAACTTTTATCAACTATACCTCAATAAAAAGTTTTTTTAAGAAAAACAGAATGTTGATTTACACCAGATGTTGCAATATGATTTACAATGTGCACCTTTGGAAATATACACTAAATCATATGCTAAATATACTTGAATTTATGGTTACCACTAGAATATTTAAATGTGAATGTGACCAAAAATAAGCAAACTCAAATTCTTTGGAATTAAGTGGGGGTTATTAAATTACAGATAAATTTAATTTCTGGAAAAATAAAACTTACCTGGGACCGCAAAAAAATGAATTTCCTAATCTAGCTCATAACTCTTCTTAACAATCTAATACATCTACATTTTGCTGGGGAAGGGTCTGGGAAATACAGTCCCACCATCATTAAGCAGAGGACTAAGTATTTCAGAAAGGTCTGTTTTTCCCATCTTTGTAACCTAACAGAGACATGAACTCTAGAATTCTACCTTTGTTTCTCTGGCTTTCTTGGTCTCAAGAAAAGACCCCTAGGTCGGGATACAGGTTTTATTTTACTAAACAAATTTATAGAAATTTATTTTATTAGGAAAATTGTCTTTGGAACACAAAGGCAGCTATGATTCTGTTTTGAGGCATAAGCTGTTATGCCTGGAAAATGTGAGGAATAATGGTAAAAACTGAAAGCTTTCTCCCAAAGATTAGGAACAAGGTAAGGATACCTGCTTTTGCTACTTCTATTCAATAGTGTATTGGAAATTTTAGCCAGCACAATTTCGCAAGAAAAAGAAATAAGAGGTATCCAGGGAGAGACCTTAAAGATGGCGGAGGAATAAGACGTGGAGATCACCTTCCTCCCCACAAATACATCAGAAATATATCTACATGTGGAACAACTCCTGCAGAACACCCACTGACCATTAGCAGAAGACCTCAGACTTCCCAAAAGGCAAGAAACTCCTCATGTACCTGGGTAGGGCAAAAGAAAAAAGAAAAAACAGAGACAAAAGAATAGGGACAGAACCTGCACCTCTGGGAGGGAGCTGTGAAGGAGGAAAAATTTCCACACACTAGGAAACCCCTTCACTGGCAGAGGCGGGGGGAAGCTTCGGAGCCACGGAGGAGACCGCAGCAATAGGGGTGCAGAGGGCAAAGTGGTGATATTCCTGCACAGAGGATCAGTGCTGACCAGCACTCACCAGCCTGAGAGGCTTGTCTCCTCACCCACTGGGGCAGGTGGGGGCTGGGAGCTGAGGCTCCGGCTTTGGAGGTCAGATCCCAGGGAGAGGACTGGGGTTGGCTGTGTGAACACAGCCTGAAGGGGGCTAGTGCACCACAGCTAGCCGGGAGGGAGTCTGGGGGAAAGTCTGGAACTGCCTAAGAGGCAAGAGACCATTGTTTTGGGGTGCACAAGGAGAGGGGATTCAGAGCACTGCCTAAACGAGCTCCAGAGATGGGCGCGAGCCGTGGCCATCAGTGCAGACACCAGAGACGGGCATGAAATGCTAAAACTGCTGCTGCAGCCACCAAGAAGCCTGTGTGCAAGCACAGGTCAGTATCCACACCTCCTCTCCCGGGAGCCTGAGTAGCCTGCCACTGCCAGGGTCCCGTGACTCAGGAACAACTTCCCTGGGAGAACACAAGGCGCACCTCAGCCTGTTGCAATGTCATGCTGGCCTCTGCTGCCACAGGTTCACCCCACATTCCAAACCCCTCCCTCCCCCAGCCTGAGTGAGCCAGAGCCCCCTAATCAGCTGCTACTTTAACCCCATCCTATCTGAGCGAAGTACAGATGCCCTCAGGCGACCTACACGCAGAGGCGGGGCCAAATCCAAAGTTGAACCCCAGGAGCTGTGTGAACAAAGAAGAAAGGGAAATCTCTCCCAGCAGTCTCAGGAGCAGCGGATTAAATTTCCACAATCAATTTGATGTACCTTGCATCTCTGGAATACCTGAATAGACAACGAATCATCCTAAAATTGAGGCGGTGGACTTTGGGAGCAACTGTAGATTTGGGGTTTGTTTTCTGCATCTAATTTGTTTCTGGTTTTATGTTTATTTTAGTTTAGTATTTAGAGTTTATCATCATTGGTAGATTTGTTTATTGATTTGGTTGCTCTCTTCCTTTATATATATATATATTTTTTTTCCCTTTTTCTCTTTTAGTGAGTGTGTATGTGTATGCTTCTTTGTGTGATTTTTGTCTGTATAGCTTTGCTTTTACCATTTGTCCTAGGGTTGTGTCTGTCCATTTCTTTCTTTTTTTTTTTTTCCAGTATAGTTTTTAGTGCTTGTTATCATTGGTGGATTTGTTTTTTGGTTTGGTTGTTGTCTTCTTTCTTTTCTTTTTTTATTACTTTTACATTTTTTAAATTTTTAATAATTTAAAAACTTTTTTATTTTAATAACTTTATTTTACTTTTTTCTTTTTTTGGTTCTTCTTGTCTCCCTTTTCTTCTGAGCCATGTAGCTGACAGGGTCTTGGTGCTCCAGCTGGGTGTCAGGCCTGTGCCTCTGAGGTGGGAGAGCCGAGTTCAGAACATTGGTCCACCAGAGACCTCCTGGCTACACATAATATCAAATGGCAAAAGATCTCCCAGAGATCTCCATCTCAACTCTAAGACCCAGCTCCACTCAACGACCAGCAAGCTACAGTGCTGGACACCCCATGCCAAACAACTAGCAAGACAGGAACACAATCCCACCCATTAGCAGAGAGGCTGCCTAAAATCGTAATAAGGCCACAGACACCCCAAAACACACCACCAGATGTGGTCCTGCCCACCAGAAAGACAAGATCCAACCTCATCCACCAGAACCCAGGCACCAGCCCCCTCCACCAGGAAGCCTACACAACCCACTGAACCAGCCTTAGCTACTGGGGGCAGACACCAAAAACAACGGGAACTACGAACCTGCAGCCTGCGAAAAGGAGACCCCAAACACAGTAAGTTAATTAAAATGAGAAGACAGAGAAACACACAGCAGATGAAGGAGCAAGGTAAAAACCCACCAGACCAAACAAATGAAGAAGAAATAAGCAGTCTACCTGAAAAAGAATTCACAGTAATGATAGTAAAGATGATCCAAAATGTTGGAAATAGAATGGAGAAAATACAAGAAACGTTTAACAAGGACCTAGAAGAACTAAAGAACAAACAAACAATGATGAATAGCACAATAAATGAAATTAAAAATTTTCTAGAAGGAATCAATAGCAGAATAACTGAGGCAGAAGAACGGATAAGTGACATGGAAGATAAAGTAGCAGAAATAACTACCGCAGAGCAGAATAAAGAAAAAAGTATGAGAAGAATTGAGGACAGTCTCAGAGACCTCTGGGACAACATTAAATGCACCAATATTCAAATTATAGGGGTCCCAGAAGAAAAAGAGAAAAAGAAAGGGACTGAGAAAATATTTGAAGAGATTATAGTTGAAAACTTCCCTAATATGGGAAAGGAAATAGTCAATCAAGTCTGAAAAGCACAGAGAGTCCCATACAGGATAAATCCAAGGAGAAACATGCTAAGACACACTATTAAACTATCAAAAATTAAGTACAAAGCAAAAATAATAAAAGCAGCAAGGGAAAAACAAGTACCATACAAGGGAATCCCCAAAAGGTTAACAGCTGATCTTTCAGCAGAAACTCCGCAAGCCAGAAGGAAATGGCAGGACATATTTAAAGTGATGAAAGGGAAAAATCTACAACCAGAATTACTCTACCCAGCAAGGATCTCATTCAGATTCGATGGAGAAATTAAAACCTTTACAGACAAGCAAAAGCTAAGAGAATTCAGCACCACCAAACCACCTTTACAACAAATGCTAAAGGAACTTCTCTAGGCAGGAAACACAAGGGGAGGAAAAGACCAATAACAAACCCAAAACAATTAAGAAAATGGTAATAGGAACATACATATAGATAACTACCTTAAATGTAAATGGATTAAATGCTCCAACCAAAAGACACAAGCTCACTAAATGAATACAAAAACAAGGCCCATATATATGCTGTCTACAAGAGACCCACTTCAGACCTAGGGACACATGCAGACTGGAAGTGTGGGGATGGAAAAAGATATTCCATGCAAATGGAAATCACAAGAAAGCTGGAGTAGCAATTCTCATATCAGACAAAATAGACTTTAAAATAAAGACTATTACAAGTCACAAAGAAGGACACTACATAATGATCAAGGGATCGATCCAAGAAGAAGGTATAACAATTGTAAAATAATTATGCACCTAACATAGGAGCACCTCAATACATAAGGCAAATGCTAACAACCATAAAAGGGGAAATCTACAGTAACACAATCATAGTAGGGGACTTTAACACCCCACTTTCACCAATGGACAGATCATCCAAAATGAAAATAAGGAAGCACAAGCATTAAGTGGTACATTAAACAAGATGGACTTAATTGATATTTATAGGACATTCCATCCCAAAACAACAGAATACACTTTCTTCTCAAGTGCTCATGGAACATTCTCCAGGATAGATCATATCTTGGGTCACATATCAAGCCTTGGTAAATTTAAGAAAATTGAAATCGTATCAAGTATCTTTTCCGACCGCAACACTATGAGACTAGATATCAATTACAGGAAAAAAATACAAACACATGGAGGCTGAACAATACACTGCTAAATAACCAAGAGATCACTGAAGAAATCAAAGAGGAAATCAAAAAATACCTAGAAACAAATGACAATGAAAAGATGACTATCCAAAGCCTATGGGATGCAGCAAAAGCGGTTCTAAGAGGGAAGTGTATAGCAATACAATCCTACCTCAAGAAACAAGAAACATCTCAAATAAACAGCCTAACCTTACACCTAAACCAATTAGAGAAAGAAGAACAAAAAAACCCAAAGTTAGCAGAAGGAAAGAAATCATAAAGACCAGATCAGAAATAAATGAAAAAGAAAGGAATGAAACAATGGCAAAGATCAATAAAACTAAAAGCTGGTTCTTTGAGAAGATAAACAAAATTGATAAACCATTAGCCAGACTCATCAAGAAAAAAAGGGAGAAGACTCAAATCAATAGAATTAGAAATGAAAAAAGAGAAGTACCAACTGACACTGCAGAAATACAAAGGATCATGAGAGATTACTACAAGCAACTATATGCCAATAAAATGGACAACCTGGAAGAAATGGACACATTCTTAGAAAAGCACAACCTTCTGAGACTGAACCAGGAAGAAATAGAAAATATAAACAGACCAGTCACAAGCACTGAAATTGAAACTGGTTAAAAATCTTCCAACAAACAAAAGCCCAGGACCAGATGGCTTCACAGGCGAATTCTACCAAACATTTAGAGAAGAGCTAACACCTATTCTTCTCAAACTCTTCCAAAATATAATAGAGGGAGGAATGCTCCCAAACTCATTATACGAGGCCACCATCACCCTGATACCAAAACCAGACAAAGATGCCACAAAAAAAGAAAACTACAGGCCAATATCGCTGATGAACATAGATACAAAAGTCCTGAACGAAATACCAGCAGACAGAATCCAACAGCACATTAAAAGAGTCATACACCATGATCAAGTGGGGTTTATCCCAGGAATGCAAGGATTCTTCAATATATGCAAATCAATCAATGTGATAAACCATATTAACAAATTGAAAGAGAAAAACATATGATCATCTCAGTAGATGTAGAAAAAACTTTTCACAAAATTCAACACCCATTTATGATAAAAACCCTCCAGAAAGTAGGCATAGAGGGAACTTAACCTCAACATAATAAAGGCCATATATGACAAACCCACAGCCAACATCGTTCTCATTGGTGAGAAAGTGAAACCATTTCCTCTAAGATCAGGAGCAAGACAAGGTTGTCCACTCTCACTATTGTTATTCAACATAGTTTTGGAAGTTTTACCACAGCAATCAGAGAAGAAAAAGAAATAAAAGGAATCCAAATTGGAAAAGAAGAAGTAAAGCTGTCACTGTTTGCAGAATGACATGATACTATACATAGAGAATCCTAAAGATGCTACCAGAAAACGCCTAGAGCTAATCAATGAATTTGGTAGAATAGCAGGATACAAAATTAATGCACAGAAATCTCTTGCATTCTTATACACTAATGATGAAAAATCTGAAAGAGAAATTAAGGAAACACTCCCATTTACCACCACAACAAAAGGAATAACATACCTAGGAATAAACCTACCTAAGGAGACAAAAGACCTGTATGCAGAAAACTATAAGACACTGATGAAAGAAATTAAAGATGATACAAACAGATGGAGAGATATACCATTGTTTTTGGATTGGAAGAATCAACATTGTGAAAATGACTACACTACCCAAAGCAGTTCAGTGCAATCCCTATCAAACTACCAATGGCATTTTTCACAGAACTAGAACAAAAAATTTCACAGTTTGTATGGAAACACAAAAGACCCCGAATAGCCAAAGCAATCTTGAGAAAGAAAAACGGAGCTGGAGGAATCAGGCTCCCTGACTTCAGACTATACTACAAAGCTACAGTAATCAAGACAGTTTGGTACTGGCACAAAAACAGAAATATAGATCAATGGAACAGGATAGAAAGCCCAGAGATAAATCCACACACATATGGTCACCTTATTTTTGATAAAGGAGGCAAGCATATACAATGGAAAAAAGACAGCTTCTTCAATAAGTGGTGCTGGGAAAACTGGACAGCTACATGTAAAAGAATGAAATTAGAACACTCCCTAACACCATACACAAAAATAAACTGAAAATGAATTAAAGACCTAAATGTAAGGCCAGACACTATAAAACTCTTAGAGGAAAACATAGGCAGAACACTCTGTGACATAAATCACAGCAAGATCCTTTTTGACCCACCTCCTAGAGAAATGGAAATAAAACCAAAAATAAACAAATGGGACCTAATGAAACTTAAAAGCTTTTGCACAGCAAAGGAAAACATAAACAAGACGAAAAGACAACCCTCAGAATGGAAGAAAATATTTGCAAACGAAGCAACCAACAAAGGATTAATCTGTAAAATATACAAGCAGCTCATGCAGCTCAATATCAAAAAAACAAATAACCCAATCCAAAAATGGGCAGAAGACCTAAATAGACATTTCTCCAAGGAATATATACAGATTGCCAACAAACACATGAAAGGATGCTTAACATCACTAAGCATTAGAGAAATGCAGATCAAAACTACAATGAGGTATCACCTCACACCAGTCAGAATGGCCATCATCAAAAAACTACAAACAATAAATGCTGGAGAGGGTGTGGAGAAAAGGGAACTCTCTTGTACTGTTGGTGGGAATGTAAATTGATACAGCCACTATGGAGAACAGTATGGAGGTTCCTTAAAAAACTAAAAATAGAACCACCATACGACCCAGCAATCCCACTACTGGGCATATACCCTGAGAAAACCATAATTCAAAAAGAGTCATGTACCACAATGTTCATTGCAGCTCTGTTTACAATAGCCAGGACATGGAAGCAATCTAAGTGTCCATCGACAGATGAATGGATAAAGAAGATATGGCACATATATACAATGGAATATTAGCCATAAAAAGAAACAAAATTGAGTTATTTGTAGTGAGGTGGATGGACCTAGAGTCTGTCATACAGAGTGAAGTCAGTCAGAAAGAGAAAAACAAATACCATATGCTAACACATATATATGGAATCTAAAAAAAAAAAAAATGGTTTTGATGAACCTAGGGGCAGGACAGGAATAAAGACACAGACATAGAGAATGGACTTGAGGACGTGGTGAGAGGGAAGGGTAAGCTGGGACGAAGTGAGAGAGGGGCATAGACATATATACACTACCAAATGTAAAATCAGTAGCTAGTGGGAAGCAGCCACATAGCACAGGGAGATCAGCTCGGTGCTTTGTGACCACCTAGAGGGGTGGGATAGGGAGGGTGGGAGGGAGACGTAAGAGGGAGGAGATATGGGCATATATGTATATGTATAGCTGTTTCACTTTGTTATAAAGCAGAAACTAACCATTGTAAAGCAATTATACTCCAATAAAGATGTTAAAAAAAAAATCCAGATTGGTAAGAAAGAAGTAAAATTATTTCTATTTGGAGATGACATGATTTTATATAGAGACAATCCTATAGAATAAAAAAAAATCACTATTAGACCTAATAAACAAATTCAGCAAAGTTTAGGATACAATATAAAATTACTAAAATCAGTTGTATTTCTATACAACTAGTAACAAACATTTGCAAAGGAAATTAACAATTCTATTTACAGTAGTATTAAGTAGTTAGGTATAAATTCAACCAAGAGATATAATGTTGTACTCTGAAAACAACAGATTTCATTATATTTAATATAAGTATATTGCTTGAAGAAATTAAAGAAGACCTAAACTAATGTAAAGACATCCTGTGTTTATG
Organism: Balaenoptera acutorostrata; assembly: GCF_949987535.1. Lineage (NCBI taxonomy): Eukaryota > Metazoa > Chordata > Mammalia > Artiodactyla > Balaenopteridae > Balaenoptera > Balaenoptera acutorostrata. The sequence goes on from NC_080076.1 coordinate 62,426,456, forward strand.
AATAAGAAGACTTAATATTATTAAGATGGCAATACTCCATAAAGCAATCTACATATTCGGTGCAATTCCTGTCAAAATTCCTCTTGCCTTTCTTTGCAGAAATGGAAAAGCTGGTTCTAAATTCATATGTAATTACAGGGGATCCAGAACGGGCAAAACAGTCTTGAAAAACAAGGTGAAGTACTCACAGTTCTCAATTTCAAAACTTACTACAAAGCTACAGCAAGCAAGACCATGTGGTACTGACCCAAGGATAAACATACAGACCAATTAACTGTAATCGAGAGTCCAGAAATAAACCTATATATCTATGACCAATCTATTTTCAGCAAGGGTGTCAAGATCATTGAATGTGGAAATAATAGTCTTTTCAACACAGGGTCCTAGAACAACTGGATAACCACATTCAAAAGAATGAAGTTGGACACTTATCTCATACCATCTAGAAAAATTAACTCAAAATGGGTCAAAGGCATAAATATAGGAGCTAAGACTATAAAACTCTTAGAAGAAAACACAGGAGCAAATTTTCATGACCTTGAATTTGGCAATGGATTCTTAGATATGACACCAAAATCACAAACAACAAAAGAAAAAGTAGATACATGGAATTTCATCAAAATTTAAGACTTTTGTGCATCAAAAAGCACTATCAAGAAAGTGAAAGTGTGGCTCACAGAATGGGAGAAAAATTTGCTATTCATATACATGATAAGGATCTAGTATCTAGAATATGTAAAGAACTCCTATAACTTGAGAACAAAAAGACAAGCAGTCCAACTATAAAACGGGATGAATAGATGTTTCTGCAAAGAAGATATACAAATGATGAATAAGCACATGAAAAGTCATCATCAGCGTAATGCAAATCAAAACTGCAATGAGTTGCCATTTCATACCCACTAGGAAGGCTAGAATCAAAAAAACCCAGAAAACATCAAGTGTTGGTGAGCATATGGAGAAATTGAAACCCTTAGACATTGCTGGTGGGAATGTAAAATGGTGCAGTCACTATGGAAAACAGTCAGTTTCTCAAGAAATTAAATGTAGAATTACCATATGATCCAGCAATTCCACTTCTAGGTGTATTCCCAAAAGAATTGAAACATAAGTACGCATAAAATTTTGTACACAAAATGTTCATAGCACTATTCATTATAGTCAAAAAGTGGAAACAGCCCAAATGTCCTTCAACTGATGAAGGGATAAGCAATTTGGTACATCAACACAATGAAATGAAACCATGAAAGCAAATAAAGTGCTGTACATGGTACAACAATGAACCTTGAAAACAGTATATTAAATGAAAGAAACCAGATGCAAAAGGTCACATATTGTATGATTCTGTTCATATGAAATATACAGAAGAGGGCAATCCATAGAGACAGAAAGCAGCTTAGTAGTTGCCAGAAGCTGGGGGAAAGGGGAGTGGAGAATGACTGCTTAATGGATATGGGGTTTCTTGTGGTGGTGGTGTGAGGAAAATGTTCTGGAGCCAGTTGGTGGTGATGGTTGCACAACATTGTGAATGTACTAAAACGCACTAAATTGTACACTTAAATGGTTAAATGGTAAGTTTTATGCTATGTGAATCTTACCTTCATTTTTTAAAATGTGAAGAAGCCTGAAAAACTGTAATTGGGGGGTATACCAACTTTGAGCCCTAATAGTCACAAATAATAATTCTGAATTTTGGTTTGAGTGGTTTTGTTTCAGAATTGTTCAGTGTTTTTATTTCTTTTAAAACGGCACAACACTGCTACAAGTTACTACATTTTGTACCAAGTGGTAAACCCTGAAGTTATCTCTTTATATTTGTGTAATTAAAAAATTAAAAACATGAACAGTGAAAAGGATTTTTTCTGTTTAAGGCAGTGCGAGGCAGACTACAGTCTGCGGCCTGTTTTTGTTCAGCCCACCAAAAAGAAATGTTTTTTACATTTTTTAATACTGGTAAAAACAACAGAAGAATAAATAATATTTCTTGACATATAAAAATTACATGAAATTCAGATTTCAGTGTCCATAAGTACAGCTTTATTAGAAAATAGTCCGTTCGTTTGGTTATGGGTTGTCAGTGACTATTTTCCTGCTACGTCAGCAGAGTTGAAGAGTTGCAACAAACACCATGAAACAGCACGTAAAACATTGACTAGCTTAAACTGGTTTTGCCTCCTTAAACAGGTTATTGATTAATCAAATTGAAACAGCACCAGCTTAAACTGGTTTTGCCTCATTAAATAGGTTGTTGATTAATCAAACCCTGAGTCATTTTACAGAGACAGCACTGCACATATGCAAGAGGGAGCCCATGTCTCCAGGATAACCCCAGAACCAACAATCTTCAGTCCACGGAACTTGGAGAATAAAATTGTTACCCCGGAGCCCTTTACAAAGCAAGGAGTCCTTCAATGAGGAAAATCTGGCTTCCAGCAGCAGGAGTAGTTTCTGTGGACTAATTTGAGACTAAGCCAGTCAGCTTCCGGGTTTGAAATTCCCCTAACCCCTTAATTTTTGCCTCAAACCCTGGATCTATGAAACAGGTTTGGGAGCTTTGCCTCCTGTCTCCTTGCCGGTCAACCTGGCAATAAAGGTCTTTCTCTTCTCAAAAGCAGGTGCTATAGTTTTGGCTTCTGCAAGCATCAGTACTGAGCTCGGTAACTACCATGCAGGATGTTCTTATCACTTTACACTGCTGCTCAGCACGCTACAAATTGCAGTGACATTTATAGCAACAGCATTTCGAGTGCCATGCGTATTGCAGGACTGTGACTTTATTACCAGTCTATCCCCATCATGTCAAAACAAGAAAAGAAGAAAAGAACGGACTTTGTTGCTCTTTCAAAGCACAGTGGAATGTGGATTATTTTGAATTAGATGCAAAGCACTGTGTTTATTATACAGTGACCCTACAGGCATACCTCGTTTTATTGTGCTTTGCAGATGCTGTGTTTTTTACAGACTGAAGGTTTGTGGCAACCCTGCCCACATAAGATGGCAAACCTAGTCAATAAGTGTTGTGTGTGTTCTGACTGCCCCACCAACAGGCCGTTCTCCATCTCTCTCCCTCTCCTCGGGCCTTCCTATTCCCTGAGACATATCAGTATTGAAATTAGGCCAATTACTAACCAACAGTGGCCTCTAAATGTTCAAGTGAAAGGAAGAGTCAAACTTCATCGTTGTCTTGTTTTAAGGAATTGCCATGGCCACCCCACCCTTCAGCAGCCAGCACCCTGACCAGCCAACAAGCATCAACATCCAGGCAAGACCCTCCACCAGCAAAAAGATTGCTCTTTTTTAATAGTTTTTTTAAATTAATTTATTTATTTTTGGCTGCGTTGGGTCCTCGTTTCTGTGCAAGGGCTTTCTCTAGTTGCGGCAAGCGGGGGCCACTCTTCATCGCGGTGCGCGGGCCTCTCACTATTGCGGCCTGTCTTGTTGCGGAGCACAGGCTCCAGACGCGCAGGCTCAGTAGTTGTGGCTCACGGGCCCAGTTGCTCCACGGCATGTGGGATCTTCCCAGACCAGGGCTCGAACCCGTGTCCCCTGCATTGGCAGGCAGATTCTCAACCACTGCACCACCAGGGAAGCCCAAGATTGCTCTTTTTTGAAGGCTCAGATGATGGTTAACATTTTTCAGCAATAAAATATTTTTAAATTAAGGTATGTACATTGTTTTTTTAGACATAATGCTATTGCACACTTAATAGACTACAGTATAGTATAAACATAACTTTTATATGCACTGAGAAACAAAAAATTCATGTGACTTGCTTTATTGTGATACTCATTTTATTGCTGTGGTCTGGAACCGAATCCTTGATATTTCTGAGGTAGGTCTGTATAGGCTTTGCTAAAAAAATACAATATACATCAACATTACCAAACAAAGACTCATCATAATAGTCCCAACTCACAGGAGAGCAGTCAGAAAAATTACCACACTTAAAGTGGAATATCTCATCACAGATAAATTTTTTCACAAAAAGAAACAAAAAAATGAGGCTGTGACCAAAGTAAGTTTCTGAATGGCTCATTTGTTAGTCAAGCAAGGAAAGTCATTTACTGATGGTGAGTTAGTTGAATCATCTTTGATTGTAGCAGCCAACAAAATTAGTACAGAGAAAATAAACTTGTTTAAGATTGTAATCCTTTTGATGAGAACAGTTGCTTGGAGAGTAGAGGATGTTGGGAGCAACATCAGTGGTCAGTTTTTCTTTCGAAAAGAAAATGATCAAGAGGCTTTCCTTAACTCTTGGTGAATTGACAGATGTGACAAATGCTCAGTTTTTGTTATTTGAAGAGTCAGTGCCACGTATGAAGTAACTGAAGAATTAGCCTCTGAATAGTCTGCATGAAACAACTACCAGCAAGAATATTTTCAAAGTTGAGAAGACCCTAATTAGTACAACATGAAGCAGCAGATGCTAAAATGTGTTGCAACTAAGGCAGTAAAAATGTGTCTGCAGCAGAGAGGCTTAGTTGTACGACTTTTAAAAGCTTGTGAAAATGTAAGGTGTTTAAATCCCATGGTTATTCTATTCATCAGCAGGTATTTTGCAAAAAATAGTTTAACCTACCATGTGTTATTGAACTAGTAACATCAATAGTGAACTTCATTTGCTGTCATGAATCTAACTATCATCAGTTCGAAAAAAATTTTTCCAGAAATAGATTAATATCCTGAATTGCACTACTTTACAGCAGTTTGATGACTTAGTGGTAAAAATGTAATTGTGATTTTTTTGAGCTCAGGACACAGATTGAAATTTTTCTAAATACGAAGAACCACTTTCAACCACATTTTCAAAAACTGAATGGCTTTAGAAAGTAGCTTTTGCTGCAGATTTTTTCACATTGTGGAAATGTGTTTTCTGTTTTGTCGTATAAGTACTACATAATCTCAATTTTTCCTCTTGGCCTGCAAAGCCTAAAATATTTACTATCTGGCCCTTTACAGAAAGTCTCCTGATGCCTAGTTTAAGACATTAGAATCAGAGAATTCCATGTATTTTTACTGAGCAGTAATTTTGCACTTAATTACAAATGTTTCAATGATTTTTTTTAAGAGTGCTTCATCTTAAGTAGGAAATCAGTAGAGTTAGTTTGTAATCTTGGATTTCACATTTTTTTGCACCAAAGCATTTACTGCAGTGATTTTTAAAAATAAACAGATCAGCTGAAAACCTAAAAAAGGCATGTGAGCCATGGAGATATGTGCAGTAAAAATGGTAATAAATATGTACTTTAAAATATTGAGTATATCACTTTATATATAGTTTTTACTTGCTCTGTTGGCTATAGTGCTAGTAATTTTTCATGTTTCCCTTTAATAACTATTTAGAGAATTTTATTTTGATAGACTGTCCTAAGTAAATTAGCAGATACGGTTGTCATCAAATTGCAATGATAGGCAGTATAATTATCACTTTGTAGTATTAGGAAGTGACAAACGAAAATTCATTCCATTTATCATTACTTTGTGATGTATTAATGGATTAGGAAATAACTTTATAAATATATTATTGCATAAAAAACTAGTACCCTGAAAAACCTGTGTAAAAATTTAATTTTTCTACCCCAAATAATATTTTGGTTTTAACTCTCGCTCATGTGCTTCATTTTGAATTAATACATAAAATTGCACTCTGTTTTAGCTTTTTATTTTATAGGCTGGCCTATTATTTTGTGCATTGGAGGCCTAAAAGGACCAAAGTAATATTTCTCACAGATTCTTAAAGCTGCAGTAGAAAGACTTGTCTCCACCTCTTTTGGTGAGAAGAGTTTGTAGCTCTGCTGGAGGCTGGTTTTTATCTGACAGAAGCAATAAGCCCTGTTCAATAACTTTAAAATATTGGAAGAGGCATGAGAGACCATGCAGTAAGTCTCTCATTTTACAAACGAGGACATTTGTTCTTTATTCAAAAAGCAAACATAATTTTAAAATATGTCTTAATTTAAAAAAAACTCAACTTTTTAAGAAAGATTGAAGTCCACTTTCCAGACCAAGTACAATGTAAAAATTTCCAGTACATAGTATATTGTCTAACATATACTGCCATGTTCATGGCGCAGATTATTCAATATTATTAATATGCCAACTCCCTTGCTTACAGCAGAAACTAACACAACATTGTAAAGCAACTATACTCCAATAAAAATTTTTAAAAAGATGCCAACTCTTTCCCCAAATTGTTCTATATGTGTAACATAATTCCAATCAAAATCCCAGTAGTTGTTTTTAAGAAATTGATATGCTGACTCTAAAATTTGTAAAGAAATGCATAACATCTAGAATAGCTAGAATGGTTTTTAAATATAATACAAAGGTAGAGGACTTACCTGATTTCAAGACTTGAAACTATAGTAATTAAGACAGTGTGGTATTATTGTCATAGGATAGAAATAGGAATCGATGGATAAACATAGAGATCAATGGAAAAGAATATACAGTCCAGAAATAGATGCACATATATATGGCCAATTGATTTTTTTAAAGATACCAAGATAATTCAGTGGGGAAATAATAAATTTTTCAACACATGTTGTTGAATATCCACTTGGATAAAAATTAACCTTGACCTTACCTCATACCATATATTAAAGTGAACTAATGAGCAATAGAACTAAATCTAAAAGCACTCTAAAATTTTAGAAAAAAATATAAGAAAATCTTTGCAACCTTGGGGTAGGCAGAGGTTTCTTAAGACACCAAAAACATGGGTCATTAAAAAAGTGATAAATTAGGCTTCATCAAAATTAAAATTCTCTGCTCTTCAAAAAAAACACACACACACAGATAAGAAAATGCAAAGATAAGCCACAGACTGGGAGGAAATGTTTATTGAACCTGATAAAGGACTTGTATTCAGAATATATAAAGAATTCTTATACTTCAGTAATAAGACAAATGATCCAGTTTAAAATGGGTTAGAGATTTAAATGAACGCTTCACCAAGGAAGATACACAGATGCCAAGTGAGCACAGGAAGCAGCTCAATGTCATTAGTCCTCAGGGAGAGAAGACACCTCTGCATACCTACTGGGATATCTTCATTAGAAGCTTAAAAATACCACGTGTTGGGTTGGTTATGAGGCAACCAAAACTCTCACTCACTGCTGGTGAACATGTAAAATAGTATAACCACTTTGGGAAACAGCTTGGCAATTTCTTATAAAGTCAAATATACCCTTACCATGTGACCCAGCTATTCCACTTCTAAGTATTTTCTCCAAGGAAAAAACACCTATGTTCAAAGACCTATACGGCAACGTTCATAGCAGGTTCACCCCTTACAGCCCCAAACAGGAAACAACTCAAGTGTCTTGGAAGACAGTCTGGCAATTTCTTCTGAAACTAAATATACTCTTACCATATGACCCAGCAGTTATGCTCCTTGGTATTTACCCAAAGGAGTCGAAAACTTAATGTCCACATAGAAACCTGCATGTGGATGTTTATAGCAGCTTTATTCATAATCGCCAAATCTTGGGAGCAACCAAGATGTCCTTCAGTAGGTGGATGGATTAATGAACTGTGGTCCATCCAGACACTGGAATATTATTCAGCACTAAAAAGAAATGAGCTATCAAACCACAAAGAGATGTGGAGGAAACTTAAGTGTATATGACTAAGTGAAAGAAGCCAGTCTGAAAAGGTTACATACTGTATGATTCCAGTTATGTGACATTCAGGAAAAGGCAAAAATATGGAGACAGTAAAACGATGAGATTGGTAAGGGCTGCAGTTATGGGGGTTAGGGAAGGAGATGGATAGGAGGAGCACAGAAAAAAGTCTTTAAAAAAATGAATAAAATTAAAAATGTAATAATTTTTTTAAAAAAGAAAACTATGCTTTGCTCTTGTATAGCAGATCAAGAATTATGGTGTTTATGTCTTCTTTTAGAGGTTGTGTTAGTCTGCTTAGGCTGCCATAACAGAATACCACAGACTGGGTGGCTTAAACCGTGGAAATTCATTTTCTCACAGATTTGGAGGCATAAAGTTCAAGGTGTTGTCAGGGTTGGTTTCTGGTGAGGGTCTCTCCTCGGCTTTCAGAAGGCACCTTTTGTGTGTCCTCATGCGGCCCTCCCTTTGAGCGCACGCACAGAGAAAGAGAAGACCAGCAAAGGCACTATATCTGCCAAATTTGCATCTGCAGCATGTGGACTTAACACCTGTCTCATAAAGTTAACTGGAGAATTAAAATTATGTATGAAAGTGTTTGGCAAAGTACCTGGGACAGAATAAGGCCTCAATAAATGGGCATTATAACTATTATCAATGTTATCCCCTACAAGGAAACTCTTAAAAAGATCTTTGTATGAATCTGCCTATCCGAACAAGAGCTAGATATCAATAGTATTGATTTATAATCATTTCAATTTCTTCCACTTTCTGATTTGAAATTATTTAAGCAAAATAGTTAACAAAAAAGTCATATATTTAAAATTTGCTATCGATGGAGGGAGAAATAAGACATAACACTTTAATAAACAAATTAATTTCTTTTGATTGAAGTGCAAAAAGAAATCCAATTCTACATTATCTGGGTAGCTAAGGAGCTCTTCAATATTTGTGACATAGTCTTGCTCACCTAATTGTTTGGGCACAGCTACATAAAACCTTTTAAAAATTCTATGCACATCACAAGTTTAAAAGTATTGGTTTTATCTATGCAGAAAGGATAAAAGAGGAAAAGGACTTTGCTTTACTACATACCAAAGAAGGCTACCAACCCTGAATATTTTACTTCAAAAGCTTATTTCAAAATACTAAAGAAAAAAAAAGAAAAAGTCAGAGGAGTGTTTTTTACTTGGAGTCTGCAGTAAAGGGCTACTACTGCTGCCATAGCAACCGGCTTGCTAGGTGGCTTTGCAAAGGAAGCGTCTCTCCAGACCAGCTGCCAACCTCATTTGCATCTTTCTCAGTAAAGTTGCTTCCAAAATGTTTCTAGAACATTGATCTCAATTTCATGAAACCTCAGTTATGACCTCCTCTCTATCCCACAACCAACTCCCTTACTCCACAAAATTCAAACTTAGCTCTCCCCCTCCCCTCCTGCCCTGGTAGAAGATAGTGATTTATCATGTCATGAATCAAAGACTGCCAATGAACTAGGAGTCAGCCCTCTTGCATCTTAAAATAGAATCCTTGGCAGAGACCCGTTCAAGATTTTAGTTTTGAGACACTGCTCCCGATTATTGAAACTAAGGCCGGTCCTTAGAGAATGGAAGTAGGAAGGAATAGTGGTTGGGGGCTTAGGCTCTGCAGTTAGATACACCTGATGCCAAAGGTCAGGTTCTCCCTGCCCCACCTCCTCTCACAGCCACACTCCCTCTCCCTACTCCCCACTCCCCATGGAAAAAACTCTGAGGCAGAGATGTTTATGCAGGAGTTTACTGGGGAGAGAGCGCCACCTGTAAAGGAAAGGGAAGCAGGACCGGGCAGAGGGAGAAGTTCAACTGCAATTCATTTGCAGTAGAGGCTTGGCTGACCCTGCAGGGTGCTCTGGAGGTGCTACAGCCCTTCAGGGTTGGCTTCCCTTTGCCAGAAATTTGAATTGGCAAAATCAGTCACAGAGACTTGTAGCTCAAGGTCATTAGGACTGTAGGAGCTCAGAGGTCCCACAGGTCTGCTAGCACCTGTAGAACCTTCACCTGGCAGTGCAGACAGTTCTGGGCTATGTCAATGTGCAGGGACGAGGAGAACCGTGCATCTCAGATGGGGCCAGGTGTGCAGTATAACGAGGGCACCTGTTCTCCTTGCACGTAGCTCCAGAAATAACTCCAGACTTTTGTTGAGCACTTCAGAGTTTGATGCTGAAGTTGTAAAGAATTACTCAAAGGTGTTCTTCCAGAGAGGCAACTCCTAGGGCCTGGGTCTCTCTGTGCCTACTTTCTGATCAGGAATTCCAATTAATAATTGATAAAGATGTGATTTTTGTGTGCCATTCACATTGGTCTTTTTAACAGTGCTTTGAGCTTACTGTTGAGCTTATCATATTGGGATTTTTTTTTTGCAAAATGAGTGTAATTTTCCCTAAATTCATGTATGTGAAAATAAGGGAAGTTGCTTGTGGGCTGACTCAAATTGTTCTACATAAAAATACTGTTAAAGATACGGCAAAGTTATTCTAGTACCTTAGTTTTATTTTTGTTTTTGTTTTTTGTGTTTTGCTTTTGAAACTTTAAGCCAAGTCCTTTATGAAGAGCATAATAGTGAAAAATGGTATGCTTTTAAAAAAAAGAATCACTGTATATAAAATGTTTGAAAATTTTAATTTTATTTCACATGTGCAGACACACAGGTTGGAGAAATACAGCAACGTGAACTAAATTTTGTAAATACTCCACTTCTTTACACTGTTGCGCTGCCAGTGCGTATTGTACAAAAGAAAACGGTTTCATAAATTAATTGATTCAAAAGCAGGTGCCAATGTTTTAACATTTTTTATTTTAAAAATTAATTTTATATAATGAAATTTTTTTTAAAGGTTGCTGGGCAGCTTCTGATGCATCAAGTTAGATCAAGCCTCACTTGAAGGCTGCTAATTATTGGGTTAGTTTTCCACTGCTGCTGAACAAATTCCCACAAACTCAAGGCTTAAAACAGCATCCATGTTATAGTTCACTGTTCTGCAGATCAGAAGGTTGGACGAGCTTGGCTGGGTCCTCTGCTTGAGTTCACCTCTGAACTCTTATCTGGTTTGCTCAGTTGTAGGCCTGAGGTTCCTGTTTCCTTGCTGGCTGTTGGCCAGGGGTCACTCAGTCCCAGAGGCCAGTCTCCAATCTCTGTGCATTGTCCTCTCTGTCTTCAAGGCCAGCAAATGGTGTAGAATCTTCTCCTGCCTCTTCTCTTTCTGATGTCCTCTTCTGCTACCAGCTGATGAAAACCTGATACTGTAAAGGGCTCTTGTTAGGTTAGGTCCACCCAGATAATCTCCCTATGTTAAGTTCAGTTGATTATCAACCTTAATTACATCTGCAGGATCTCCTTTGCCATGTAACATAAGGTAATCAGAATAAAACCAGGGGTGGAAGGTCATGGGACCATCTTAGGACTCTGCCCTTCACAGTTCATGTAAAGGACCCAGCAGAATTCTGAAGTGACATACACTGTCTCCAACCCACTGGCTTCCTTTTTGGTGCCTGGGGACCAAATAGCAACTTTTCCTTGATCCCTGGAGGGACTGATCATCGTGAATCTACCCACAGAGTCCTAAGAAATTTTTCTTGGTGAGCAGACCCCTGCATTTTGTGGGGGGTTATCAGACACTCCTGCAGACAGAGGTGTGATGATATGGCAGTCAGGGCCTTTGAGACTGAGACTCCCCACCTGTCAACCCATAGGACATCATCTGTTGAGTGAACACTTTGGACGTCAGTGGGTAGGGGCACTTGTACCAAATGCTGACCCACTCATTGGTGCCAAATGGCAGGGAAATTTGCCTCACCAGCACTTCTTCCCCAATGCTCTTCCTGATCAGGAGCGTCCCTTGTGGCACTTACGGGATGGGGAAGTACAAGCATACAGCACATCAATTCCTCCTAGACATTCAAATATAGATGCAACTGTAGTACATTGACTTGGCTCAAACGCCCTGTGGACAAGTTTATGTTAGCTTCTTTTTCCCTGCGAGATCCCTGCCCAAACCCCATCAAGTGAGCTTCTCCCTAAAGGGCCAGGTATGATGGTCACTTGAGTGCCTGTATTCAAAAGAGCCATGAAAGTTTTGAGGTGCTGCCACCAAAGTTCCCCAGCATACTTAGATGGGTATGTTTGAGGACAGGGAGACCTTTGTCCCACCTCTAATCATTTTATTTTCCTTAAAGCATCTGAGGGCCAGGAGGAGGGAGATGGAGGGATCAGAGGAGAGAGCTGCTCTGGGCCAGTAAGCAAGCACATTTACTTTCAGTTTCAAGTGGCTTCCTGTTCAGACTCAAGCAAGCTGTTTTTGATTTTGGCTCACCGGAAACTCTGTGTCCTCACTGTTGGCACCATTTATTTTAGCTCTGGGGACCCTTTGACTCAACAGCCAAGCCACATTGCCTTCTGGCTGGGTTTACAGGGCATGATAACCTCCCTTCCTCCTCCTGCCTGGAGGAGAGTGGGCAATAGGCAGTGCACCATTTGGAAGGCTTCTTCAATTCTTGCCACTCAGCCTCTAAATATTCATTAAGAGCTAAGGCAGTGAGAGACCCTTACTCCCCACCCATCACTACTTGGCAAGAGTATTCACTTCCCAATCCCAGGAATTCGTCCTATCCCAGCCCTTGGAAATTTTTGTTCCTCTTCCAGAAAGCCATGACTCTATCAGAATCCTATCCTCTCACCAAAACTGTCAAGAACTGGGCAGGGTCTGAGATTTTACCCTGATTACAAGCCAACAAGTTAGCCTGTTAGCCTGCTTTGAGAGATCTGCTGTACAACATTGTACTTAACAGCTGACAATACTGTATTGTACACTTAAAAATTAAGAGCATAGGTCTCATGTTAAGTGCTCTTACCACAATAAAATAAAATAAAAATTGTAAAGAACCAAAAGAAAAAAAAAAAAAGGAGGAGGAGAAGAGGAAAAAAAATCCCCTCCCAAGGTCTTTATACTCTTCTTTTTTATCAAAGAAATAGAGGCATGATGGTTATGAAGCTAGGCTCTAAAGGCACACCTCCTAGATTTGAATCCTAGGTTTTCCATTTTGTTAGCTGTGTGACCTTGGACAAATTACATAACAGCTCTTTGACTCCATTTCCCCAACTGTAAAATGGGGATAATAGTATCTTTTATAAGGGTGCTATGAGGATTAAAGATGTCAATCCATGTAAAGACACTTAGGCCCTGGCACTCAATAAATGTTACTACTGCATGGGATGCTAAATAAATATTTTAAACAATGACTTGTACGGAACATATAAACCAATTAAATCTTTGTTCCTAAAGGAACAGAACATTCATGTAAGTATAGTTCTGTCATTTATTTTCATCTACTGGCCAAGAAACAATAATGGTGGATGTACATGTATGGTTTCTTAACAGGAAGGAATAGGGCTCAGGTTGATTGAGTGCCTACTGTTTGCTCAGCACACTGTAGATAGTTTTACCTAGATTGATTGTTTTACTGTATTCTCACAACAAGCCTGCAAATTGGGCATTTTACCCCCATTTTTCCTTAGGATGAAACTTGCCCAAGGTTAGTAATTTGTTCCAAATCACAGCACCTAGCAGGTCTGGATGTGAATTCAGGTCTGTCTGACTACAGCATACAATATATCGACACAGGTGTCCACAGATACTCTGGACGCTGCCACCTAATTTCCTGGGTCCACCAGAAAGAGGACAAATGGAAATCATTATAGTTGAAGGAGTTCAGTGCCAGTAAGAGCCAAGTTATTCATAGGCTATACCAGACTTCATGGTTTTCTGTTTTCATATTTAAACAGGGTGTTGGTCTAGGTATAACACTCCAGGTGACCAAATCTTTGCTTTGATCATTAATTTAGTATCCTACGAGAAAGTAAATTAGAAAAAAATGTGTTGGGACTTGAAGGATAAATTAATATAGATGGCTCAGAAAAGATGGGATGGGGCGGTTGGAGTGGTCATGTAAGGACATGTAATGACCAAAAAATGCACTATCACTAGGGCTGAATTTTATTTTTATTCAAATGTTGGATAAGCTACCATTTAGTGAAACCTACCTATTCTCTGTCTTTTGGGAAGTATCATGGAGGTTTTTTTTTTTGGAGGCACTGTTTTAAATGTTCAGAAACAGAAGCAACCATCCAGGGTTAGAAAAGTAAATCAAAGAAACAAATGTCTTCTTTTGCTGTAGAAGTATCTGTATCAAATTACTAATGTTGAACTAAAGGGACTCGGAATATGTTTCATTTATTTGCTTATGTAACTTTTACTCACTATTTTCATTTTGTGGTGAGTAAAGGAAAAATGGAATAAGAACAAGATGACCTTTCCATTTTGTCCTAAAATAGAAAACAGGAAGAATGAGCACTGCCCTCTTTTGGTTACACAATATAATAATCTTAACACTGAACAGCTGGCAGAATGTGTTAGTCATCACCAAATGAGCAGAGACACTTACTTACCTGGCCTGAGTCAAGTTTTAGACTGTGTCCTCATAATATCTTTCTTCTGCAAAGTAATCACAAGGATTCCAAACTCTTTGTCTTTTAATCATAGACAGAGAAAGTGTAGGTGGGTTGTTTAGATTCTCTCGCAGATGGCTGACAGTTCTAATCGTATTTAATCATTCTAAAGCATTCAGAGTGGACAAAGAGGAGACACGGAGAACTTTTTGTTTAATCATTAGACCCAATTTCACAATTGCCCCAGGGGCCAAGAACTTGAGGGAGAGGCTAGACTCCCTTAGACAAGAAACGCTGTGCAGGGGCTGCCGGGTCCCCACTGCAGGGTTTCGTCTACACCAAGTGAGGGAGGAAGAATAGGAGGTCTGGGCCCAGAATCAGCACATTCCAGGAATGTCCTATGTTCTAAGGAAACACTGTTGCATCAGAAGGAAGCCTTGAGAAGTTTCATGGGGGTTCCTGCCTGGGGCTGGCCTCTCCTCTGCATTAGCTGCAGGGAAAACATAGTCACTGTTGGGACGTGACACATGTCTCATTAGCAGTGGACCTGAAGAAAAGACTCGAGTGTGTAGGTGGAGGATATATATCTTATTTTTAAATTGAAGTATAGTATAGTTGATTTACAATGTTGTGTTAGTTTCAGGTATACAGCAAAGTGATTCAGTTTTATATATATATATGTGTGTGTGTATATATATATATGTGTGTGTGTGTGTGTATATATATATTCTTCTTCAGATTCTTTTCCATTATGGTTTATTACAAGATATTGAATAGAGTTCCCTGTGCTATACAGTAGGATCTTGTTGTTTATCTATTTTATATATAGTAGTGTGTATATGTGAATCCCAAACTCCTAATTTATCCCTCTCCCCTCTTCCTGCTTTGGTAACCGTAAGTTTGTTTTCTATGTCTGTGAGTCTCTTTCTGTTTTGTAAATAAGTTCATTTGTATCATTTTTTTAGATTCCACATATAAGTGATATCATATGATATTTATCTTTGACTTACTTCACTTAGTATGGTAAGCTCTAGGTCCATCCATGTAGCTGCAAATGGCATTATTTCATTCTTTTTTATGGCTGAGTAATATTCCATTGTGTGTGTGTGTGTGTGTGTGTGTGTGTGTGTGTGTGTGTATATCTATATATATAGATATATATATATAGATATATAGATATACACCACATCTTCTTTATCCATTCATCTGTTGATGGGCATTTAGGTTGTTTCCATGTCTTGGCTATTGTAAATAGTGCTGCTGTGAACATTGGGGTGCATATATCTTTTCAATTTGGAGTTTTCATCTTTTCCAGATATATGTCCAGGAGTGGGATTGCAGGATTATATAGTAACTCTGTTTTTAGTTTTTTAAGGAACCTCCATACTGTTCTCCATAGTGGCTGCATGAATTTCCATTCCCACCAACAGTGTAGGAGGGTTCCCTTTGCTCCACATCCTCCAGAATTTGTTATTTGTAGGCTTTTTAATGATGGCCATTCTGACCGGTGTGAGATGATAAGTAGAGGGTATATATCTTTAAGAGGAAACTTGTGAATATGAAGAAGAGAGACATTTAGAAAGGAAATATAATCCCCTCAGATCGTGTGTGGATCCAGAGAGGGAGAAATCAAAATAAACCTTTTAAAAAGTTCATCAGGGTGGCAGAAAATAGAACATAAAACCCAAATGAGGACTTTAGGGATATCTGGGATAAAAAGGGACATGGAAACTTCCGTTGATTCACCAACTCTGCTGCAGGGGATCTGAATCGAAGACTGCTGGCAACTAATATATTTTTTGTTGTATGACATGATAGCAAGAGAGGATGGAAAGAATTAGAACCTAATTTGGATGTCAGTGATCTGGATTTCAGGTTAGGACATCATGCCTATCCTTCGATATGAACACCCGGAACAGTGAATAAAGGGGATAAATAAAAATTTTTGCAAGTTGAAATGCAGTAGGCTGTTGTGTATTGGAGAAAATAAGACATTTTTTTCATTCAGCCGACACGCAATGTAAAACAAAAGTACCCCATTGTGTAGAAGTCAGAGCTTCCTACTTCTTGTCAAAGTGGCTGCTGGCATCTCCAAATTTCATCATGTTTCCATTTTCTCATCTATTTGGGATGGCAGCATTGTTCAGAGGTATAAAGATAAGCACTGGATTTAAGTATTTCCTACTTTCTTAGGGGGAAGTAACTCGAGCCCAGACTACCTAGATCACCATCGGCTTACTTATGTATCATTTGTCACATGCGCCATTCTGGCCCTCTCCTGCATCCCTCTAAGAACAGATTTTGACCAGCAGGAAGGGCTGTGGAAGTTAGCAGGGGACCCTGGCTAAACCACTGAGGAAATCCCTGTGGGGCAATGACGTTTCACCTCCCTCACTCACACCTGTTGCCATGATATCGATTCATCCGTGTGCTCTTTGTGTTGACAGTTCCAGAAGCACCATCATGCTTCCCTTCCCTTTTTACCATTGAGATCAACTTAAAAAGATGAGCTCCAATAGGAGGAAGAGGGATTGCACTGCACATAGCATAAAGGTTAGAGTTGCAATTCTGCAGGAATTTAGTGCAGTTTTAAATTGGTACTGTGCATTTTTGGAAGGTTGACGCCTACTGAAAGGGTGCCCCTTCCTGTGTTCCCTTAGACAGTCAGTACCTCTGCCAGGGCCCTGTGCTCCCCCAGCACCTGTTGTGGGTGTCTGCTGGCTGGTCCCTCCGAGCAATGGATCCCCAGAGGAGGGAGGAGGACTTCTGAGTCAATGGGGGAAGGTTCAGCACTCCAGCAGCCTAGCCAGTCTTAAATTTCTTGAAAATAAGTGCAAATGGATTTTCTTTGTAAAAATAAAGGTCTCACATTTTTTGTGGCCTGGCATCCTGTCCATCCCTAGATAAAAGTGAACTAAGATTGCCTTGGTTTTCAGCAGCCGTTATCTGCTACCTTTACGCTGAAAATGATCTTTCCACCTGTCCCATCCTTTACTCAATCCCAAGGGACTGTAGCGAGGACTCACGTTTACACTACAAGGTGAGGAAAGGATTATAAACAAATTGAACATTAGCCCAAGCCCGTCAGCTCCATGTGATCAGTTTTCTTCATTTTGCCCCATCAAGTCCTTCATTCAGAAGAAAGGTCCCCACGAGGAATTACAGTCCTTCCCAGCTGGGCCTGAGCATCTGCCCTGATGCCTTTTGTGGTTCACCCCACACTACCCGTCCACCCAGAGCGGGGCTTCCGACAACCCCTCTGAGAGAGATGAGGTCTGTCCACAAGTGTGAAGGGTCTGAAACTTTACCCAACTTAGACTCTGACACGTTATCCTGTTCCTCTTTTGGGAATGCTGGCAGAAGACACAAGACTCGGGGGTCAGAGACCAAGGACTTTACTACTCACAGCCCAGGAGAAAACGTCTGCTCTTTGTATTAGTTCCCTTTGCCCCCATGTAGCACTGAGATCATGCGATGGTCCCAGATGACACCAGCATGTGCAGGAGAGGGACCAGGGTCAAGTGCCCAGCACATGATCAGGCAGCAAACAAGCCCTGACCTACTTAAATGTCAGGGGAAAGGTCAGCCTAACCATCAGGCGCCCTCGGCACAAGCTTGCCAGGATGTTCAGGGCCCACGGAGGGCTGCCTCTCCCAGCAGGGCCCACATACAGTTGATCATTCCAGCTTCCCTTCAGAGTGACCTTAGTCCAAAAGCCCACAGCACCGAGTGCTGACAGCCCTGGGCTGGCTGCTGAAGACCCACCAAATGTTGATTTATTGCTGGAGGAAAATGGGGTGGTGGGATGTCCATGTGTCTCCCTATGTTTAAACAAAAACACCCCACACACGGCCCCCCCAACCCTTTCCTGGTTTCAGTTCCTGCTGGACTGTTACATACACTCTCAGTTCCTGTTTGATGGTAGTACTGAAAAAGAAACAGCACCTACTCTCCAACTTGGATAGAGAATTCAACATGAAAAAGGAAGATACGTGTAATAAACTCAAACTCAGTATGTCCAAAACCAGACTTCTGGTCGCGTCCACAGCCACAGAGAAGGCAGCACATCCTCCCTCGGCCTCCTTCTGCGCCTGAGCGCCCGGCGGGCCATCCACAGCCTGACCCACCAGTTCCGCCCGCTGCAGTCCCATCACCTCTTGGCAGGATGATTCCATCACTCGCTAGATGCTTGGCGGCTTCAGTGTTTACCTTCTCACGCTGATTCTCAGTCCAGCAGCCGGAGGGGTCCTTTCAGCATGAAAAGCCGGATCCTATCACTTTTCTGCTCAGAACCTCCCACTGACTCCCAGTGCATTCCGAATGAAAGGACCTGCCTGGTCCCACACAATCTGCAACCCAGCCTGCCTCTCTGATCTGACCTCTGACCCCCCTCCTCACTGCCTCCATTCCCATCACTCCACCTGCTCTGGGACTCACTGGACTCACCAAGCCCACCTGGCTCAGGGCCCTTGCACTGCTGCTGCCTCTGCCTGGTCCTCCCCCGACCCACAGATGCCAAAGGGCCTACCTCTGCTCCCCTTCGGGCCACCCCGACCCCTGCACCCCTGCATTATGTTTATCCATGGCACTTACCACCATTTGACACACGGCAGACATTTATTTCCTTGTTATCTTTCCTCTGTGAGTCCGGGATTCTGCTCACAGGTACCCTCCTTGCTGTATTCCCAGTGCCAAGAACACTGCCGGCCACACACCGGCTCCCAGTGAATGCTTGCTGGAGTCATTAATTCAACAGGTATTTATCATCTACCTTTTCGGTTTGCAGTCCAAGGGGAAGAGAGAAAAATCAAAAGGAACTTGTAATACAGTGGGTTTAGTGCCACATTGGAGAAGTGTAGGGTATCACAGGGCCACACAGGAGGTCTACACTGCGGGGAGCCAGATGGGAATTTATTTTTAAATACAGACTCTCGGAGAAGTCCCTGTGACATCCAATTTGGCATTCCCAGCATCCTACCCCACCCAAGGAGTTCTCAAGTTTTTGTTCTAATTGTGATTATAAATGCATCAGTCATTGCCTTTATAGGTAATAGCAAAATGAGGGAACATTTACCTATCAAAAGTGATAGCCCAGGGCTTCCCTGGTGACACGGTGGTTGAGGATCCGCCTGCCGTTGCAGGGGACACGGGTTTGAGCCCTGGTCTGGGAAGATCTCACACGCCGCGGAGCAACTAAGCCCGTGCGCCACAACTACTGAGCCTGTGCTCTGGAGCCCATGAGCCATAACTGCTGAGCCCACGTGCTGCAACTGCCGAGGCCCATGTGCCTGGAGCCCATGCTCCACAACAAGAGAAGCCACCGCAGTGAGAAGCCTGCGCACCACAACGAAGAGTAGCCCCCGCTCGCTGCAACTAGAGGAAGCCTGCGCACAGCAATGAAGACGCAACGCAGCCAAAAATAAATGGATAAAATAAATAAATTAAAAAAAAATGATAGCCCAGGAATGAACTAAAACAATGCTAAATCAGCTAAAACAATTTTAAAATAATTTTGAGTTATTTTGCAGTGCTTTGTATACTTTTTATATTGAATTTAAGTATCTTTAAAACTTTACTGAGTATCTTCTAATTAATACCGAATTCTCTTCTACTTATTATCAATGGGAACATGTTTCACAAAACTGTAGTGGTATGTACCTACATACCTTTTTAAAATCTGTACCTTTTCATGGAATATCACTTCATTTGCACACACCTCTCCTTGCCCCTTCTGCATGACTATCTCACCCTCCTTCGTTTGCCCTGTTTTTCTGCTCTTTCTGGTGATTTGTCATCCTTCAAACAGCAGTGGTTCAAATAAGCCATCAGATGGACGCTTTCCCTGCAGACTCAGGGTTACAATGTCGGCTTTCTCATCATCTTCCCCTCAGTATCTTTTAGGACTCCCTCTGCTCCTGTTGCCTTCAGTTCCTAGAATGTGTTTTTGTTGGGTTTGAGTTTGGGGTTCGGGGGTTGGACAGGGAATATAGGTGACATGGGTCACTTATGATTCTTTTCTGAAAGGCCACAGAGCTCTGCTCATGTGCATCTTCCACTGTCACTGTCACTCCGGCCGACCTTCCTCTTCCCCCAGACCAATGGGAGGCAGGAATCTTACAACAAAAGTCCCCTCAGGTTTACAGAAAACAAGAGCTAACAGCTGATGTGCATTAAGTACTGACCATGTGGCAAACTTTCTGCACACTCGTGTGGCTTGTCTCAGCCACACACCACAGGCTTGGCCCCGAGGCCACCTCAGGCCGGGCAGGGTGAGCACCTTGTCTGAGGGACTTGAGTATTGGGTGGAGGAACAATTTTTTTTTCATTTTGAGAGTAAAAATTTTATTTTTGAGGAACTTCATATGCACATTTTAAAGAGAGTCCCATAAGAAAGCAAAAATATTACCCTTCCCTCATCCCAGAAATAAATTTAAAAGGCATAAAATTTCTTTTTTAAATCATGACACTTGGAAGTTTAGCACCAGCATCCAAAATTTAAGAAAGGGAAAAAAAGCATTTACATACTATGTTTTAGATTTCTTTGGTTGGGGTTCTCCCGACGGGCTAATGATATTTCATCTTTCAACTCATATTACTAAAAGAGGAAAAAAACAGGAAAAAAAATAACACCTAGTGGTTGCTGAAACTGGAGAGGTCCTTCCTGTCCTCCTTTCAGGCATCCTGGGATCTCAGCTTGCTGGAAAGTTGACTGACATTTTCCTTTTGTAGTTGTTTCGTAAAGAATAATCGTAGGGGCTTCCCTAGTGGTGCAGTGGTTGAGAGTCTGCCTGCCAATGCAGGGGACACGGGTTTGAGCCCTGGTCTGGGAGGATCCCACATGCCACGGAGCAGCTGGGCCCGTGAGCCACAATTACTGAGCCTGTGCGTCTGGAGCCTGTGCTCTGCAACAAGAGAGGCCGCGACAGTGAGAGGCCCGCGCACTGCGGTGAAGAGTGGCCCCCACTTGCCACAACTGGAGAAAGCCCTCGCACAGAAATGAAGACCCAACACAGCCATAAATAAATAAATTTTTTAAAAATGTAAATGTTCCATATAAAAGGGCAGCTCCTACTTAAAAAAAAAAAAAGAATAATCGTAAATGTTCTAATGTCAACATCTTGGACAGTTAATCTTCCACTTTACTGTTTGGATGTTTCCTTGACATTGGTGAGGTCACGGTCTGCTCTATGCTTTGTTTTATTTTTTTGAATGGTCATTAAATTCTTTAGGTCACCTGCTGATGGTGGAGATGCCCAGGGGCCTGGGGATACTAAACCCAGCTCTAACCACCATGCAAAGCTGACAGGTCAGGGAAGCTGACAGGTGACAGAGCCGCAGGTAAAACGGCAGCTGCCTGAGAAACCCTGTGTAGAAGACTGGCAGTGTTTGGTCCTTGTCTCTGAGGGACGGTGATGGGTTACTCTTAGAATGGCTCCTTTCCTAGTTCCCATGGATTTGCTCTGGGGTGAGCCACACCCCATCTGGTTGGGTAGAACGCTGGGAAAGCTCCTCAGATTTAGTTCCAGGAAGATCAGGTCGGCCTCACTGATGAGCCTAGGAGTGAGATTCTCAGCGACTGTAGGACCTGCCTCCCTTCCCCTGCTGGCTCATCCCAGCACCAAGCTTTCTATTGTCTCACCAGCCACCTGGGGACAGCAGACCCACAGGATTCTGCCTTGGTCTCTGGGCTTTCTACCTGAGAAAGGCCCCAAAGGCTCCTCTCCTGGAATTCAAGCTAACCTGGGCCTGGATCAAGGGGGATGTGTCCTCCTTCCCTCAACCAACCCCTCCTGGGAAGGGGCTCCTGGAAATCCAGAAGCTGCCTTGCCTTCTCCCTCTACCCCTTTCAGTTTGTCCAAAATATTCATCACTGGGTCATTCTGGTTGGTTTGCACTTCATTGAGTCTTGGCTCCTCTTTGCCACACTGTTCTGTTGGCATCTGGGGCCATGAGGGCCTGGTGACCACAGTGGCAGGTGCCACCGCTGGGGAACCCACCTGCCTTGCATAGGAGCGCCAACAGCAGCTGCTATATCCTATGTGAAAGCTCGGGTCCCGGGTGGACACACCACCAAGTCAGAGTTTCCAGCCGGGGGACTTTTCTAGTTGTCAGCTCATCTGCACAACAAAGATGACACTAAACCAGGGGTGGGGGGGTGCCCAGGGTTGTGGGGTGCCCGGACCCCTCCCAGCCCAGGTGACAGGCTCTCCTGCCCCAGCTTTCTGTGACGATTCATCTGTGGGTCACACGCTGGCCCCACAGGAGGACTGTCCTCCAGAAGAGACTCTACCAGGAGAGTCTCGCAGTGTTAAACAGAGTTTCACACCCGTCTTTCATACACTGTAGTCACAATTTTGTCAGTGTTGAGTACCTCCTATACTATTAATTGTTTTTCTTTGAATCAAGTCAGCTTTTCACTTTAAATTTAATTTACTTCTCTGTTGTGCTAAACACTGTCATTTCCAAGATTAATGATCTGAGGTGCTAGTTATATATTTTCAAAAACACATAATTATGAGAACTAGAGTCTATCTGTGTCAACATAATACAACTTTTCGTTCCAGGAAGTTCTTGCCCAAGAAGATAAGGCTGTACACCAATAAAGTACTTTACTGTTTGCTTCAGAAAATTCCTACAAATGACTTTATTCAGGTGAACAGTTTGCTTACCTGAGCAAACTGTCCTCAGACAGCAGTTCAGTCCCCCAGACCCTCACCTCCAATCCTGAACCATCACATCACAAACTGTACCCAACCTGATCCAGTCTCTGCCTTGAAAGACCCACCTTCAACCCCTTGAGCCCAGACCTCAAACCCCTATAGATGTTCTTCCTTGAACTTTTCCTTCTGACACACAACTAAAACTGTCAAAATGGTGGTCTCCCTTTTGGCAGTAAGTCTAAACACAACTTTGCTTACTCAGCGGCTTCTTCTGATGTTCTTTTGGGAGCTGACAGTCAGCAACTATGCAAGTTTAAAATGTTCAGCTGTGCACCCCTGAGACCATCACACACTATGTGTAGACAAGACCCAACTTCAAGAACAAGCAATGAGAGGACAAGGGTCCTCCCCTTCCTCCCTGCATTCTCTTCACATATCCTCCCCACCAAGGCCCTTTTTGTACCTAACCTCCCCCTGCTTCTACAACTCTGACTGCAGGACACAAGCTAAGGGGGCAGGCAATTACCGGGGGATGAGCAGGTCATATTGTAGTGAGAGTTGTAAAGTAATGAGCAGCCTCTGTGGCTTGAAAAAATTGTTAACTTAAAACAGAATAATGGGGGCTTTCCTGGTGGCGCAGCGGTTGGGGGTCTGCCTGCTAATGCAGGGGACACGGGTTCGAGCCCTGGTCTGGGAAGATCCCACATGCCACGGAGCAACTGGGCCCGTGAGCCACAATTACTGAGCCTGCGCGTCTGGAGCCTGTGCTCCACAACAAGAGAGGCCACGATAGTGAGAGGCCCGCGCACCGCGATGAAGAGAGGCCTCCGCTTGCCGCAACTAGAGAAAGCCCTTGCACAGAAATGAAGACCCAACACAGCAAAAATAAATAAAATTAAGAAGCGTTGTAAGAAAGGTTTAATTAAAAAAAAAAAAAAAAAAAAAACAAAAAAAACAGAATAATGGACCATTCCTGGAGTCATTCACTACATTGGCCACTCTGTCGCCAAATTTCAAGCAAATGCTGAAATTCACAGCTCCGATACAGAGCAGTATCATGCCCAGGTAGTTGCTTACACGTGATAAGATTTGAGAGTATCAAGAAGTCTTCTCTGCCCCAAATTTCTTGCTTTTCTCCCATCTTCCCACAAGGCACAGGTTTTATAGGGTATGAAACTTTAACTTAAGGAAAACATTAACTTCTTAACTTTTTAAGGACCGCCTTTATGGTCCTTTGAAGACACAAAATCTGGGGAGATAACATAATAACAACCATTGTCTTTATTGGTCATTGTCTTAGTCTGTTCCAGATGTTATAACAAAAGTATCACTGGGGGTTGTTGAAGACTGGTGGTTTAAACAACAAACATTTATTCTCACAGATCTGGAGGCTGGAAGTCCAAGAGCAGGGTGCTGGCAGATCTGTGTCTGGTGAGGGTCCTCTTCCTGGTTTGCAGACGGCTGTCTTTTTCTTGTGTCCCCACATGGGGGAGAGAGAGAGAGAGAGAGAGAAATCTGTGTCTCTTCTTATTAGGGCACTAATCCCATTCATGGGGGCCCCACCCTCATGACATAGTCACCTACCAAAGGCCCCACCTCCAAATACCATCACACCAGGGATTAGACTTCAGTTTGTGAATTTTGGGGGGGGACATAAACATTCAGTCCATAGTAACCACTTACTGTGGCTGGGATCTGTTTTGACGTGTCTACCTGCATTACGTGTTTAATTCTTAAAGCTCCCTGTGAATGGGAGGTACTACTTTCCACAATTTAGAGATGAGGAAACTGAGGCTTCACGTGGTTTGCCAAGGTCGCCCCGCTGGTAAGCGGCAGACCCAGGGAGCCCAGGTTAGCAGACCTTACTGCATTGCTAACATTTCTGAGATGGATTCAGAACGTGAAAACAACACCGGACACTGGTGTGACCCCACTGTTCTTACAGCTTTCTCCTTCTTTTCTCACTTCCTCATCAGGACACCCCCCCCCCCCACCTCAGGAGGCAAGACAGGTACTATTTTTAGCAACAGATTGTCCGTTCAGATTCCCCTGGGGTGAGGCTGAGCGGGTTGGAGGAGCAAAGAGGAGGGAGCAGAGGGGTTGAAGAGGGACCCCGGCTGAAGGGAGGGGATGTAAAATGTGGCTGGATGCACAGATTCAGAGAGAGGCCTAGTGGTGCCCAGAGGCAGGATGGGTGGGCAAAATGGGAGAAGGACGTCGAAGGCACAGACTTCCAGTTATATCGTAAATAAGTCCTGAGGATGGAAAGTACAGCATGGTGACCACAGCTAACAATACTGTGCTGTATATTTGAAAGTTACCGAGAGAGTAGATCTTAAAAGTTCTCATCACAAGAAAAAAAATGTGTAACTACCTATGGTGATGGATGTTAACTAGACTTACTGTGGCCATCGTTTCACAATATTTACAACTATGGACTCACCATGGTGCACACCTGAAACTAATTGTAATGTTATATTTCAATTACCACTCAATTTGAAACAAATGGAGCTGGGTCCTCATCTTCTCCCCAGGCGTGCTCTGCTCACAGGAAATGCCGTGGTTCCGTTTGGGTGGTCACCGTCCCCAGGATGGTATCCCACTTTGAGAAGAAAAACCACAAAAGACCCCTGCTCTTTGTAAAATAAAGAAGGCATTGCAGAAACAAGGAAAACACTTTCACTGAGATTTATAATAAACGCAGTCATAAACAGAATCAGAGAATGCAGAGTTCAGGCTCTCACTGGACCGCCCTGAAGAAGCAATCGTTATTGGGATTCAAGTTTTAAATTCTTTTAGGGATATTTGCAATTCTAAGCTATAGAAATCTAGGGCAATAAGGAAGACAAGAACTATTTGAAGTGATGTCAGTGCAACTCTGGCTCCTTGCATGTGATGGGCACACCGTCTGTATCATCCATGTGTTTCTCATGACAGCTCCACGCAGTAATAATGAATGGCTTCATGTTCAGATTAGGACGCTGAGACCAGAGAGGCTGACATACAGTGAGAAGTGTCTGCATCGGAATTCAAAACCAGGATTGTCCTGCTCCAAAGACTGTGTGCTCCATCACAGGAGGCTTCCAGATCTGTCCGAAGTTATCCTCACATCAAAGGCAAAGAATAGACTGGGCCGGGGCTTCCCTGGTGGCGCAGTGGTTAAGAATCTGCCTGCCAATGAAGGGGACACGGGTTCGAGCCCTGGTCCAGGAAGATCCCACATGCCGCAGAGCGACTAAGCCTGTGCGCCACAACCACTGAGCCCATGTGCTACAACTACTGAAGCCCACGAGCCTAGAGCCCGTGCTCTGCAACAAGAGAAGCCACCGCAATGAGAAGCCCGCGCACCACAACGAAGAGTAGCCGCCACTCGCCACAGCTAGAGAAAGCCTGCGCGCAGCAATGAAGACCTGATGCAGCCAAAAATAAATAAATAAAATTTTTAAAAAATTATTAAAAAAGAATAGACTGGGCCGACAGTTCCACTTCTTTGCCTCCGATGCCATCCCATTTCCTGCCTCAAGGCATCTTAAACCACCTTTTTCAGAAACAGAGAAGCATATTCACATACAAGGAACCCTAATTCATTTGAAATACAACAGATTTTAGCTGTGGTTTGATTTTTTTTTAGAACAATAGAGCAGAGGCTTTTGAACTTTTTTGAACTTGCCCCCCAGGATGAAAAGCCCTTTACCTCACACCTCAGTACACACAACACACACACGTAACAGAAGTTTCACAGACTAACACTCACTATGTGTGTGAGAAGCTCGCTGACATTTTAGATTCCAGTCTAGTCTTTCTTCCCTCCCTCCCTCCCTTCCTTCCTTCCTTTTTCTTCAGAGTCTTCCTCAATGATCCTTTTTTTTTTTTTTTTTTAATCGTGGTAAAAACATGAACTCTACCCTCTTAAAATGCGAAGTGCAGGGCTTCCCTGATGGTGCAGTAGTTAAGAATCCACCTGCCAATGCAGGGGACACGGGTTCGAGCCCTGGTCCGGAAAGATCCCACATGCTGCGGAGCATCTAAGCCCATGAGCCACAACTACTGAGCCCACGTGCCAGAATTACTGAAGCCCACGCGCCTAGAGCCCGTGCTCCGCAACAAGAGAAGCCACCACAATAAGAAGCCCGCGCACTGCAACGAAGAGTAGCCCCCGCTCACTGCAACTAGAGAAAGCCTGCACGCAGCAACGAAGACCCAACACAGCCAACAATAAATTAATTAATTTTTAAAATGCTAAGTGCATAATACGGTGTTGTTAATTACAGACCCAATGTTGTTCAGTTCTCCAGAACTTATCTCGTGTAACTGAAACTTGACCCCCACTTCTCACCCCACCCCCCAGCCCATGGCAACCACCACTCCCCTCCTGCTTCCGGGAGTCTGACTATTTTGGATTATTTCTCATGTAAGTGGGATCGTGCAGTGGAAAACAGTGTGTAGACTCCTCAAAAAATGAAAAATGATATTTTATTTTTTAATCCTGGACACGACCCCCTATACTGATGTCAGGATCCACTCGTGTGTTGCTACCACAGTTTGAATTACATTGCAAGGGGACCTGAATTGTTTTTTGCTTTAGAACAAACGGTCAAGTCGTTGAAGCTGGTATCAAAGACTTGTGAGGTAGGCAGGAAGAGCTGGGGGGAGGAGGACAAAAAGAGAGATTTAAAAAATTAATTATTAATGGCAACTCAGTGGAAATATTAATACCCTTATGTATTTTTAATTCTTGAAAAGAGGAAGAGATGCTGCTTATAAATGTCGCTTATTTTTTCCTACAGGCTAATAAAAGATGATGAAATACCAGATTTGCTTCATTAAGCAGACATTTTAAAGTCCAAACCCAAACTAAAACTCAAAGGATAATTCATCTTCTGTGTCCCAAACAATATTCATCAGCTCCTTACCTAACTGGGGCGAGCAAGCCTCTCTGAAGCCAATGCACCAGAGCATGGATGCCATTGTCCACTAGGTGGCGATATAGAACAGGAGTAGCCCTTTCTTAATCTTACACAAAAGATGCAAAAGAATTTAGAAACCCAGGGTTGTCCAGTAATTCACATGAATTCAGCCTGAAAGTTTACTCAGTGCTCCGGGCATGTTTCTCCCTTTTCTTGGAACATCCCTGGATTTCAGCTTCATTCTTGCTGACAGCCTGGCATTTAAAGTTAGTAATATCTTGGCTATTTCCTGTGGCAATACAGATGTATCATAATGTCTGTATTTATTAACAATCTGCAAAATTAGCATGTGCCGTGAATCTTTATTTCTTGCCCCTCCATATAACATTTAAGAAATACTGTGGGTCCTTGTGTCATTTCCCTTTGCTAACAATTTCTATATCTCTTAGTTGTTCTGCATATTGTAAAGTTATTGAAATATCTGGTGGATATTTTAGTTCTTATTTTTCAATTGAAAAGAATGATCTCAAATACACATGGGCAAAAAGAACTAATAGCTGATAAATTAGAAATGTCTCATAAACAAAAATGTATGCTTTTGCAATGTGGAAACAGTCTTTTGAAATAATCCCATGTATTAGAGATTTTAAAATTCTCATCAAGTGATGCCTGTTATAAGACATATTTATAATTACTTGCAAGTCTTACTTATTTTTACAATATTTTTTTGATGTTGGTAAAGAGAAGATATTGATGAATAATTTTCTCTTGCTACTTATATTTGTA
Organism: Balaenoptera acutorostrata; assembly: GCF_949987535.1. NCBI lineage: Eukaryota > Metazoa > Chordata > Mammalia > Artiodactyla > Balaenopteridae > Balaenoptera > Balaenoptera acutorostrata. The sequence goes on from NC_080076.1 coordinate 62,454,912, forward strand.
TATCCTTTGAACTTTTATGAATACACATTACTTTTACAAACAGGAAAATAAGGTTTTTGTTATAAAAGTAGTATGTAACTATGAGGAAAAACATTTTAGTATGGCATAAACTGGAAAGTTATTACTTATAGGTCAGTTGAATGCTCACACAATTTAAGTGCTATGTAGAGTAATCTTAGTCATGAATTGCTGATTTAGGAAGTAATATTTCTAAATTTAGGTCATTTCTACCGTGTTCCTATCTATAATTAAACATCCTCCTTAAAGTGGGAAGAATATCAAGTTGTATTCATTATTCTCATGGTAATGTAATTATTGAGACAACTGGTATTAGCATTTTTCATTGTTAAAAACAGCAAAATCAGTATATCTAACATTTCACTATTCTTCAAGCTGCACGTAACCTACCTCTATGTGGTGGTCATAGGTTTATGGTATAAGAAGCACTTTCACTGACATTAGCTCATTTTGTCCTCCTAATAGCTGTGTGGCATAGGCAGGGCACATGAAAATTCTAAGCCATAAAATCATGCACGTAAGGTCCTAATTGAATGGGCTACGGAACCAGGGGAGGACCGACCATGTGATTCTGAGGTCAGGCCCTTTGCCTTTCGTTTCTGTAAGCTTTTTGCAGACTGCCCCAAAGCTCCCTGGGTGCAGATGAGGAGGAGGGAGTCTTCCCAGCAAGTGTTTTTAAGTACTGGCCGCTCTTTCTTGCTTTTTCTTCATCTGCATGTAAGCGGGAGTGAGGGGTGAGGGGAGGGACAGGAATGACTGAGAACGGGCTACGTGTGCCTGTTGTGCTCACACCCTAGGTGGTAAGGGCTGTGCAGTAGGCTACACGGGTCCTAATGATGCTGAGCCCAGATGCCATGTTGATTTGTGACTTTGTCCCTCACCTTTCAAACTGCATCTCTCTGAGGCATAGTCGAACGTTACTCAACAAGTAAGTGTATAAACTGACCCCCTCCTGCGCTCTGGGGACTCCTGTCAGGGGCCGCATCCCCGGACACGGGGTGGATCACAGCAGACCCCCCCACAGCAGGCCCACACAGAGTCTGAAGTCTAGCGGGAGAGGCAGACAGCTATCATCACTAATTCTACTGTAAGACGAAAGTACAGGCTTTATGAGAGACAGTAACAGTGAGACATAGTTTAGATGGCGGGAGGGGTGTGTCAGGAAGTTTCTCTCAAAAAGCCTTATTTAAGCTCAGACCTAAACAATGAGTAGGGATTTACCAGGAAGGATGGTTGGAAACATTCCAAAAGGGATGCCCCATACACAGGCCCTGGGGTAGGAAGATGCTTCTCTTGTTGGAGGAACAGAGATTCATGTGGCCCCAGTAGAGGCAGAAGAGATAGGCGGCAGGCAGGGGCCCCATCCTGGGGGCCTTGTGGTCCATATTAAGAATGTTGTATTTTGTCCTAACCACAGAGACAAGCCATTGTTGAGTTTTAAGTAGAGAAGAGATATGATCAGATTTATGTTTTTAAAAGATGCATTGGCAGCTGGAATTAGACTAGAATGGAGTGAGTCTCCGTGGGAGACAGGCTGGGAGGCGCCTGGTGATCCAGGACAGATGATGGCCGTGGTAGGGCAGTGGTGGGGAGGTGACGGAAAGAGAAACCCTGGCAGCGGCTGAACAGAGTGTGAAGGGGTGTGCAAGGAGTTCAGATTCGAACTTACAGGGATGGGACTCTGAGAGATGGTCCAGTGGGTGTTAAAGAAGCATCTGGACATGAGAGTCCATTGTTGAAAGGATGCTTAGGCCGGAACTATCACTTTGGGAGATGTCATCCTAGAGATGGTGCTAAAATCCAGGAAAACTGTTGAGAACACCTTGGGAGGAAGAGGGCACGGAAAAGACAGGAAGGCCCAGAACCCAGCCCAAAGAAACCTCTACATTATAAAGTAGGCACAGGAGAAGGAGTAAGTAATGGAGCTCGAGAAGGGCCACCAGAGAGAGGGGAGAAAATCCAGGAGAGCGTGGTGTCTCCCAAGGCAGAGAAGAAGATGCTTCCTGCGGATGCAGATACTGCGAAGATGAGGATGGTACCCTGTGTCTTGGGAAAGAACATCACACAAGTTCAAGGGGGAGAGCACTGCATATTAGAAATGCAGTTTCAACTAGAAGCAGCATTGTTCTTCTCTCCTTTCAAGAAGGACCTTTTACCTACATGGCTACAAAACTGGCCTGACTGGAATGTTTTATTTCAGAGCACTCAGATTTCATGGCTTTCCATAGCCGCCAGATTGATACTAGCTGTGAGTACCACTTTATTCCCTAACATTTAACTATGAAAAATTTCAACTATACAGAAAAGTTGAAGGAATTTTACAATGAACACTCGTGTATCTATCTCCTAGATTCTACTATTAACATTTTGCTTTACCTGCTTTATCACATGTGTATCCATCTAACAGTCCCTCTATCTACCCACCAATCCATCTTATTTTTCAGATACATTTCAAAGTAAGTTTCAGACATTGAATCAGTAATTTAAAAACTCCCAACAAACAAAAGCCCGGAACCAGATGGCTTCACAGTGAATTCTACCAAACACTTAGAGAAAAGTTAACACCTATCCTTCTGAAACTATTCAAAAAATTGCAGAGGAAGGAACAATTCTGAACTCACTCTGTGAGGCCAGCATCACATTGACACCAAAACCAGACAAAGATATCACAAAAACAGAAAATTACAGGCCAATATCACTGATGAACATAGACGCAAAAATCCTCAACAAAATATTATCAAACCCAATCAATCCAACAATACATTAAAAGGAGTATGCACGATGATCAAGTGGGATTTATCCCCGGGATGCAAGAATTTTTCAATATCTGCAAATCAATCAATGTGATACACCACATTAACAAATTGGAGAATAAAAACCATATGATCATCTCAATAGATGCAGAAAAAGCTTCTGACAAAATTCAACACCCATTTATGATAAAAACTCTCCAGAAAGTGGGCATAGAGGGAACATACCTCAACATAATAAAGGCAATATATGATAAGCCCACAGCTAACATCATACTCAATGGTGAACAGCTGCAAGTATTTCCTCTGAGATCAGGAACAAGGCAAGTATGGCCACTCTTGCCACTTTTATTCAACATAGTTTTGGAAGTCCTAGCCACAGCAATTGTAAGAAAAAGAAATAAATCCAAATTTGAAAGGAAGAAGTAAAACTGTCACTGTTTGCAGATGACGTGATACTATACATAGAAAATCCTAAAGATGCTACCAGAAAATTACTAGAGCTCATCAATGAATTTGGTAAAGTTGTAGGATACAAAATTAATGCACAAAAATCTCTTGCATTCCTATACACTAACAATGAAAGATCAGAAAGAGAAATTAAGGAAACAATCCCGTTTACCATCACATCAAAAAGAATAAAATACTCAGGAATTCCCTGGCAGTCCAGTGGTTAGGACTTGGTGCTCTCACTGCCAGGGGCCTGGCTTCCATCCCTGGTCAGGGAACTAAGATCCCACAAGCCACTTGGTGCAGCCAAAAAGAAATAAAATAAAATAAAATAAAATACTTAGGAATAAACCTACCTAAGGAGGTAAAAGACCTGTATTCAGAAAACTATAAGGCACTGATGAAAGAATCAAAGATGACACAAACAGATGGAAGGATATACCATGTTCTTGGATTGGAAGAATTAATATTGTTAAAATGACCATACTACCCAAGGCAATCTACAGATTCAATGCAATCCCTATCAAAATACCAATGGCATTTTGCACGGAACTAGAACAAATCATTCTAAAATTTCTATGGAAAACAAAAGATCTCGAACAGCCACAACAATCTTGAGAAAGAAGAACAGAGGTGGAGGAATCACACTTCCTGATTTCAGACTATACTACAAAGCTACAGTAATCAAAACAGTATGGTGAGACTTCCCTGGTGGCACAGTGGTTAGGAATCCACCTGCCAATGCAGGGGACACAGGTTCGAGCCCTGGGCTGGGAAGATCCCACATGCTGTGGAGCAACTAAGCCCGTGTGCCAGAACTACTAAGACCGCGTGCCACAACTACTGAAGCCCACATGCCTAGAGCCCGTGCTCCACAACAAGAGAAGCCACTGCAATGAGAAGCCCGCGCACCGCAGCGAAGAGTAGCCCCTGCGTGCAGCAACGAAGACCCAACGCAGCCAAAAATAAATAAATAAATAAATTTATATTTAAAAAAGCAAAACAGAACAGTATGGTATTGGCATAAAAACAGACACACAGATCAGTGGGACAGAATAGAGAGCCTAGAAATAAACCCGTGCACTTATGGTCCATTAATCTACGACAAAGGAGGCAAGAATATACAATAGATAAAAGACAGTCTCTTCAGTAAGTGGTGCTAGGAAAACTGGAAAGCTATATGTGAAAGAATGAAATTAGAATATTCTGTAACACTGTATACAAAAATAAACTCAAAATGTATTAAAAACCTAAATGTAAGACCAGAAACCATAAAACTCCTAGAGGAAAACATAGGCAGAACACTCTTTGACATAAATCCCAGCAATACTTTTTTGGATCTGTCTCCTAAAGCAAAGAAAATAAAAGCAAAAATAAACAAACAGAACCTAATTAAACTTAAAAGCTTTTGCACAGCAAAGGAAATCATTGACAAAATGAAAAGACAACCTATAGAATGGGAGAAAATATTTGCAAATGATATGACTGATAAGGGGTTAATATCCAAAATATGTAAACAGCTCATACAACTCAACATCAAAAAAGCAAACAACCCAATTAAGAAATGGGCAGATGACCTGAATAGACATTTTCCCAAAGAGATACATGAAAAGACACTCAACATCACTAATCATCAGGGACATGCAAATCAAAACCACAATGATATATCACCTCATACCTGTCAGAATGGCTATCACCAAAAAGAATACAAATAACAAATGTTGGAGAGCATGTGGAGAAAAGGGAACCCTCGTACACTGGTGGCGGGGATGTAAATTGGTGCAGCCACTATGGAAAACAGTATGGAGGTTCCTCAAAAAAGTAAAAATAGAACTACCCTATGACCCAGCAATTCCACTCCTGGGTATATATCCAAAAGAAACCAAAACACTAATTTGAAAAGATACATACACCACAATGTCCATAGTAGCACTATTTACAATTGCGAAGGTATGGAAGCAACCTAAGTGTCCATCAACAGATGAATGGATAAAGAAGATGTGGTATACACATATATATGTATGTATATACAATGGAATACTACTCAGTCATAAAAAACAATGAAATTTTGCCATTTGCAGCAACATAGATAGACTTGGAGGGTATTATATTAAGTGAAATAAGACAGAAAAAGACAAATACTGTATAATATCACTTATATGTGGAATCTAAAGAAAATACAAAAAACTAGTGAATATAAGAAAAAAGAAGCATGCCCACAGATATAGAAAACAAATTAATTAGTGGTTACCAGTGAGGAACGGGAAGCAGGGAGGGGCAGTACAGGGGTAGGGGATTAAGAGGTACAAACTATTATGTATAAAATAAGCTACAAGCATATATTGTACAACACAGGGAATATAGCCAATATTCTATAAAAACTATAAATGGAGTATAATCTTTAAAACTGTGAATCACTCTATTGTACATCTGTAACATATAATATTGTACATCAACTATAGTTCAATTTTTTTAATTAAAAAAAAAAACCAAAGTAAGCTTTGGACATAAGAGCATTTCACAGCTAAACACTCTAGCATCTATATCATTGACCAGAGTTCAGTATCTGTTTATGGTTCTCCTTCTTTTGAGGTAAGATTTTGAAAGAATGAAAAGCCCAAATCTTAAATGGACCAGTTGTTGCCTTTTGACAAATGCATACCCTGTGTGGCCGTCCTATTAAGTTATAGAACATTACATCTCCCCAGAAAGTCCGTTGCTGCTGCTTTATCTCTCAGAAAGCGCAGGTGATGTAGGTAAGGAACCCAGTCCTGGGCTCTGGTAGGAACACAGCAAGTGTAAATTCCCTTCTCCCTCTGCCAGGGGACTCTGCCACCGCTCATATACATTCACCCACATTCTCACCAAGATAGAAATAGACATTGAACTCTTCCTAAAAGTGCTTTTGTAAACATTTCACAATACACCCTTTGTAGAGAAGGACAATGGTGTCCAGTGAACCAAGCCCACCCCAAGGAATCATAATTCTTCACCCAAAATCCTGCTCTGCTGGCGCTGAGCAAGCTGAAGCCTCAGCCCTCTGATTTGTCAAACAGGAACAGTGACCATCTCTGTCTACAAGTATAAAATCACCTTGCTGTTTTTAATATATGAATTAATAGAGCCCTGGAGGGAAAGGTGAAAAGACTCCACCACAAGGCTGTGACCATTTTGACTAAGCTACCGTATTGTCCCAGGTTGCCCACCGAGCCCCATCCTCGCCTCACTGCTCAGGTGAGGCCCCTGGGCACAGGTATGAGTCAGGGACGTTCCATGTGGAGGGCTCAGGTTCAGCACCAGGTCAGGACTGGAGCTGCTTAGTAGGTCTTCAAAATCTAGTGTTAACAACCCCTGGAAGAGGCTGTGGGCTTAGTTTATTTGTTTATCTTCTTGCTTTTGTCTTCTTCGTCACTCTGGGCCTTAGGAAGAGCCCACACGAGCTGATTTGTTGGAATGAAGAGAGGGTTTCTCAATCCTCACCCTATGCTGGATTTAAGGAACCCAGAGACATAAGTTGAAGTGCCAGCGACTTCTAAGATTTAATGAAAATTTGTTTGAGCCTTCTTCCCAAATCAGTGAGAGGCCTACTGATTGCCCCAGATTTACTTATTAAGTCTTGAGATTTTATAGACTGGTATTCACTTTCAGTTACAAAATCCTGCTCTGGCTGAGCTCACATCTCTCTTGGGGGCCACTTCCACTGTCGGCATCTTTTTTCTGCTTTGGACCAATTTTTTCTGCTTTGGACCAACCCAGACCTGGAATTCAGCCTCTTTTCTTTGCCTTCCTCCAAGACAACTTTCCCAAGCAAAGCCTTGTAGAATCCCACCTCTCTCTTCAATCTCTTTCCCTTCTACTCTCTTGACTCCCAGATTCCTCTGGATGTATAGATTCAGATTTGTTTAGCTATGACTTTACTTCCTTTCCACCCACAAGTGGATAATCAAGGTATTTTTCTAAACAAAGATAGTTGTCAAGAGGAATTCTGCTGCAAATTCTTTGAAATATATATATATATATATATACGTATATATATTTGTACACATCTACACATACATACATGTATATACACACATACACGATACATATATGCTTATATATATGTCCTACATGTATACATAATATACAACACATAGAACTATAGAAATAATTACATGAATGGGTGTATAATTACATAACACATACTATCTGTACATACACACATGTATATACCCTGTGACATACGTCTACACAGATCTAAACCACCATCACTAAGGAATTGGTGAACTCCAGCTCCTGCCTCATCTTGTTGGAGTCTTGTTCTCATCTTTTTATTTCTGCATTGCACAGATCCTGCTCTGTAATTGAAATGGATCCCATCCAGCTTGCACTGTTTAGTTTACAAAACAGGGGACTGGAAATATCTGCTCAGTCACTCATTTATTCAGTCTCACATTCACTCAATAGACAATAACCCAGCACCTACGACAGCCCCGGGTTGGATCCTATAGAGGAGAAGATATGGAAATGAGGGAGAGACCCACGTCTTTAGAAACTTGAAATCCAGCTGCATGTGCAACACTTAACACACCCGAAACAAAACGTCCTCACGCACAATTCTCATCAGAGGAACAGCAAATTCGAGCAGAAAGTAGGGACTTGCAGTGTACAGCAGCGCTGCTGTTTCAGCAGAATGAACAGGAGGAAAAAAACCACTGTGATCAAAAGAAACTGCTGGCTGCTGGATTTTTGTTTAATTACAATTTGTGCTCTTCTAACAGCGTTCGTTCTGCTTAGATGGCAGAGTGGCTTTCATGAAAGTATGAGCTCAGCCTTGCCTTATGCCTGTTGAAAAAAAGAGGTCAGGTAAAATGACTGTAGTGACAGCACCAAGCTAGTTGAAGACAAAAACAAAAAACAACAAAAAAAAACCCGCACGCTGGAAATTTTTTGCCGACTGAAAACCCCTTGAAGTCGTCTCAGAAACACATATAGAGACGATTTCCTCTTTTCTCCTTAGCAGTGTCCTCAAGGAAAACAGCTTTCCAGATCTGAGGGGGTGGACCAGTGATGCAGTCTAGCAGCCTGGGTTCGTTCCGAATTCAGCTCCATGGCTACATTCGGGATGACGGACTTAATCCTTATGTAGCTCTTCCAAATCTCTTCATATAGTTCTGCAATTTTTAACTGAACTCTACACTGAATATTCTAGTCATTTAAAACGTTTTCACACCACTTTGGCACAGAAATTAGTAATGACCGGATACATTTGCAAAAATCCATGCTTTGTATATTGTAAAACGTCTACATAAAGGCTGAGTAACTCTCATCCCGCATGCAGATAAACGTGATCTATATATGGTTTTGATAATTGTTTTAATTCAAAAATCAAATGTATTTTTAATGTACCCACAGAGGAATTTACATATGAGTTCATGAAGAACAGCAAGTGATATTCGTGTATGCAGAGGAAAGATATGATGGCCTGTTTCTTGATGGTAATGAAATTTGATAAATGACTTCTTTCCACAGAATCTCCAAAATAGAGTGATGCAGGTACACACATTTTATCAAATTAGTTAGAGCTTTTCTAGGAATTGGCTCTGTTTTTACTTACATACTTCTGTGACAAAATTAAAGATAAGTTATTTGTTAGAGGCACTATCAATGGTCTTAATGGGAAAACATTTAGCAAGATGAACCTAGCATGCTGGATGTGACACTAGGAGAACTTGTGCTCTGGTTTCAAAAACTGGCAGTTCTTAGTGCTATACGTTCCCAAACCATAGAGAACTGGCTTTTCCTGGGAAATCCTAACTTCTCACACGATGCTCCTTTTTATTCTTTTTACTTATTTACATTGCTTAATGAAATGAGGCAATCACATGATGTACTCTAACTTGAAAATCCTGTATGCTGATACTTCAAATTCTATAAATTATATCCAGATCTAGTATTCTTTTTTTTTTTTTTTTTTAGAAACTGTTTACTTTCCGTCAGCTTATTTCCATTTTAAGAGTTTGTGGAAGAACAGCTTAAGACCACTCAGTGGTTGTTCCTACCCACTCAGTGGCCTGAGCATTGGGGGCTCCAGACCAGTCTTCAGTGGGGAACTGCTGAATAGGCACAGAGGGCACCTGCACACCTTCGGACCAGTCCGCCACCTCAGGCTGAGGAGCAGTGAACTCAGGAGGTGGGGCGGTCCATTCACCCTAAAATTCCTCCTTGGTCACAGCCTTCTCAGCTGCCGCCTGCTTTTCCTTTTCAGTCTCTTCAGGATCTCTGTAGAAGTAGACATCAGGCATGACCTCCCATGGGTGTTCACGGGGGATGGTGCCACGCATGCGCAGAACTTCCTGGGCGAGCATCCACCACATCAGACCCCCTGAGTGAGCTCCCTTGTTGTTGCATGGGATGGCAATGTCCACATAATGCAGAGGAGAGTCTGTGTTACACAGAGCAGTGGTAGGCAGGTTAACGTAAGAGGCCTCTGTGAGGGGCTGGTGGTCAGCCCTGGGATCAGTAACCACCAGAAGTCTTGGCTCCCTGAAGGCTGCCTGGCTCTGGTTAGTGAAGGTTCCAGGAGTGAAGCGGCCAGCAATAGGAGTGGCTCCAGTGGCAGCAGCAAACTTCAGCCCAGCTCGCTGGCCAGTATTCCTGGAGGATACGACACTGACATCAGCTGGGTTCTCAATGGCAACAATGGCACGAGCTGACAACAGAAGCTTCTCCCAGGTTCTCTTCAGATTTATGATGTAGATGCCATCACTTCTCCTTTTGTAGATGTACTGTTACATTTGGAAGTCAAGGTTGGTGCCACCTAAGTGGGTTCCTGCTGCAAGGAATTTGAGGACATCCTCCTCCGTCATTTGCAGGACATCAAGGGCTCTGGACATTGTGAAAGTTTCCCTTTAAGTTATGATGGGAATCCAGAACAACGCCATATGGACCCCTGTCTGACTGACGCGGAAAGAAAGCTAGTATTCTTTAAAAAAAATTTTTTTTAATATAATTTTAAAGGTTACATTCCATTTACAGTAATTACAAAATATGGGCTATATTCCCTGTGTTGTACAATACATCCCTGAGCCTATCTTTTTTTTTTTAACATCTTTATTGGAGTATAATTGCTTTACAATATTGTGTTAGTTTCTGCTGTATAACAAAGTGAATCAGCTATACATATACATATATCCCCATATCTCCTCCCTCTTGCGTCTCCCTCCCACCCTCCCTATCCCACCCCTCTAGGTGGTCACAAAGCACCGAGCTGATCTCCCTGTGCTATGAGGCGGCTTCCCACTAGCTAGCTATTTTACATTTGGTAGTGTATATATGTCCATGCCCCTCTCTCACTTGGTCCCAGCTTATCCTTCCCTCTCCCCGTGTCCTCAAGTCCATTCTCTATGTCTGTGTCTTTATTCCTGTCCTGCCCCTAGGTTCTTCAGAACCTTTTTTTTTTTTTTTTAGATTCCATATATATGTGTGAGCATACGGTATTTGTTTTTCTCTTTCTGACTTACTTCACTCTGTATGACAGACTCTAGGTCCATCCACCTCACTACAAATAACTCAATTTCGTTTCTTTTTATGGCTGAGTAATATTCCATTGTATATATGTGCCACATCTTCTTTATCCATTCATCTGTTGATGGGACACTTAGGTTACTTCCATGTCCTGGCTATTGTAAATAGTGCTGCAATGAACATGGCGGTACAGGACTCTTTTTTTTTTTTTTTTTGAATTTTATTTATTTTTTTATACAGCAGGTTCTTATTAGTCATCAGTTTTATACACATCAGTGTATACATGTCAATCCCAATCGCCCAATTCATCACACCACCATCCCCACCCCCCCTTGGCTTTCCCCCCTTGGTGTCCATACGTTTGTTCTCTACATCTGTGTCTCAACTTCTGCCCTGCAAACTGGTTCATCTGAACCATTTTTCTAGGTTCCACATACATGCGTTAATATACGATATTTGTTATTCTCTTTCTGACTTACTTCACTCTCTATGACAGTCTCTAGATCCATCCATGTCTCAACAAATGACCCAATTTCGTTCCTTTTTATGGCTGAGTAATATTCCATTGTATATATGTACCACATCTTCTTTATCCATTCGTCTGTTGATGGGCATTTAGGTTGCTTCCATGACCTGGCTATTGTAAATAGTGCTGCAATGAACATTGGGGTGCATGCATCTTTTTGAATTATGGTTTTCTCTGGGTATATGCCCAGTAGTGGGATTGCTGGGTCATATGGTAATTCTACTTTTAGTTTTTTAAGGAACCTCCATACTGTTCTCCATAGTGGCTGTATCAATTTACATTCCCACCAACAGTACAAGAGGGTTCCCTTTTCTCCACACCCTCTCCAACATTTGTTGTTTGTAGATTTTCTGGTGATACCCATTCTAAGTGGTGTGAGGTGATATCTCATTGTAGTTTTGATTTGCATTTCTCTAATAATTAGTGATGTGGAGCAGCTTTTCATGTGCTTCTTGGCCATCTGTATGTCTTCTTTGGAGAAATGTCATTTTAGGTCTTCTGCCCATTTTTGGATTGGGTTGTTTGTTTCTTTAATATTGAGCTGCATGAGCTGTTTATATATTTTGGAGATTAATCCTTTGTCCGTTGATTCATTTGCAAATATTTTCTCCCATTCTGAAGGTTGTCTTTTCATCTTGTTTATGGTTTCCTTTGCTGTGCAAAAGCTTTGAAGTTTCATTAGGTCCCATTTGTTTATTTTTGTTTTTATTTCCCTTACTCTAGGAGGTAGGTCAAAAAAGATCTTGCTGTGATTTATGTCAAAGAGTGTTCTTCCAATGTTTTCCTCTAAGAGTTTTATAGTGTCCGGTCTTACATTTAGGTCTCTAATCCATTTTGAGTTTATTTTTGTGTATGGTGTTAGGGAGTGTTCTAATTTCATTCTTTTACCTGTAGCTGTCCAGTTTTCCCAGCACCACTTATTGAAGAGGCTGTCTTTTCTCCATTGTATATCTTTGCCTCCTTTGTCATAGATTAGTTGACCATAGGTGCATGGGTTTATCTCTGGGCTTTCTATCTTGTTCCATTGATCTATGTTTCTGTTTTTGTGCCAGTACCATATTGTCTTGATTACTGTAGCTTTGTAGTATTGTCTGAAGTCAGGGAGTCTGATTCCTCCAGCTCTGTTTTTTTCCCTCAAGACTGCTTTGGCTATTCGGGGTCTTTTGTGTCTCCATACAAATTTTAAGATTTTTTGTTCTAGTTCCGTAAAGAATGCCATTGGTAATTTGATAGAGATTGCATTGAATCTATAGATTGCTTTCGGTAGTATAGTCATTTTCACAATATTGATTCTTCCAATCCAAGAACATGGTATACCTCTCCATCTGTTGGTATCATCTTTAATTTCTTTCATCAGTGTCTTATAGTTTTCTGCATACAGGTCTTTTGTCTCCTAGGCAGGTTTATTCCTAGGTATTTTATTCTTTTTGTTGCAGTGGTAAATGGGAGTGTTTCCTTAATTCCTCTTTCAGATTTTTCATCATTAGCGTATAGGAATGCAAGAGATTTCTGTGCATTAATTTTGTATCCTGCAACTTTACCAAATTCATTGATTAGCTCTAGTAATTTTCTGGTGGCATTTTTAGGATTCTCTATGTACAGTATCATGTCATCTGCAAACACTGACAGTTTTACTTCTTCTTTTCCAATTTGTATTCCTTTTATTTCTTTTTCTTCTCTGATTGCCGTGGCTAGGACTTCCAAAACTATTTTGAATAATGGTGGTGAGAGTGGACATCCTTGTCTTTTTCCTGATCTTAGAGGAAATGCTTTCAGTTTCTCACCATTGAGAATGATGTTTGCTGTGGGTTTGTCGTATATGGCCTTTATTATGTTGAGGTAGGTTCCCTCTATGCCCACTTTCTGGAGAGTTTTTATCATAAATGGGTGTTGAATTTTGTCAAAAGCTTTTTTTGCATCTATTGAGATGATCATATGGTTTTTATTCTTCAATTTGTTAATATGGTGTATCACATTGATTGATTTGAGTATATTGAAGAATCCTTGCATCCCTGGGATAAATCCCACTTGATCATGGTATATTATCCTTTTAATGTGTTTTTGGATTCTGTTTGCTAGTATTTTGTTGAGGATTTTTGCATCTATGTTCATCAGTGATATTGGTCTGTAATTTTCTTTTTCTGTAGTATCTTTGTCTGGTTTTGGTATCAGGGTGATGGTGGCCTCATAGAATGAGTTTGGGAGAGTTCCTTCCTCTGCAATTTTTTGGAAGAGTTTGAGAAGGATGGGTGTTAGCTCTTCTCTAAATGTTTGATAGAATTCACCTGTGAAGCCATCTGGTCCTGGACTTTTGTTTGTTGGAAGATTTTTAATCACAGCTTCAATTTCATTACTTGTGATTGGTCTGTTCATATTTTCTGTTTCTTCCTGGTTCAGTCTTGGAAGGTTATACCTTTCTAAGAATTTGTCCATTTCTTCCAGGTTGTCCATTTTATTGGCATAGAGTTGCTTGTAGTAGTCTCTTAGGATGCTTTGTATTTCTGTGGTGTCTGTTGTAACTTCTCCTTTTTCATTTCTGATTTTATTGATTTGAGTCCTCTCCCTCTTTTTCTTGATGAGTCTGGCTAATGGTTTATCAATTTTGTTTATCTTCTCAAAGAACCAGCTTTTAGTTTCATTCGTCTTTGCTATTGTTTTCTTTGTTTCTATTTCATTTATTTCTGCTCTGATCTTTATGATTTCTTTCCTTCTGCTAACTTTGGGTTTTGTTTGCTCTTCTCTCTCTGGTTCCTTTAGGTGTAAGGTTAGATTGTTTATTTGAGATTTTTCTTGTTTCTTGAGGTAGGCTTATATAGCTATAAACTTCCCTCTTAGAACTGCTTTTGCTGCATCCCATAGGTTTTGGATCGTCGTGTTTTCATTGTCATTTGTCTCTAGGTATTTTTTGATTTCCTCTTTGATTTCTTCAGTGATCTCTTGGTTATTTAGTAATGTATTGTTTAGCCTCCATGTGTTTGTGTTTTTTACGGTTTTTCCCCTGTAACTCATTTCTAATCTTCTAGCATTGTGGTCAGAAAAGATGCTTGATATGATTTTAATTTTCTTAAATTTACTGAGGCTTGATTTGTGACCCAAGATGTGATCTATCCTGGAGAATGTTCCATGTGTATTTGAGAAGAAAGTGTAATCTGCTGTTTTTGGATGGAATGTCCTATAAATATCAATTAAATCTATCTGGTCTATTGTGTCATTTAAAGCTTCTGTTTCCTTATTTATTTTCATTTTGGATGATCTGTCCATTGGTGTAAGTGGGGTGTTAAAGTCCCCCACTATTATTGTGTTACTGTGAATTTCCTCTTTTATAGCTGTTAGCAGTTGCCTTATGTATTGAGGTGCTCCTATGTTCGATGAATATATATTTATAATTGTTATATCTTCTTCTTGGATTGACCCCTTGATCATTATGTAATGTCGACACTTCCTTGTCTCTTGTAACATTCTTTATTTTAAAGTGTGTGTTATCTGATATGAGTATTGCTACTCTAGCTTTCTTTTGATTTCCATTTGCATGGAATATCTTTTTCCATCCCCTCACTTACAGTCTGTATGTGTCCCTAGGTCTGAAGTGGGTCTCTTGTAGACAGCATATATATGGGTCTTGTGTTTGTATCCATTCAGCAAGCCTGTGTCTTTTGGTTGGAGCATTTAATCCATTCACATTTAAGGTAATTATCGATATGTATGTTCCTGTGACCATTTTCTTAATTGTTTTGGGTTTGTTTTTGTAGGTCCTTTTCTTCTCTTGTGTTTCCCACTTAGAGAAGTTCCTTTAGCATTTGTTGTAGAGCTGGTTTGGTAGTGCTGAATTCTCTTAGCTTTTGCTTGTCTGTAAAGCTTTTGATTTCTCCATCGAATCTGAATGAGATCCTTGCTGGGTAGAGTAATCTTCATTGTAGTTTCTTCCCTTTCATCACTTTAAGTATATCATGCCACTCCCTTCTGGCTTGTAGAGTTTCTGCTGAGAAATCAGCTGTTAACCTTATGGGAGTTCCCTTGTATGTTATTTGTCGTTTTTCCCTTGCTGCTTTCAATAATTTTCTTTGTCTTTAATTTTTGCCAATTTGATTACTATGTGTCTCGGCCTGTTTCTCCTTGGGTTTATCCTGTATAGGACTCGCTGTGCTTCCTGGACTTGGGTAGCCATTTCCTTTCCCATGTTAGGGAAGTTTTCGACTATAATCTCTTCAAATATATTCTCTGGTCCTTTCTCTCTCTCTTCTCCTTCTGGGACCCCTATAATGCGAATGTTGTTGCGTTTAATGTTGTCCCAGAGGTCTCTTAGGCTGTCTTCATTTCTTTTCATTCTTTTTTCTTTATTCTGTTCCACAGCAGTGAATTCCACCATTCTGTCTTCCAGGTCACTTATCCGTTCTTCTGCCTCAGTTATTCTGCTATTGATTCCTTCTAGTGTAGTTTTCATTTCAGTTATTGTTTTGTTCATCTCTGTTTGTTTGTTCTTTAATTCTTCTAGGTCTGTGTTAAACATTTCTTGCATCTTCTCGATCTTTTCCTCCATTCTTTTTCCGAGGTCCTGGATCATCTTCACTATCATTTTTCTGAATTCTTT
Source organism: Balaenoptera acutorostrata (assembly GCF_949987535.1). Taxonomy (NCBI): domain Eukaryota; kingdom Metazoa; phylum Chordata; class Mammalia; order Artiodactyla; family Balaenopteridae; genus Balaenoptera; species Balaenoptera acutorostrata. The sequence continues at coordinate 62,470,750 of NC_080076.1, forward strand.
TTCTGGACGGTTGCCTATCTCCACTTCATTTAATTGTTTTTCTGGGGTTTTATCTTGTTCCTTCATCTGGTACATAGCCCTCTGCCTTTTCATCTTGTCTGTCTGTGAATGTGGTTTTTGTTCCCCAGGCTTCAGGATTGTAGTTCTTCTTGCTTCTGCTGTCTGCCATCTGGTGGATGAGGCTATCTAAGAGGCTTGTGCAAGTTTCCTGGTGGGAGGGACTGGTGGTGGGTAGAGCTGACTGTTGCTCTGGTGGGCGGAGCTCAGTAAAACTTTAATCCACTTGACTGCTGATGGGTGGGGCTGGGTTCCCTCCCTGTTGGTTGTTTGGCCTGAGGCACCCCAACACTGGAGCCTACCCGGGCTCCCTGATGGGGCCAATGACTGACTCTGGGAGGGCTCACACCAAGGAGCACCCCCAGAACCTCTGCTGCCAGTGTCCTTGTCCCCACAGTGAGCCACAGCCACCCCCCGCCTCTGCAGGAGACCCTCCAACACTAGCAGGTAGGTCTGGTTCAGTCTCCCTTGGGGTCACTGCTCCTTCCCCTGGGTCCTGATGCACACACTACTTTGTGTGTGCCCTCCAAGAGTGGAGTCTCTGTTTCCCCCAGTCCTGTCAAAGTCCTGCAATCAAATCCCACTAGCCTTCAAAGTCTGATTCTCTAGGAATTCCTCTTCCTGTTGCCAGAACCGCAGGTTGGGAAGCCTGACATGGGGCTCACAACCTTCACTCCAGTGGGTGGACTTCTGTGGTATAAGTGTTCTCCAGTCTGTGAGTCACCCACCCAGCAGTTATGGGATTTGATTTTACTGTGATTGCGCCCCTCCTACCATCTCATAGTGGTTTCTCCTTTGTCTTTGGATGTGGGGTATCTTTTTTGGTGAATTCCAGTGTCTTCCTGTCGATGATTGTCCAGCAGCTAGTTGTGATACATGACTCTTTTTGAATTATGGTTTTCTCAGGGTATATGCCCAGTAGTGGGATTGCTGGGTCATATGGTAGTTGTATTTTTAGTTTTTTAAGGAACCTCCGTACTGTTCTCCATAGTGGCTGTATCAGTTTACATTCCCACCAAGAGTGCAAGAGGGTTCCCTTTTCTCTACACCCTCTCCAGCATTTGTTGTTTGTAGATTTTTTGATGATGGCCATTCTGACCAGTGTGAGGTGATACCTCATTGTAGTTTTGATTTGCATTTCTCTTGAGCCTATCTTACACCCAATAATCTGTGCCTCCCACTCCCCCACCCCTTTATTGCCCCTTCCCCTCCCCACTGGTCACCACTAGTTTGTTCTCTGTATCTGTGGGCCTGCTTCTTTTTTGTTATATTCACTAGTTTATTGTAGTTTTTAGATTACACATATAAGTGATATCCTACAGTATTTGTCTTTTTCTGTCTGACCTATTTCACTTAGCATAATGCCCTCCAGGTCCATCCAGGTTGCTGCAAATGGCAAAATTTCATTGTTTTTTATGGCTGAGTAGTATTCCATTTATATATATATGTATGCCATAACCTCTTTATCCATTCATCTGTTAATGGACACTTAGGTTGTTTCCATATCTTGGCAATTGTAAATAATGCTGCTATGAACATTGGGTACATGTATCTTTTTGAATTATTGTTTTGGTTTTTTTCAGCTTTATACCCAGGAGTGGAATTGCTGGGTCGTATGGTAATTTTATTTTTAGTTTTTTGAGAAACCTCCATACTGTCTTCCACAGTAGCTACACCAGTTTACATTTCCACCAACAGTGTGAGAGGTTCTCTTTTCTCCACATTCTCTCCAACATTTGTTATTTGTGGTCTTCCTGGTGATGGCCATTCTGACAGGTGTGAGACGATATCTCGTTGTGGTTTTGATTTGCATTTCCCTGATGAGTAGTGATGCTCTAGTATTAATTCTTTAAGTTTACTTGAATGCTAGAAAAGTCCCCTCCCTGTGTGACAGCTGCAGGATCATAATCAAGGGGGGAAGAGGAGATATCAACAAATGATATTGAAAATATCAGTGGTGACTCTCTTGGGGCAGTAGGATTTCAGGTGACTTTTAATGTCTTTCTTCATATGTTAAATGATTAGTTGAATTTTAACAGTGAGCCTGAATTGTTTGCACAATCAGAAGGTTATCTGTAAATAAATAAAATTAGAACCTTATTGAACACTCTTTTCACAGATAAGTTCCAGAAAGAATAAAGACCAAAATATGTGAAGCACAACTTTTATATGATTAGAAGGAAATGTACAGATTATCTTCATGACGTTGAGTTAAGCAGAATATCTTAAGCCAGAAAGTATGAATCGTCAAGGAAAAGACTTAGAAATTTGCATGTATTTTTTAAATGATGCCAAAATTAAAGTTTAGCTTAAAGATTTGATTGAAAAAACAAGCCACAAACTAGGAGAAGATATTTGTAACATGTATTGCAAAGTATCTAAGAAACACAAGGAAATAAAATTAAAAAGCAACAGAATGAAACCCCCAATTTTTAAGAATGGACAAAAAATATGAAGAGGAAGGAGAAAAGGCAAACAAAATGACCAAAATTCACAAAATGTCCTCCTCCTCACTATACTTAGAGAAACACGAATTAAATTAGATGCCACATTATATCCCTCTGATTGTCTACAAAACGTCAAACCAGACAATATGAGATGTTGGAAAGGAAGTGGAAAAGAGGAACTTGCATATTCTACTAGTGGGAGTGAAAATGAATACAATTGTTTTGATGTCAAATTACCAATATCCAGTAAAGCTGAAAATTTACATTCCTTGTGACCTAGAAAGTCCTCCTCTAGAGAAACTTGCAAATAAGTGCTAAGAGACAGCTACCAAAAGAACAATCTAAAACCCATCAGAGAGAAATAAAAAGTAAAGTTTATATGCCCAAGAACATTAAAATAGCAATTTAAAAAATGAACTAGGTCTCTGTGTGTTAACCTTATTAACATAGGTCACTAAAACATACCACTGAGAAGAAAAAAGAAACAGGTTGTAGAACATTTAAACAGTAGGATACAAATTATTTAAAATAAAAAAAACCCACTATATATTGCCAACGGATACATATACGCTTAGAGAGGTGTACTGGAGGACACTCCCTGGGGTTGTCTCTGGGGAAAAAAGTGAAAGAAGGCAAAGGAGGAGGGAAGCAAAATGGACTTGAATTTTATTTCAATATTATATTACCTTTATTATAAATACTTATAAAATATCTTGCAAAAGATAAAAGTAATGAACTCAGAGTCTCTTTCCTGCTTGTCACAGAGCCTGACCAGCCCACCAGAGTCTCAGGTATCCCGGGGTTCCAGGAAGAGAACCTGCAGGGCCCTTGCGTGGGGCTGCACCTCAGCAATGGGAACGGAGCACAGCTCCAGCCTCAATTTCCTGTTTTTTTTAATTTTAATTTTTAAAGTTTTTTTGGTATTGAAATATAGCTGATTTACAGTGTTTCAGGTGCACAGCAAAGTGATTCAGTTATACAGTATATATATTATTTTTCATATTCTTTTCTATTATAGGTTATTATAGTTCACTGTGCTATACAGTAGGTCCTTATTGTTTATCTATTTTATGCATAGTACAGTAGTTTGTATCTGTTAATCCCAAACTCCTAATTTATCCCTCTCCCCTCTTCCCGCTTTGGTAACCATAAGTTTGTTTTCTATGTCTGTGAGTCTCTTTCTGTTTTGTAAATAAGTTCATTTGTATCATTTTTTGAGATTCCACATATAAATGATAATCATGTGATATTTGCCTTTCTCTGTCTGACTTACTTCACTTAGTATGATAATCTCTAGGTCCATCCATGTTGCTGCAAATGGCATTATTTCATTCTGTTTTCTATCTAAGTAATAATCCATTGTACATATGTACCACATCTTCTTTATCCATTCATCTGTTGATGGACACTTAGGTTGCTTCCATGTCTTGGGTATTGTAAACAGTGCTGCTATGAACATTGGGGTGCATTTATCTTTTTGAATTAGAGTTTTCATCTTTTCTGGGTATATGCCCAGGCAGCCTCAATTTCTGTTTGCAGTTATGACGTGGATCAAACGCTACTGGACACCCAGCATGAACCTAGATGATGTCACCCCCAGAATGTCCACTGTGATGACCCACAAGATACTAGTAGTTTCTGAACTAGACACCCACAGTGTTGGAGGAAAAACAGCCCTCAGCCCAAAGAAGATTATATCAAGAGAAGAAATTGAAAGGCTTTTGAAGAAAAACTCAGATTGGACATGGGATTGGTCAAGTTCGTCTGAAAACATCCACCCTGCCCCCGCCTCCAAAAAACTGCCTTTAAACATCTTTAAACACCATCCGAAGCACACAGCCTCTCTCGGCAGGAGGAACATGCGTCTTAGGAAGAAAGGGGACATTTTCTCAGCAGAATTTCTAAGGGTTTTCCTTCCATCTCTGCTGCTCTCACATCACTGGCCAGTAGCTTGGGGATCATATTGGAAAGCATCTGGCCACCAGTGTCTTTTGATGGAGACTTGGACTCTGGCTGTTGCACACGGTGGAGATTGTCTACTAAAGGCTACACTGAACTCTGCTATTTATTCTTTTTTTTTTTTTTTTTTTTAACTTTTTGGGTTTATTTATTTATTTATTTATTTATGGCTGTGTTGGGTCTTCGTTTCTGTGCGAGGGCTTTCTCCAGTTGCGGCAAGTGGGGACCACTCTCCATCGTGGTGCGCGGGCCTCTCATTATCGCGGCCTCTCTTGTTGCGGAGCGCAGGCTCCAGACACGCAGGCTCAGTAGTTGTGGCTCACGGGCCCAGCTGCTCCGCGGCATGTGGGATCTTCCCAGACCAGGGCTCGAACCCGTGTCCCCTGCATTGGCAGGCAGATTCTCAACCACTGCGCCACCAGGGAAGCCCTGCTATTTATTCTTTGCGAAGCAGGAACTAGAAAACCAAGGTGCAAATCAAACTCCACAGTAGAGTTTAGATGCCAAAATGTGTTTGCTTTCACAGTGTAATGGCTTCAACTTCCAACGGGTAGGCGACAGGGACGTGTCAGCATTCTGTCAGAGACACCTGCTCAATCTGTTTCAGGCCCCTCATCAGTTAACCTCGTCCTTTGTGCTGAGCTTTTGGGGGCTCTGAGAATCAATGTTAATCTAAGCTAATCTGTGTCTACATTTAAAAAACTAGAAATTGAAGAAAATAAATAAATCTTTGCCAAATCCTTCAGAGATTACTGTATTTGCATGTGGTTTAAAATCAAACCTTATAAAAGCTTTTTGATTAAGCCAGAAAAAAGTAATTTATTTAAAAATAAACATTTGTACTCCCGCCGTGTTACTGGGGAGCTTTCAGTCTTGGTTTGGGTGATAATGCCTAGAGTCAGCTGCAGCAGTGGAAGTGACCCTATTTTGGGCTTTTGCTGTTGGAGAGCTGGGAGAGCTCAGGAGGTCAAGAGACCAAAGCAAGAGCATACCCACCTCTCCTGGGACCTTGCTTGGGGCACAGATGGGGCTTGGTTGGGTGACTAAAATCTTCTCCCAGCTTTGCTGAAGGAAACCAGGCTCTGTGTTGATTCATAGGTGTTAGCAACTGTTTTATTTGTCAATATTCTAAAAATTTATTGGGAACTCTAAATCATTTTAAAAAAATCATCTCTCAAAGATAAGGCAAAGATGTACGTAAGAAAAGTACAGCTTGTATTTTTCCTCTCTAGATTTCTAGGTCAGTTTAAGTGTGTTCGAGTCAAGCATCATAAGTGTTGTGATTAAATAGCTACCTTTCTCAGAAGATTCCTCTGGTTTTTGTAACCTTCCCTCCTGTCTAACAGGCTTAATACAAATTTAGCTTGATAAGCGTGTCTTGGAAATGGAACATTCCACAAGTCCTATGCATTAATCATTACCTGAAGTACCCACAGATATGTACTTATGAAGCCTTTCAACAGATCCCGGGACACAGGGCTGATAATTAGCAGGCACTGACATCCACTCTGCACACTGGCCATGGTCCACCTTGATCATTTAGTACCTGAACCTCACTGTGTACCTGAGTTCAACACTGTGCCTTGAAGGTCATTATGGCCCCTGATCACGGGTCTTGGCAGATTTACTGTCTCAGTGCTGAAATCTGGTAGAGCCCTTCCAAGTTCACTGCTTCTCCAGCCTTCCTCTCCCCATTGCTGGAGCAATCTGGTCCTTGTCGCCAGCCTTGACCTCAGCCAGTCTCCAGGACAAATCCGACCTTAGGCAGGAAGCATCTGGACCTCGATCCTCATCACCCTGCCTTCAGTGCTGAACCTCTAGTGGGGATACACGAGCTGGCACCCTGCCAACCTCTGCGGCTCCCCTTCCCCACCGCCTCTCTCTGCCCCACCTGTCTGGTGCATGCACGCACACGCACACCTGTTCTCAGGTGTGCCGGCCTGCTCAACATCCCAGTCGTGACTTCAGCCCTGCTGCTTCCTCCCTCCTCTTCCTGGGATGCATCATTTCAGCAGAAGCAGTTAGCTGGTACAGGGAAGCAGCATGAGTAAGAAAGGATGGGATGGGTTTCCTTGACCATCCGTGTTTCTGAGAACACCCTTACCTTCTTTCTGTGCTCAAAGCAAGTTCTGTTTCCAGGGGGGCTGTGGCCTCTCCGGGCTGCCCCAGCTTACTCAGGCAGAGAAAGAACACACTTACCTCGTGCTCCCACTTCACATTTTATTGCTAAAACCCTTCCACAACTTCGTGAGGGAGGAACCGTTATCGTCATTCTACTGATGAGGAAACTGAGCTCAGAAAGGCTGAACAAGTCACCCTTCTGGAAAGCTGGGACCTGGATCCAAACCAGAGAGTCTCTGGTTCCAGAGCCCTTTGTCACTGTCCCCAAGGCCCTGGTCTTAGACTCACTTCTATTTTGTTCTGTAGCCTGAGTTCATGTGTTATTTCATGGTCAGCACCAGACTCTCTCTAGGACTGGGGCTGCTTTGTCCCGCAGCTCATTCTCAGAGAAGGGAAGCCCCCTGCCCTGGACCCTGACTCAGTGCTGGAGTCCAGCTCCCCCTGACAATGTTCCCCATCACTGCTGGCTGCCTAGACGTCCAAACACCACCTGAACTCACCGCCACTGTGCTCTCCTGTCTGATAGGGGACTGGACTCCTGCAGGCCGGTCTCTGCAGCCAACTGCTGACATAAAATGCAGTCTCCTGTTGCCACACCCTTTGGCTACAGCCTTGGAGCCCAATTTTCTCTCAGCACCAGCAGCTGGATCTGAGCCCTCATGTTCATCCCACCCCAGGGAGCAAGTCAGCTTAGAAGTCATGCACACCCCCACCCAGCATTCTTCACTGGATCCCTCTTCACCAAGTTATGTCTAGTTCTTGAGCAAGACAGCTTCAGCGGGACTAACGCAACTAGACTCTGACTTTAGTCTCCGGTCTTTATTTGTTCACTAGGGTCTTCAGCTGGGTTTCCCCAGAAGCCAACTTTGAGATGAAAATTTGAGACCAAGTAGTTGATTTGAGGGGTGACCCAACGAAGTGTTATTGAGTGGGTTACCCCTGGGTGGCCCCAGGGTTCAGTGCCGCTGGGGAGCTATGGATGAGAGTGTAGAACACAGCTCAGAGTCCTCCCACCGAAGGAGGGTGAGGACACTTGGGGATTCCTCCTGCACTTCTGGCTGCAGCCCTCACAGGGAGAGCAGTGGGTGCTTGCAGTAAGGTTGTTCTAAAATATACTGTGAGGGGTCTTCCCTGGTGGCGCAGTGGTTAAGAATCCGCCTGCCAATGCAGGGGACACGGGTTCGAGCCCTGGTCCGGGAAGATCCCACATGCCGTGGAGCAACTAAGCCCGTGCGCCACAACTACTGAGCCTGCGCTCTAGAGCCCACGAGCCACAACTACTGAAACCCACGCGTCTAGAGCCCATGCTCCGCAACAAGAGAAGCCATGACAATGAGAAGCCCATGCACCGCAGCGAAGAGTAGCCCTTGCTCACCGCAACTAGAGAAAGCCCACGTGCAGCAATGAAGACCCAACACAGCCAAAAATAAATAAATAAAATTTTAAAAGATAAATAAATAAAATATACTGTGATGGTGCGTACCCAGGGGGTATAAGCAGAACACAGGTGGCATCCACTACAGTCAGTTAAAATAACACTCAGAGCTGCCGTTTCAGTGATTCTGGAAAGCTTCTGGAGGAAGTATGCAGCGTCACACTAAGTATTACCTGCGGAAGTCTTCCAAGGTTTCTTATGTTTGGCTTATGAACTGTGATCATAGCCCTGTATAGGACTGCTCTGGCAGCTTCCCACCTCGACCCTATCTCCAGTACATGCACCAGGTCATTCAGGGAATTCAAAGGTCTTTCATGTGTTTTTTGCTCTTTTACTAACTATGAGGATATAGTTCATCATTCATATTTTGCGAGCCTTCCCCTCATACAAAACAGCAGGAACTAGATGCTTAAAAGAGCGCTAAGTGTAAAACATTCTTCCTACCCTCAAGGAACACGCCATCAAGTTGAGCAATTCCAATACGTACCATTATTCTTCTTTTCAGGTGGGATACAGGGTAAGAACTAAAGGGATGGGGTTGCTTATGAGCCTTTCCAGCTGAAAAATCTATAAGAACATAAATCAAGTTAGCCTGAGACTAGAATTGAAATACCAGAATCACAGAATTGAGTCCCTGATTTCAACCTCTGCCAAGTTACTAAAGATGGCACTTCTTTTCACATTGTGCTATAGTTACTGTTCTGTCTGACTCCATCTATCCTACCAACTCTTAAGAACGGGGATAGTTTCCATATTACACATCTATTGCTGCATAACAAATTACCCTAAAACTTACCAGTTTACAAGATACATGTATTATGTCACAGTTTCTATGAGTCAGGAATCTGGACACAGCCTGCCCAGGTCCTCTTTCTCAGGGTCCTTCTCAAGCTGAAATCAAGATGTCAGCCAAGGCTTGAGTCTCATCTGAAGGCCTGACTGGGCAAGGATCTGCTTCCAAGTTCACATGGTTGTTGGCAGCATTAAGTTCCTCATGGACTGGTAAACTGAGGGTCTCAGTTCTGAGATGGCTGTTGGCTGGAGGCCACCCTCAGGTCCTTGCCAGGTGGGCCTCTCCAATACGGCAGTTTGCATCACCAAAGCATGGAAGCCAAGAAGGCAACAGAGAGAGAAGCCATAGTCTTTCCTAACCTAATCGTAGAAGTGACATCCATCACCTTTGCCATATTCTATGGGTTAGGAGCAAGTCACTAGATACAGACCACACTTAAGAGAAGGAGATTGGGCTTCCCTGGTGTTGCAGTGGTTGAGAATCCGCCTGCCAATACAGGGGACACGGGTTCAAGCCCTGGTCTGGGAAGATCCCACATGCCGCAGAGCAACTGGGCCCGTGAGCCACAATTACTGAGCCTGCGCGTCTGGAGCCTGTGCTCTGCAACGAGAGAGGCCGCGATAGTGAGAGGTCTGCGCACCGCGATGAAGAGTGGCCCCCGCTCGCCGCAACTAGAGAAAGCCCTGGCACAGAAACGAAGACTCAACGCAGCCAAAAATAAATAAAAAATTAATTAATTAATTAAAAAAAAAAAGAGAAGATTATTTAAGGCCATGAATACAAGGAAGTGGGGATAATTGGGGGCCTGCCATGGTGTCCTTACCACCTGGTTATACTAGGTGCTCAATAGTGTCTGTTGTTTTGCATGTTTATTATTCCTAAAACAACAGGACAAGTTGCAAAACTATATCACAGCAAAAGAACATTAGATTTCAAAGGGGGCTGACCACGTACTAGGAGAGTTTGGTGTCGTACATTCCATTCTATTCAGTGGACAAATCCACCTAAGAACCCAGTCATGTACTAGTAGCTGGAATGTGAGCTCCCTGAAGGCAGGGCTGTGTCCTTAATCTCGACATCGTCAACACCTATTGCCCCTTCCCTGACTCACGAGAGGAAGTTGGCAAACACTGAATGGATTGAGGAATGGTGTAGTGTGGACCAGTACCAGTCTGGGGCCTGTTAGGAACCGGGCCGCACAGCAGGAGGTGAGCGGCGGGTGAGCACGCGAAGCTTCATCTGCAGCTCCCCATCGCTGCCCGCTGCTCCGCATCGCTCCCCATCGCTCGCATTACCGCCTGAACCCTCCCCCCTCAACCCTGCCTCCCGTCCGAGGAAAGATTGCTTTCCATGAAACCAGTCCCTGGTGCCAAAAAGGTTGGGGAACCGCTGGTTTAGTGAATAACAAAGCCTGTCCCTCTTAGGACTTTTTCCACATGGGTTACAGATTTAACAAAATATTATGCCAATTTAGAAAGTAGTCACGGAAAGAGGAAGTTTACTATTGTAGCAACCTAAACAAATACTTGATTGAATGAATGTCAGCCAGGCTATCCCCACATTGGCTCTGGTGTATTCATTATTCAGTACCTTTCAAAATGCTAATCTGAGAAAACCTATAACGTTGACAAACAGAAATGGTATCCAGTAAAATCTGCACTTGCTATTACCATCAGATTGATCTTTATAGCACAGTTATTGGGCAAATAGAATTTAGAATCTAGGTTTATCTAGAGAGGTTCACTAGCAAGGATTGAGGTGCTGCATGTACTCTAAGGTGTGGCATGTCACAGAGGTTTTGAGTTGGAGTTCAGCAGAAGAGTGAATCCATGTGGAAATTATTGCAAACCCTTGTCTACACAATGCAAGCTATACATTTTTGTAAGCCCTTGGAAGTCTGGGGGTTGCAGTGGGTTTTAAGAATGTGCCTTTGTTTACCTCAGATGAAATGCTGGTTAGAAAAGAAGGTTTTCTTATTCAGAGAAATTAATCCTTGGCCTGATACACTTTCTCCCATTTCTCTCTCTCTCCCCACCCCCACCCCCTTTCGCTCTATCTCCATTTCTATCATTTCCTCTGTCTCAGGGAAGAGTGGTTTCCTGACTCTATACATCAGATATTGGTGGAAAGTGACACATGTCACTGGACAACTCAGCCCTCTTATTCTGTTTTGGGTGATTTACACCATGCATAGTGATACTCGCATTCCTTAGATGCTGACAGATGAGGAAGAATCAGATTGTGTGCTTCGTAAGAACGACGGGGGATTCCCAAGAGCTACAAATTCTGCAAAACAAATCCCTTAAGTAAATAATGGAAAATGATAGTTCATTTTAAGTTCTTTGAAAAGTTGAAAAGTGATGCAAAAGGAAAGGGCCCATCTGTTCTTAGTCAGCTTTTGACCTTTGACTGTATAAACACAAGAAACGCATTGGGCTCCAGCTAGGAAACAGAGCATTACCACTCTACTCCCCAGATGAACAAAATGAGTCTTTTCGTTAAGTTTTACAGAGTGTACGAGAGCACCATTTCACAGAACATTACATTTAATAATTTATTCTTAAAGAATAGGGCAGTTGTTAAGAGCTTGGCCATCTCAGTAATTTTTTTTTTTTTTTTAAGTGAGGAGATTGGACCAGATCTTTTCTAGTCTTTCCTGCTCTGAAATGCTGATACCAGGACTCATCAAATCAGGCTGTCTCTGAATCTGTACAACCATTCCTGTCCTTCCACCGCCCTGGAACCACAGCTCCTTGTCTTGACATTAACACACACAGGTGGCACACAGTGTGCAAGTCGTGCCAAAAGCACCCCCCTTCCATGAAGGCCCAGCACGGGGATCAAGTGCCTTTGTTACTGTGCCCTGGTTTTACCCGGTAGGAAGTGGTCCCCAGAGGAAGTGGGGATACGTCTCCTCTAACCTTTTTATTAGCAGGATCAGTTTAGAAGGTTAGTTATTTGCCACCTGGACCTTTTAGCTGCTCTGTAACAACACTTATCTTTCACCTCTTTCAGGTGAAAACTTGTCCCCAAGAAACCCTATTTAAGGAAAATCCCCACAAAGCCTTCAAGTGTCAGTGGACATGAACTCCCCCAGTTAAGATTTGGCACCCTCCCTCTAAGTTCCCATTCATCCTGCACGTACACTTTATTTTATAATCATTTCCCTGCAGTGTGTAAGGTATTCCCAAGAAGGGAATATGATCTTCCACATCTCTATCTTCAGAGCCCTGGAGCCTAGCCCATTAATAGGGGCTGAAAATACATTTGTACAGCACATGAATGAATGAAAGTCTTTCCTGACCCATTTCACTCTGCTCTGACCACTCTTTCATTATGCAGCTTAGGCTATTTATACCAACCACACAAGAATATGAAGCAAATGAAGTAAAGAGATGCAAGATCATTTTTCTTAGTCAAGGAATATTTTATATAAGCAAGGAGCATTGGCTGTTTAAACAAATTTTCTGTGAATACTTTTGTAACTGCTCAAGGAAGACATGAATTCAGATACGCACAGCAATTTTAAGGAGTCCAGAGCTGCTGCTTCTGCCTAGAATTAAAACTCCCCAAAGAGCCTAAGAAATGGTCCGTCTCCCTCTTCCCAGCCCTAAATGAAGACCTGAACAAAAATCAGTAGCAGTTAAAGAAGCAGCTCTGAAGGTTTTCATCCACTAAAAAGAAGTGAGTATAAAAGAAAACTATTTTTTAAAAAATTATTCATTTTTAACTTTTTTTTCTTAATTAGACTGTTTCTCAAAATGAACACAGCTTTATTTTTCATGTAATGAAAATAACACATGTTAATTGAAATAAATTCAGACAGTACAAAGGGTGTAAAGAAAAAAAATGAAAATTATCTTTAATCCCATCACCCAGAGAGATTTAACATTTTGATGTGTACCTTTCTGCATTTTTTTCTATGCACATACAAAAAGCGTGATCATGTTATACATAACACTGTAAATTTTTTAAAATTAAACTTAATCTATCATGGGCACTTTTCCTTTATGATAAATACCGATCTTTATTATTATTTTTAAATCTGTAGCCATTGTATGGCTGCACTGTAATTTGTTTAATGAGTTCTCTATTGATGACGATCATTTACAGGGCTGCTAGGATTTCAGTGTTATGAATAATACTGTGAGGTACATACAACTTCATAGACTTTTCCAGTTATTTCTTTAGAATAAGTTAACAGAAGTAAAATTGCTGGGTAAAGGGTTTGCATATTAAGAAACTGAGTACAGGGGACTTCCCTGACAGTCCAGTGGTTGGGACTTTGCCTTCCAATGCGGCCGGCGGGAATCAGGGGTGGGATTGGGGGTTGGTGAGGGTTCGATCCCTGGTCGGGGAGCTGGGGTCCTGCGTGCCTTGCAGCCAAAAGGCCAAGATGTAGAACGGAGGCAATATTGTAACAAATTCAATGAAGACTTTAAAAATGGTCTACGTCAAAAAAATCTTTTAAAATAAAAGAAAAAGAAACTGAGTACATATTGCCAAATTACTCCCTGGAGAAGCTGGTCTTATTTACATTGCTACCACCGCAGGATGAGAGATTGTTGCTCCACACGTTACCCATACCAGCAATTAGCAGTCTTAAAATTTTGCCGATCTGTTAGGTAAATATTGTATTCATTGTTGTTTAATTACTTTGATTAGTTGACCGGGAAGCATTGATCAGATTCTGAGAAAAAATTTCACTTGAGCCATGGAAGCCACTAGGTTCGGTCTCACATTAGGGAAGTAACAAGTCACCTGAATATGTTAATGGCTTAGGTGACATTCCGCTTACTATTTTTTTTATTTCTATTTTTATTTTTAATTAATTAATTTTATTCTTGGCTGCATTGGGTCTTAGGTGCGGCACGTGGGATCTTAATCGTGGCATGGCATCCGGGATCTTTCATTGCTGCCCGCGGGCTTCTCTCTAGTTGTGGCACACGGGTTTCCTTTCTCTAGTTGTAGTGCGCAGGCTCCAGGACGCGTGGGCTCTGTAGTTTGCGGCATGCGGGCTCTCTTGTTGAGACCTGCCGGCTGAGTTGCTCCGCGGCACGTGGAATCTTCCCAGACCGGGGCTCGAACCCGCATCCCCTGCGTTGGAAGGCGGATTCTTTACCCCTGGACCACCAGGGAAGTCCCGGCTTATTATTTTTTTTAAACAGTCTGCTCTTAAAGTCCTTGTCTTTAAGTTACTGGCTGTTCTGATTTTCACTCCTGTTTGGTCCTACACATCCACGGTTAACTCGCGGAGAAGTTGGAAGGACCATGAAGAAATGATTCACTGCCCTTATCCCCCCTCACCCAGGTGTAAAACAGCATGAAACAGCTGAGTGCTTCAGTGTACCACTGTGACCAGTGACTCTTCTTTGCATCTCCAAATTTCCTGCTTGAAGAACCCCCCCAACCCTGCCTCCTAAAACTCTCTCTTACTCACCCAGCAGTAACCTCATCCTTTTTTTTCCTTCCTTTGAGCTTTGACTTCATAACAACTGGCTCTCAGTTGCTCCTCTTCCCTTAAAGCGGGACTGGGCCTGCATTTCACATTATTCATTAGAAAACCAGGCGAGGCAGGCCGGTTGGCATTGTTAGAGCTGGCAGCGTACACAGCGATCTGCCGGAGGCCGCCTTAGTAAGTAGGATGCGACCTAGGAGATCTTCGCAATTTAGAATTTCTGACTAAAGCGTTCCACGGATGAAGCGAACCACCTGTTAGGTACTAGAAAGAACTTTTTGCCAGGAACCACCTTAATCATTTTCCATAAACTGAATGGTTTAATGTTCCAATTATACTTTCAGAAATTGAGGACCAAACCTTCACAGAATCTAGTAAGTGATGTCAGAATTCAAATCCAAGTCCCTCTGATGACAAAGCTCATGGTTTCCATGATGCCATGTCCTCAATAGCCCCAATTTGTGATGCTTCAAATGGAGAAGAAATCATAGGGTTTGCAGAGCCAAAGTTCCCACATTTGGTCATTCCCCCCAACTTTATTCTAGCTGCCCTGGCACCCAATGCCCCATCTCCCACCCCCCAAACACATGCATTCTTTTTTTTTTTTTTAATATTTTATTTATTTATTTATTTATTTATTTATTTAGGCTGCATCGGGTCTTAGTTGCAGCATGCAGAATCTTCTGGTTGCAGCATGTGGACTTCTTAGTTGCGGCATGCGGGATCTAGTTCCCCGACCAGGGATCAAACCTGGGCCCCCTGCTTTGGGAGCACAGAGTCTTACCCACTGGACCACCAGGGAAGTCCCAAACACATGCATTCTTTAATTAAAGGGTTGGCCACTATAGTTAGGGCCAACTTCCCTGGGCTTATGGCAATAGCACTAACTTAGAATAGTGGAATATACCCTAACCAGGCAGCCATAATGTCCATTACATGTATGTAATCAAGCCAGCTTCAATCAAGCTTACAGGGTTAAGTCACTAACATTTGAAATCACTGATGTCCATGTGGGTCTGTGCTCAGAAACAATGACTTTGAAAGTGGGAGGGGGACATCCTTGGCGGTCCAGTGGTTAAGACTTTGCCTTCCAATGCAGGAGGTATGGGTTCGATCCCTGGTTGGGGAGCTAAGATCCCACATGCCTCCCGGCCAAAAAACCAAAACATAAAACAGAAGCGATATTGTAACAAATTCAATAAAGACTTTAAAAATGGTCCACATCAAAAAAAAAGAAAAAAAGCGGGAGGAAGAGCAGGGATTTTTCAAACAGTCCCCACAATTCTAGCCTAAGGACTTTGGGAAGAATAGTTGATTGTGCAGTGGGATGGCTCTAGAAATGAACTCACATTACTGGGTGTAAGAGATATTAATCCTGACATTTGCACTTGAGAATTATTTGGGTTAACGATAAGTCAAAGTCACCCTGGGCATTAACAAATCTTTTGGACTGCTGAACAGAGTGGTGTCACACTTACTGGCAGTTGAATGTTGAACTAAAAGCATTTTACTTTCTGTATCATTGTTGAAAAAGTTTTAACAGGCTAGACACTCCCTTAGCCCTGATCCTTAATATTTTAAGCATGACTCTTTGCACTGTTCGGTTTTACTCCGAAGTAACAGAAATTAGGGACACCTGCTAAATCCTTGCTTACTGTTAGACACCAATGAAATATACACGTTCTCTACAGATTGTCACCTCCAAAGAGACTGCTCTACCGTGGAAGACCCCATGCTAACACCTACTCTAAGCTAGGTACTTTAAAAAGCATTTCACAGGTGTTTCATGTCATTTTTACAGGTGTTTCATAATGTCTGCTGGAGGAACATCTGGGACCCTTCCTTGAAAGGTAAGACTTTTTTCTCCTAGGAGTGTTGTCATCTGCATACGGTCCTTGGAACTGCTGCAGCCATCTTGTAACCATCATAGGAGTCCTAGCTGAGGATGGAGGAGTAAAAGATGGAAGGCACTCAAGTTTTTAAGGACATCCTTGAGTAACTGAATTATCTAATATTGGAACTTCTCTACCTCTGGAATTCTTTTCGTGGGAGATCATGAACCCAGTACTGTTTAATCTACTTCAGTTAGGTTTCCTGTTACTTGTATGGAAAAGCACTCTCACTGATACACATGCATATAAGCCTAAATCCACGCAGACATACGGCCCTTTCAGAGAGGTCAAATATATTTGCACTGTGGTTAAGATTTTCATGGTCAAGAAATATTGAATTCCTCCCACATGCCAGGCACAGTACAGGTTGTTGAACTGAATGGGTTAGGGAGGGCAGGATTCTGCACCTTTGGTGGTTACAAGCTGTGGTAAATGTGGTGATGAAAGTGGAGCCAGGTGTACTTAGGGAAGGTATCATGAAGACTAGGCCAGGAGGCTAGAGAAGGCCCTAACAGAGTCCAGTAAAAGCATGCATTCCAGATTTAAAGACCCATGCCATATCAATCAACATCATCCATTTCTAAGTTTCTATGTATTTGTGATATGTTTTGGTTTTAGTTATATAAGAACTGTAAGAATAGTGTTATGTGTATAATAGTGTTAGGTGTATCTATATTTAGGTAATGTTAAAATAGCTTAAGTCAACACTGAGGCCCAGAATGTTCCCTTTTAAAAGGAACTACTGAAGCCAATTTAGAGGAAGCACACTAATACAAAAGATGAAGCAAAGGAATGGAAACCAAGGCATTTGGTGTCTATTCCTAGCTACTGGCTGGCAGCCCTCTGTGACTCCAATTCCCTAATCTGTAAAATATGACTCATAAGGAGTTGCAACTGAATATTTTAGAGTTTTTAAATTAATGAGGGATAAGTTTTTTAAAAACTCCCTGTACTGATATGAAAGTTCCAGAAATCATTCACAAGTTTATTATAGCAAAGAAAATGGGCAAAAGGAAGCGAGTGGGTTCAGGACGTACAAGGAAAGGCAGTCAAGGCAGAAATCAAGAGGGAAGTCAACTCCCCACAGCAGGAAGCGGCGCTCTGCAGATCAGAGCTATTACCGAATAAATACTTGCTGGAATTTCCAGAGATGACCAAACAAACATCAAGAAGGAAGTGGCTTTTTTCTCTTTGGAAAGTTTTATTATGGAAAATTTCTAACACGTACGAAGAGCCGAGAATAGTAACGAGCACTACCCCGCAGCTTCAGGCAGTCATCACTCACGGTACGTTACTCTAGAGCAAATTCCAGACCTCATATTATTTCGTCCCTAAGTACGTAGGCACGCACCTCTAAAGCAAAACAACGGGAACCAAGGCATTTGGTGTCTATGCCCAGCTCACTGGGGGGCAGCCCCTGTATCTTCAATTCTGCAATTCGTAACATACTACTTATAGGGGAACGGAGCGGAATTTTTTTTTAGGCAACCACAATCAAAAAGGAGGCGGTTAAATCCTCCTAAGACTCCAGGAGGCAGGCTCACCCCAAAAATCCGGGTTGGCGGAGCGCAAGGCGCTGCCAGGGGACATCTTTCAAGGCGGGGGCCCCGGGTGCGGCCCGCGGAACCCGCCTTCTAGGGCGCCGGCGGGTCCTGGCCCCACCCCTGCCCCGGAAGTCTCCGCCCACTGGCCCCAGCCGCCCCCGCACGCCCCCGCCGCCCTGGGCGCGCGGGGTGGGCTCGGGGGCGCGCACGCCGTGCGTGCCGGGCGCTCGGGACTGTACCTGGCGCGGCCCGAAGGACCGCAGTTTGGCCTGCCATGTTCCTCTCCGCGGCGCTTCGGGCCCGTGCAGCCGGCTTCGCCGCCCAGTGGGTAAGGAGGCTCGAATGAGCGCGGGCGCTGCCGCCGCCCTCCCCCTCTCTCCGCGCCTCCTGTTGTAGCGGGCACGCGGGAGCCCAGGGCCCCGGACGGGACCCCGGGTGGCGGCAAGGACACTGCGGCCTTCGCCCTCCTCAGGGAGGCCGCGTCGCCGCGGAGCGAGGGGGTCGGCGGTGCGGCTGCGGCGGGCGCGAGGCCTCCTTCCGGACGGGAGGCGGGAGGGCGGTGCCGGGACCTCCGCCCGCCTAGCAGGCCGAGTGTGTGCGCGGGGCGGCCCCAGGGTCCCCTAGCAGCACTGCCCTTGGCAGGTGGGGAAGTTGGCCGAGTGATGGCGTCACCGCGTCCCGCACCCGGAGGACGTCGGGGCCGCTCGCGCTCCTGACATCCAAGCCCGTCTCTAGAAAGGACATTGACCCTCGGGGTGAAACACCCGTTCGCACTAACTTAATAGAACGTATTCCAGAAATGACGAGGATGACGGCGGGACATTTACCGGAAGGAAAGCAGCCTTTCCCCCAGCAGTAACATAGAAAGGTTGAATCAGTTCTCGGCAGAAGAGAGGGCGGTGGTGCGCAGTAGCGGAGGATGAGCTCAGGGCCTTGCAGGGAGACCTGAGTTTGGATGGTGGGTGCACCGTCTTTCCACCTTTGTGCCTTTGGGCTCTTATTGTTCTCACTTGGTGTCCTGGGCTGTCAAGTGGGAATATTCTAATTTGTAGAGTTTGGTTTTCAATAAACGCTTGAGGTTCTACTGTTACCTGCTGGGCTCCAGGTAACATTGTGGATAATAATAATGACAGGTGACATTCCGTGACTGCCCTTCTAACCAGGCCCTTCTAGCCTTTTACAAATAGTGGGATATCAGAATGACCTAGCAAAAGTCAGGAAAGATGTGAGTAAAGTGGTCTCACCAATAAAGTTCCTTTCCTAAAAGAGAAACATTTAAGGAAATCATTTACATTTTCAAAGAAATTGCTTATTTTGTTATAATTGCTCCTTTGTTAGCTAGCTGCCAATTTCTTCAGCCACAGGCTTTTATTCAGCTTGTCATTGCTTTAAAAATATCCAGAATTTAGTACTGTGTCTAGGGGAAGACACTAATTGTGTGACCTTGAGCCATATTTCTTAATCTCCTTGAGCTCTGTTTTTCTTTTCTGTAAAGTGCAGTAATACCTTATTGAGCGATTGTCAAGAATTGCCTAAAAATTATGAAATATGGAGCAATAGCTACTCAGAATAGGTTTATTTCCATCTTCAGTAATTGCCCAAAGTTTTCTGTAATGTTGACACCATTTTACAACTCATCACTGCCTCTCTCCCAAGCCACTAATTAGTTTCGTAGGGGTGAGAGAGTTGTGGTGGCGTTTTCAAGGATTGTGTTTTCAGTTTTAGAATTTTAATTTGGTTCCTTTTTTATAGTTTCTGTTTCTATCTTTTCATTTATTGAAGATGTTTTTCTTTCTGTCCTTAAGCACTGTTGTAGCAGTTTTGAAATTATTGTTTGGTAATCTCCATTGTCTTTTTTCTTGAAAATAGGTTGTTTTCCTTTTTTGTTGTTTTATGTTGAGTAACTTTGGATTGTATCCTGGACATTGTGAATGATGTCATAGAGGCTCTAGATCTTTTTAATTCCTCCAAAGAATATTTTGTTGTAGTTGTTGCAGGCAGGCAATTAACTTGAACTGCAGTCCGGCTCCCTTGTGGGCAGCGGCTCAAATATTGGTTCAGTTCTTTTAGCTGGGCTGTTTGGAGTCTGCCCTGTGTGCATGCATGTTTGGAGTCAGCCACAGAATTGGGGGCTTCTCCTCTCTGGCTTTTCCTTTTCTGGGATTTCCCACTTGCCTATGCCTCTCCTGTGGTTGTCCCAGCCTCTCCTGTGGTACTTCAGGACATTAAGGCTGCAGGTTTTCTCTTGGAGTTTTAGCTGCCCAGCATGGGATAGACTGGGGCCTGCCTTCACGGTAAAAGATGTAAAGAAAAAAAAAAAGAACCCTTATTGGCTTCTTCTAAGTCTAGACTCCTTTCATGTGTCTGCCTGCATTTGGTTGTTCTTCAGTGCCTTCAGAAAGATTTTTGGTTTTTAATTTTTTTAAAAATATTTTGTCCAGAGTTCATAGTTGTTACCCAGTGGTTTGGCCTGATAATAATCTACTCAGCCATACTAGAAGTAGAACGTTCTTTGGTGGCATTTTTCTTCCTAAATTTTAAGTTTTGTAGAATGAAGTGTTTTCCTATTCCATTAGAGATTCCATTGATTTTGCAGTATCTACATTTTGGCTCTAGGACATTAACCCAGTTCTTTAGAAAGAAAGAGAGAGAGAGGGAGGAAGGAAGGGAGGGAGGGAGGGAGGAGGAAAAGTGAGATTAGAGGGCATTTATATTAGTTTTCTATTGCTGCTGTAACAAGTTACCACAAATTTGATGACATACACAAATTTATTATCTTACGATTGTGTAGGTTAAAAGTCTGACATGGGTCCCACTTGGCTAAAACCAAGGTGTTGGTAGAGCTACCTTCCTTTCTGGAGATTCTAGGGGAGAACCTGTTTCCTTGGCTTTTCTAGCTTCTAGAAGGTGCCCTTCTTTGTTGGTCCATAGCCCCCTTCCATCTTCAAAGCCAGCGAGGGCAGGTCAAGCTCTCACATACCATTCTGACCCTGCTCTAACTTTGCTCACTCCTCTTCGTTTTAAGAGCCCTTGGGCCCACCCTGATAATCCAGAAAATCTCCCTATTTTTGGATCAACTGATTAGCAACCTTAATTCCATCTGCAACTGTAGTCCTCTTTTGCTGTATATACTAACATATCCACAGCATCCCAGGATTAGGATGTGGGTATCTTTGGGGCACCATTATTCTTGCCTGCCACAGCCTTAAACAGTTTAGGGGAAAGAGAAAATGAACACATTTTAAGTTTATTCACTGAGGTTCAGTGGGCCACTATTGCACACTACAGACTCAGATCTTTATATTGGAGATGTGAACTCAGTCTCCAGTGTAAGGATAAAAATAGTATGCTAAACACTTCATCTCATTTAATCTTCTTAACACTTTAAGATAGGTACTCCTGTTATTTTATAGATGAGCAAAACTAGGTGCAGAGAAGCAGAGCAGCCTCCCTAAGGTTATAGTAATTGGTGAAGGTGAGACTGACTGAAATGATGTTTGGACATTTCATTTCTGTGAAGTATTCTTCTCCTTAGGACATTGGAGTGTTATGGGTATCCATATTGGATTTTAGATATGTAAAGAATGCTTTGTTTAATTTATGGGCAAGATGGCTGAAAGTAATCACGAATATTGTGACCATTAATATGGTTATCTTAATCTGTAATGCTCCTTTAATACCTGAATTGTTCGTTTTAGCTTTTCTATAATATAAAATTTGGCCAAATTTTACTTGGTAATTCTCTCACAATGCTAGTAAAATCACTTATATTTCTTTAATCCAAATTAACATTTTTAGTTAAATTATTGATGGAACTTTATTTGGAGAACATTTGTAAAACTCTCCTATGTATATTTGAATATATCACAAAACTTAGTTTTAGTGGTTAAGGCGTGTCCTCAAGTCAGAAAAACCTGTGTTTGACTTTTCATGTATTTAGCTGTGTGATCTAGGGAAGGTTCTTTTCTTTCCTTCTTTGAGCCTTAGTTTCCATATCTGTAAAATAAGGGATGATAATAATACCTATGTGGGGATTTTGTGAGCCAAGGGAGGCAGGCCTTTTCATTTCTAATCTGACTCCCTGTATATGCTATGTGTTTTTTTAAATTTTTTTTTTTAAAACAGTAAATGCAGCTCTTCTGTTCTTACAGAAAACCTAAATATATATACATTAACACAGAATTTTAGCAACTTAATGTCAAAGGTGATTTCTTCAAAATAGTAGAGAAAGGGCTCAATTTGTTTATAAAACAAAGGCAAGCAAAATAGTGAAGGTAAACTGATAAAAGCCCTCATTTGTTTTTCAACTGGGCATGCACTGTTACTCATTCATAGCAAGTTAGCACGTGGCCATTTTCAAAGCTGCCCTGTTTTTTGATATCTTTAGGAACTTCACCTATTTTACTACATTCATTATAATATCCACATCAGGCATTTCCAATAAAGGAATAAATAAGATATTAAAAGTTTGAATTATAGAGGGGAGGGGCAAGATAGAGGTAGGGGATTAAGAGTTACAACTACTATATATAAAATAAATAAGCTGCAAGGATATATTGTACAGCACAGGGAATATAGCCAATATTTTATAACTTTAAAAATATATAAAAAGTATAATGTATAAATATATATATAAATATAGTGAATCATTATGTTGTGCACCTGAAACATAATATTGTAAATCAACTATACTTCAATTTTTAAAAAGTTTGAATTATAAGTCGTCTTTTCCCTACTTAATGGGCCATTTGAATTCAGTTTCACTTTTAGAAGAAAGAAGCATTCTAGGACGAAATCGTCTTAGAACTGGAAAAGAACAACTTAGCTAGGCGGGACTGATTTGAAGAGTAAGCTGAATTTTCCCCCCTGCTTAGAATAGAGTCTCGGCTTTTCACTAGACTGGAGTCTAGTTTCTCATTAGACTCTGAAAATGTCTATACTTCAGTGAATTCCAGTTGAATTCACTGAACTCCAAATGAAAATTCAAGAAACTTTTTTTTTCATAAACAAGAATATAATTTGATAGTGAAGAATTAATAGTGGGTTTCAATTCTAGCTTCTTTTTCAGGGTTTAAGAAGGAAGGGAGAAGACTTACAGCAGGCAAGTAGTGACAGTGACTCTGTGTTAGTTAGCTAACACAGCACAGTTGTTCTCAAAATGCAGTTTAAATCTTCCATTGTTCAGTTATTAAATGTTTTATCCCCATATCAGCTAGGCAGATGTAGTAACGCTTTAACAGGTTTATAGTATCTTCAGAGATAAGGTTATATAGTACCTGACTATTTGAACCTCAAAATACTTCAATAAGTATGTATCCCTGTTTTTACAGATACAGAAATTGACACAAAAAAATTAAGTGACTTGTGTAAGGTCACACGTTAGCAAGTGGCAGCATGGTGATCTAAACCAAAATCTTCCATTAAAAAAAATCATCATCATCATAATATCTGTAACTCCAGCGTTTCTGTAACTTAACTACTTTTTCCTGACTGTTCTCAATCAGTATGTAGTCTACCTTCAAGGATTTGGACTTTAAAACACTTTATTTTGGGGAGTGAGAGAGAGAGAATGTGTGTGTGTGTGTGTGTGTGTGTGTGTGTGTGTGTGTGTGTTTGTGTGTGTGTGTGTAAATTCACG
Organism: Balaenoptera acutorostrata; assembly: GCF_949987535.1. Taxonomy (NCBI): domain Eukaryota; kingdom Metazoa; phylum Chordata; class Mammalia; order Artiodactyla; family Balaenopteridae; genus Balaenoptera; species Balaenoptera acutorostrata. The sequence goes on from NC_080076.1 coordinate 62,494,094, forward strand.
TGCATATGCAGAATTACAGGTCAGCCAGAGAGTGCCTCAAAATAGATTTTCCAGTATGCCGCTACATAGGCCTCAAGACCAATTTTCAAGATTATCTGTATATTTTTAAGTAAAGTATGTGACATATCCTGGTATGAGGAAAGGATCAAAACTGAAGCTATTCTAACTTAGAGATTGGTGGTGTTTATTTTGATATACTGGGAAATTGGAAGGAGAAATAGGATTAACAGTAGATGTTTCGTTTTGTACTTGATGAACGTTTTGTTTTAAATAAGAATTTTTTTCAGTTTGTCAATTCATGCTAAAAGAAACCTAGAAAATAGAGAAAAATATAAGAAACAAAATATAAAATAAGAGTCCCTTATAATCTTGTTAACATCATAATAACAGATAAGCACTTTTAATTGTTAAGGCCATCTAGTATTTTCATTAATGTCTATATTGAATATATTGGGATGGTAATTTATACTTCTTTGTTTTGGTTAACCTTGATATTTTCCAGTTATGATTGTGCCACAAACACTTCTTTCTATGTCATTTTTAAGAAATGTTTTTCTTAGCTACATAATATGTAATGTAAAATATGTGTGTGTGTTGTGTGTGTTGCATTTATTTTAAAGGAAATTTTTATCATATATCTGAGACACAAAAAAGCAAAAAGAATATAATGAACATTGTGTATCCATCCACTTGCTGCCTAAGAAAGAAAACAAAACCAACACAGTTGAAGCCTCTTTGTGTACCACAGCTGATCAAATTCTCCCCTCCTCCCCCCATTATCCTGAAAATATTTATCACTCCCATATTTTATACCTATGTTTCACATTCTGTACCTGGGTCTTTTCTTGTTAATTAAAGCAAGTGTTCTGTGTGAACTTATTTCTTCAACTGAAATATTATTTGGATCTAGGGGAAAAAATCTGTGATTGTGTTATGTCACTGCTTTTGCTTCCTTGTCTGTTATGTTTGCCTTTGAATTGTCCAGCTCTTTGCCAGTTCCGTGCTTTGTTTAATCCAGTGTTCTACTATCTGTGGTTAGTAGAACTCAGAAGTTGGAGGATTTCTGAACAACGGTAGAATTGCTTTTCAGGGAGAGGGTAGAGAAGGTAGAAGTGGGGGAGAAGCAATAAGGCAAAGAGAAATGAAATGAAACAGAGAGTAATCAAATGGATTCCTTCCAAAGCAATTGAGTATGGTCAATCTGCATAGCATTATAAGAAGCTTTCTGAAACTACTTTTATGGCTGGAGTTTCTAAACTAAGGTAGTAAAGAATTGAAAAGGGGATGTACATTCAACTCATTTTTACAGAATGAAAACATGTTTGTGAAATGAAAGCTATCCAACTTGATTCAGACAAAAGTGAAAGGCAGTAAGTTAATGGTACATTAACTCTGCAATTGCATGCCAAAAGAATGTAGGAGAAAGGATATGCGACTCAGGAGATTAGGTTGTCATTCTGGTTCTTCCACTGACTCTTGCGTGTTACCTTAGGCAAGTTAGTAACCTTACCTTTGAATCTCCATTTCCTTATATCTCTCCTGAAATAGAGGTGGGCATGGTGTAGTGTGGTAGGCCATATCTCTTAAGATACTCTACTTCTATCAGTTGATTCTATTATTTTAAATTATGGATCTTAAAATTTCATAAGGCTTTTGATTTACTAAACTTTCTTAAAATTTTAGGGAAGACATGTAAGGAATTTGCATAAGACAGCTGTGCAGAATGGAGCTGGAGGAGCCTTATTTGTGGTAAGTAATTACTTAGATTTCTTCAGAATGGAAGGACTTGGAAATTTGGGTAGATACAACACAACATATCTTAAACACCAGTGTCTTTGGTATTTGCTGGCCATTGTGGGAATTTAAACATAGCTAATTGAATTCACTACATTTCAAGAGGTGTAGTTCCAGCTAAACCTCTCAAATTTAAATTGATACCAGGGCAACTCTGGGAATAAGAATTTAGATTATTCCTTGGTGAAATAACTGTGAACCTAACCTGATTTCTTGTCACACTGTAGGTTCTTAAAAATCATTCATGTTGGCTCAGTGAAGATTCTGAGGCTGCAACTTGGGGAATCCCAAAATGGCACTAGCTTGAAACTCATAGATTTTAGTAATACAGCGAACACATTGGCAGTTGGCCTTTATGTTTTTCGTGTCCAGGGTTTCACTACAGGTAGAGGTCGATGAATTCCCTAGCTTGGTTGCACAGTTCAGAAAGGCTAAGATATGTATCCCCTTTCTGTGACAAGGTACATTTTTTAGGAATCAATCTAGTGTTTAAAGGCAATTTAGTGGACGTGTATGATGATTTAGAGTTAGTGGTATCATTTTGGAAAATGAATTATTTTTAGGCTGACTCTTAATAAATGAGTTAGCTATACTATTAATAAGTAGAGTCCTGCTTTGTATTTTGTCATCTTTGTCTAAAAACATTCGAGATCATTGTCCAAAGTTTCCGCTTTTTTTCTCTTCTATGTCCTTGAAAAACCAGAACTTTGAGAGTTAACTTACTAAGGGATTCAGTTCTGTGTTCACCATACATACAAAACATTAATTGATGTAAGTGTTAATCTCAGTGTGACTCATTTGATTTCCTGTTGACATGCCATTTCTTGTCAGTGTTTGAAGAGGGCCTACTCTTTTGGAGAAGAAATAAAGCTTGCTGTTGGCTAGTTTCTGTAACAGAAAACTAGCTGTTGGCTAGTTTCTGTTGTGTGGGGAAGAAATGGTGCTTTTGTAGTAGGAGGTAGGTCCCTTTGACAATCTGGTACACTCTCTTTTGGAAAAAGGCACATATTTTCACACTCAGTATTTTGTGTCTTAGGGACTTCCGTTGTGGTCCAGTGGCTAAGACTCTGCACTCCCAGTGCAGGGGGCCCGGGTTCCATCCCTGGTCCGGGAACTAGATCCTACATGCTGCAAGTAAGAGTTTGCATGCCGCAACTAAAGATCCCACATGCCCGGACTTCCCTGGTGGCTCAGTGGTTAAGACTCCACACTCCCAGTGCAGGGGGCTCAGGTTCGATCCCTGGTCCAGGCACTAGATCCCACATGCATGCCACAACTAAGGAGCCCGCCTACTGCAACTAAGGAGCCCGTGAGCTGCAACTAAGGAGCCTGCCTTTCACAACAGACCGGACGCAACCAAATAAATAAATAAATAATAATTTTTTTTTAAAAAGGGTCCCACGTGCCACAACGAAGATCCCACGTGCCGCAACTAAGACCCGGCACAGCCAAATAAATAAATTTAAAAAAAAATTTTGTGTCTTAATTTCATAAGGCTTCCAATAATCGGTAATTTTTTGTAATTAGATTACATTAGAAGATCTTATTCTCTAATCAAGTTAGATAATGCTTTTTTTGGGTTTTGATCCTAAAGCTACTTCTCGTAACCTATAAAGGATGATTTTGAAAACTTCTAAATTTTTGAATTCTGCTAATATTTTGGTAATCATACTCATCAGATCTGTATTTCATAATTAGTTTAGCCATTCTTCTTGATGCAAGGATAGGTTGATGTATATCATGTTCGAATTAAAGCGAAGAGATTAAATGAACAGTAGTAGTAAAGTACAAATTCACACTTTTGAGGGAATTTTGATAATTTTGGAAAACATTTTTTTTCCTTTGTGTAGCACAGAGATACTCCTGAGAATAACCCAGATACTCCATTTGATTTCACACCGGAAAACTATAAGGTATGACTAAATTAACATTATAATTAATTTACAAAATATTTAGTATCTTCCAGATGTATAAAAACAAGTGCTTTTTCTTTGATACAGAGGATAGAGGCAATTGTAAAAAACTACCCAGAAGGGCATAAAGCAGCAGCTGTGCTTCCAGTCCTGGATTTAGCCCAAAGACAGAATGGATGGCTGCCCATCTCTGCTATGAACAAGGTACTTCATTTTTGTGTTAGTTCAAAAAGAGGAGAGATTGTGTATAGTAACTTCCTTATGTAGAAATTTCTCTGACATTCATTGATATCAATCCAGGAGTTTGAAGCCCTTTAATCATTTATATGTTTCATACCTCAAATTACATTTATGTTTTTGTTGATTCCCTTAATAATGCAGAGAACTGAAAGGGTAGAGCTTTTTATCCTTGCAAGAAGTAGTAAAGGCATTATAGTGAAAGAGGCTTTCTTTTTTTCTGTCTTTGAGAGAAATGGCAATAATAATAAAAGATCCCAAATGTGTATAATTTGCTGTCAAGATATTCTGAAAATGAATGTACTGCTTAAACACTAGAATTGCACAGAAAAGGATCTGCTCACAGCTAATGTGAATCTTTTTAATTTTGCATCTTTGGCTACAGGCTTTAACAAAATACATATAATACATGGTATTTACGACACTTGATTATGGCAGCTTGGAATCCACAACGTACAGAAATCTTATGGGTGACCCGTTTAAATATGGTTAATATATTCATGCATGTTTTAGGATTCATTTTTTCCTAATAGTGTTTTCAGCAGTAATCCAAATTTCAAGTTTATTCATATCCTATTAATACAACTACATTTGTATGGTATTATGTTACAGTGTATCATTTACAAAGTGCCATATAAAACCTTATATTATTTGATTCTTGTGAGAATCACATGACTAATAAGCCAGTGTGATATAATGGAAAACATATTTTACTTTGGACTAAGAGATCTGATTTTTCTCTGGGCTTCTTCATCTGCAATGATGATTTTGAACTAGGTAGAGCTCTTCCAATTATTATATTATGATTTCTAAGTGATAGAGCTGGGACTGAATCATTTCTAATTCTATGTATTTTCTACTTGACTGACTGTTGCAGAGATTCTGCTATACTTCATTCTCCTTTTCACTTTCTAAAGTCTAACTATTAGGTTAGACCATTATCATCTTTCTTAGAGTATAGGAATGTCCTCAATTTATCTAATGGAATCCTGGATGCAAATTTTAGATATAGCTCATTGATCTCTTATTTACTTTGTACAGTACTCGAACACTGTTGTGGACCTTTAGTTTTTTGTTTTTTTACTATGAAAAATGTTATAAAGCAAGTTTGGTTGGTACTATACTTAGTAAACATAGGTGCTTATTTTTCTTTTTTTTCCAGTAAATCACATATATGTTTGGGGGTTTTCTAAATTCCTTACATTATTTTTATAATAGCCAACTTTCTCAATAATGATTTAGATGTGTTTCTAATCATAAATACTTTTTTTGTGTGTGAAAAATTTGTGTTTAATAATGGTAAGCTTGTTGGAAGTCTTGCTGAGTGTCAAGCTTAGCAGAGCAAAATAAAATAAATGAGAAACTAATGTGAGAACATTTCAAAAATATTGTCCTGTTCTATTTAGAATTGGATGTATATGTGTGAGAGGCAAGAAATAGCATATAGAGAATAGAATCAAGATTCTTTCCACTTTGAGATTTTTAATGTTACTGTCCCCCTCCCCCCGCAAAGAAAAGCCCAACCTTACAACAAAAACAAAATCCAGAGGCTCATGCATCATTTCCTTAACCATCACTAAGGCATAGGGAGGTGCACAGCAGCAGCTTTGGGGGGCTTTTTCAATTAAACACCAGGGCCTTACAATTATTCCATTGGTCAGGCCCCAGTGTGTGTATTTTGAGAGAAATATTCAGACATATAAGCCTGGTTTAGTATCACTAAATTAAATTTAGCATAGCTACTTTAATCTTGCACAAGTGAGCCGGGATTAGATGTCTTTTGAGAATACATTTCTTTTAGAATCCCTGATAAGAGAAAGTTTAATATATTTGTCATTTGAAATGCTATTTAATGAGTTCTTTTTTCGTGTCAGAACCTGGATATATGTATAATTTTTGAGTGTCAAAATTGAAGGACTTAGCCTCGCAGATATCAGATACAGATATAGTTTCTGCTTTCAAAGAACTTTTTTGGTTTTTACCAAATTGAAGTAATACGCTCAATTAATAAATATTGTAATCATATTATTTTAAAATATTTTAGGTTGCAGAAGTTTTACAAGTACCTCCAATGAGAGTATATGAAGTAGCAACTTTTTATACAATGTATAATCGAAAGCCAGTTGGAAAGTATCATGTTCAAGTCTGCACTACTACGCCTTGCATGCTTCGTAACTCCGACAGCATACTGGAGGCCATTCAGAAAAAGCTTGGTATGGGACACAGTATATTTATAAATTTTACGAAAAAATAGAGTTGCCTTTCAAGATTTGACCTATTTCTTACCTGTATTTTCAAACTTTTACCATCTTACTAGATCTGTACTTCACAAGTAAATTTTTGTCTTACTGTGTTTGCCCACCATTATTGCTTCCTATTTTGTATTCTTTAGTTCTCCTCCTCAAAGCTGAGTTTTCATGTTTTCTTCCTTAACCATTGAGTATGTTTTAAAAGATTCTCGAAGTTTTAAAGTTTTCATTGTTTAGAAAATTAAGTTTCACTTGTTATGTGATAGCATGTGGCACATAAAGAAGTGACTATATCATCCTGTATCCTTCCAAACAAGACTTGGAACAAATAAGATACGAGAATAGGACTTCCCTGGTGGCGCATTAGTTAAGAATCTGCCTGCCAATGCAGGGGACACGGTTCGAGCCCTGGTCTGGGAAGATCCCACATGCCGCAGAGCAACTAAGGCCATGCACCACAACTACTGAGCCTGTGCTCAAGAGCCTGTGAGCCACAACTGCTGAAGCCTGAGTGCCACAACTACTGGAGCCCGCGTGCCTAGAGCCCGTGCTCCACAGCAAGAGAAGCCACCGCAATGAGAAGCCTGAGCACCACAATGAAGAGTAGCCCCCACTCACGGCAACTAGAGAAAGCCCGCATGCAGCAACGAAGACCAGTGCAGCCAAAAATAAATAAATTTATTTTAAAAACAAAAATGATACTAGAATAGGAAGAATGCTTCAGGAAGGGAAATTTGGAATAAGATGTTATTACAATTATACTCCAATAAAGATGTTTAAAAAAGAAAGATGTTATTACAGTAGCATTTACAGAATTAAAAGGGCATTTTATTATATAAAACTGCCATTGTTGCATTTATCAATATACATATCAAATGAAGTAAAAGGAGGTGTCTCTTAATTTTGTTGTTACTTGCATGTTGTAAAAATAGTTGGAGAGTATAGAAGTATGTAAGACAGAAGTCTGAAGTCTGCTCAAAATCCTACCCTGCCATCTCCAAGGTACAAATTCTGATAACAGGTATATTAGTTTTAGATTTTATATTGTTTTAATTATTTTCATTATTAAATACATAAATGTAATATGTCTGTTTGCTTTTTGCACTTGATTTTGGCTATAATATGTGTGCCTCATTTTTCTATTATAAGTTAAATTATTCTGCAGTTACTTTCATGTATACAACATGTCTTTGCATACTTGTCCAATTGTACACGAAGGTTGTTTACAAGAAGAATTGCTGGGTCAGATTTTACTATATTTTGCTAAAATGCCTTCCCTAAAGATATGAGAGTACCTATTTTCCTTACATTCTTAATGATCTTTGACATTAGCTGTTTTCTGAGTCTTTGCCCGTCTGATCGTATGACTGATTTTAGTAGGTTAATTAGCATGATCAAAATGAAGATAATATGGTCTGATGCACTGTTATGTAACAACAAACACTGGAGATGAGTCCTCTGAAATTTGTTTTTAAAGGAACAAGTCCACTTAAATCCTTGAATGTTCTATAATAACTATACAGAGTTGTTTAATTTAAGAAATTTAATGCTCTTAAATACTTTTTATATGCCTCTGTAAATACTTTTTATATATATGCTTTTTCTGTAAATACTTTTTATATATATGCTTTTTATGTTGGTTTTTTTTTTTTTGGTTCTTAAGCTATATTGCAATTAAAATATAACCTGGTCCTTACCAGTGCTTATTTATATTTTTAGGAATAAAGGTTGGAGAGACTACACCTGACAAACTTTTCACTCTTATAGAAGTGGAATGTTTAGGGGCCTGTGTAAACGCACCAATGGTTCAAATAAATGACAACTACTATGTGAGTATTAATATAAAGTTGTATGATGTTATATTTAAAATATTTTAAACATTTGGTTTCTTGTCATGTGGATGTTGGTTTCTGAATTATTCATTTAGAAGAAACTGTTGGCATAAATATCTAGAAGGTTTCTTTTTTCCTGGTTTCCAAACTTTATTAAAAATCAAAGAATAGAAAAACTTTACATAAAATATGTCAGTTTTAGCTTCCACATTGTTGTACACCAGAACGTTTTTAAAAAATTATTATCATTAAACATTTTTGCATTTAACTCCAGGAGATAATGACACATTTTAAAAACTTTTAAATAGGGGCTTCCCTGGTGGCGTAGTGGTTAAGAATCTGCCTCCCAGTGCAGGGGACGCAGGTTCAAGCCCTGGTCTGGGAAGATCCCACATGCCGTGGAGCAACTAAGCCTGTGCACCACAACTACTGAGCCTGCGCTCTAGAGCCTGCGAGCCACGACTACTGAGCCCACGTGCCACAACTACTGAAGCCCACGCACCTAGAGCCTGTGCTTCACAACAAGAGAGGCCACTGCAGTGAGAAGCCCGCACGTCGCAACAAAGAGTAGACCCCGCTCGCCACAACTAGAGAAAGCCTGCGCATAGCAACAAAGACCCAACGTGGCCAAAAGTAAATAAATATTTAAAAAATCTTTTAAATAATGAAAAATTTAATAATTTACATATAAATACAAAAAATAACCAACAAGTCTTAATAGATAATAATATTTTGCCACACTTGCTTTAGGTATTATAATTTTTATCATTATTATGTGCAGAAATAAACTATAGGTGAGGGTAAACCTCCCCCACCCCCATTCAAAATCCTGTTCTTTTCCTTTCATTCCCAGAGATAACCACTATCATAAACTGTGTTTTTCCTGTACATGTTTTTTAAACTTTCAAAATATATGTATCTAGGCATGCTAATAATACTATATTGTGTGTTTTAAAAATTTGACAGAGATTGTATCATAACTCTAAGAACTGCTTTAGCCAGATCTCAGAAGTTTTTTTTTTTTTTAAAGGAAGTTATTTTGTTTATGTATTTATTTATGGGTACGTTGGGTCTTCGTTGCTGTGCGAGCTTTCTCTAGTTTTGTTGAGCGGGGGCTACTCTTCGTTGCGGTGTGTAGGCTTTTCATTGCGGTGGTCTCTCCTGTCACGGAGCACAGGCTCTAGGTGTGCGGGCTCAGTAGTTGTGGCTCGTGGGCTCTAGAGCGCAGGCTCATAGTTGTGGCGCACGGGCCTAGTTGCTCCGCGGCATGTGGGATCTTCCCAGACCAGGGCTTGAACCTGTGTCTCTTGCATTGGCAGGCGGATTCTTAACCACTGAGCCACCAGGGAAGCCCCTCACAAGTTCTTTTTTTAAAAAATATTTATTTATTTATTTATTTTTGGCTCTGTTGGGTCTTAGTATAGCCTGTGGGATCTTTTGTTGCGGTGTGTGGGCTTCTCTCTAGTTGTGGCGCATGGGCTCCAGAGTGAGTGGGCTCAGTAGTTGCAGCGCATGGGCTCTCTAGTGGCACGGGCTCCAGAGCACGTGGGCTCTGTAGTTGTGGTGCACGGGCTTAGTTGCCTTGCGGCATGTGAGATCTTAGTTCCCCAACCAGGGATCGAACCTGTGTCCCCCACATTGGAAGGTGTATTCTTAACCACTGGACCACCAGGGAAGTCCCATTACAAGTTTTGGTAAGTAATATTTTTATCATTTAGTTCTAAATATTTTTAAATTTGCATTTTGATTTCTTCTTTGACCTCTGTTTTTTAGAAGTGTTCTTAATATCCAAGTGTGTGGAGTTTTCTAGTTACCTTGTTTTAATTGCTTGCTACCCTAATTATATCATGGCTGTCATTCATAATATCTTGTTAGTTCATAATCCTTAGAAGTTTGTTTATGGAAATTCTTTTAAGGCCTGTGTTGAAGGTAGATACTTCAAGAAAGGATTGACTTTGCTTCTCTCTTGCTCCTGGAAATACTACTGGCCCAAAAGAAATCCCTTCTTCTTATATCCTCCCCTCTTCTTCCCCTAAAGTGTAAGGTTCTAGAGTAGCAGGGTTTTTTTGAGGGACAGTTTTAATTTCTAGTTTTCCCTTATATTGAGAGTATAGCTTTTGGGGGTCTCAGCTTTACATGGTTTGGATGACGTCCTGTGTCCTGGAGATTTGTCCCTTGCCCCTCTAGGCTATGAGACCCTGAAGCCAAGTTTTTTTGCTGTTCCACTGTCTCCCTAAGTTTTCATTGAGTTTTTGGCCTCTGGGTATTTTTTTCTTGTCAGTGCCTTGATATTGATAAAATTTTAAAGTTTTTAAAAAAATTTTATCCAGCATTGTTAGTTGTTACAATAGGACGTTCAGTCAGGATAGCTGGACTGCCATAATGCCTGTAATGGAAATCTACAATTTTTTTTTTTAATGAAGATGAAATTGGACTTCTTTGGCATTTTACATTTCTAGGATGTTTTTATTACCTATAGGGGTTTTCTTCATTTTAATGATGGTGATTCAAATTTCTTACCTTCTCTTTCTCATACTAAAAAAAAATTCCTTTAAAAATATGGCAATAACTTACCCTTTTCCCACATTTCTGCAATTTACTCATAATCATGAGGATCTTAATTTAAGCAGGAATTAGACAGTCAAGGCTTTGTATGAAGCACTATAAGTCTAAATATAGTAGACTGCGGATTTATGCAAGAGATTCAGTTAGTAGTGGTATGGTCTTTGGTGAGGCAGTTAACTTTTTATTATTATTATTTATTTATTTTTGGCTGCGTTGGGTCTTCGTTGCTGCACACGGGCTTTCCTTAGTTGCATTGAGCGGGGGCTACTCTTCGTTGCAGTGTGTGGGCTTCTCATTGCGGTGGCTTCTCTTGTTGAGCATGGGCTCTAGGCATGCGGGCTTTGGTAGTTGTGGCACATGGGCTCTAGAGCACAGGCTCAGTAGTTGTGGCCCACGGGGTTAGTTGCTCTGTGGCATGTGGCATGTTCCCGGACCAGGGCTCGAACCCATGTCCCCTGCATTGGCAGGTGGATTCTTAACCACTGCACCACCTGGGAAGCCCAAGGCAGTTAACTTTTATGGATGTCAGCTGACCAGTGGATAAAATGAAATAGTCACATAAACTGTGAATGGATACCGATTAGAGAGAAATATTAAATACATTTTGAGGATGGTTGGGTAGCTTTGAATATGGTCTTGACATTTGATTTTATTAAGGAATTATTATTGTTAGTTAATTGGGTGTGGTAATGACATTGTGTTACTTAAGAACATTTAAAAATGTTCTGAGAGTTCCCTGGCGGTCCAGTGGTCAGGACTCTGGGCTTTCACTGCTGTGGCCTGGGTACAGTCCCTGGTCAGGGAACTAAGATCCCACAAGGTGTGCAGTGAGGCCAAAAAAAAGTTCTTAGGAGATGCCCGCCTGCTGTGGTTATTAGGGGTGAAGTGTCATGATGTATGCAACTTGCTTTTCAATGTACAGCCACAAAAAAAAAAAGAAAAGAAACCAAAAGGCATATGTGTACATAATTCAGATATGGTAAGGAATATGGTTATTCATGTATACTTTTCAAATTTTCATAATAAAGAGTTGGGGTGGATAAAATCATTAGGTGAGTTTAAAGATTCCTTCTAGTTTTGAGGTTCTGAGCATCTGTTGCACCCTAAGCAGTTCTTATTTTTATAAATGTTTATTCTATATTAAAGGGCTTCTATGAGGCTAGGCATTGAATATACAGTACTGAATCATGATTTCTCTAGCATAGTACCAGGGTCCTAAAAACATTTTCTTAAGTACTTAACAGTTTGGGAGGGGTAGAGGGGATATAATGTAGTTTAGGCACTTTTATTAGTTTAATCTTGCCCCATTCTGTTTTGACTGTCTTTTGACTAATCCTAGGGTGCAGCCAGGGGTAGGAGTGTGTCTATGTGTTTTAATTGTGTTTGTTATTTTAAATAACAGAACACTTGAGGTAAGAATTTTACACAGGTGTATAGTGCACAAAATACAAAGCTGCTCTGGTTGAAACGGGGATTGGAGGGTCAGGATTATTAAAATAAATGTGTCCAAAATAAGTTTTTTACTTTTCCTTTCGAAAATTAAGTGACGTTTGCAACAGGGTGAATTTTACCTGGGAAATAAAGAAGATATCACTAGGGTATTAGATCTTTAGCTTAGGGATAGATATTAGGCATCTACTTTTTATGACTGCTGGTGCTAATTACTATTTGCATCTCACTGATTCTTCAAGGACATAGCATTTGTTGAGCATGTGCATGGCAGTGTTCTATTTTATTTATCTTCTCTTTTAATCCTCAAAACGCTCTGAAGTCAGTTTATGAATGAAGAAACAAATTTGGGGAAGCTGAGTAATTTCTCTCAGATTGCTGGCTAGTAAGTGCTGGGACTTCAGCTGAAATGCAGAACTATCTCCCTTCAAAGCACTGCTCTGTGCTGCCTCTTAGGCTGCAGCTCCTGTTGCTATTGCATTTAGCAGGACAGACTATGTATAGGAGTTACTCAGTTGTTGCTGCCTTGGTAACTAACTTGTGAGCTGAGACAGACAATAAACTGTTATTAGGGATTTACACTGATTTTGAGGTAGGATGTAATTTTAATATGACTATTTTACTTTTTTTTTCTAGGAGGATCTGACACCTAAGGATATTGAAGAAATTATTGATGAACTCAAGGCTGGCAAAATTCCAAAACCTGGGCCAAGGTATCCTTTTATTTCTTTTTAATAAATTTTAATGGCTTAACCTAAGTTAGTCTTTCATGTAGACTTAATTTTAAAATTTTATACCCTAAGTCCATAGGAGTTTTCAGGAGCCTTGAATACTATCTAAATCAACTTGTCATTTAAAGCAATGATTTTTTCCCCCGTCCAAAACCCTATCAGATAATCATCTGGTATCTACTTGGATGTTATAAAGAAGGGAAATGTACTACAAATAGAAATCTATTTCATTGCTTAAAAGTTCATACTGCCAGAATTTGACCCAAAGTCTGTCTTCCCTCTGATTTCCACCTAAAGGTCCAAAAGTTCTGTCCTTTGAACAAACACAAGATAATTTTTATATCTCTTCCAAATGACGGCTCTTTAGTTACTTGAAATAGCTATCTCATCTTCCCCGTATCTTTTCTCAGATTTAATATCCACAGTCGTTTCATTGTTTTTCCTTATATGACATAGTTTTGGTCTCCCTCCTTGGCAGGTCTTCTGGTTGGCTAATGAGTTTCTTTTTCTTTTTTTTTTTTTTTTTTAATTTTTATTTATTATTTATTTATTATGTTTATTTTTGGCTATGTTGGGTCTTCGTTTCTGTGTGAGGGCTTTCTCCAGTTGCGGCAAGCGGGGGCCACTCTTCATCGCGGTGCGCGGGCCTGTCACTATCGCGGCCTCTCTTGTTGCGGAGCAGAGGCTCCAGACGCTCAGGCTCAGTAGTTGTGGCTCACGGGCCCAGCCGCTCCGCGGCATGTGGGATCCTCCCAGACCAGGGCTCGAACCCGTGTCCCCTGCATTGGCAGGCAGACTCTCAACCACTGCGCCACCAGGGAAGCCCCGGCTAATGAGTTTCTTAATGTGATACTTAAACTAATCACAGTATTTGAGATATGTACTTATTAGCATGTGGGGCATTGTGGGACTGTCTTCTTTATTCCAGACATCATGCTTATAATAATGCAGCCTAATTACATCAATTCTTACTTCAGATACATTACACCATTAAATTGTACTTACAGTCAGTTAGAATGCCTAGATCTTTTTCAACTTAGACATGGTTTTATCCAGGCTACTCCCATCCTGCAGTTGTGTAACTGCAGTAATTAGTAACTACTAATTACTCCTCATTCAGTTATGAACCTGAACTTTTGCTGCTAAACAAACCCCTATTCCTTATCTAAGTGTTCTCATTACTTAAAATTCTCTCAATACTAGCAATGTTTGCATGGTTTTATAGTTATATTCCCTTTGTATTTTTTCTGCTTATGTCATATACAATTTTCCTTGTCTCAACATATATATAGGTTTTAAAGGCCATGTAGTATTCTAATGTATTGCGAGAACTATGATGTGCTCTTTATTACCCTGTTTTAAAATATATTTTCCTTCTTTTTGTTACAAACAACGATTCCCTGAGGTTGAATTACTAGGTCAAGAGGGTATGCATGGTTCTGGAGTCTGCAAGAAGTACTGAGAATTACTCCCTCATTGTTCTGACCGACCAATAACCCTACCTAATAAGAAAAAGAGGTCAGTTCAGGATAACAAGTTTAGTAAAGGCAAGCTGGCCCCTAAAAAACATACACTTCTTTCAACACTTGAATTTGTTTAAAGACGTTTGGCATTCTCTTCCTAGTTCCTCACTTACTTGGGCTACACTGAAAACATTTTTTAGGAATAAAACATTTCCACTGTGAAGAATTAGTCTCCTTTATGGAGGCTACTGAAGTGAAACCTTTTGTCATTTATCATTACAATATTTCTCTTAGCCACTGGTCCTGTCCCTTACTTATCCTTGCTTCAACTGTAGCCGCCCCTTGCCCAAAAACAAAAGTTCATAATATTTTTCACAAACTTTAGCTTGTTTTTAGGACTCGGATATTTTAAAATAAGTTCGTGCTACTCTTGTATTTGTACTTAAACCCGTAATACTTCTTTGAACTTCGGGGTACTTTGTTTTAATATCTCAGGTGTACATTTCCTTGTGAAATCCACTTGGTTTATTTAAATGTCCCCTTTTTTTCTGATTAGGTATTGTTTTTAATTCTGTAGTCATACTTTTGGAGCTTAGACCCTCCTCCTTCCTTTCTTGTGAACTTCGTGATCTATTGATGACAACATTAATCCAGCATTAAATCTCCTGCCACACAAATAGACAGATAGCTGCTTTGTCTACTTTATTGTATTCCCTCAGCATTCATTTGTTTCACAAATATTTCTGGATATGTGCTGTGTGCCAGTCACTATTTTAGGTTGTGCATACAAATTATGAACAAGGTAAAGTCGTCATATATTTTATATTCTAGTGATGGAGAGAGACAACTAGTGTAATACCTGAATAATAAATGCTAGGAGGAAAATAAACAGGTTAGGGGATGAAGGATGACTGGAGGTAAATTTAGTCAGGTGAGGCCTTTCTGAGGTGGTGAATTAATGACCTGAATGATAAGCCCAAAGGAACCATGTAAAGAGCTGGAGGAACAATGTTGCAGAGGGAGAGGAAAGAGGAGGTATTAAGGTCCTGGAGGAAAAATAAGATGACAGTACGGTTGAAGTGAGTGATCAAGGAGGAAAGTGGTGGAAGAGGTCAGAGAGGTAGGTAGAGGCCCAGGTAAGCAATTTGGGTTGAATCCTAAGTATAAAAAGCTGTTGGAGTGTTTTCAGTAGGGAATGATATGCGTGATCTTGTTAAAATTATTGTCGTAGTTGCTGTGTAAAGAATAGTTTAAAATTTAGTGGATGTTGTAGGGCAGAGGAATTACGAATGATTTCTAGCTTTTTAGTCTGAGCACCTCAGTGATTCCTTTAACTAAAATGAAGAAGATTTGGGGTAGGGCAATTTTGGGGAAGAAAAGTCACTTTGTTTTGGACATGCTACTTAGCATGTTTGAGATGCCTACTTAGACATCCATGGTAGAGTGCGGAAAGGTTAGATATGAGCTTGGGATTTAGGGAATACATTAGGGCTGGAAATATGAATTGGGGATTCATTAGTTATTATAGATGGTATTTAAAGCCATGTCTGGATGAGATTACCAGGGGTGAAATTAAGAGTTTGTTGTTGTTTTTAATACAGGAGATACTATAACATTGTATTTTAACATTAATAAACAGGAACTAAGTACCACAGTAAAGCATTTTCGACACCTAATAATAATAAGGATGTTGCTTATCAGTAACTGTAAATAGTTCTTCAATGTGATTTTTTTGACAGTGTTCTAGATTTGAGCCAAAGACTTTAAGAATTACTGGTTTCTCAACCTATTTTTATTTCCTACGTATCACCTCTTATTTAAAAAGCTGGGCTTCCCTGGTGGCGCAGTGGTTGAGAATCTGCCTGCCAATGCAGGGGACACGGGTTCGAGCCCTGGTCTGGGAAGATCTCACGTGCCGCGGAGCAACTAGGCCCGTGAGCCACAACTACTGATCCTGCGCGTCTGGAGCCTGTGCCCCGCAACAAGAGAGGCCGCGATAGTGAGAGGCCCGCGCACCGCGATGAAGAGTGGCCTCCGCTTGCCACAACTACAGAAAGCCCTCGCAGAGAAACGAAGACCCAACACAGCCATAAATAAATAAATAAATACTTTAAAAAAAATAAAATAAAATAAAATAAAAAGCTGATATAGGGAATTCCCTGGTAGTTCAGTGGTTAGGACTCTGTGCTTCCACTGCAGGGGGCACGCACGGGTGGTCAGGGGACTAAGATCCTGCATGCCATGCGGTGTGGCCAAAAAAAATTTTTTTAATAAATAAATAAATAGCCGAGATAAATCTATTTAGTTTTCAGTAATTGCAGAGCATCCATCAGTGGTATATGTAAAGAGTGTATCTGGACATGGTAATTCAGAATGTCTTCCCAGCATGTGAAAATAAGAACTTCCCCAAGTTAATTTCTTGGCTATTGAGAGAGACTGTGATGATAGCAGTAACCAAAATAGTTATAGCTGTTCTTTAAATTAACCAAAGCTGGCTACTGCTTTTTTATTAGTTTTTTTTTTTTAAATAAATTTATTTATTTATTTTTGGCTGTGTTGGGTCTTCATTTCTGTGCGAGGGCTCTCTCTAGTTGCGGCGAGCGGGACTCTCACTATCGCGGCCTCTTGTTGCGGAGCACAGGCTCCAGACGCACAGGCTCAGTAGTTGTGGCTCACAGGCCCAGTTGCTCCACGGCACGTGGGATCTTCCCAGACCAGGGCTCAAACCCGTGTCCCCTGCGTTGGCAGGCGGATTCTCAACCACTGCACCACCAGGGAGGCCCTATTAGTATTTTTATAATAAAGCCCTCTGCTTAAATATTTGAAAGAGGTGCTAGTTGTGAGTCTTTGAGTAATTAGAGAAATTAAACTGGTTCAGTGGTAACTGATTTCTGAGTACCACTATCAGGTGTACGCTGGCCAAAATTGGTAAAGATTGCTATCTCTTTGTGGTTCAAAACTGCTTTTTTATTATTTTGGTAAACGATGGCTAGAAAGAAAATATTAAACTGATGGTAAGACAACATTCTTTCTTTTGACATTTATAAATATTTGTGTGCTAGAGATTCTTTTTGTTTTTAATTTATTTTTGGCTGCGTGGGGTTTTCGTTGCTATGTGCAGGCTTTCTCTAGTTGTGCAAGCTGGGGCTGCTCTTCATTGAGGTGCGCAGGCTTCTCATTGCGGTGGCTTCTCTTGTTGCGGAGCACGGGCTCTAGGGCACGCGGGCTCTAGAGCACAGGCTCAGTAGTTGTGGTGCACGGGCTTAGTTGCTCCGTGGCATGTGGGATCTTCCCGGACCAGGGATCAAACCCATGGTCCCATTCATTGGCAGGCGGGTTCTTAACCACTGCACCACCAGGGAAGTCCCTAGAGATTGTTCTTATTTTCAATTAAAGTACTGAACATAACTTCTAAACCTGCTTCCAATTACTAATTAATAGATAGAGGTTGTTTTTTAGTATGGATTATCTAAAACTAATTTTAAATTCAACTTGAATTCATATTTAGTTTTATAAAGATATTTTAAATTTTACGGAGTAC
The DNA here is from genome assembly GCF_949987535.1 of Balaenoptera acutorostrata. Taxonomy (NCBI): domain Eukaryota; kingdom Metazoa; phylum Chordata; class Mammalia; order Artiodactyla; family Balaenopteridae; genus Balaenoptera; species Balaenoptera acutorostrata. The sequence continues at coordinate 62,511,868 of NC_080076.1, forward strand.
AGATAACATCTGAGGTGTTTAAAAGTATAGATAGGCTACAAAGTATATATACAAAAGATATAGGTGATTGATGATAAACTCTAGACAATAAAGTCACTGGTTTTTTTATACTAAATGTAGGGGCAGTGGTGCATGTATCTCAGTAATATTAAAAAGATAAGCACTTGGGGCTTCCCTGGTGGCGCAGTGGTTGAGAATCTGCCTGCCAATGCAGGGGACACGGGTTCGAGCCCTGGTCTGGGAAGTTCCCACATGCCGCGGAGCAACTAAGCCCGTGAGCCACAATTACTGAGCCTGCGCGTCCGGAGCCTGTGCTCCGCAACAAGAGAGGCCGCGATAGTGAGAGGCCCGCGCACCGCGATTAAGAGTGGCCCCCGCTTGCCGCAACTAGAGAAAGCCCTCGCACAGAAATGAAGACCCAACACAGCCATAAATAAATAAATAAATAAAACTTAAAAAATAAATAAGGATTTCTGGGTTTAAAAAAAAAAAGATAAGCACTAAACTTTCATAAAGTAGCTTTTTTTTTTTTTAAGGAATTCCTTTTATTTTTATTTATTTATTTATTTATTTATTTATTTATTTTTGGCTGCATTGGGTCTTCGTTTCTGTGCGAGGGCTTTCTCTAGTTGCGGCAAGCGGGGGCCACTCTTCATCGCGGTGCGCGGGCCTCTCACTATCGCGGCCTCTCTTGTTGCGGAGCACAGGCTCCAGACACGCAGGCTCAGTAGTTGTGGTGCACGGGCCTAGTTGCTCCGCGGCATGTGGGATCTTCCCAGACCAGGGCTCGAACCCGTGTCCCCTCCTTTGGCAGGCAGATTCTCAGCCACTATGCCACCAGGGAAGCCCAAGAAGTACTTTTTTTAAGCCATAAAAAATGTACAGAAAGGCCAAGTTTTCTAGAATGCAAATGAGTTAAAATGATTACTGTGCAAGTAGTGTTGGAATGGCTAAAAAACCAGATTTACCTTTTTAATTGTAAGAAGAGAACAAGGTAATTAATAGATGGTATTTTAAGCATATCGGGGGAATCATTTTTTGTTTTTTATTACGTGAAAATCTGGGTGTAAATTGTGGCTGTCGGGTGAATGGGTGGGGCTAGATCATGGTCTCTCTAGGGTTCTGAAGCATGTTTATAGATAAAGTGAGGAGGAAAGTTACATGATTAGTAGATTAAACCAAGTTTGTAGGCTTTATTGGAGTATTTTACAGCCTTTGTAGTATTTTAATGTGCATTTTGTGAATGGTGGGGGCAGGCGAAAGTTTGCAGGCAGGCATAACAGAGGACTGGAACCCTCTTTTTTCCCCTAAAGTATGTTATGGGATGGTAATTTTGTGGAACAAATTTTAGGAAACTGGACCAGATTATTCTTAAAGTTACTTTCTTGTATAAAATTCCATAATCCTGTGAAGAGCTCATGCAGTATACATGATTAATTCTATTTACTGTTCCAGAAACTTCAGTTTTTTAATCTTCCTAAGTTGATCCTTTGTGTTGGTAAAGAGGGTAGCTGAGCTTAAACCACAAGAGGGAACCTAGTAAAGGAGAAGAAAGGTCCTCCAAAATGGATTAATTTCATTATTTCATTGGTAGTCAAAGAGCAGCAAGGGTACCTGTGCTACCAGTTAACATAAAAAAAATTACAAAGCAAAATACTGTTTATTAAAGCTAGATATCATTTTGCTACTTACCCTAAAACTTTAATTTTAGGCTGTAACAGATAGTACAGTAACTGCTTTTTTATCTGGTTTTCATAGTGAACCTATAATGCAAATATATTAACTAATTTCTGACTTTGTAGGTATTCTTTATTATAATACACTACTTAGTTACTTGCATTATGTAATGTAATAGCTTAAAAGATCTTATAAATGACTATGTGGTGTCATTTTCCTGTCCCCTCAACAAATGATTTTCTAGGGCTCTAAAAATAGACTTATAAGATTGATGACAGAGTGTGAAGGGCAAAGCCAGAGGGAATAAAATGATTTAATTGAATAAGTTCTTCAGCTGAAATCTGTGGCAGGAACAAGGTAAATGAGCAAAGCCAGGGAATAGAAGGGTGAAACAGGAGTAGGTGCTGAGATAGGCTCTAGCAACAGAGGTCAGACAGGGCAGAGGTTGAGCCTGAACGATTACCTGGGAAAGTATGTGTGGTGGTGAAAAGAAGACAGGTTCATTTACCTCTGCACTGCCTCCCTTCATAGAACTATAGCAGGACCTGTTCATGTTTTCTCTGTGGCTGTGGTAGCCACCCTGATCTGGAACCTGTTTTTGAAAAATTAATATGAATAATTTAGCCTTTAAAAATAAAAATACAAACGGATTTTGTCTTTACAGCTTCTAAGGGACATCCTCCCAAATCTTCAAATCTCTCAAGGAATCCAGTTTTTGTTTGTTTCCAAATACAGTGTATAACTGTGTATTCCCTGCGACAGTAGATCTCAGTCAAAATAAAATTCAAATATAAAAAGAATAAACGTAGTGCTCTAGTTTATTAAAACATGCTTTTTTAAAATGTCCTCTGGGGCTAGGTTATTTTGCTGTAGTTCTTAGCTATGATCTTTGGGCAGATGCTGCATCATCCCAAGCCTTGGTTTCTGTATCTGTAAAATATTTTGGCCAGTGTCCCTTGTCTCATGGTATTGTTGTAAAGATTTAACGAGCCAGTGATGTATGTACACTGCTCAGTAAGTGGGAACTAGTATTAGTATTATTTTTATATTTTTCATATTTCATGTTTTTATATTTAACCTTAGGAAGAGAAAATCTTGTGGCAGTTGTAATGTTTGGATTAAATAATCCATACTAGTTTTCTGAGGAGAAATAGTTACTTAACTGGGCTCTTGTGAGGTAACAGTTATAAATGGTAATCATTAGCAGTCAATTTAATGTTACTTTTCCTTTCAGGAGTGGACGCTTCTCATGTGAGCCAGCTGGAGGTCTTACCTCTTTGACTGAACCACCTAAAGGACCTGGCTTTGGTGTGCAAGCAGGCCTTTAATTTATATTCAACTGTAAATATGTCACTGGAGAAATAAAATATGAATCTCCTATCTATCTACATAGACTTTTTATATTACTTGTTCATTTCCATCTGTGTACACCTTGCTTGTAACCTAGCAACTTGCAGCAGTAAGTGCCATGTCAGGACTTCAGAGCACCATTTTAGTCGTCTGCTGTCTTTGGCTAACTATGAACACATTATTCCATAAGCTAGTTAACAGTTATTTCAACATTACGCATTTTCAACTGCCCCTTCACTTTTATCAGTAATATTAGGTTATTGTGAAGTAAAAATTCTGTCAAATTTCAAATACATTTTGCACTCCCATCTTTAGCCATAGCCAAGTCTTAAGTTAATATGATCTTTCTATAAACTTTGTTGGTATCCCCTTTAAACATTTTTATATTTACAGCACACCATTGCTACTGTAATTTCAACTGGTAAGTGACATATCAAGCAGACTGTAGGTGTAACGGGGATAGGGTAGTTGTCTCTAGAAGTACTATTTATCATTTTTAAAGAAGGAAGGTACAAAACACTTTGATATTATCCTTGGCTATTCTGACCCTGCAAGTATACAAAAACTAAGTGGGGGAAGAAACTGGAAGTGTAACTTGAGTTGGAAGGTTCAGTGGATAGGGGAAATATACTCCTCAGCTGAATGCATATTACAACTTGGAAGAAAGAATAAACCCTTTGTATATAATAGCCAGTTCAAGAAACTAGCCATGAGTTTTGCAAGCTGGAATAAAAAATTAATAGCCAGCTTTAAATTCAGAGATAGATCTCAACTAATCCAGTTTCAGGATTTCTCAAAGTCACTGTTTGGCCTTGATCTTATGACAGACTAGTAACTATGATGCTTACAAATATGGTTATTTTTAAGACTGTCTTTAAAAACAAGTTTTTGAGAAATGAAATTGAGTTATTTTTACTGAGGTGGATGGACCTAGAGTCTGTCATACAGAATGAAGCAAGTCAGAAAGAGAAAAACAAATACCGTATGCTAACACACATATATGGAATCTTAAAAAAAAAAAAAAAAGGTTCTGATGAACCTAGGGGCAGGACAGGAATAAAGACACAGACGTAGAGAATGGACTTGAGGACACGGGGAGGGGAAGGGTAAGCTGGGACGAAGTGAGAGAGTGGCATTGACATATATACACTACCAGATGTAAAAGATAGCTAGTGGGAAGCAGCCGCATAGCATAGGGAGATCAGCCCAGTGCTTTGTGACCACCTAGAGGGATGGGATAAGGAGGGTGGGAGGGAGACGCAAGAGGGAGGGGATATGGGATATATGTATACATATAGCTGATTCACTTTGTTACACAGCAGAAACTAACACAACACTGTAAAGCAATTATACTCCAATAAAGATGTTAAAAAAACAAACAAACTAGTTTTTGTTTTTTACCTAGGAAGGTAACAACAGTAATTTTTCAAGTGGCACAAAAAGGTAACACAATGAAAATGCTCCCTTCTACTCTAGAGCCCTTAGATGACCTTCCCACAGGCAACTACTTTTACTATTATTTTTACCTCTTCAAAAAAAAAAAAGTCTATCATCTCTTTGTTAGCTATTAAGCTTTTTATTTAAAATTATGAAAAATTACAGGTTTTCCTTTAAATTAAAGTTACTATTGTAAAAAATGCCTTACACTTAGACATAATTTTTTTTTTCCCACTAGACGAAAAGTTAGGAGTGGGAAGGTTTCAGATACTGGGTGAAAAAACAAGTCATGTATTAAAGATATGCACTGATTATTAACTTATGTACTACTTCAGAAGCAGAATATTGATTTTAGGTCGTTATAATTATAGGCATACTGTTATATCATTATCAAAACATATTCTATAGTTCTTAGATCATCACTTACATTGTACTGCAGTAGTACATATTAGGATTTTGAGTTGAATCTTGCTTAATCTTTTTGTCCATTTTTCTTGAAAATCCTGTCAATTTTTAACACAAGAGCACTGGTTTTAATAACTACAGATAGGCTTTTAAAAACACCTGGCAGGTGAAATTTCATTATAGTAATCCAAGATGGTTCCAAATGTATATCAACACACTGATTAAAAATTTCTTGCCAGTTTTCGGTTGCCTGAGATGAAGCTATATCCCAGCCTATTTTTCAAACCCATAAGGAGAAGTTGGCAGTGTTGATGTGTCTAACACCACTTGCTCCCTCATTTCCTCTTCTCAGTTCCTAGCTCTGTGCTGTTTTTTACAAAAAAGATATTTAGGGAGGAAATGTTCTTATTGCTATTTAAATTTTTTAATTACAAAAATGAACCAACAATTAATTCAACTTGTCATTTCTCCTACTGGGCAAAGGATCTAATGTCTGGCTTTTTTGGTGGTTTTTGGAGCGGTTACTGAGTGTTGCTAGGGAAAGCTACCAGTTCCTTAGAATTACTTGCTGTGACTGGATGGAGCCATTGCCCTAGTTAAGTCCTACAACATGATGATAGTCATACGAGTATTAAAGCATTACATCTGTATAGACTCATATGATAAGCCATGATTGAGATTATATTTTTCATTTATTATATTCACCTTCCTGAAATATGGCAGGATTTTTTGAATGATCTGATTTAACTGGACATCATATAGCAAAACGTAACAGGAGTTGATTCTAAAGGTAAGAAGTTGGAAAGTAAATTTTGCAGATGGCATCTAGATATCAAATACACACATTTTAAGTGTCTGCTAGTAATAACCCTAAGTAAATGTAATAAAACTTAACCTTGGCTAAGAGTGATGTTTAATGCTTGGGGTCCTTGATCTCCTGGTACTATTAAGAAAACATATTTTGCCCACTTGCTGAAGATGGATTCCAGGATTTGAGCCAATGAAAGACAGGGCTCTACAATTAAAAGCCCTAGCAACGTACTAATCAACTAGCTCCAGCTTCTTTTGAGGTCTCTATCCATAATAAGAATTAACTTCTTGATTTATACTTCTAGTTTCACACTGAAAAGGAAAATTAGCTCCTCTTCCCTTCATTTTGGACCTTTCCAATAAACTGGCTGATTTATAACTTGTCGCGTATAATCTTAATAGGAGCTTCAATAAAATTTTTTTTGCAACTTGATTCTACAATGAACTTTTCTTTTACAGATAGTGTCCTATTCAAGTGTAGTCAGTACAGTGCCTTGGATCACAATTGCCTTATGAGTCTTTCATGTATTCAGTGACTTTTAAGTAATAAGGTTGTGCATATAGTTATGGCATGAATTATGGTTAATTGATTTCAGCAAATTCAAGATTAGCTACCTTTTCAGTTTTGAACTGAGGCTCATACTGCTGTAGAAATAGCTATTGCCACTGCCATCCATTCTCCCTATGACAGCGAGTTAAATGAGAACCAACTCAACGACTTGAAGTCAGACAAGACTTGGTTAAATTTTTAGTGGATTTTTCTTTGTATTTCATGCCATAAATATCCAAATTATACGTAACAGTGATCCACTTCTAGCCACAAGGTTGCTCTCTTACAATTCATATTGAACCTAATGTTTTTAAAGGTGGGAGAAATCAGGAACCTAGGAAAGTAAATAGTGATGTTTAATGCAAGTTTATGCTTTATATGGTTAAATGCTGGGATTTAGCTTTCTCTGTCAAGTCTGAAATATATCATCTGCTGATTAATGACATAAATTCGTAACTTCACTCATTAAGTCACAAATGCGTGCTGTAGTTTGGAGGCCACAACGATGAGGGAGAAGATGGTTTCCCTCCAACTACGCAAGCCCTTTTATGGTTAAATAAAGGCATGCACAAATTGTCGCGGATTAACCTCAATGTAAATAAAAAGCGTCCAGAAGGAACTCAGTAAAATGGTTTCCCTCCGATTATGTAATCTCTTTGGTGGTTAAATAAGGGCAAGTACAAACTGTCGCGGATAACCCTCCAGAGGAAGTCAGAGTGCCAGCAGCTGGACCGCCGAGGCGGTAAATTTCCCTCCTGCACTGTCCTCCAGCTGGCACTGCCCTGAGAAGTACTATCTCGGATGGGGGAAAATGCACTTAATTTTGTCTGAAAAGGTCATCCGAAGGTGTGACTGTGAGAGGGCGTATTGCAGAGTCCGTGCAGTCCCCGCGACAGGTGCACGCGAACGTGCTTTAGGGATGGGCCCAGGGCCCACATGGCTCAGGTGAGGGGCGCGTTGCAGCCTGGCCAGCCCCGTGCTTCCGCAGGTGCGGCCGTCGGCGCGCAGGCGCAGTGCGCGGACCTGGGCGCACCGCCTTTCCGAACGACCCTGGCCCGCAGTCCACGAGCCGGGGCGGACACCCGCCTCCGCCGCCAGGCGGGGCCGTAGCGTTGTTCTCCCGGGTCCCAGCTCGCAAACTCGTCCGCCCGCCCCCGCAAAAATAACATGTGAATACCCAACGTAGATAGAGCCTCCTCTTCCTCGCCATTTCCAGAAGTTTCCAGTCACTGCCACGGCCATGGTCGCCGCAGAGCGCAAAGCGACACCCGCCGGCCCGGCACGTCGGCGGCGCCTGCGCGGCTCCCTCGCTCCCCTAGGCCCCTCCCTTCTGGGGCCGGTGCCGGCGGAAGGGAGGCGGCGAGGCGGGTGGGGTCCGCACCCCTGCGTCCACTTGGTACGCCCCGACCCCCGTCCCCGGCTCGGGAAGCTTCTCCCGGCCCAGCCAGAGCGGCGGGCCGCGGCGGGGAGGCGGGCGGAAGGGGAGGCGGGGCCGGGGGCGGAGCGCTCACGCCGCCCGTCCCGTGCCCGGCGCGTCACGTGCCCGCGCCGCGGCCAATCGCCGGACGGCGCCGTCCTGGGAGCGAGCAGGCTGTGGTGAGGGGCGGCGGAGACCGGAGATGTTTTCGAGCCCGGCCTTGGCGGCGTTCGCGGCGGCGGCGAAGACCACGACAGCGACGGCGGCGCCGAGGCCCTCGTTCCGGTGGTAGATCCTCCCGCGCCGGCCGTGCCTCGGGTCCGTGCAGGCGAGGGGGGCGTGGCGACAGGCGAGGAGGAAGGGGGGGCGCGGTTTCAAGCCCCGGCCCCGGAGCCCGGGAGGAGCCCCTCAGTCGCGCCCGCTCCCGTCCCCTCCCCCGAGCGAGGTAGGGACGCGCCCCGCCCCGCGGCGCTGCGCTGACAGTACGGGCTGCCCCGCCGGGAGCGCCGTGACCGCGGCGCGGCGGGAGCTGCCCGAGCGGGGGGCGGGGGCTCCGCGGGCGGCCGCGCCGCTCCCGGAACATGGCGGGGCCGCGGCGCGTGTGCGTGCGAGGGAACGAAGGAGCGAGTGTGCGCGGCCGGGGGGGCGCCGCCGGCAGCCGGGCGGGGTGGGGGCGGGGCGCCCCCAGCCCGGGGCCGCGGGTAGGCAGCTTCGCGGTGCGGGCGAGCCGGGCCCCGGCGTTCTCGGACCCTCGGGCCGCCGGGTTCTTGGAGCTAGTTCGAGGGTAATACGGTGTGACGCAGCCTCGAGGTTCCCAAAGCGTTGAATAAACGGTTGTACAAAGAGGTCACCGAAGCCCAGCTGACAGCTGTTTTAATAATAACAGTAAGAAATAGTTTAGGACGGGAAGTTGACACTCTTGCACCCGTTGAAACCGTAGGAAACATTTTAAGCGGTGTTAATGGTCGAGAGTGTAATTTCCACCCTGTGGACGCAGTGAAAGGGGTCGCAGACCCAGGGATCCTTAACACTTCGGAATCGGCTCTAATCCTGAAGTTGAAGTGAACCTGAGTTCTCAGTCATGTGTCCTTTATTTTAAAACGGTTTATGTAAATTATAAAAGAAAGCGAACTGGTGAAATAGCTATTTTAAAATAAATTGACTGTTGATTAAAAACATATGCTCATATAGGCTCTTAAAAATCTTGGGCACTGATCTGTTTCAGTTTTTTCAGTCGTTATACAAAGGCTTTCCTGGAGATTAGCTCAGAACTGGCAGAACATGTGCTATATTGGTGCCAAGTGGCTTAAAAAACAAAATGAGATAGTGTCGACTGTATAAGATCAAGTCGTTGTATTAGCTAAGCTTGTTGGGAAAAGTCTTTAATTTGGGCTAAACGCAAAAACATGTAAACATTCGAAATGTTTCATAGGCAAACGGGGGAAGGCTTTACTAAAAGATCTTTTATAGTCGACACAAGCAGTAACTAAATTTCTAAAGGTCTGCAGACGGTTGACTGAGTAAGGTCAAGCCTAACTATTCGGGGTATGTGTTCTATTTTAGGGACAGGCAAGGTGTTAAAATGAAGTAAAACCTAAGTAGTATTCATGGAAGGAAAAGAGCAGGATGCCTGTAATGTTCTTAATATCTCTGCTTTCCATAGTTGTTGTTAGGATGGCTTTATGAACAAGCAGAGCTGGGAGTGGAAATCTCTGGGTGTGTATTCCATGAAGACTATTTGAGGCAGAGTAAAGAAAGTATTCAGATGAGGAAAGAACTTAGTAGGTGGAAATACATTGTGCGGTCTTTGATTTTAGTTCTTTAATATCAGGAAGGGGGAAAAAAGCTTGAATTTTGTTTGGAGATGAGCGCCCAACTGGTGGAATGAATTTAAAAGGAAGATGTTTTTATCAAATTGTTTATGTTACTTTTTTTTTTTTTTTTTTTTGCTATAGAAGTTGCTGAAAAAGGTAACTGATAATCTTCGAGGTAGACTGGAGAAATAGGGATATTTGGAAAACTTCATTGGAAAAGAGGTTTTTATTCTATAGAATAAAAATAATAGTAAAAATGTTCAGTTTCTTGGTATGAGTTGACGAGTAGTTAAATTTTCTGTAAGCCATTCTTATGTTTTAAGAGCATTGTTTCAGGCTAAAAGGAGAATGAATAGTGAGATTAATCATTTCCATCGTAGTCCATAAAAGGTTTAGACAGCTTTCTGTATATAAACTTGATGCTATTGAAGCAACATCTACCAGACATGAAGAATTTATCCAGTAATTGCAGTAGGTTGCTTAATAGCTAATGACACCACTTTGCTGAAGCTGACATCAACATGTATTTGTAAAATGTTTGTACTCTGTAAAGGTTGTAGTTTAGAGATTTATCCTTAGAACTGGAAGAGACCTCAGATTTTCTAATCCGTTGCCCTCATTTTACAGATGAGAAAATAAAGGCCTGGTAAGGGGAAATGACTTACCCAAGTCAGCACAGCTAATTAAAACAGTCTGTGGTTTGGCCTAGAGATTTTTTTTTCTGAAGACGCTAATTTGCTTCTTTCTTTAAGAAGTAGCTTTATGGAGTAGTGGAAAGAACAGGCAAATAAAAGTGAGAAGGCCAGGGTTTAAATTCTTGATTTGTCACTTCCTAACTGTGGTTTTTGACAAATCATACTTTCAGAACCTTGCCTTTGTAATCTGCAAAAAATAATTTTCCTGCATAATTTACAGGATTGTTTGATGGAACAAATGTGATTACATATGGAAAGCATGTTATATACTATAAGCTTTTATCTATATAAAATGTGGTGATATTATTTTTAGAATAAATAGTTTTCTACTGTATTATCTAAGGTGTCTAGATCCCTAGGTTTTTGCTTAGCCTTAGCTTCATTGTTTTGAGCACCTGCTGTTTTACAGATTATAACTCCCTGTAGATACATTTTCTGATCCCTACTTAGTTCTAATCTTAGTAAAGCCTCTTATGAACATTTTAAATATTGCGGTTGTTAGAGCCTGACTTCCTCTGGAGAATATGAAGTTTCTTCATATAGCATTTGAAAACATTCTCATATACACTCATGCATGCATAATCTGTTTCTTTAACAGGCAGTGGCTTTTTAAAAGTAATAGGGAAAGTATCTTAGTAGCAATGTTAATTTGTTGCTAGTTTCTAGATAATGGCAATAACAGGAGGTAATTTCCTTTATAAACTCAGCTTTTGAGTAGTTCATGTTAAGGTTATCTTGTAGATCTAAAATATCCATGTAGGAATGTTAAGAGAGTGTTTGTTGACTTTTGCTGTTAGGTTTAAAGACCTTTTTCTTTTAGTGCTTTAAATCGATAATACTGGGAACATCAACATTGTAGTATTGTAGTGTTACATACATGGATTATTTGTAATCTTGAAGCTAAAGGTTATGGTAAACATTTGTTGAGCATGTAGAATCTGCACGTATCTGTGTTCAAAGTTTTAAGTGAAATATTTCAGATAATTTTCATAATAACCCTGTAAAACAGATACCGTGGCTGAGGAAAATGAGGCTTTGAACTGTTATGTGGTGTACAGATATTCACAGACCTAAAAAAGTGACAGACTCTGCCATCCCCATTCTTAACCATTTCTCTGTATTCTATCTCTCAGAGTGTTCAGCTGATTTTGAGAAGTTTTAGGGCAGTTTTTCTTAAGTTTCTGACTTTGTGAAAAATTTGGGGGGGAGGTGGTGGGCAGCATTCTACCCTCTACTGTGTTGGTTAAAAAACAAAAAGAAAAGAAAATACCTTATGAGAATTGTGGAAAACAGTCCAGCCAGCCTTTTAATGAGATGCTGATGTAGTTGGGTTTTTTTATGTTAGTTGTCAGAAGCAAATTAGTCTCGCCAGCAACAGAAGGACTACAGTTGTTAACAGTACTAAGAGGCTGTTCTGACAGACTCCACCTTGATATTGATGTTCATTGTTCTAAGGAAACATACTTTAAACAGAGTGACTGAAGGGAAAAGATAACTAACCAAATTCATTTGGGACTTTTATAAAGGAATATATCCAGCAAGAGTAAATATGAGTTTGTCCAGGTTAGAAAATAGCAACCAAAACTAGGTTTTCTGATTAGTGGAACCCTCCACAATTCTAAGAAATTCAAATTCAAATTTAAGTTCTTAGAAAATTATGTTTAAACACAGAAATGCTTCCAAATTGAGGTAAATAGAAGAGGTAAACTATGAAGCTGCAAGTTGCAAAATCATTTCTTTTTCTTCGGCTTTTAAAAATTGTATCTTTTTTTGGCCGGTCCCTTAATATTTGTTTATTGCACTAAAATTGTGTCAAAATATGTAGTAGTTTACATTTCTGTTTATCAGTTTGTATTTGGGCCACAATTGGGGGAGATACCACAAATATTAGTGATAAACACTATGTTGTTAAACTACCTTATTGCTTGAAAGAGTTGGGAGAGTCCTGTAGCTTCTTACATTTCAGATTGTTGTTCTTCCTACATAGGAGTTTTGTTGGCATTCTGACTTCTAATAGAGAACAAAAACCATGTGTGCGTGGCTCTCTTTCTAGAAATAGCTGTAGTAACTCACGATAAAAGATAAAAGTATGTAAAAAATTACAGTGTTCTGTAGTTCATGAAGTACATTTTATATCCGATCTCTTGAATTTCACAACTACTCTGAGATCAGCAAAAAATCCGCTAATCTGATGATATTGAACCATGGATAGGATCCAGGTTAAAATTCTCTGGAGTAATGCTAGACTCCTTTGAAATGCACTCGTGAAAGAGAAGCATTAGCAATCTGAAGGAAGAGGAAAGAAACACCTACTTTTATTCTCTCTTCCACCAAAGCCGCATTGTACACAGCTTTCTTCCGTTCTGTTCTACCACTTCTGAAACTTTAACAAGCAGGGTAGAAGTAAATACTAAAAATATTCTTTATACCACTTTACTAATTAGTGCTGGTGGTTAATGATGTTACTTAGATGAGAAAATTTAAAATTTACAGAATGCTTCCTACCATAATTTGCACAAAAATATTGTAACTAGGAATAAAGCCTTGGCTTATATTCTAACATTATGTACTAAAGTCTTGCAACCTCTGAGTTAAAATAAGTCCTTTTTACCAGAGTTTAATTTTGACTATTTGTAAGTTACTTGGTGATCAAAGAAAAGACCTTTTATTGAGCTTTAGTACTCTAGGTACTGTTAGATACTTACATATGTGTTATTTTAATATATGATGAGAATAGATATTTTATATATCTAGTTATGAAGATACTTCAAAAAGTTGTTACTGGAATGTTTCCAACTGTAGATGCTATTACTCAAGAACTAACTTGAAATTTGTAAGTGTTATATAAATGTAATTTTATTACTTTGAGAAAAATTTTTTCTTAAGATCAACCCAATTCGTTTGTAGATTGATAGTTGAGGTGATCACCCAGTAGTGGTTCTTCAACCTTCAGAAATTATCCCTGTCTTCCAGGATTCATAAAAACATCCCAAGAATGAAGATGAGTGTTCTCTTTAAGCTGCAGCCCAACAGGACAAAAAAATACCTCTTTATCTTCTATTTGTGTTCATGCTATTGAAAGTAAACAAATTGTTGGTTACAAATTAAAATTTGTGTCATTACATTTAAGTTATATTACCACTGTCATTTTACATCCAAGGCTTTCATCTTTAATTGTGGTATGAAGGGTTTGATTTTAGCTACAGGAATTTGGATCATTAGCTAATACATGGAGAAATAATCGTTTGCATTTTCTCTTCTGTGAATTGATACTTCATATCCTTTGGTCAGAGGCATAATTACAAATGTTCTGTGATTGATAATGGGCTCTCCACATAACTTTTCATTCACTCTTTACCATTACCTTGTGAAGTTTATCTTGGTGCCATTATACAGATGAGTTTAAATCAGTGTCTGTATTGCTCCTTTACAAAACTGCACCTTCAAAGAAGCTGTTATTATTAAGAGGAAAAAAAGGTAAAATGATAGATAAAATTTGAGCCTTTGTGGGGAAAATAGTTGTTTTGTATTATGGATTTTTACAAGGAGTGAAAGTTCTTGAATGATCCAGTCTGACAGTATGACAGATTATCTCTGGATCTTGAATATGGAAGTAACCATAATTTCTTTTATTTTTCTGTATTTTCAAGTTTTGCCACAATGAACTAGTATTATGGATATAATCAAGAAGGTTTTAAACACTGCATGCTTAGTTAACAAATTTTTTTTTTTTTTATAAGTACTTGATTTTTTTTTTTTAATATTTATTTATTTATTTATTTATTTATGGCTGTGTTGGGTCTTCGTTTCTGTGCGAGGGCTTTCTCTAGTTGTGGCAAGCGGGGGCCACTCTTCATCGCGGTGCGCGGGCCTCTCACTATCGTGGCCTCTCTTGTTGCGGAGCACAGGCTCCAGATGCGCAGGCTCAGTAATTGTGGCTCACGGGCCTAGTTGCTCCGTGGCATGTGGGATCCTCCCAGACCAGGGCTCGAACCCGTGTCCCCTGCATTGGCAGGCGGATTCTCAACCACTGCGCCACCAGGGAAGCCCTAGTTAACAAATTTTAAATAAATGTTTCTGTGAACGGTATTGCATTTAGCATTGTTGAGGCAGGAGTTTAGAAAAATATAAGTGAAGACAGTATCATAGGTTTTTTTTTTAAAGGATTTACATTCAATGAACAAAACATAGACATGTGAAATAGGCGGACAGTATTATTGTTTAGTCATTCAAATTGCTTTCTAGTTGGTGTAGAAAGGAACATGGTGAGCCCTCCAGGACATGGATCATGTCTGTCTTGTTCATTGTACCGTAGATTCCATCACACTGTAAAGGATCACCCCAGTGCTAATGACAGGAGGATGATCTGACTGGCAGAAGAGGATGAACTGGGACTAAGGGAGAAAAGATGGGTAGCAGAGGAAAAAGGCCATGATTGCTAGGAAGAGGGGCTTAATAAAAATTTTCCAAGATGGGGAGTAATGTAATACAGATTTTCTTAGAAAAAAGTTCGAGGTCGTATAGAATTCATATAGGAGGCAAGGAGATCATTGAAAAGGTGCTTAGGTTTTAAGGTTTTAGGTGCCAATGCTAAGCACATATCTGAAGAAGACATTTTCTTCTTGTATGGAGCTTAAAATCTAGCTGCAAGAGATAATTACTTAAAACAAGGATCCATAATTACAGAGAGGTTCTGTAAACATTTGGAAGTTACACTGCAAATTTTTTAGTGAAAGAACCTATGGCTTTCAGGCTCTGAGATGGGTCTGTCCAAAAAAGACTAAGAATCACTGACTTGGAAATTTAAATTGAATTTTTGATGTAGAACTGTTATATTCTTAAATAGTCCTAATTTGTGTTTTTAGGCATTTATTTTTTATAGTATATTTCTTTTCATAGATAAAGTTGTTTAATATCAGTATCATCAGTGAGATTTGCCTTTTTTATCCACAGTTCATAACATTTACATGATTATATTTCAGGAAATGCTTTATTTTAAAAATAAAACCAAATACATACGTATTGTTTGTCATTGGGGTTAGAGTTTCCACAGTACCACACTTTTCTTGTTACTTACTTACAGCTGTTAAAATGCAGTGAATTTACTATGCTTTGGTCCCTCGGTACCATATTTCTTATTATTCTTCTCAGCATACTTTGGCAGGGAAACAGTTTATAATCCTAAATTGCCCTGACTAAAAGAGCTACCAATACTACTACTACACTAAGTCAGTTTAGAGCATGTTTTCTTTTAAATGCCCTATATGCAGTTATCCTGAATTCTTTTTTTTATTGAGGTCTGGTTGATTTATAATACCAATCATATTAGTTTCAGGTGTACAACATAGTGATTCAGTATCTTTGTAGATTATTCTTCATTTAAACTTGGCAGTTGTCCTGAATTCTTGTGCGGAGTATAGCAAGTGGGTTTATGTTGGAGAGTGTGCAGGAGACAGAGGTAGCAAGCAGGTCAGGACTAAAGGCCCAGATAGTTCAGCCCTGGTGTGAAGTTGTATGGAAGCTACAACTTTGGCTATAGTTGAAGTAGTGCTAATAACCCACCTTATTGTTGGGTCAGGGCGGGAATGATGTGGTATGTGGATTAGAAATAACTTAATACTTCCATAAGTGTTGCTCTCTTGGGCAGGGTACTGATTTCAGTACCTCTAACTGCATAGAGAGTTTGGGTGTAGATAAAGGTGATTTTCAGGATCTCAGACTTACATTGCAGAAGCCATGATTATCATAAACTATTCTGGTTTTTTATGCCATGTCCTTTATCTCAAATCTCTTTTTTTGTTTTTTTTTAATGTGTCATTATTCAAACTGCACCCAATTATCAAAGCAATTAGAAGTCTTTTCCTTTCGTTTAAGACTAAAGTATGTACCTATCATTTTTAAAGAAAGCTGTCGGGACTTCCCTGGTGGCACAGTGGTTAAGAATCTGCCTGCCAATGCAGGGGACACAGGTTTGAGCCCTGGTCCGGTGGCACAGTGGTTAAGAATCTGCCTGCCAATGCAGGGGACACAGGTTTGAGCCCTGGTCCGGGAAGATCCCACATGCCGCGGAGCAACTAAGCCCGTGCGCCACAACTACTGAGCCTGCGCTCTAGAGTCCGCGCGCCACAACTACTGAAGCCTGCGCGCCTAGAGCCCGTGCTCCGCAGCAAGAGAAGCCACCGCAATGAGAAGCCTGCACACCACAACAAAGAGTAGCCCCTGCTCGCCGCAACTAGAGAAAGCCTGTGCGCAGCAACGAAGACCCAATGCAGCCAAAAATAAATAAATAAATAAATATTTTAAAAAATAGAAAGCCGTAAAAATGAGTTAGGGCATTATTTGGGATTAAAGTGTGAGTACTGAAGATGCCACCAGACGTTTGATCTGTTGAGTAGCTTGGCTGCTTTTGTGGGGCAAAGTAAAATACCAAAAACTTTTTTAAATTTTGAAATATTTCAAGTAATTTAAAAGGTACAGAAGATAGCATAGTGAGCACCTTCTACCTATCACCAGCCTTAAGAATTACAATTCAGTTGAACCCCCCTGTATACCTTTCCTTGAGCCATTTCCTCACTTCCCCAGGCAAATTCCTATCTCCCTCTTGGCACAAACTTTTCCCAACAATGGATCTGTCCTTTCCCTAGACCTGTGTAGATTTGTTTCTTTATGCGACGTTCGCCACAGTGACCTTTTCCATTTCAATTCTATTACATATTTTTTTCAATCCCTGCCCATTTTCATTTATTTATTTACTTATTTATTAATTAATTTATATTTATATTTTTGGCTGCGTCGGGTCTTAGTTGCGGCACGCGGGATCTTTTGTTGCAGTGCTCAGGCTTCTCTCTAGTTGTGGCGTGTGGGCTCCAGAGCGCGTGGGCTGTGTAGTTTGCGGCACGCGGGCTCTCTAGTTCAGGTGCGTGGGCTCAGTAGTTGTGGTGCGAGGGCTCAGTTGCCCCACGGCATGTGGAATCTTAGTTCCCCGACCAGGGATCAAACCTGCATCCCCTGCATTGGAAGGCGGATTCTTTACCACTGGACCACCAGGGAAGTCTCTCTTGCATATTGTGTATAACAGTAAGAGCAGTCTCACTAGGGGAGATGAAAATAAGATTTGTGTACGTGAGGTAGAAATCTACCTTAAAATCTAGGCAAAGTAAAGACTTCAGCACTGCACTATATGCAGAACAGATTGGCAAAGTAGATGTGAGAGTAACCTAATGAAATAATCATTTTAGGAAGATTAGTCTGGTAGCAGCAGTGTGGAGCAGTGGTCTGAAAGGAAGCGTGAGTTGCTAACTCATTTTGACTGGCTTTTTTCCCTGCTAATTACCCTATGTTAGTGAGATTTTGTTCTCCTTCCAAACACTTTGCTATTTTGCAGGAAGAGAAAGGAGCTGGTGGCAAAATGCTTAATTATGAGTGTTTCTACTTTTCAGGCTTTGGGGGATTGCTCTTGCCCCCTTTTAGAATCTGTTGACAGTGAAGTGAATACGTAGTGGTTGTTAGTTCTCTACTTTCAGTATTGTAATTTTTCCACCGCCCAGTGCCAGAGATGCAAGTCAAGCTGCCTCACCATTTTCTCTGGGCTGTTGCAGCCCTCTGCTGGTCTACGGAAGTTGCACATTTAGAGCCCTGTAGGGCTAGAAAGAGGTCAGTAAACCCAGCAACTCATTTTTAGAATCTTAGAACCTTAGAAGTCATTTATGTCAACTCCCCATTGCTGATGAGTGTTTTATATGTCGACCTTTACATCTAGAAATGAATGTATATATAAATATATTTATATACCGAGGGCAAATAGATCATTGTAAACCCAGCTGCCTGTATTACTTTCTTTAAAAATTCTAAATGCATTGTTAGAACGTGATCCTTTATGGTCCACCGTTTGACAGTGCCAAAAAAATCTTTTTACCACTAATCTCTTTTGTAAATATTATCTAATGAAGTAATGAGAATTTTATTTTTTAAAAATTTGAGGTATTGTTTAGTCATTATTATTGGAAGATAAATACAACAGATAAATGCTAATTGTTTCTTTTAAATTATTTTCAAAGCATTTTTTTTTAAACTTTTTTTGGGGTTTATTTTATTTATTTATTTATTTATTTATGGCTGTGTTGGGTCTTCGTTTCTGTGCGAGGGCTTTCTCTAGTTGTGGCAAGTGGGGGCCACTCTTCATCGCGGTGCGCGGGCCTCTCACCATCGCGTCCTCTCTTGTTGCGGAGCACAGGCTCCAGACGCGCAGGCTCAGTAGTTGTGGCTCACGGGCCTAGTTGCTCCGCGGCATGTGGGATCTTCCCAGACCAGGGCTCGAACCCGTGTCCCCTGCATTGGCAGGCAGATTCTCAACCACTGCGCCACCAGGGAAGCCCTTCAAAGCATTTTTACTTCTTGTTGCTGATGTCATTCTAGCCTCCTTGCTGTTGCTGAGTATTCCTTCCCACCTCACAGTCTGGTCGTTATAATTGAAGTGGTCTCCGTGTCTTTCCTGTAATTCCTCTTTAGTCTGTCTTCCAGCGTTTCACCAATGGCACTTCCCCCCCCCCTCCCATAGCACCTTTTTAAACATGCTACTTGAATTGTGTCACTGCCTTTTTTTAAAGCCTTAAATTGCTTTTGTCATCATAAAGATCAAACAACACAATGACAAGGTGCTTCATGTTGCTCCCTTCCTCCTCTCTTTAGCCTCATTTTCTACCCTGTTGTGCTTCAGTTTTTGCTATCCCTTCAATGTGGTCTGCTATCTTGTGTGGGCGTGTGTAATTTCTTGGTCTGGAATACAATCATCATTTTCTTGTGGGAAAATGTTATGGAATAGCTGCCAGAAAACATTGTGCTAAAAGTCAACCATGGCTTACTTTGGGAAGGTATGATATAGCAAGCATGAACCCTTGGTTGTTTATATTTCAAGCAGTGTGGCTGCCTAAATGTTACTGTATTTTATACTGTTCGTTTACCTTTGTGGAACTTTGAAGGTAATACACACACAGAGCTAAACCAAATTGACTATTTACAGTGCATTTACTTGGTATAGTCTTCTAAATTAACTGCCATGCTCAGCTTTCCGAAGGAGATAATATATAGCAACACCAACCCAAAGTGCAGCCTATATTTACTGGATTGAGCTTCTGTCCTGAATCTTTTGCTTCCTTTCCTATTCTGATGGGTGGGTTAGAAAACGTAAAACACATAAAAGTACCTTTTACCTCTTTCCCTCTTCCTCTCTCTGAAGTAGTTCTCTCACCTGCCATCTCATTATTTTTTCCCCTTGGGTTCTAACCAGAACACTGTAGTTCTCCAGAGCAAACCAAGTGGAAGTCGACCTATTTTATTATTTTTAAAATTTTTATTTGTAGATTATACAAGTAGTACATGCTCATTATAAAAGTTAATATAGAACTGTGTAGGGCTTCTCTGGTGACGCAGTGGTTAAGAATCCACCTGCCAATGCAGGGGACACGGGTTCGAGCCCTGGTCCGGGAAGATCCCACATGCCACGGAGCAGCTAAGCCCGTGGGCCACAACTACTGAGCCTGCGCTCTAGAGCCTGCGAGCCACAGCTACTGAGCCTGCGTGCTGCAACTACTAAAGCCCCGCGCGCCTAGAGCCCGTGCTCCGCAACAAGAGAAGCCACCACAATGAGAAGCTTGCGCAACAAAACAAAGAGTAGCCCCCACTTGCCACAACTAGAGAAAGCCTGTGCGCAGCAATGAAGACCCAGCACAACCAAAAATAAAAATAAATAAATTTATTTTAAAAAAAGTTAATATAGAACTGTATAAAATAGACTATAAACATTCCTTAAGGACTTTAAAAAATATTGTTTTAAGGGCAGTGTTGAGAACAGTTTATTTTAAAGGATGTGGATGTTTTCATCTTTTTCATGCTGCTGGTTAAATTTGTGATTTTGATGATACTAATTTCTTGGTCTGGAATACAGCAATATTATTCTTGTGGGAAAAATGTTATGGAATAGCTGACAGAAAACATCGTGGTGAAAATCAACCATGCCTTACTTTGGGAAGGTATGATAAAGCAAGCACAAACCCTTTTCATAGACTGAATTCTCACTTGAATTGTTTAAGTAGTTGAGGTGTTAAGGAGGTACAGTTAATATCCCAGGAGCATGACCATTTACCGTGAGGCCTTTTCTGTTATTTTTTAAGACCACTTTTTAAGTGTGAGGGAATTAAGCTTTTGGTCTTGGTGCAAGTAGGAAATGTTCAGTATTTATGTCTAATGGTTTACTTTTTTTGAATGGGGGAACACAGCAATAAGGATGTCATTGTTTAGTACTTTAATCTGTCATTTTTGTATTCATAGAAAAATAGAATGGAGTGAAATTGTTCTAAACATCTTATTCTGGAATCAGAATTTTGGAAGAATAGGAGATCTTCAATGTTATCTAGCCTAACTTTACTTTCAAGAAGAAACAAATACTGAGAAATGATGAAGGTCAACCAAAAAGGCAGTGGTAGATCTCAGCATAGAATCTTGGACTTCAGGCTCCCAGATCAAATCACAGAGAAAATAATAGTCACTTTACTAACTGAATGACTCTTTTTTTTTTCTTTTTTAAAGGATGAGCTCCATGACCTTTATTTATTTGTTGTTTTTTAAAGTAACCATTTTATTTTATTTTGGCTGCACTGTGCTGCATGCGGGATCTTAGTTCCTCGACCAGGGATCGAACCCACGACCCCTGCTGTGGAAGTGCAGAGTCTTAACCACTGGACCACCAGGGAAGTCCCTACTGAATGACTCTTAAGGGTCATTGAATTCTGTTGCTGTGATTTGGTCCTTTACTAGTTACCTATTTTTCTCAAAACAGTTTTGGAGGAAGCATTTTTACCCTCAGCATAGCTGCAGCCCAGTGGAAGCTGGAGCAGGAAAAAAGTTAGGAATTTCCATTCCATGCTTACGGTTCTAGCTTTACTTTCTTTAGGTAGGATGTAAAATTGCTGGTAAATTTAGAGGGCAGCATTTGAATATTTTATATGCACCAAGGACTGTGTATGCTAAGATATTTTATTTACTTAAAGCCTTATTATTTGAGCATTACCATTTCATAATATAGATGAAATTAAGATTAAAAATTTAAAATTAAAAAAGAAATTAAGATTAAGAAGTTAAGTGCATGTTCTGGGGACTTCTGGACTATGAGGCAGACTGGGGATGCTCCCTTCTTTTTTAGTAATGTATACGGAAAGCTAGATAAAAATAAAATATTTTAAAAACACAGCTGAGCTTGAAAGCAAGAAAGAGGAATCTGCAGGTGCCTGAAATGGAAAAAGAACTCAAAGTCATAATAGGAAGCAGAATTTGAAGCCCTGTTCTATAAAGAAAATAGACAGATACCTTCTTAGTGTGTGAGCTTTAATGCAGCCCTGGAACCCACAGGCCCAGGAGTGGCAGGGAGCTGTGCCCAGACCAGGAAGGGTCTGAATTATTTATGAATGGGGCCTAAAGAAAAGTCTGCCAGCCTAGGGTTATATTTCCTGGTGTGTCTTCTTCTTATCCTTTTATCGTCAACCATTTTAGTATCCTTTTTTGGTCTCTTTTACAAAGTACGTTGCTGAATCTTATTTTTATTCAATCTCAGAGACTCGTATCTTTTAATTAATGAGTTTAATCCATTTTCATTTATTGTAATAAATGTAATAAATTTATTGTAACAACACAAATATTGGCAATTATTTACATTCTATTGACTATTTCTATTCATCTTCCACAGTTTCTTAATCTTATAAATATATTTTAAAAAATATTTTTAAATATATATGTTTTCTTTCCTCCAAACAAGAGAAGTACTGTAACCACTTTCTCACTTTCCTCTAGTCTCCTCCACCCCACCTCCTACCCCACAACGTCCCAGCAGCCATGTTGACGTTTTGTAGAATTTTGTTTCTGGATTGTTAGGGGTATTCTTCAAGCATCCATCTGTCATTTTTGTTTTTGTATGAAATATTAGGTTTATTAGGTTATTTACTCACTCTAATTCCCATACATCACATAGTAGTTCTCATAGATTTATTTCAGTTATTTTTTGAGTGCCTCCTTAAAAGCAATTTTCAAGCAGGGTGTTTGTATATATACATTCTAAGGCCTTTTTATGCCTGAAAATATCATTCGTTAACCCTCACTTTTATTTATTTTAATTTTTATTATTTTTTTAACATCTTTATTGAACTCTCACTTTTAAATGATAGCTTAGTTTAATTAAAGATTTTTGGTTTGAAATTTTTTCCCTTAACATTTTGAAATGTTACTACATTGTTGTCTTGCCTCTGATGTTGCTTTTCGTAACTTCTGATGTCAGTTTGATTTCCTGTGTGTGTGACCTGCAGTTCCTCTCTAGAAGATTTTGAAATTTTTGTGTTTTTTTTTTTCAGTTTATAGTGTGTCTGGGTGTAGTTCCTTTCCTGTCTTGTTTGGCCCTTGAATTCATATTCATTGATTCTTTCATTCAACAGATATTTATTGGAAGTCTACTGTGTGCCAGGTTGTATTCCAGACACTTCAATCTAAGACCTTTGATCTTTCCTCAATTCTGGAAAATTATTGGTAATTTTTTCAAATATCTTTTCTTCATTTTTTTTTCTTCTGGGAATTCTGTTAATATGGATTTTGTTACTTCTAACGTCTTTTTTCCATCTCTTAACTTTAATATTTTCCTTAAAAAAAAAAATCCCTCTCTGATGCTTTCTGCATCTATCCTCTGCCTGATCTTCTAGCTCACTAACTCATTCTTTGGGTTTTTCTTTCTATTATTTATCTAACCTGTAGAGTTGTTTATTTCAATCATTGTACTTTCATACTCTGTATTTCTTCTTGGTTCTGTTTAGTCTTTCTGCATATTATCAGTCTTCTCTTATTTCTTTGAGGATTTTAAATGGTTTAAAAATTTCTTCAGACGTCTGTTCCGTTAATTCAGCTTCATATAGTATAGATGGTTTAGTTTGAGTTGAGATTTTTTTCAGTGGGAAACCAATAAAAAAATTAAGCACGTCAGTGGTAGCATCTGGTTTTTAGTTTTAAGAGATCTGATCACTGATCACTGCTTGTAGAAGTGTGTGTGTGTTTAAGAGAAGGAGGAAAGGAGGAGTAGGGTAAGAATGGAAGCAGGGAGATAATTTGCAGAGTTTTTGCACTAGCCTATTCAAGTGATGATGGTGGCTTGGGGTGGGTAGCAATTGATGTGGAAAGACATGGATTTAATTTGAGACATGCTTTAGAGATGGAGTCAGCGTTTCTGAATTTCTGGCTTAAGTGATGGATGGAGGGTGGTGCCATTTACTGAAATGGAGAAGATGGGTAGGTGAGGAAGTTTGACAGAAAATTAAGAATTCTCTATAGTATTATTTTAGTTTGATATGCTTATTAGACGTCCATGTGAAGGTGTCAAGTAGGCAGTTGGATATACAAATACAGAGTTTTAAATAAGGACGAGAGGTATGGATTTGGAAGTGAGTAGCACTTCAGTGGTATTTAAAACCATGGGATTAGGTTATTTAGGGAGTGTGTTAGAGCGTAGAAAGGGATCCAGGATCAAGTCCTGAGATACTCCCAACATTTAGAGTTTCTGCAGAAGAGGAGAGGTCAAGAAAAAAGGATTTTTGCATAACTTTTACTGTAAAAAGGTGCTATACTTTGTTTATCCACATTTTTACAAATGAATATTTAGATTTTTTCTTGTGTTTTGGATACACATAACATTTTAGTGGATGCCTTTGTATATTATCTTTGCATGTTTGTATAGTACACCTGTAGGGTAAATACTAAAATTGAATTATCAGGACAAAAGTCTGTGCGTTTGTATTTTAATAGTTTTGCCAGATTCTTCTCCAAAGAGGTTATCGCAGTTTCATCGCCATCAATAATGTATGAGTATTCTGATTTTCCTTAATCCTTGCCAACACAGCCTTAATCCTTGTCAGTCTTCTAAATGAAAAGTCATCCATTATTTTACAGTTTTAAAATTATGAGTGAATTTGAATACTTCTGTATGTTTACTCAACGTTTGTATTTCTTGTTCTTTGAACTGCCTCCTCAAGTCATCTTCTGATTTTTTTATTGATTTGTTTTTAACTCTTTGACTGCTAGTTCTTTTTCATATGTGTTGCAGATGTTTTCACTTGTTATCTGATTGCTGTTTATGACACTTGCATTTCTAGTTTAAAATTTTGATTTAGGACTTCTAAAAAATGACTTTTAGCTTTTATATTATGTTTTAGGAAGATTTACCCTATTTTAACGATTTTTTTTAGTATTTCTGTAGTTTGATTTTTATGTTTATTTCTTTGACCCAGATGCCAACATTTTTAACTTGTCAAATCTAAAATTTGGTGAGAACTGGCAAGATAATTTTGAAAAAGAAAAATGAAAGACAGAGTAGTGAAACACTAGAAAGCACAGAGACAGATTTGGGTATATAAAGGAATAAGATTGTTACTAAAAACTAGCATTACAGGGACTTCCTTGGTGGTCCGGTGGCTAAGACTCCACGCTCTCAGTGCAGGGGGCCTGAGGTCGATCCCTGATCAGGGAACTAGATCCTGCGTGCTGCAACTGAAGATCCCGCCTGCTGCAGCGAGGATCCCGTGTGCTGCAACTAAGACCCAGCACAGCCAAAATAAATTAACAACAACAACAAAAAAAGAACCTGTATAGCACAGGGAACTCTACTCAATGCTCTGTAATGGCTTTTATGGGAAAAGAATCTAAAAAAAAAAAAAAGATTGGATGTATGTATATGTATAACTGATTCACTCTGCTGTACACCTGAAACTAACACAACATTGTAAATCAACTATACTCCAATAAAAATTTTAAAAAAAACACTAGCATTACAGATAGATAGGAAGAGTTAAATGTTAAAAAAGGAATTAAAGGGAATAAAAGTGAATATATTTTCTGATACTGGAGTTGAGATGGTGCAAGCCTAAAAGAAGAAAGGATTCATAAGATACAGGCATAGAATGTATACTTGATTGTACATGTACATTTTATTTATTTTTTATTTATTTTTTTAAATTAACTATTTTATTTACTTATTTTTTTTTAATTTATTTATTTATTCATTCAGTGTTGGGTCTTCGTTTCTGTGCAAGGGCTTTCTCCAGTTGCGGCAAGCGGGGGCCACTCTTCATCGCGGTGTGCGGACCTCTCACCATCGCGGCCTCTCTTGTTGCGGAGCACAAGCTCCAGACGCACAGGCTCAGTAGCTGTGGCTCTCGGGCCCAGTTGCTCCGCGGCATGTGGGATCCTCCCAGACCAGGGCCCGAACCGCGTCCCCTGCATCGGCAGGCAGACTCCCAACCACTGCGCCACCAGGGAAGCCTCATGTCATCCAGAAATAAAACCTGCTTTACTTCTTCCTTTCTAAGCTACATACCTTTTATTTCTTGCCTTATTGAACTAGTTAGGGCCATCATTAAGTACAGTTTTGAATAGAAGTGGTGCGGTCACCTCAATAGATGCAGAAAAGGCTTTTGACAAAGTTCAGCATCCTTTCATGATAAAAACTCCTCACAAGTTAGGTATAGAAGGAATGTAATATAATAAAGGCCATATATAACAGACCCACAGGTAACATCATAGTCAACAGTGAGAAGCTTAGCTTTTCCTCTAAAATCAGGAACAGGGCTTCCCTGGTGGCGCAGTGGTGAAGAATCCGCCTGCCAATGCAGGGGACACGGGTTCGAGCCCTGGTCTGGGAAGATCCCACATGCTGCAGAGCAACTAACCTCGTGCGCCACAACTACTGAGCCTGCGCTCTAGAGCCTGCGTGCCACAACTACTGAAGCCCGTGCGCCTAGAGCCCGTGCTCCGCAACAAGAAAAGCCACCGCAATGAGAAGCCCACGCACCACAATGAAGAGTAGCCCCTGCTCGCCGCAACTAGAGAAAGCCCGTGTGCAGCAATGAAGACCCAACGCAGCCAAAAATAAATAAAAATAAATACATCTATTTAAAAAAAATAAAAAATAAAATCTGGAACAATATAAGCTTGCCCATTCTCACCACTTCTATTCAGTGTATAGTACTATAAGTCCTAGTCAGAGCAGGTAGGCGAGAAAACGAAAAGACATCCAAATCAAAAGGGAAGAAGTTAAATTGTCTCTGTAAATAACATGATAAAAAGCCATAAAGACTCCACCAAAAAAATTACTGAGCTAATAAATTCAGTAAAGTTGCCAGATATAAAATCAACGTATGAAAAGCAATTACATTTATATACACTAACAGTGAACTTTCTGAAAAAGAAATTAAGGAAAAAATCCCATTTATAATAGCATCAAAAAGAATAGGGCTTCCCTGGTGGCGCAGTGGTTGAGAATCTGCCTGCCAATGCAGGAGATATGGGTTTCGAGCCCTGGTCTGGGAAGATCCCACATGCCGCAGAGCAACTGGGCCCGCGAGCCACAACTACTGAGCCTGCGCGTCTGGAGCCCATGTTCCATAACAAGAGAGGCCACGATAGTGAGAGGCCCACGCACCGCGATGAAGAGTGGCCCCCACTTGCCGCAACTAGAGAAAGCCCTCGCACAGAAACGAAGACCCAACACAGCCAAAAATAAATAAATTAATTAATTAATTAAAAGAATAAAATAGGAATAAATTTAACCAAGGAGGTAGAAGATTTGTACACTGAAAAGTATGAGATGTTGATGAAAGAGATTAAAGACATGAATAAATAGAAAGATATCCAATGTGTTCATTGATCGGGAAGGGTTAATATTATTAAATGTCCATACTACCAAAAGCAGTCTACAGATTCAATGCAATTTCTATCAAAATTCTCGTATTTTTCACAGAAGTAGGAAAAACAATCCTAAAATTCATGTGGAACCACAAAAGACTTTGAATAGCCAAAGCAATCTTGAGAAAGAATAACAAAGCTAGAGGCATCACACTTCCAGGTTTCAAACTATACTACAAAGCAATAGTAATCAAAAGAGTATGGTACTGGCATAAAAAGAGAGACCAATGGAACAGAATAAAGAACCCAGAAATAAACCCATGCATATACAGTCAACTTATCTTTGACAAGAACTCAAAATGGGGAAAGGATAGTTTTTTCAGTAATTGGTGCTGGGAAAAGTGTATATCCACATGCAAAAGAATGAAATTGGACCCGTATCATACACAAAAATTGACTTGAAATAGATTAAAAACTTAAATGCAAGGCCTGAAACCATAAAATTCCTGCCAAAAAAAAAAGGAAAAGCTCCTTGACATTGGTCTTAACAGTGATTTTATGGATATGACACCAAAAGCACAGGCAACAAAAATAAAAATAAACAAGTGGGACTGCATCAAATAAAAAATATTTTTCACAGCAAAGGAAACAAAATGAAAAGCAACCTATGGAATGGGAGAAAAATATTTACAAAACATACGTCTGATAAGGGGTTAATATCCAAAAAATATATGGGACGCATACAAGTCAATGGCAAAAAAAAAAAAAAAAAGACTAAAAGATGGGCAAAGGACCTGAACATTTTTCCAAAGAAGACATACAGAGGGCTAAGTATATTAAAAGGTTGTACAACATCACTAATCACAAGGGAAATGGAAATCAAAACCACAGTGAGATATGCCTCATGCCTCTTAAGATGGCTGTTACCAAAAAGGCAATAGTAAGTGTTGGTAAGGGTGTGGCAGAAAGGGTCCCTTGCACACTGTTGGTAAGAATGTAAATTGGTGCAGCCACTGTGGAAAACAATATGGAGGTTCCTCAAAAAATTAAAAGAACTGCCATCTGACCCAACAATCCCGCTTTCAGGTATATCTCCAAAGGAAATGAAATTAGAATTAGCTGTACTCCCATGTTCATTGCACCATTGTTTGCAATAGCCAATGTATAGAATCAACCTCAGTGTCTGTTAATGGATGAATGATTAAAGAAAATGTTGACCCTTGAACAATACGGGTGTTAGGGACGCCAATCCTGTGTGCAGTCAAAAATCTGCATATAACTTTACATTTGGCCCTCTGTGTCTGCAGTTCCACATCCTCAGATTCAACCAACCACGGATCATGTAGTAATGTAGTATGTATTTATTGGGGAAAAAAAATCCTTGGGAATTCCCTGGCAGTCCAGTGGTTAGGACTCGGGCGCTTTCACTGCAGGGGGCCTGGGTTGAATCCCTGGTTGGGGAACTAAGATCCCACAAGCCCCGCAGTGTGGCCAAAAAATAAATTTAAAAAGAAAGAAAAAAAAATCTACATACAAATGGACCCTCACAGTTCAAACCTGTGTTGTTCAAGGGTCAACTGTATATATATTTACAATGGGATATTAGCCATTAAAAAAAGAATATCCTGCCATTTGTCACAACAGGGTTGAACCTGGAGGACATGCTAAATAAGTGAAATAAGCCAGACGGAAAGATAAATACTGTGTGATCTCACTTAGATGTGAAATCTAAAAATGCTGAATTCACAGAAGCAGGGAGTAGAGTGGTGGTTGCCAGAGACTTGGGAGTAGGGGAAATGGGGAGATACTGTAAAAGGGTATGAAGTTTCCGTTATAAGACGAGTAAGTTCTGGGGAGCTAGTGTACGGCATGGTGACTGTGGTTAGTAATACTGTATTGTATACTTTAAATTTGCTGAGAGTAGATTTTAAGCGGTCTCAACACACACACACAAAATGCTAACTATGTGAGATGGGTACTTAATTAACTTGATTGTGCTAACCCTTTCACAATGTATCCATTTATCAAACTGACACATTGTACACCTTAAATATATACAATTTTTGTTTGTCAGTTATACCTCAGTAAAGCTGGGAGGGGAAAGTGATGAGAGCAAACATCCTTGCCTCATTGTTGACCTTAGGAGAGAAAGAAAGCATTCACGTTCTGTCCTATTACTAGTTTGCTGAGAGTTTTGTCATTAACGGGTATTAAATTTTATCAGATGCTTTTTCTATATCTGTTGAAATGGTTATGTCTCTTAGTCTGTTAATACAGTGAATTACATAGATTGATTTTCAAACATTACGCTGACCTCAGGTTTCTGGTATAAATCCCACTTGGTCATGATGTATTATCCTTTTTTATATAGATGTATTTGATTTACTAATATTTTGTTGACGATTTTGTTATATGATTATGAGGTATATTGGTCTGTAGTTTTCTTGTAAAAGACTATTCTGTTTTGCTATCAGGGTATTGATGGCCTCATAAAATATGTTTTCTTTCCTTTTCAGGAGAGTTTGTGTAGAATTGGTAATATTTCTTCCACATATGTGTTTTGTAGAATTCACCATTGATGCCATCTGGGTTTTCTTTGTTTCTAAATATGAAATCAAGGTCTTTAATAAGTATTGAGTTATTGAGATTGTTTTCTTCAGTGAGCTTTGGTAGTGTGTGCCTTTCAAGGAATTTTTGTCTTTTCATTTAATTCGTTGAATTTATTTGTATAAAGTTTGTAATGTGTTCTGTCTTATTTCTAATAGGTGTGGCTAAGAGGTTTATAAGTTTTATTGATTTTTTTTTTTAAAAAAAACAGTTTTTAGCCTCATTGATTTTTGGTTTTTTTTTTTTAAAGACTTTTTTTTTTTAAAGGAATTCCTTTATTTTTTTTTTATTATTTATTTATTTATTTTTGGCTGTGTTGGGTCTTCGTTTCTGTGCAAGGGCTTTTCTCCAGTTGCGGCAAGTGGGGGCCATTCTTCATCGCGGTGCGCGGGCCTCTCACTATCGCGGCCTCTCTTGTTGCGGAGCACAAGCTCCAGATGCGCAGGCTCAGTAGTTGTGGCTCACGGGCCCAGTTGCTCCTTGGCATGTGGGATCTTCCCAGACCAGGGCTCGAACCCGTGTCCCCTGCATTAGCAGGCAGATTCTCAACCACTGCGCCACCAGGGAAGCCCTGATTTTTGTTTTTTAATTTGGATATATTCTTGTTACCTTTCTATAATTGATTCTGGTTTAATTTCTTTGTTGTATGAGAACAAACTTTGTATGATTTTAATTTTAAATTTATTAACGTTTGTTTATGATCCATGATGTGGCCTAGCTTGGTGAATATTATGTGTGTCCATGAAAAGAATGAGTATTCTGTTTGTTGTGCAGATTTTTCTGTAAATGTCAATTAGATCCAGTCAGTTCAAATTGATGGCATTTTTTTAGTTCTTTTATATCCTTGTTGATTTTCTGTCTTACTGAGAGAGTAGTTGAAGCCTCCAGCTGTAACTATCAATTTGTTTATTTCTTCTGTCAGTTTTGTTGGTTTTTGCTTCCTGTACTTTGAAACTCTGTTGCTAGTTACATACATGTTTAGTGAACTGGGCCCTTTATCAGTATCTAATATGTAATGTCCCTTTTTGCTTTGAGATCTGTTTTGTCTGATATTAATACAGTTACTCCAGCTTTCCTTTGATTATGTTTGCATGGCATATCTTTTTCCATTCTTTTACTTTTAACCTACTCATACTATTATATTTGAAGTGAATTTCTTGTTAGTATATAGTTTGGTCATTTTTTTTCTCTCCTCTGACAATCTCTTTTAATTGGTGTGTTTAATATTTGCATTTTATATTAATTATTGCTATGTTTTGATTAGGTCTGTCATTTTATTATTGTTTTGTTTGTTCCTTCTGTTTTTCATTCCTCAGTATTTCTTTTTCTGCCTTCTGTTGGGTTATTTGTACATTTTTAAATATTCAAGTTTAATTTACCTAATGTGATTTAGATCATCTCTTTGTGTGTTGATTGTTCTAAGGATTACAGTATATATCTTGAGCCCAGAACCTAATTATTTATTAAGTACTTTGTTGACTGAAGTAAAAATTTAAAAATCCATTTGTGAGTTTTGTTAGTGCTAAAATTTTCCAAGTGCAGTTACATTGAAAAATAATACAAGCTTTTTAAACATACAGTCTATTAATATGATATTATTGCCACATTTAATTTCCTCCAAAAATATTCATGAAAGTTCTTCATTCACCAGTGACTTGTTTTGCTTGGTCTGCAAAAGGAGATACTGCTTCATCTTCACAGTCTCGCCTAGGTTAATGCCTGTTGATATTATGCACCTCAGTTTTGCTTCTGAGTCAGAATTTTTCTCTTTATATATGACTTGTAACTCTAACTGTGTAAGCTTTGCATAGGGCTGGCTTTGAGGACAGTACTAAGTTTAAATGATTCCGTTTATATGGTAATAGTAGAAACAGTTAAATGACCCCAAGGGAAACTTTGCCTCTTCTGTGTAGTGTCAAAATTTTTCCTTTAGTTCTTCAAGTTTGTTTCCTCCTCTATAAAATGAAAGATTTGAACTATTTGAACTGTGGCAGTTTTTCTGTGTTGCAGTATACTCTAATTTGGCTACATTCAGATTAATTTAAACTAGTTTTAATAATTTACCAATTAACTCAGTTCATTTAAGGGTTTTTTGGTTTTGTTTCTATTGAAACCAAACAGATTTTAAAGCACCAGTAGAACAATTTGAAGAATATAGATTTTACTAGTTTTCTGTTCAGGATGTCTTAGTTTTAATAATTCATATAGGTCTTAGAATGTAGCTTACTTATATCTATGATACCCATTTATAGGAAATTTATAGCATGAAGTAGTTAAAATTAGGCTTGTCAGTCATTGTGCTTCTTGTTGTGGCCCAGGTCCTGTTCCTGTTGGCCGGCAACCTCAGTCTAGCCCCGTGCTGTGCAGTAGAGCTTTCTGTGGTCATAGAGTAGATAATAGTGCAGACTACACAGATGCACTGTGTAGTGTGGTACCAACTTTAATTAATTTAACTTTCAACCATGTGTGACTAATAGGTCATCAGACAGCAACACAGGTCTAGCCTCATGGCTACCCCTTTTATATGTAAAACCCACATTTTGGAATTTTTTCTGGATCTCTCAAGCAAAAACTTCTAAGAGAAAAAAAAAGCTTGTAAGAGGCTCTTTGACCTATTAAATCAGCTTGTAGAGGAGGAGGCAGAAGGCTAAACAAGTTGGAAAGAAAATGATACATAAAGTGATAATTACAGTATAGTATGATAAGGATTAAATCAGTGAATAGGTTGATAAAGTGACTGAACACCTGGGGATGTCTGGGGGTTCAGTGAATGAAAATAAACCACTCTGGGGATTTTAAGTAGTAAGGGCTTGATTTAACTTAAAATAGAATTCGCTGTAAAATTACTGATCAAACCTATCAAGTTCTTGGTTGAGTCTTTAGAAATAATTTCCAGACCAGTGCAGAACTACCAGAGAATCTGTTAGGAGCTCCTGCCACTGGAGCCATGCTGGGTGGGGTGACAAACACTTTGCCTCCACTTGGACTGCTGCTGGTTACCCAAAAAGCTGGAGGTTAGATACTAGTCTAGAGAAGATGGGAAGGAATGTAAAAGTAGTTCTCTTTTCAGTGACAAGCTGAATGGACTTGAGCAAGAGAACTTTAATTAGAAGCTCAAATTGTTAAATGAAAACTTACTTTAGGCTAGGATAGCCTGTCTGAGAAAATAAATTATAGAGACATGGAAGAAACCAAATTGCACTAATTGTGCATAAACTTTAAGTAGGTTTTATTGCATGCATATACAAATAACCCTTATATATCCATTCTTTGCAGATCCAGGATGAGAAGACTGTTAAAAGAAGAAGCTAGTTGAACAGCTATAAGATGCCCAAATCTGGGTTCACAAAACCAGTTCAGAGTGAAAATTCTGACAGTGACAGCAATATGGTAGAAAAACCATATGGAAGAAAGGTATATGATTATGCTAAAGATTTGTTCACTCTTTGGAAATTGTGAAGAAGACTCCTGATTTAGTATTTTTATTTATTTATTTATTTATTAAAAACTTTTCTAATTGTAACATTTATTTTGTTTTATTTTATTTTACTTTATTTTATTTTATTTTATCCACACCCAGTGGCTGTGGGATCTTAGTTCCCCGACCAGGAATTGAACCCGGCCCTCGGCAGTGAACGTTCAGAGTCCTAACCACTAGACCACTAGGGAATTCCCATGGTTTCGTATTTTTAGTAACTGCTTATAAAATAAAAAGCTGTATGGATGCCAGATCCTGGGAGTGAGATTGTTTTTCATTCCCTAAAATAACAAAATTACCAAGATTACACAGTTACTTGAGAAATGATCATGAGGCTGGGGATCCAAGACCTCACAATCATTTGTCATTTCTTCCCCCTGACCCCTGGTACTGAAACACACATACACAGTAGCCGTTCACTTTTCCATGTCTATAACTTTGGATAAATTTACATAACTTTTCCAAACTCAGTATATCTCTCTGTAATAGAGGACAACACTACTTTATAGAATTGTGACAGTGAAATGACTTAAGTATTGTACTTAATACAAAGCTTGGTATATAGTAAGTGCTCAATAAATGTTAACCGTTTTTGTTGTTTATTATTAGTCATTGCCAATGACCCATGATTCTGCCCTTTTACATCTATCCTTTTTCATTACTATTTAATTTAGACCCTCAAAACCTTTATTTAGACTTCTGTAGTTGTCTCCTAAGTGGTCTCACTATCCCTAGTCTCTGCTTTATCTAGTTAGTTTTACACATTATCTTTGAATTTTTCTTTCTTTGGATTTTTCTTTTTTTTCTTTTAAGTTCTTTTCTTCCTGTAAGCCATTTTCTTGTTGAAGGACATCTGAAATGTTTCCAGTTTTTGGCTAATATGAATAAAGAGTCTGAACATTCGTGTACGAATCTTTTTTGAACAGCTTTATTGAGGTGTAATTTGTATACCATAAAATTCACCCACTTAGTGTAAAATTCAGGGATTTTTAGTAAGTTTATAGAGTTGTGCAACCATCATCACAATACAGTTTAGACCATTTCCATCATTGTTAAAAGATCCTTATGCCCATTTGCAGTGTGTCCCTATTCCCACCCCAAAGTCCAAGCAACCCCAAATCTGCTTTCAAAATCAGAGCATGTAAGTTTTCAACTTTGTTCTTTTCAAAAATTCTTTTGGCTCTTTAGGGTCATTTGCATTTCCATATAAATTTTGGGATTAGCTTGTCAGTTTCCACAAAAAAAAGCCTGCTGAAATTTTTATAGGGATTTTATTGAATCAGTAGATCACTTCAAGTAGTATGTCATCTTAACATGTCTTCCAGTCCATCACAACAGAATATCTCTCCATTTATTTAGATTTTCAATTTCCTGACCAATGCTTTGTAGTTTTCAGTGTACAAATCTTGCACTTTTATTGTTAAATTATTAATATTTTATTCTTTAGGATGCCATTGTAGATAATTTCATTTAGGATTTTTCACTGCTGGTATATAGAAATGCAAATATTTTTATATACTGATCTTGTATCCTGTGACCTTACTGAACTCATTTATTCTAAAAGTTTGTGGATTCCTTAGGATTTTCTACATACGGGATTATGTTATCTGCTTATAGACATAATTTAACTTCTTTTCCAGTATGAATACTTTTATTTCCTTTTCTTGCCTGATTGCACTGGCAGTCTTTGCTTTTGATTGCAGTGTTTAATCCACTCACATTTCATGTAATTATTGATAAGGTTAGATTTATATCTGCCATTTTGCTCTTTGTTCTTATGTTTCAGGTCTTTTTTTCTCTCCCATCTTTGCTGCCTTTTTTTAAAAACTATTTTTCAGTGTACTGTTTAAATTTCTATGATTTTTTTAAACTATGTTTCTTAAATTGTATTCTTAAAATGTTGATCTAGGGATTATAATGTGCATGCTAATTACTACAGGATAATATTGACTTAAATCCAGTATAATACAGCAACTTTGCTCCAGTATAGCTCCTTTACCTTCCCTTCCTTTGTGTTCTCTGTGTAGTATAGATTATATCTACGTTTGTTATTAACTCAACAACAGAGTGTTACAATTATTGTTTTATACAGTCTTATTTTTTAAAGAAATAAGAGAATTAAAGAGAAATATATATTTATACAGTTCTTTGTTTTTATCTACAAATTTACCAATTTTGGCACTCTTAATTTCTTACTGTGAATTCAGGTTACTGTCTAGTGTCATTTCCTTACAGTCCTTAGTATTTACTGTAAGATGGATCTTCAGCTGTGATTTCTCTCAGTGTTCATTGATCTAAGAATATCTTGATTTTGCCATTTTTAAAAAACAGGTTTTTTGAGATATAATTCACATACCATACAATTTACTCATTTAAAATGTAAAATTCAGTAGTTTTTAGTATATTTACAGAGTTGTTTAATCACCACCTCTGTCAATTTTAGGACATTTTCACCTGAAAAAGAAGCCCTATTTACCCATTAGCAGTCACTCCCCATTCTGTCCCCAAACCCCACAGCCCTAGATAGCAAATAAATCTACTTTCTGTCTCTATAGATTTTCCTATTCTGGATATTTCATATAAATGGAATTCTATGGTATGTGGTCATTCATGACTGTTTGCCTTTATTTTGTTGGATATAGAATTCTTATTTGACTTTTCCTTTTAGTAGATTGTCATCCCACTTCTTTCTTGCTTTAAGTGTTTCTGATGAGAAGTCAGCCGTTAATTGTGATGATTTTTTTTTTTCATTGCTGTTTTCTCTTTTGTTTGACTGTAATGTGTTTAGGATCCCTTTGCAATTATTCTACCTGGGTTTTTTTGAGTTACTTGGATCTGTAGATTAATGGTTTTCATGAAATTTGGGGTGTTGAATTTACTGATTTTTTTTGTTTGTTTTTGCCATCTCACATCTGCTGTTGAACATACCTAATACATTTTCAGTCACTTTACTTTTCAAATCCAGTATTTCTTTGTAATTGTTCTTTATTCATATTCTCTGTTTAAGTCATTGTTGTCATACTTTAATTCTTCAAACATTGTTTTCTTCCTTCCTCCCTCCCTTCCTTCCTTCCTCTTTTTTTTTTTATTTAATTATTTATTTATTTATGGCTGTGTTGGGTCTTCGTTTCTGTGCGAGGGCTTTCTCTAGTTGTGGCAAGTGGGGGCCATTCTTCATTGCGGTGCGCGGGCCTCTCACTATCGCGGCCTCTCTTGTTGTGGAGCACAGGCTCCAGACGCGCAGGCTCAGTAGTTGTGGCCCACGGGCCCAGTTGCTCAGCGGCATGTGGGATCCTCCCAGACCAGGGCTCGAACCCGTGTCCCCTGCATTGGCAGGCGGACTCTCAACTGCCGCACCACCAGGGAAGCCCCTTCCTCTTTATAGACTTTGCCAAACCTATCTTGGCTCACTCAGAGAAGTTTCTCTTGAATACTTTTTTCCTTGCTTTCCCAGCTGCCGTAATTTTTATTACTGGACAGTAATTACTGGACAGTTTAGGTCATATAGCAGCTCTGGATTCTCATTATTTCCCACCTAAGAGTTGTAACTGTTGCTAGTTTTTTGTTTGTTTGCTTTCAGTAAAATGTCAGGTTTTTCAGTGTTTGTTACTTTGTCCCAACCACTGGTGCCAAGGTTTTTGGGGGTTTTGTTTGTTTGTTTAGTCTTGCTTTCTAGAGGTTGCCCCACATCTACGTGGATTAGTTAGCAACCATTGGTTGGTCAGACGTTGTGCTCAAACGTGAGCCAGTAAGGCTTCCACCTTCCACTGATAGATTTACATGTGTGTTGGGGAGTGTGCTTAGTGTTCAGGCATTTTTCAGGTAAGCCCTAGCATTTACTTTCTGTCGGGCTCACCCAGGAGTTCCCTCGTGTGTGCAGGCTCCTCGTTGACTAAGGATGGTGTAGAGAGCTTGGACCCTTGTAGACCTCTCCGGTGTGTGCACACAGTCTCCCTGTCAGTGAGGGGTCTGTGCAGAACTTAGCCCTTCTCAGGTCTTCCCCACATACTTACCCTGTCTGCCAGGGATGAGTGGCTGTCTTTTTTTTTTTTTTTTTTAAAGATTTGCCTGTTAAGCATAGTGTTTTAAATTTATTTATTTATTTTTGGCTGTGTTGGGTCTTCGTTTCTGTGCGAGGGCTTTCTCTAGTTGCAGTGAGCGGAGGCCACTCTTCATCGCAGCGCGCGGGCCTCTCACTATCGCGGCCTCTCTTGCTGCGGAGCACAGGCTCCAGACGCGCAGGCTCAGTAGTTGTGGTCACGGGCCCAGTTGCTCCGCAGCATGTGGGATCTTCCCAGACCAGGGCTCGAACCCGCGTCCCCTGCATTGGCAGGCAGATTCTCAACCACTGCGCCACCAGGGAAGCCCGAGTGGCTGTCTTATCTAGTGCCTCTGTGGCTCTCTGATTTCTGCAACCTCCCTGTTAAATTTCTGGCTTGTCTACTGGCTGCTGTGGGACCACAGCCGTAGGCTAATAGAACTATGGTTTTTTTTCCACTCCATTCCTTTCCTACCCTGCTTGCTATTTTTATCAATGGAGTGACTGGGTGGTGGGGTTTTGGCCTTCTGTGTCAATTCAAGTTGACTCTCTGGCAGCAAAGATGCTGATTTTCATTGCCAGCCCCACCCTGGAACTACTTCATGCAAACTAAGCATTAGCCAGGAAATGAGAACAACCCCAGGCAAGAATGCCAAAGACAATCTCTGTTCTTATCCATAGTTCAGCAGTTTTTCTTGTTGAAAATGCTTCTCAATTTGTTGTTTTTGTTCAATTTCTAGAGCCTTGAAATGGTGGTTTTCGACAATTTTGTCCAGGTTTATAGTTGTTTCTTGTAGAGATAAGTTGCCAGTATCTTCATTCTACCATA
This sequence comes from Balaenoptera acutorostrata, assembly GCF_949987535.1. Taxonomy (NCBI): domain Eukaryota; kingdom Metazoa; phylum Chordata; class Mammalia; order Artiodactyla; family Balaenopteridae; genus Balaenoptera; species Balaenoptera acutorostrata. The sequence goes on from NC_080076.1 coordinate 62,549,680, forward strand.
GACAGAAGTTTCCCCAAATGTATTTTAATGTGCCAAATCTTAAGGAGCGTGAGTTCACGAATTTATTCATTTTATTCAACAAACCTTACATGGGATGCTTATTGTGTTGTGTGCCTCTCCTATGACCCTTGAAATAAAACAGTGATTGGTGGGACTTCCCTGGTGGTCCAGTGGTTAAGACTCTGCGCTTCCACTGCAGGGGGCATGTGTTCATCCCTGGTTGGGGTACTAAGATCCCGCATGCTGCGTGGTGCGGCCAAAAAAAAAAAAAAAAAAAACAGTGGTTAAGGCTTGGTCTAAATCTTTATGAAGACTCTTAAGTAATTGCTCTATCTCTGTGTCTGAAGTGTTTTGCTCTCAGGACCCCTTGATACTTTTTAGCATAACTGAGGAGGCTAAAGGGCTTTTCTGTATGTGGGTATGTCTGTTGACATTTACACAATCAGAAATTAAAACTGAGAAAAAATTTAAATGTATTAATTGGTTTAAAAAACAGTATAACTGTTACATGTTAATAATATATTTTTATGAAACACAACTGTATATTCCAAGACAGTATCAGTGAGAAGAGTGTCATTGGTTTTGCAAATATCTTTAATGTGCGGCTTAACATAAAGATAGCCAGATTCTCATCTGCTTCTGCAATCTGGATGTTCAGTTATCTCTTGTCACGTAATCTCAAGACTCAAATATACATTCTTTAGAGAATGAGAGAGAAAGATACACTAACATCTTAGTGTTATTGTGAGCATATTTCTGACTTTGCATTTCCCCTGAAATGGTCTCAGGGACCATACTTTGTTCACACTAATTAAAGTATTTGAGTGTTCAATGATGGGGCAAAGGAGAGAAGCAGTCAGTTCTAGGGCGTTCAGGGGTGGTCTCACAGTGGAAAAGATACCTAATCTGGATTCTCAAGTATGTGACTAGCAGGAAAATGAGAGTAAAGAGTAGACTAAGCAGGAGATGTAAAAAGGACAAGAATCTGTTAAAGTAGTGCATACAGAGTTAGGATGTAGCCTGTGAAGGATGGAGGGTAGGAGATAAGCATTAGACAGGGACCAGTTCATTATGGCCTTGTGTTCCTTGCTAAAGATCTTGAAATGTATCCTGTGGCCAGTGAGCCAGAAGGGAAGGGCCATGGCAGAAACCAGTTAGAGTGTTATTTAAAAATCCAAGCAGAAGGCAGTGTGGGCAGTGGCTGTGGGGATAGAAGTGGCAGATCTAAAAGATACTGAATTACTGAAACTTGTGTTGTATAGAAAAAGTTGTCTGGGCCCACTCTGAGGTTGATTGGACTATTCCCTGAGAGGGCATTCAGGAAAAGGAACAGGTTGTTTCAAGAAGAATGTTTGGTTTGTACTTGTTGAATTTAGTTGGTCATCGGAACATCCAATAGAAGTATCAGTTAGATAGTATTAGTTAGATATGCGTCTAGAGGTCAGAACAGCTAGACTGGAAATAAATGTATGAGGATTTGTGGAAAAGTGATCTATAGGTATCGAGATGTCACCCAAAGAGAGTGGGGCAAGAATGGAGGAGAGCATACCCTGAGGAATTCAGGTATTTTAGGAGGAGTCGGAGAGGGGGAGCAAGGAGGACAGAGAGAGAAGCAGATGTTACACGGCGAAGAGTGGCGAGGGGGTCTGTATGCCAAATGCCACAACAGTTAATAGGAAAGACCAGGCCATTGTCAGTAGAGATACCTTACAGTGACCTGGGTAAAGGTGACGTCAGTAGAGTTGTGGGGACAGAGTACAATGTGAGATTTGAGGAATTATAACTTTTATTTCTAAATGTTTAAATATAGTGAAGGTTGCATTTGTGAAATTACATGTGAGCTACTTGATGTCAGTTTTTGGATTTGAATTTATAAGGCTAAAGTTGTTGAAGCTTTTATTCTTCTAGGTACTTCGTATTATTTTTTGAAGATTGCCACTAAATATGCAGTAGTCCTGACCATTGCCTTCATAACAGTGTGATTTCTTAAAACTATAGAGGCAAGCAAAAAGCAAACACTTTTTACTAATGTATTTCTATTAAAAATATTGCTTAGGTAAGTTAAGAATACTTATTAATCATTAGACTTATAAAATAAATAGGAAGAATAAATACAAACTATTAAATTCCTTAATTATTAACAGTTGGCTTACCTAAAGGGATATATTTAACTGTTCTCAGTCTCAGTTTAATCATTCAGTGTTTTTTTCAAGATCACACGTTTCTTTGGGTAACGGTCAAAAGCCCTTCTGAGGCAGTATGCGTGGTGCTTACTGCCATGCTTTGGGATTTCCGAGCAGCTTGACATCCAAAGCTGTTGTTAGAAGTAATTTTCTTAGTTTTAAGTAGATATTTGAACTGTTCATTTGCACCTTCAGAGAGGAAGGGCCATAATTTCCATTCCAAATTTCTTGCTTATAGACCACATTACTACTGCTGCTTAGGACAAAATAAAGTTAGAAGAGGGGAGGAGAGAAGGCGGCATGACCATCTTATTCACTTATTTATTTGTAAAGCATATTCTTAGGATTGTCTTTTCTTGGTGAGTGATTGGCCTTGAAGCCAGCTTCTAGCTTCTGCTGAGTTTTTCCTTCCATAAAATTTTTAGAAATGAATATATAGCTGTTCTCTTATGTAAATACAGACCGTATTTACAGCTTAATATGACATAGACATTGCTGTTATAAGATTCTAAATTAAAAAATAACCTGAACCAAAGTTTAATTTTTTAAATGCATTTAAATAGACCATAATTTTAAATAATAATCCCATTCTATAGCAATATGCTTTTTATATAAAGTGCTTTTATTACCATATTAAATATTACAATAGTCAGGGGTTCATCAAAAATGTCTCCTCAAAATTCTTCAAATATTTTATCCTTTCACTGCTAATCTGTGGGATTTTTTTCCCCATTGGTTTTAGTTTAAAATTTTTTCCACTTACATTTTTAGCTATAAATTAGCTATAATTTGCAAAACAAAATCTTTCATCAAACCTTTTCTGATAAGCTAAAACCTGGGTTAAATTCATAAAGTGTGAGAGAGTGGATGTTAATTGTCTGCCTTTCTAAATAGCTCTGCCCTATCCTTTTCATCATCAATATAGTTCAGACCTTCATTATCTCCTATCCCCATGATAAGTGAGAGCTTTTCTTTTGTTATTCAAGTAATGTAATAATGTTCATTACAGAAAAATTAGAAAACGTATATAAGAATAATGAAAACAGAAATTGCCTTGTCTGAGATGAAGGATCTGAGGTTTTACCCTACTTGCAAGCTAATTAGTTTCATGGATTATGGCAGAAGACATGAGACTCCTGGATCAGATAGAGAGGAAAGTGTTTTTTCTCACAGCAATCGCAGTAGCCATATATCAGCATTTGTGCCTGTTCTCTGAGCCCTGTTTCTCACAAAGGGATGCAAAGAAGGCCAGGTGACAACTACATATACAGTGGATTGTATTATAGGAGAGGAACCCCAGATCTTTTTAATGGGCAATAAATCTACCTGACCTTTGCCCTAAAGGGAGAAATTATTTATTATACTGAACAGTGAACAGGTCTGATCTACCCTTTGCTCCAGAGGGAGACACTTTCTCTGTCTTCCAAGGCTATTCTCTATACAGATATCCTTGAAAAGATAGAATAAAGGGATTTAGTGCCTCTGCTTGCAAGATGTGCAGAAATGCAAGAGAGCTATGGAGAATTGTCTCCCAGCACACCTGTAATGCCATTACCCACAGATAGCCATTAACATTTTGGTTTATATACTTGAAGCGTTTTTTGTTTTTTGTTTTTTTTCTTTTTTTCTAGGTAAATTTTTACCTCTTATTTTTTTCTATCTTCTTGAGTTGGTAAAGGCTACCAGCACATTGTTCAATATCAGCAGTGATAGAAAATCATTCTTGTCTTGCCATTAATACTTTCATTGCTATGTATGATAGCTGTTGTAGGTTATTGAAAGAAAATCATTAATATAAATGAAAAAGAAAACTATTTTAAAATAAAAAAAGTCTGACTCTGTTAGGTTTATTATGTCATGGATATGAAAGAAGAATGTGCCAGTGATTCTCTCCTGAATTGACAAGAGTATTTATACCATTTGATGATATAGAAATTTTAAGACAATCAGAAATAGCTATTTCTTTTGAAAGTTACTTTCCCCAGATCAGAAAATAATTTTTATTGTTAAGATTCTCACAAAAACGCTGTGTTCAAGTAACACTTTTAAGGACAATTTTATTTTACAGAGAACAGAATAAGTTGGGAGCAGGAATGAATATTCACACTGATCACCATATTGCACAGGAGAGTATGATTGATAAATTCTTGTGAACATTTTTCATTTAACATATTAACAAATTGGTTTTTCTTGTTTTATGGCACAGAACAGTATCTTTACTCACACAAGTGCAAGGGAGAAGGGACAACCTAATGTTTTTCTTAGATTCTTTTTTTAATAACAAAGATTTGTATTTCTAAGGCAAATCTTTAGAACTTTGTTGGCTAACCATTTTACTAATCATGCCTTTTTGTTTCTGATGCTTTGACATCTGGGGCCTCAGTGACCCTGGAGAGACTGCCCTTCCCAGGGCTACTCAGTTCCCAGAGATAGTAAACAACTTATGTGTGACCACACCTTTCATATGCAAACCAACCAATCCAGAGTCCATCCCCAACCACCAACTCTATCCAGCTCTCACACTCTGGGCCACTATCCCCCTGCCCTAATAACAGTCACCCCAGAACCAGGTACCAGACAACTAGAGAAACAACACCTATACCCTAGAGTCTGCTGAAATTATGCAAACTAGCCAACCCTAAACCTGCTTACTCTGCCTTGCCTTTTTCTTCCTGTGGAAACCGCAATAAAAGCTTTGACTCACATTTCCTTCCCCTCCCTCTGCTTCCTGAACCTCCTAGGTGCTTCCCCCAGTGGCACCTCATGGTGCGGCATGCCCCCTCTTCTTTGGAGCTGTGAGTAACAAACTCTCTTTTCAGTGGCAGTGATCTCTTGATCTGTTGGCCTCACTATACCAGAATAATAATAAAATCGACGTTTTAAAACAACCTTATAAGCAAAAGGCATGCCTGTGAAGCTCCATTTCATTAGCAGAAGTAAAAAAACAGCTCAAGAGGATTTTCCTTTACATCTGGGAAATAAATAGTATGAGACTTTTATTCTTTACTAATCTTTACCAGTTAAGATATAAGGAAGTGGGGCTTCCCTGGTGGCGCAGTGGTTGAGAATCTGCCTGCTAATGCAGGGGACACGGGTTCGAGCCCTGGTCTGGGAAGATCCCACATGCCACGGAGCAGCTGGGCCCGTGAGCCACAGCTGCTGAGCCTGCGCGTCTGGAGCCTGTGCCCCGCAACGGGAGGGGCCGCGATAGTGAAAGGCCCGCGCACCGCGATGAAGAGCGGTCCCCGCACCGCGATGAAGAGTGGCCCCCACTTGCCGCAACTAGAGAAAGCCCTCGCACGAACCGAAGACCCAGCACAGCCAAAAATAAATAAATAAATAAATAAATAAAATTTAAAAAAAAAAAAAAAAGATATAAGGAAGTCACATTCTCTTCCTAATTTGCTAATAGGTTTATCAAGAATGAGGGGCTTCCCTGGTGGCGCAGTGGTTGAGAATCTGCCTGCTAATGCAGGGGACACGGGTTCGAGCCCTGGTCTGGGAAGATCCCACATGCCACGGAGCAGCTGGGCCCGTGAGCCACAATTGCTGAGCCTGCGCGTCTGGAGCCTGTGCCCCGTGACGGGAGGGGCCGCGATAGAGAAAGGCCCGCGCACCGCGATGAAGAGCGGTCCCCGCACCGCGATGAAGAGTGGCCCCCGCTTGCCGCAACTGGAGAAAGCCCTCGCACGAACCGAAGACCCAACACAGCCAAAAATAAATAATAAATAAATAAATAAATAAATAAATAAATAAATAAATAAGAAAATCCTTAAAAAAAAAAAAAAAAAGAATGAATGTAGGGTCTATTTAGATGTTATTGTCACCTATTAACATCATAATAAGATTTTTCCTTAATCTTTTGATATAATGAATTGTCTTGAGGTTTTCTAATAATGAACTATTCTTACATTCTTTGGGTGAATCCTGCTTGATTATGATATCTTTCTAAGGCACTAAGTTTGGACAGTTTATTTAGGACAGTTTATTGTTTCATTTATTTCATAAGCAATTTAGTGTATAATTTCTATCTTGAACCCTTCTTTGGTGTTAGTTTATTTCACACTTGTAAAATGGATTGGGTATCTCCTAATCTTATTTCTGTGTTGTAGTATTGTTTATATGAAATGGGAAATATATTTTCCCTGAATTTTTAATTTAAAACCTCTCGTAAAATCTTCTGGAATAGGTACCTTTTTTAGACGTAAAATCTTTGGCTATAGATTTATTGTTTTCTATGATCATTGGTCTATTCAGCTTTTCTACTTCTTTCATGAGCCAGTGTTTAGGAATGCATGTTTTCCAAGAAAATAATCCATTTTTCCAGGCCTTGAAATTGTAATTGTATAAAAATGAATACAGTATTCTTTCATAACTTTTTAATATCCCCTCTGGAATTGTATTTTAGGTCTCAATCCCAGTCTTTTTTTTTTCCTGGTTTTTTTTTCCCCCTCTTCTTCTTTTCATGATTAGACTCACTAAAAGCTTTATTATATTGCTCTTTTTGAATCATCTTTTCGTTGATAAATTCTACTTTTAAAAAAAATTCAGTATTTTTTTATGCCCCTTCTTCCCACTCTTCCTTCCTTTATTTTCTGGCTTGGGTCGAAAGCTCGTGTCTTCTGCAGTCTGAGTCTACTTCTCATTTTCTTCTGAAAATCTCTATGGTTATGATATCTATCATTTATTATCATAGTTTTTATGCTCACTTGCTAGGTGATGTGGCTTAGTTCTTAGTATCTAGCATGTTTTTCCAAAGGAGTTGTCATAGCCCAGTTAGATGTGCTGTATGTACCAATTCAGATGTTGGATCATAAGAGTGAACTTAGGTAATTGCTGTAGGCATGAGGGTAGGATACTTTATCTGAATGAGTGGACACATGGTATTAATAAAATACAATCTGCCTAATTCAATCTAGACTGCTTTTTCTGATTTATATATTTGTTTATTGGTGATGATGTCTATCTTAGACATAGAGTTCCATTATATTCAAGACATTTTGTTTTGTTATTTTAAAATTTTATTACTAAGTAAAAAGGAATATGAAATAAGTTAGAAAACACATTATGATTGTTGAAAGTGGACCTTAAGGACATTGAGGACAACGATGGTTTGTAGTAATACTCTTTCTACTTTATATAAAGTATTTTTTAATACTGTATTGCTCAGCTAATATTGTTATAAGTTTATTCATATTTAATTTTTTAATAGAGTAAAGACAAGATTGCATCCTATAGCAAAACTCCAAAAATTGATCGGAGTGATGTGGGCAAGGAGATGAAAGAGAAATCGTCCATGAAACGTAAACTTCCTTTTACCATCAGCCCATCAAGAAATGAAGAACGAGATTCAGACACAGGTAGGAAATTTTGTTGTTTTCTGGTAAAATCATAATCCTTCTTTTACTGTGATTTTCTTTATCATTCCTTGTTCACTGCATTTTAGAGAGAAATATTTGTATTTCAGAATTTCAGGTTTATCATTGGGGCAGAAATTCATATATTCCTCACCCAAATTTGATTTCTATCATAGATAAAAGCAATTAGCTTTTTTTCTTAGTCTCAGTGTTTATTACAAATTTCTTACCACTTTAAGAACTTAATTGCTTGGGGAGCATTTCAGTGATGAAAATTTACTCAGTAATATGGAGCATTGATATGGTAGATTTGAGAAAAAGCTGTTGAGTTTTTGTGAACAAATTATTGAACCCACCAAAGAAAAAGTTTAGGCATTTTAGATTCAGAAATGAATCAGAAATATGTCCCTTTCAAAAAAAGGAAGAAAAATATTGAGGCTTCCTAAGCCCAGTTCATAGTACTTTTTTCCTCAAAACTTTTGCTATATCAGGAATGATAACTTGCCATCAGTAAATCCCAGTTATTCATAATAGATTAAAACCTTATTACCACTATCTAATAAATTACTAGGTTGTATTTTAGCCATGAACTAATCGTTTCTTGAAACTAATATAAACTTGAATGTTCGTTATATGTTTATCATAATTGTTTTAGCCCCTGAATGAAGTATTGGTAATGAACTATTCTTAAGAATGTTTTAGTTTCACTCAAAGAAAATCAGTGTTGGGGCTTCCCTGGTGGCGCAGTGGTTGAGAATCTGCCTGCCAATGCAGGGGACACGGGTTCGAGCCCTGGTCTGGGAAGATCCCACATGCCGCGGAGCAACTAGGCCCGTGAGCCACAATTACTGAGCCTGCGCGTCTGGAGCCTGTGCTCCGCAATAAGAGAAGCCGCAATAATGAAAGGCCCGCGCACCGCGATGAAGAGTGGCCCCCACTTGCCGCAACTAGAGGAAGCCCTCGCACAGAAACGAAGACCCAACACAGCCATAAATAAATAAATAAATAATTGTATAACTTAAAAAAAAAAACAAAACATTTATTTAAAAAAAAGAAAAGAAAAAATCAGTGTTACATGCTAAATTTATGTACAGAGATCATATCCTACTTTCATCTTTGTAGCCATCTTAATCATCAGTATGGAAATGATCTTGACTCCAGAATCTGTGAAAATAGACTTTTTGAAAGACTATTTTCAAAAGACTAGACTTTTGAAACTCCTTGTGCTAATCTTTAGAAAATACTTAATTTTACTATACACTGTTAGTAAGTAGGTTTCCTTTTGTGTATTTGGCTGTTTCTCTTAGCTTGAACTAAAAATTTTTTTTAAACGCTTATGACATTTTTAAACTTTGAAAATTGCTCTTTTTTGAGTGATTAAGAAATTATGTGCTTTGTTCATTTTAAGTTACACTGTCTTCTTCTAGAGGTTCAGAATCTTTCTTTCTTTCTTTCTTTTGTTTTGAAGTTTGACCCTCCTTATTTTTAAGCATTTTTCTCAAGGTATTACTAGGTCACTTAGCTGAGAAGAAGGTGCTTCTGTGCCTTCAAATATACAAGATTTAACTTGTCTCATACTCTCTCCTTAGAAGCCCTTTTGCTAGTTATTTTTAAAATACTTACATTAACCAGGTTTTGTTTTCCAGTGACAGTGATAATCCTACTAGTAGTTTGAAGAAGGGACTTAGAAATAAGGTTTCAAAATAGTACACTTCCCATGAGAACCTTTGTTATTAGATCCGGTGGGTTATTTGTCTTTTATTTAGTGCAAAATAAAAGAAAGACTTAGGAAGACATGAACTTTAGGCACTGAATAAACATAGTCTAATTCATATTTTATTGATTGGATTATATGCTTATCCCCTGCTACAGTCTTTCCACTATTTGAATTTAGTGGGACATTGCAGCTCTCTCTAAGACTGTTTCATGAAACAAACTCTTATTTTATTTTATTTTTTTTTTTTGAAAAGGTTACATGGCTAACATTAAATGAGATTTTGATAGATTTAAACATGTATTTCTATATTTTGGGTAGGCTGAATTTATAAATTTTAGTAAATAACAGATGAAGGCTTTAGTTTTACACGCACACACATACACACACATCCAAAGCATTAAGAAGAATTTCCCCAGGCCCAAGGCAAAATGTCTTATTTACAATTAAGCTGTCTTATTTTCATAATTTAAAAAAAAGAGTCCAGAGTACCATTAACTGATATTTTCCATATGAAAGATAATTATAGCACCAAACCCCGTATTTGACATTGATCTTTTTAAAATTTTAAATCATTAGCTGAAACTATACAGAATAAACTATAAAAGGGAGAAATATTTATAACATATATGACAACCCTTATCTTAATATAATTAGTAATTAAAGTTCTCTTAAATGTGAAGAGAAAAATACAGAAATGGGAGAATGGACAAAAGATACAAGCAAGTAGTTCAGAACAACAGAATTACAGTTGGTGAAGAAATATATGAAATGTATTAATAGTACTCAAAGAAATAGAGTTTACAATGATTGACAAAACTGTCGTTGGCTTAAATCATACAAACTGGTCACTGGTTTGAAATAGGAACTTGCTTTAGTTTGTCTAAATTATGGAACTACCTTGTTGAAGGTAGATATAACAGCATATGTTAAAAACTAAAAGTTTGTTAACATTTGACTTATTCTTTCTTTTGTCATTTATTCTATATAAATAATTATTGATGAGAGTAAAAATTATCTTCAAGTATATTTCTCTCAGCTTTCTTTATAATAGAAAAAACAGGAAAAGAGTGTCAAGAAATATAGGATTTGTTAAATTATGGTAAATCCAATGAAGAAATATGATCTTTTACCCTTAAAAATAACATTGTAGAAGAATAAACTGTATGGAAAGATGTTCATAGTATACGAAGTAAAAAAGTAGGTTATGAAATAATATGTACTGTTTGCATTATGTCATATTCTTTATATTTGTATGCATATGCACACAGGACATACTTAACACACATACAGAAAGATAAGATTGTTTAAATATAAAGACTGTTTCATTGTAGAACTAAGCCTAAACCTAGTGGGTTTATTAAAGGTTCTGAACAAAAATGTAAATATTATAAGCCCTGACTTAGGTGAAAAGTAAAAGAACAGGGAGTGGGGAATAAGGAGAAAATGCTAAGAGTGCTACTCAACTCATCATCTCTCATAGCAAGGGATTAACTGAAATTGTCTGAAACTGAAATAATCTGTTTTTAATCTTTAAAACTTTTAATCTTTCCTTTAAAATTTTACCTATATGTTTATATATGTGTGTGTTTATATTTTAGTATATGGTATCTCTTATAGAGAAGAGCAATTCCTTTAGTTTCTTTTCTTTTTATGTTGGATTAAACTAAAGTTAATCTTACAGATTTTTATTTAAAGATAGCACATATGTATGATATTTTCTTATTCTTACATAAGTTGATTTCTCTCTCTCTCTACTAGTTCCTCTGTCTTTATATACATTTAGAAGGATGCTTGGCATGATGCTCATGAGATGTTAACATTTTGTTTCCAGGATTTGGGATGATTTGTTACTTTCTTCTTTGTATTCTTTATATGCCTTGAATTTTTAAAATAACAAACATACATTATTTTTTTTTTCATACATTATTTTTATAAAACACGGTCATTATTTTTTTTTAAGACATTCATATTGTCCAAGGAAGATTCAGTGGTCCTCAAAATCAGCAGTAATGCCATCAACCGGCTGAGTCATTCCTAGTCTTCGTTTTGAGATACCCTAGTGTGTCTTAAACTTTCCAAATTCTCAATTATTTAATATGTATTAATTTTTTAAAAGATAGCACTTTCTAGAAAAGAAATTCAGATAAAATTTGGGGAAAAATTACAGCATAATTCAAAGTCATGCCAGTGAGTTCTTATAGCTGTATCATAATACTGTTCATTTCAGCAAATCTCCAGTATATCTACTTATATCATTCCAGTATCAATCCCACATTGTCCTATCCTATTAGAGAAGTCCTATAAATTTTGTCCCATGAAATGTTGAGGCCAATCTATACAATGACTCATTGAACCTATGGAAGCAACTACTTCTTATCTAGAAGACAAATTATTTCTTACAGCTACTGCATCAGCTTGCTTTATCACCTACTTTTAGCTTTTACTTTTAATCTTTCCTAGTCTAGAATCCTGACCAGATAAGTTTTTTTTTGTTTTTTTTTGTTTTTTTTTTTTAATATAAGCAACTTTTTTTTTTTTTTTTTAAGATTTCTTTATTGATTGATTGATTGATTGCTATGTTGGGTCTTCGTTTTTTTGTTTTTTTTTTTTTTTTTTGTGCTAGGGCTTTCTCCAGTTGTGGCAAGTGGGGGCCACTCTTCATCGCGGTGCGCGGGCCTCTCACTATTGTGGCCTCTCTTGTTGCGGAGCACAGGCTCCAGACGCGCAGGCTCAGTAGTTGTGGCTCACGGGCCTAGTTGCTCCGCGGCATGTGGGATCTTCCCAGACCAGGGCTCGAACCCGTATTTCCTGCATTAGCAAGCAGATTCTCAACCACTGCGCCACCAGGGAAGCCCCTGACCAGATAAGTTATTGTAGTTATAACAGAGGGAAATCATAGCATAGTGTTTATTATCAGAAGCTTTGGAGTCTGACAGACCATTGTTGAGTCCTTGCTCAGCCACCTACTAGCCCTGGCCAAATTAGTTGAGTTCCTTGTAAGTCCCAATTTTCTCATCTATAAAAGTGCATATAATACCAACTTCAGAAAATTGTGACCTCTAAGTGACATATCATGTAAAATCAGCTTGCGATACATTAATTAAAACGGAAAACTAATACTGGCTTAAATAGATAGGGATTTTTTTCATCTAATGCGGTAAGACCAGGCATAGGCAGTCCAGAGTTGGTATAGCAGTTCAGTAACACCGTCAGGGACTGGGCTCTTTTCATCTTTATGCTCTGCTACCCTTAGCTCATACGTAGCATTTGTCCTTAAGCATTTTGCCTTATAGTCACAGGATACATCCTTCCTGGGCAGAAAAGATGAGAGGAAGGACCAAAGACAGAGGTATCTTTCTCCCAGAGAGACTTTTGCCTTTTTACTCATGAAACAACCTCCCTAGAAACTTTTGCCTGCACCTCAATTGGTTAGGCTCCCCTAGTTGCTGGGGAGTCTGAAAAGTCGAATATTTTTGAGCTGGGCATATTGTCACCCTGATCAAAATTGGAGTATTCCTAGTAAGGGGAGAATGAATATTGAGTAGGCACCTTATAATACTGTTATTGTATATAAAATTTTTGACATAGTAATTAATAATATAACTGCTGTTATCTTTAAGTTATTAATGTTTCTACCTAAGGGAACTTTTTTCCTACACTATCCGTCATAAAATCATACTTATTTTCTTTCCTAGTCTATTGGCATCCAAAGGATGCCATGACAATCCCTTAACTTGAAAGTACTGAGCAATTATCTTGAGACTACACATGAGTGAATCTCTTCTTAGCCTCCAAGCTAAATTTGCAATTATTTTGTTGTGAGTAATGCCATAGAGAGTCTTTGCAGATTGTATTTTTATTGTACCCTGAATTTTTTCTTTCTTATTCATTCCCAGGAGTAGGTTTACAGGGTTAAAAGGGTAAAACATTTCTATAACGTTCCTTCAAAATAGTTATACATAGTTATAAAGGCTCCAGCAGTATATTTATGTTCTTTAATCTCAAATAACATCATGGCACTTGTTTTTCTTTAGGTTTGATAGCTCTAAGTATCTATAGGGATAAACCAGTAGTACTTCATTTTAGTTTGCATGTTTAGATAAGTAAAAAAAATACAACATTCTTTACTTTTTAAAAAATATTTGTTTCTTCTTAATAGGCATTATTTATTTCCTTACTGATTTTTTTCTTGTGGCATATGTAAGTAATACGTAAATAAATGTGGTAGGAGAAAATGTAAAGAGACACAATATGATCTGTTCCCAAAGTCCATGGTCGCAGTTGTAGAGTCTGTTCGAATGTTTTGAACTAAATCTCTGCCAGCCAGCCATAGAAGGCCTACTTTCCTAAGGCTTTGGATACCATTAAAGGATTTACCCTATATAATGACACAAGCAAATTTGGAGAGGAAAACTTTTTTAAAAAAAGAAAACACATGTAATTTTTCTGGTAACTGTGTTAAAGTAGCAGATAAAATTAGTGCTTTGCTTAATAAGGATAGTCCTCTTTTGGTGCTCTTCGTGGTGATTATTTATTATAGATTTACTCCGTCCCTTTCCCTGATATTTTATTATAAAAATTTTCAAACGTAGTGCACACTCTTAAAATCATTTTTGATATTTTTCTTATTCTCTTGCAATCCAGAACAGAATATTAACTTAAAAAGATGGCTTGTACAACAAGGATTTACTTTATAGTACAGGGAACTATATTCAATATCTTGCAGTAACCTATAATGGAAAATAATCTGAAAAATACATGTATATATAATGAATCACTTTGCTGTACACCTGAAACCAACACAGTATTGTAAATCAACTATACTTCAATTGAAAACAAAAAAGATGGCTTTTAAAATATAGGTATTGCTTGTCTTGCCTTGCTGCAAAGAACATATCAGGGAGAGAGAATTGCTCTGCTTAGCACTCAGTGTTTTACAAAAACCTCATAGATAACAATAGTCTCATTATGGTCTAGTCTCAGTATAGCACTGAAGGAAGAAGTAGTTGAGTAAAAGGACAGAATATGGGAGCTTTTAATTTTCTAGCTCCTTAATTAAATCTTTATAAGAATACACATGCAAACGCCCCAAATATAAGCATACTTATTTGAGTAAAAGCCAAAAGGGTATGTGGAGTCTGGATGGATTAATTACTTCCAAAGGAAGGTTTGGAGAAACTACTTCCTTATATTAATGAATATAATTGAAAGTTTATTTTATCCACTATTCTTTCATCTGTCACAGTAATATGATCTGCTTTCAATAATCCATTTAATTCAATTTGTTGGTGCAACTTATTAGTTGCCCCTTTTTCTTCGCAACCTATGGAGGCCTTTTAAAATTTGTGCTTATCTTTAAATGAAATGACAAATATTCTTCATAGAATTCTTCTAGTTGCTAACTTAATGGGTTAAATTTTGAAATATAAGTGTTTATTGAAAGGCTTGTAATTCAGTCCATTTACCCACTTGCTCTAAAATTGGTCTAAATATTATTTTATTAATGATTTCCCCTTTGATTGAGTAAGCCTTCTCATCACTAAACTTTTAGGCTTATCTTTAAATTTTTCAAATACTATGTTTAGGAGTTACTTGTTCTCTAAATTGGTGTTTTTTCCAACACTTTTGTTTCCTTACACCTAACAACTCATGAATAATGTCTATAATGATCATCCTGGAAAGAAGACCATAAGCCAATAAATAGAGAATGTGAAGATCAGAATAATGTTATGTTGAGTTAAAACAGCATATTGTTTGTAAGTAAAATTATTTGCTCTGGCCATACTGCCAGAAGTCAGTTCTCTAATTTATTGAGTTGTTAGGCAGCATTTCATATTCTTTGCTGATAAACTTTGTTTTGATTTAGGCTACTTTCTTTCTAAGACGTCTTTTGTAGTGGTCAGTAATAATTCATATTATTTGAAATGTTTATAAATTATAGAAAGGTCCGTGGTCTAGAATGATACTGTAGTCCAAAATGTTCTATTGTCTTCTGAATAGTTTTGGCACTCATAGAACAAAAAGAATGATGCAAGTCCATTATTCAAGTTTTCTAAAGACAAATTCTAAACAGAAAAACGTGATAGAGTACTGCCTCTTTTATCATTATTCAGAGATTGAAAAAATATATCCTCAAAAGAGATATGTTTTAATAAGCAGCCTCAGTAATAACTATTATTGCAAACTACGTGATTGACTTTTTCAACTATAAGATCAAAGAAACTGAAATCTTAGGTATTGGCCAAATCTGTGTTTGAAATGTACTTTTGGCTTTACCTTAAAAATTATCTTTTGGAAAAACAACGATACATCATTGTGGTCTTTTGAAAAATGTTGGTTTGTTGAATTCTACATTTCCCTTCGTATGCTTTTTTCTTTTCTCCTGTCTCTTCTTATTCTGTAGATTCAGATCCAGGACATACAAGTGAAAATTGGGGGGAGAGACTTATGTCTTCTTACAGGACATACTCAGGTAATTAGATTATCAGGGGCTCCTGTTTAGCCAGTGGTTTCTGTCACATTTATAATTAATTATTGTACTATAAGTAACTTATTTTCAAACCAGTATATAGATATCTGTGGTTGAATAAGTGAACTATATGAGTGACATAAGATTTTCCAGTCTTCATTTGAGATCTCCAGTGCATCATGTCCAAGACATGCTCTGTGTGAACGTTACAAGCAGGACTCCTGCACACAGCCACTCAGGTGTGCAGCGCAACCTGGGGGCACCATTCATGTAGAAAAGTGTGAAAGTCACCGCCTTGGAGTTGTGCTGTGCAGCAACGCCTGTGGGAAGGTGCCCGGGGTCCTTAGTGTCTTAGCTGTATGCCCGTCACACGGTATACCATGTGTAGTGATTTTGATAGACAGTGTCATCTTACTCTTCAAACATGCAGTGTTTTTTTAAAAACACATCTAAAAATTTTCAGTTGACCTCTTTAGTGTATTGACTTTGCTGCCCCTGTTGAATTTAAAAGTAGATTAAAACACCAGGTTTCCTGGAGAAATGCCATTAAAGAGTAAATGTATCCCCTAGTATGTGAAAACTAAATTAGTTAAGTGTTTTGATTATCTTTTTTTTAGTTTTTAATGAGCTTACATTCTTATGTCTGAACTTTTTAAATGTAAAATATTGTTCAGTCCCTGAATGTCCAGTTTTTAGCATATGACATTTAACTCTAAAAGCTGAAATAAAATTTGTTTCTGATATACCTTGTATTCATTTAAAAAATTTGTGGGGTTGGTATAGAACCAAATACTTATTCTTAAAATTATGCTGAAAGCTGTTAATTGAGCTGATGAGTCAGTAATACTTAGTTATCAAAATTTGGGGGTGGGAGGCAAGTTTACAATCTGCCTTAAATTGAACAGACTTACACTTTCTGTGGAGTTAGGTGTACTTTTCTAAAATGGGGCTCCTAAGTACCAGGGTGCACCTAAAAGAGCTGTATGTGATGAAGCCATCCATGGTCTGAGGATCATTGCTGGAAATCAGAAGATATAAGCACCCACCTGTCAAAGATTGTGTAGATACTTCACAACCAGAGAGTAATTGGCAATGCTTTTCCTCAGAATTGAAGTATATATACATTCTAAATGTGATTGATTTAAATACGTTCATCTGTATTTGAATCGTAGCTCCCATTCTTTCATGCCTTATACAGTGACTGCTTTGTGGGAAAATGTTGTATTTAGTTTTTGAGACACTAATAGGCTTATGAGCTAGTTCCCCAAGAAAAACAATTTTGTCTCTTCTCCTTAATATACTTAATTGGGATGTGACAATGTTGAGCTTTCTGTTTATTCTGACAAGACCTGGAAAGAAAGCACTGATTTTCATGATTATAAGACCGAGACATTTCTATAATTCTAAAGATCCTCTGAACCTTGAAATAAAGAATATTGGATTGTTGAAAAGTCCATATCTGTTTTTCTTTAGTCTTAAATGAATCACCTGGATTTTTCTTTAAAAATCTCTTAAGGTGGCTGAGTGGAATTTCAAATCTATTAGTATAGATTGAGTATATGTGTCAGTATTCCTGTGTTTAAATTTTAAAATTCTGATCTGTCATTCAAACAAATAAGTACGTATTTCAGATACTGAGATTTGAAAAAGTACCTGACTTTTTCTAATATTACCGTATATGATCATTTTTTACTTATGACAGGTCAGAGGAAACAAGTTCTTCACAGGATAGATCCCAGATAGTCAGATTTGAATGCTTTCAACTCACACTTTGGGACATACTAATCTAAGATTTATGATTTTGAAGAATGGTATATAGTTATCTGTAACTTAGCTATCTTGCAACAGCTTCTGTTCAGTTACCTTCTTTTCCTGTCTCATGTAAAGCATGAACTCAGACAAATGGCTAAGGTAACTCAGAAAAAATAGAGTTCATATTGAATGCTAGTATCTAATTTGAATTTTTGCTTGAATATTTGGAGTATATCCAATTTGTTCTTTTCCAAAATGTAATAATTATATGTTTGCTCATTTGGCAGCATGGAATTTTAATAATGAATTCATAAGTGTCTCACTTTCTTCCGTAAACTGAGTGTATATCACTTTAGAGCATATTCTTTTTTTTTCTTTTTTTTAGGAGGTCATTACAGGTATAGAGGAACACAACTGATTTTTGCTTTTAAGCTTAATCTAAATCTCACTGAATTTACTTTTTTTTTTTTTTCTTTTAATTTTTTGGCTGCGCCTGTGCAGCATGCAGGATCTTAGTTCTCTGACCAGGTGTCCAACCTGCACCCCCTGCAGTGGAAGTGCAGAGTCTTAACCACTGGACCGCCAGGGAAGTCCTAGAGCATATTCTTCTTAAAAGATTGTATTAAAATGCAGTTGATATCAAAAATCAATAGTTTTGCAAATGAGAAAATAAAAGACAAAATTTTAGGAAGTATATTTTAAGGATAGATACTGTGTATTTTTAATTTTGCTTCTTCTAATTACTAAACTCTACTTTTTTTCCTTAAAACAACTTTTCTACTTTCTTTAAAATTTTCACACTGTTAAATATTTTAATTTTGGACGAGAAGTACATTCATTATATTTAAAGATTTGTTACTCAGATGGAAAACTATTAAAATAACAATTGTGGTTTCTCATTAAATCTGAGAACCAAAGCATACAGAATGTTATTAGGAGAAAGTATATGTTTCAGAAAAAAACAGGCTTCTCCAAAAGACCTATTTAGGGCTTTATAATACATTTAGTACGCTGGGTGAAACACTGCTGAAACTGGCTTTATACTAATTGGATCATTAATGATAATGAAATGAGAAATAAGAAAATAATATATTAGAACTATTAATAAAGGCTGACTTCAAAAATCTTGAAATTTTTTGTTTCTGTTATGTAAAATTTTGCAAATATCAACAAAATGGACATTTTAGGAGCTATTGAATTTTGAGTGATTTGTGGGCAGCAGAGTTTAAACATTAGGACCTCTAATTTTTCTAGGTCATTAGGATGCCAGTTTATCCTAATTAACTAAGTGGTACACTGCAAGTTTTTATGTCTTAAATTATAGTACAGTAATATTTAAATAATATCAAATTTTATTAGTTTCTTGAAAATTTTACCAGATCAATAAATGCTTATCTCCTGGAGTAGTCTAGCTGCTGGCCACATCTGCCTGAGAAAAACCACAATATTGACTACTAAGCCTTCTCTTCTTCCACTCATTTTTGCTGTTTCACGTTTATTTAAAATTTTTACTAATTTATTTAGTTTTTTAGCCCCTCTTTATACCACAAACCTGGATCAGTAAATCCCAGATACTGGTACAGGGTTTCCCAAGAAATAAATGCCTAGACAGTTAATAGGCAGCTCATCTCACAGGGCCACTTGAATTAATTCCCAGAAAAGTCCTAAAGGAAGGAAGGAACAGACACCTGTATTTCTTTGACCTATGGAATCCAGTTCCATCTGAATTTTCTGTCACTTAATGGGGAATGCTGGCTCCATTGCCAGAGATTTGCCAAATAGCTAAGTCTGAGAGCTGACTTTATGATGGATCAAATCTCTTTGAAAAATCTTAAGACATTTTTGGATCTTTTCAGGATCTCTATTAACCATCCCCGGCCCCTTATCACACACATATAGAATCTTTAATTTGCTCAGTTTTAGCTTTGATTAATACTGTTCCATGTTCAGCTGTCCTATGACTGAAATAAAGTGATTTGGCGTTTTTTTTCAGTAATTACTCCGTGTGATATGCTTTGTTTTAAACACCTCCTTAGAAGATTGTACAGATTATTAGTGGAATTAGGGAGGTAATATGAAGGAACGTTGCTATATAAACTTATCAATAATAGAATAAAATTATAATGAATGAAAGAGGCATTTCAAAGATGTAAAACTAAGGATTGTTTGAAGTGTTATTTAATAGAACAAATCATTAAAATTTTACTAGTACTAAATTTCCGAATGTTATTAATTTTCTGAAAATTACACAAGACTATTTTTTTCAAAGCATTCAGGAAGAAAATTGCTTATATAATAAAAACCTAGTGCCCTTTTGTCTGCCTATTGCAAGTTCCTCTGTTACCCTTGTTTCTCATAAACATGTATCATCTATTTTTAAGAAGTCTCCTTATGTTTTACTTTTGAGTGCTTACATTTGTTTCAGATTCTTACATATTTATTAATAATTCCAGAGAAAGAAGGTCCAGAAAAGAAGAAAACAAAAAAGGAAGCTGGAAATAAGAAGTCCACTCCAGTTAGCATTCTTTTTGGTTATCCACTCTCAGAGCGAAAGCAGATGGCACTTCTTATGCAGATGACAGCAAGAGACAACAGTCCAGGTGACACTTACCATCATCGAGTTCTTGTGTGTTCATAGTTTTCCTCACACTGTAGCTTTGTCTTGACAATTTTTTTTTTTAAAGTGCCAAACTGTATTTATTGTTTTATTTCTTTTTTTTTTTTAACATCTTTATTGACGTATAATTGCTTTACAATGGTGTGTTAGTTTCTGCTTTATAACAAAGTGAATCAGTCATACATATACATATGTTCCCACATCTCCTCCCCCTTGCATCCCCCTCCCTCACACCCTCTGACAACTTTTTTTTATAATGACTGTTTTTGGATTTATTTTTATTTTTATTTTATTTACTTATTTATTTATTTTTGGCTGCATCGGGTCTTCGTTGCTGTGTGCGGGCTTTCTCTAGTTGCGGCGAGCGGGGGCTACTCTTTGTTGTGATGTGCGGCCTTATTGCGGTGGCTTATCTTGTTGCAGAGCACGGGCTCTAGGCACACAGGCTTCAGTAGTTGTGGCTCACGGGCTCTAGAGTGCAGGCTCAGTAGTTGTGGCACATGGGCTTAGTTGCTCCGCGGCATGTGGGATCTTCCCCGACCAGGGATTGAACCCATGTCCCCTGCATTGGCAGGCGGATTCTTAACCACTGCTCCACCAGGGAAGTCCTTGACAATTATTTTTAACTACTTTAAATGTTTATCCTTTCTTGGATTTAATCAGTTTCTTATAACATAAGTTTGCAATTTTATATTTATTTGTGTGACAATTGTTTATGTCTGTATCATCCACTAGATGAAAAGCTATACACGGGCACGGATCTTTGCACTTAGTGGACATTCAGTGAATATTTGTCAGCTAAAATGAGTACAGTTGACACTTGAACAACAGGTTTGAACTGAGTGGGTCCACATATATGCAGATTTTTTTCAATAGTAAATATTGTACTACTGCACAATCCGTGGTTGGTTAATTTGCACATGCAGAACCGTGGATATGGAGGGCCAACTGTAGGTTGCACACGGATTCTCAAATGTGAGGAGGGTGGGTGTCCCTAATACCCGAGTTGTTCAGGGGTCAACTGTAATTTAGAATTGGGTCAGTCAACATGAGAAATCTGTTGCAGAACTGTGTGTGCTTTTACCTTACTGCAGAAATTTTACCCTAGTTTCTGTAAAGCTGCTTCTGGGTTTATAGTTTACTTTTCAGTTCATTAGCACACTGCTGTAAGCTGGTAATCTTATCACATACTTTTAGAAGCAAGAGTGTAATTCATGTTTTAGTGTTTAAGATCTGCTAAAATTTATTTTAAAAGGAAGAATATCTGCAGTATACTATGTAAATTTATTTCATATTTCATTTCACACTTCCAGTTAAGGTGTTGTGCTACTTGTGTGTGTGTGTTTATTCAGGTAGTTTGCCCTCCAAAAATGATTAAAGATGGCTCACCAGCAGGATGAAAACGAAGAAGGAACAAACCAACTTGCTAACTTATTAAAAGGGGTTTAAAAAGTAGATAAAACCCAGACATCTGGACTGAGATAGTTATTACTACTGAGCATTGAACTTAGCTATGCATTCTGGTAGCTCACAACACAAAAATTTTAAGTTGTATAGTTCTCATTGACCAATACAAGAAGAAAGTAAATCACTTTTCTCTAGAGAAAAAAAATTTTTTGTTTTGGCTCTGACTTCAAGGCGTCTTTTTATGTAAGACTTTGGGTAACATAACAGCCTGTTGAAATGCATTGAAAAGGACACAGTTTTTCTAGTGTACTTTCCCAGTGTTAGCTCTTTTTTTAAAAAATGGGACAACTTGGTAAAATTCTTAGAGTTTCTATATATCATAGTTTCCATTAAACATGAGTGTATCTATATCTCTCACTAATAAAAACATGGTAGGGCTTTCTGCTTTTTTAAGTAGGGCATGTTGTTTTGGTTATTCTTCTGCCTTTCCACCCACAACTGGGGAAAGAGTGTGGCCAAATTAAAGTTGTTTACGGTGTTAAACTTTAAATATTTCTGTAAAATGTTGACTTTGAGTCGGACTTAATTGTTAGATGGGGGGCTTCCCTGGTGGCACAGTGGTTGAGAATCCGCCTGCCAATGCAGGGGACACGGGTTCAAGCCCTTGTCTGGGAGGATCCCACATGCCGCGGAGCAACTAGGCCCGTGAGCCACAATTACTGAGCCTGCGCGTCTGGAGCCTGTGCTCCGCAACAAGAGAGGCCGTGATAGTGAGAGGCCCGCGCACCGCAATGAAGAGTGACCCCCGCTTGCTGCAACTAGAGAAAGCCCTCGCACAGAAACGAAGACCCAACACAGCCATAAATAAATAAATAAATAAAATTTAAAAAAAAAGATGGGAAGACTTATTTTTTAAAACTGTTTTTTTAATACTATGAACCTCTATCCATAGAGTAAATTAAAGAATTAATACAGTAAGGCAAAAAAGCTAAAGTCCTCCCTCATTTCCAATGATCTCCCCCCTTGAGAGGCGAGCACTATTAACAGTTCCTTATTTTCTAGAAAATTTCTAGATATAAACATGCAAACATATATCTTTTGTTGCTGTTCGTTTTTAAATATAAATAAGATTAATACTATAATACTGTTCTGCCGTTGGTTCTTTTCATTTAAAGGGTACATCAGTCATCTTTATTAATATATGTAGAACTAGAGTGGAGAGCTTTTGAAATACCAACCTGTTTGCCATCTTATAGATATGCTTGGAGTTTAGGGTTCATTGTTTTATCCATTACATAATTCATTTTCCATGTTTTTGTTTATTCTGATTGCCATTATGGATAGTACTACTGTTATTTTGTCTGTGTGTGTATCATTTTGGAATGGCTAAGAAAATTTTATATGAATTAATTAATTCCTTGCAAGTTGTTTGCATTTTAAAATGTCCTTTTGTTTTTAAGAAGTTCAACCACTAATTTTCTAAATAAATAACTTGACTATAAATATTATAATAAGAATCATGTATTCATTCAACAAATATTGCGTGAGTACACTGTGTACCAAGAAGTCTTCTAAGCAGCCGAGATACAGTGATGAATTAGACAAGGTTCATGCTCTTCTGGAGTATACATTATAGAAATCCATAGATAGGAAACTGTTACTAACTGAATGTACTTTAAAATCCAAAAGGTAAATTTTAAACTTTTTCTTATTGAGAAAAGGATGATAATGCTTCAGTGCTCTAATCTTGTCAGTTTGCAGGGAAATTATTATATGATGTCAGAAAATGATTTTCCATAGACTTTTTTTCTCTTAGAGCTGTTGTTTCTTTTAAATAGTTGTAAATTTTCAGAGTTAATTATTAACACTGTACATATGTTTTGAATCCTTAATTGATTAAGAAACTAGTTTTTTGTTTTGTTTTTTTTCCAGTTCTGAACTGGGGAGGAGAGGACTTTGGGTGTCATCCAACTGAACTTTCTTGTTTTTGAGAAAGAAACTGGAACAAAAATCAAAAGATAGGAATCAAAGCAAAGCACTTTTTTTTCCTCTTTTATCACCCACTTTTTAAAGGCCTTTTTCTAGACTGTCCTTATTTCTCATAGATATTAAGCTTCATTTCATACTAAAATCATCTATGACCTTAATTTGCACCCAATATCAGAATAGAACTCCAGTAGTTTGAGTCAGAGGTGTGAACTCTAGCCTTCAATGTCATTTCATCTAGTTCTTGAAATAGTATCATAACATGCCATGAAAAACATGTTTTTTTGCAGTTTATCAAATTATTCATTAAGCAAACACTTTCACGGTGCATACTTGATAACTTTATTATCATTTTAAACCAATTCTGTGAATTGACAGAATAAAACTTTTTCCTTAATTGGCTCCTGCAATATTTGATAACCCTAAAGGAAGATCTACTACATGTAATTGGGTCAAATTATTAGTGTATCATCCAAGTCAAGTTTCAGGTTGTTTGGGTGAGAAGATATTCCCCCTGTTAGCACCTTACCTATAAAAAACCTTTAAATGAATATACAAAATATTTAGTCTAGAACTTTTGTTAACTTTTCTCTTTCTTATAGATTCCACACCAAATCATCCATCACAAACAACACCAGCCCAAAAGAAAACTCCCAGTTCTTCATCTCGACAGAAAGATAAAGTTAATAAAAGAAATGAACGTGGTGAAACTCCTTTACACATGGCAGCTATTCGAGGAGATGTAAAACAAGTCAAAGAATTAATAAGTTTAGGGGCAAATGTGAATGTGAAAGATTTTGCAGGTAAGACTTGTAGTTAAAGACTAATACTCAGGAACTAAAATTCTGAGTTTATCATCTAAACAGATGCTGGTTACAATTTAATCTATATTCTTCATTCCTCTTTCTGAAATGAAAGAGTTCTAAAAGTATACTTTAATATAAAACTATTTTGGAGTGTATACCTAAAACCCTGATCTCTGCTACAATTCCTTGTCAGTCATTACTCAAATACTTAAATATTAAACTTGCATTTTATTTGGCATATTACCATATAATTTTTTATCCAATTTAGGTTCTAGGTGAATCACAGTTAAATAATGTTTAAACCGTTTATTAGCTTGAGCACAAGGACTGTAAGAGAGTGGCAGTGTTGTTTCACACAGTAAAAGTATTGGGGAACAATGTAGAAATTCCCTTTAGTTTCACATACTACGGTACCCTACCCTCCCATCCCCCAGGTTCTTTCTTTTTCACAGAACTGTTGTTAACAATTTGGAGGCTGTCCTTTCTGTGCACTTGCAGGATCATATATACAATGAACGTTTATTTACGTAGAGACTTTTTTTAAAAAAATCGAATCACTCTATCTGTGTTAGCCTATAGTTCTGCAATCTCCCCATTTTACTAGTGTTGTACAGATATTTCTGTTGGTACATATAGGTGGTTCTACTTCATTCATTTCAACAGCCACATAATAGTGTATAGAATAGATTCCGTGGGCAATACTTCAGTAACCCTCTTGTAGAAATATATTTGTGTATAGTTATGGAAGGACGATATTTCAGTAGAAAGGAAACTGCTAAATCAGAGGAGACGCATATTTAAAATTTTTTGAAAATCAGGCAAATGACCCTCCAAAAAATCTTTTATCAGTTTACACTCCCATCAGGAGTATATGAAAGAGCCTTGGGTCGGGGGAAGACATAAATTAGGAGTTTGGGATTAACATATACACATTACTATATATAAAATAGGTAAACAACAAGGACCTACTGTATAGCACAGGAAACTATATTCAATATCTTGTAATATTGAAAGACCCTAACAAGCTTATTTTGCCTTTTTCTACTCTTTTTCCATAGTTGAGATGATTGTTCTAAATTACAGCAAGTTGTTGGATAAGCTTAAATGTTTAGTACTTTTGTCAAATAATTTAGTCCCAATGGAAATAATATGATTGTGGATGAACCTTCTGTAAAATTGGTGGTTTTCTTAGGTACTTATTTCCAGTAACTTGTTCATCACTCCTTTTTCTTTCTGTACTGTGTGCGTGTAGAATCAGTATGTCACACATGGTTATGTATCTAAAAAGCATATGTGTTGAATTAGTAGAAGTGAACCATATGTTCAATTAATATTGTAACTTTAGGTTGGACACCACTGCATGAAGCTTGCAATGTTGGATATTATGATGTTGCTAAGATACTTATAGCAGCTGGAGCAGATGTTAACACACAAGGATTGGATGACGACACTCCACTCCATGATTCTGCTAGTAGTGGGCACAGAGATGTGAGTATGATGGAAGGAGCAGTAATATACATCTTCAAAATATACATTTAATCCAGTCATTTAATTCACTTCTTAGTCATACGATCTTGTGTCATATTTCACTCATTGCATGATCAGCTCATCTATATTATATTTTCCCTTTTTTCTACCTTCTAATTGCTAATTCCTATCATAGATTTAGCATTTTCTTTTCATAAAACCTGTTTAACTTGGTAATTAAACAACTTGGCAAATCTTTATTTAAAAGGCCATTCTACTGTCAGATAATTAGATGCAGCGATTAAAGCAGATTTTACTTAAAATAAAATTTTACATTGTCATGATGCCTTTTTTAAGACTTATTAATATTTAATGATTCCTCTATATATAACATCTGTTCCTGAATTTTAGCTGACATTATTATTCAGATGCTTATGT